>NW_023425540.1:2645835-3245835 GCF_014108245.1 Pipistrellus kuhlii
AGAGAGCAGCCAGCACTATGACGTGGACATGATTCCGTTCCACTCCCATTGGGGTCACCAAAAAGAGACACAAGCCTGCAGCGTCAAAACGGTGGGTCATGTGCCTTTGTCATTAAAAATAATCTTATTTTTACTATTTTGCTTTCTAAGCCAAGTTACTCAGCAAAATGTTCATCAGCTTTTAAGCAAATATCATTCCGCTGTTTGCATCCGTGGCCAACAGGAGACCGGCTTTGACATGCAGAGGCTTTGTGCACAGACTTCTAGGGATCAGCACTCCCATTTGTTCCCTGTCCGCCAACATCCTCTGCCATGATACATGCAGTTTATTTTTCCAGAATCTAATTCCAGCTTTTCTCAGGGGCAAGCACTAGATTACTGTCTACTTATTGCACTGCACTTCCACGGAGAACAATAAGAAGTAAAAAACCAGTATTCTTTTATATGCTAACCCTTCAGGAAAACGGGTGAGAAAGATCAACCTCGCTTATCTGAATCCCCAGTGGGTACATGGGCTTTGAAATTCAGGGTTTTCCATATTTTAGGAAGGTGCCAGAGTGCGTATTTCACGCCTTACCCTACAGACCAACCACTCAGCAGCCAGGAGATGCGTGAGTACTGTCCCTGCTACCAACAACCTCGTCACTTCCTATCCATTCGCCACTAAACATGGGCCAGATTTTATTTTTTTAAGTTGTTTACATTTTCAGAGCTTTTGGGAGTCCTAAATTCTGGGAAAGGAACTGCATATAATCTACATGTTTCAACTTTTCCTGTCTGGAAGTTTGGCTCCTGAGGTCATGCTATCATTAAGCAAACACAGCACTGACTGTAACGAGACACAAAGGCGTACGTACCTCAGCCCAAGACCTATCCCCTCGCTCTCCCAGAACTGTGCCCACAGAGGCCATCGGCGCATCTGAAGGGAACAATGAACATCTCCCGTGCAGGGAGATCAGGGTGATGGCCTACACACCGGGAAGAATGAGAAGGTGTCTGGGGAACCTTCACTCGGGGTTCAGCAGGCCCAGCCGCCTTCCTCCGCTCACAGAGGACTGCGAAGGCCCCGGGCTGGCTGGCCCCTGAGCCACTCAGCACGGCTGCGGCTCCTGCTGCCGTCCCCACGGGCCCCGTGCGCGGCCGGAGGAGGTGCGCCTTCTTCGGGGCAGGAGACCAGAGAGAAGTCAACTGAGAAAGGAAATTCAAAGCGGAGAGACCTGTTCTGATTGCCCCCTCTGAGGCCCACCACGGAATAAAAGGCTTTGGAAATGGAGAGGAATTGATGCACACAGGAAACAGGACCCTGATGTCACGGTGTTCCGGTGAAAACAAGTCAGTGACCGGCACACCCTCCGCTGACTGGTGGGGACTCTGCATGTCCAGGGTGGGAGTTCCCCCTGGGGTCCGCGGGGAGCGAGGCTCTCCTCCCCACTGGCTCCTGGTGAGTGCTCGCTGAGCAGGCCAAGAGCTTCTGACTCCTCTGTGACAAGATCTAACCTTCCTCCTCACCATGTTTCCAAACACAGAGTCGGCAGCAGCAGCCACCACCCACCCCTAACCCCTCCACCCCTGCCCTGCCCGCAGCGACTCCTGTCTCCCAATTAAATGCCAGTCCGTGCCGTGGTCCATGCTATATTTCACCTGCGATCATCACTCACAAAAGAACTTCATATTCTAAAAGTTCAACGTGGTCCTCAAAGGAAATCACGTAAAAGATAACCAAGTACCTCGCTGATTTCCGGCACGGAATGGATATTTTTTCAGCGGAAGGTGCCAGGAAATAATCGCACAGAGGTGCAATGCTGTCACGTCACCTCTCAGGAAGTAAAAACAGGCTTGGCGTTTATAACACCACAGGGACGAACAAAGAGAAAAGTTATAAAACTAGCAGCATCCAGTTGAAATTCTGCTACCCCTTGCATGGATGACTCCACGTTGTATGTTTATCAGACACCTATTTTAATTTTAGAAGAGGAAATATACCCACGTGCTTGCTCTAATGGTAGCGGCCAAGCAAAAACAGGTCCTAACACCTTAGTTCACATGTGTCAAACACAAGGCCCGAGGGCCAAATCCGTCCCGCCAGGCCTTGCAATGTGGCCCGCACCGCGCTGTCATCACTACACTCCGCTGCGTTTCCATCACAATGACAGTTTATGACTGTTCAGTAAACCATTCGGCCCGCAATTTAGGCTGGATTTTAGATTTTGGCCCCTTCTCTGATTGAGTTCGACACCCCTATCTTAGTTAATAATCCCCATGTGCATTCACTTTAAGAAAGCATGTGAGGTGTCTGTGTGACTACACTTGCATTCTCAAATACATCTAGCTCTTTCCTTTGCCCACGTCACATTCTGAAGTGAACTCTGTCAAGTGCGGGGCCTTGAATAACAGACAGGAGATGCCTAAGGGCCAGGCTTCGGGGTCCTCAGGAGTATGTGTCCACCTCGACAAGCCAATGGTCTCTTCCTGTTTAAAGGTGCAAGGTGACAGGATACTGTCATCCGTGTCATCGGTGTCAACCTGATCTGGAACACATTGATGGAAGGAGAGACACTCATACCCAACCTCAAAGAAATCACTCAAAAAGAGTTCACTTTCTGAACTGAAGAGAGAAATAAATTCATTCCCGTAACACTCAGAAGACTATGCCAGCTCTACCAGTTAACAATGCGGACTTTTTTCGATTGATGCTATCTATGCTCAATACACATATGTTGGTATATATGCTATTTGATATGTATGCTATTTGGTTATATTGACAGCAAGCTTCAAAACTTCATATGTCAAATTTGCTGAAGGTGTTAACATCATAGATTTTTTATGCTTAAAGATGTCAAATCTTGTGGCAAAAAAAAGGAGCGTTAGCAGGAAATTTTAATTCATTGCTTTATTTTGAAAAAAAAATTATATACTTCGGGAAGCTTATGGTGAACATGCTCCATCTCAAGACACTGGTGAACACTGGTTTAAACACTTTAAATGTTATGATAACTTTTATGTGAAAGACAAAGAACGTCCAGGTCAACCAAAAACGTTTGAAGACCAACAATCACAAGCATTATTGGATGAAGATACATGTCAAACTCAAAAACAACTTGCAGAAAGATTAAACATTGCTCAGCAAACAATTTCTGATCATTTACAAGACAATGGAGATTTTAAAAGAAGGAAAATGGGTGCCACATCAACTGATCAAAAGACAAATGGAAAACTAAAAAGTCATCAGTAAAATGTTGCTTCAACGGCACGAAAGAAAGTCTTTTTTGCATTGAATGTGACTGGTGATGAAAAGTGGCTTTATTTTGAGAATCCCAAATGCACAAAATCATGGGTTGATCCAGGTCAACCATCAACATCGACTGCAAGGCCAAATTGCTTTGAAGAGAAGACAATGCTTAGCGTTTGGTGGGATCAGGAAGCTGTGGTGTATTATGAGCTTCTCAAACCAAGTGAAACTGTTAATACTGATCGCTACCAATAATAAATAATCAATTTGAACCACGCTTTAATCATGAAATGACCAGAATGTGCCAGAAGACATGGCAACATAATTTTGCTTGCTGGTAACGCACCATCACACACTTCAAAATCAGTTAAAGACACATTAAAAGATCTTGCCTGGGAAGTATTAACCCATCCACCGTATTCACCAGACCTTGCTCCTTCAGATTACCACTTGTTCTGATCGATGGCACACGCACTTTCTGAGTAGCCCTTCAAAACGTATGAAGAAGTGGAAAATTGGGTCTCTGAATGGTCTGCCTCAAAACAAGAAAAGTTCTATTGGGACAGTTACCTGAAAGATGTGGAAATGTGTGGCTAGCGATGGGCATTCCTTTGAATAAAGCACTTTTGATGTTTCTCTTGAAATTATCATGTTTTCTCTTATTACAAAATTCACATTATTAACCGGTACACCTGGTAGTCATAAAAATGGGCCATCTATCTGGCCTCTTATTTTATAGGAAGGAAACTAAGACCCTGAGAAGTGTAGTAATTTTCTCTTCGCTACACAGCACTTAGTCCACAACTTAATTCTTGTTTGGTGCAGATGCCTTTCATTAAATCTGATCATGTTCACAATTATTTCACTGAATTTGTGTAGTGCACTTATTAACAGTATATGCAGCACAACACTAGTTCTTGATCCAACTCAGCAATCAATCAATAAACCAATCAGGAAGTGTATTTAACAGCCACATGTGAAGAAAAAAATTATCTTTCCTCTGTATTTTGTTAACTTAGCAAAGCAATTTATGCTAATAGAGACAACGTCTAATTCTATTTGGCATCAGTTTTGCAAATCAATATTAGTAAACAAAGGACTGCTCCTGTCATGGCCAGGTAACTGTTGAAACTGTTTTGACTTAGTCCCAGCTGCCAAAGCAATGACGGCAAAAACCTGCCTGACTTCATTCTTTTTAAATGAATGGGGTTTCCCTTTGAAGATGAGCAATTTTCAGCCACTACACCTCTGTGTACGCACCACGGGACAGGGCCTCCCACTGCCACATACTTTAGTGCATTTATGAGAGAGGAAAATGGTTGACATCCAGTCAGTCTGAATGTAAAGGAGCCATTTGGTTACCTTTGTCTGCGTCAACGAAGATCTCTGACTTGTCTCATCGCACTATAAAATATCTTTCAAAGTTAGCACACAGATATCTCCAATATAAAGCATATGGGGAAATTCTAAAGGATTCCACATGAAATTTCATTCAGAGTGATATCAAAATCATACTTTATAAATTATGCAACATTTTATGAAACTTTGTCGGAGGAGACATCCACTCACAAATATTTAAGTTCCTTTACATGACAGTATCTCAAATATCGAATATTAGTTTCACGCTCTCTTTGGAAGCATTTCTATATCAGACATCCTTGGAATAGAAAAAGCAACCGATTCTGGGGGGACTATATGAAAGTCGCATAGGGATACCCTGCTCTCCCCCCGCCCCCCAATAAAAAGAAAAAACTAGTCAAGACCTGAGGAAGTTGTAGGACCTCAATTTTGTAAGTGAGATTCCTATAAAAACAAAAGCCCGCTCGGCTGGTGTTGCTCAGTGGTTGAGCATCAACCTATGAACCAGGTCGCAGTTTGATTACCCATCACTCCTGTACATGCCCAGGTTTTATCCTGATCCCCGGTGGGGAGCAGCCGATCAATGATTCTCTCTCATTGATGTTTCTAACTCACTCTCTCTCTCTCTCTCTCTCTCTCTCTCTCTCTCTCTCTCTCTCTCTCTCTCCCCCTCCCTCCCTCTCCCTTTCTCTCTGAAATCAATTTTTTTAAATTATTTTTTTTAAAGGCCCAACATAAAAACAGTTTGATCAATAGCAAAGGAAAAGCGAGCTAACCATCAGTTAAATCAGACTCAGAATACTAGACAGGAGAAAGAATGAGAATGTCAGCTCTAAAGACGGCATGCAAATATCAAAATGACAAGTTTCTCAGGACTCAAACGTTACTATCCAAAAAATGGGCTGGCTGCGCCGACCACGCGTGTCCCAGTGGGCCTCCGGCTCTGTGCAGGCAGCAGCTCAGACAGCCCCGCCATGCGGGAGGTGGCGGTGACAACACTCCGCCTGCCCACAGGGAGCTCAGCCTCCAATGATGGCCAGCCTTCGAGAAGGCCACACAGCCACTCACAAACCCACGGTCGGGGTTTGGGGGAAATCTTACGAAGATGCAGAGAATTAGAAAAACTACCCAAGCAGCACTGCTCCCCAACGGGCAAGGCCAACCTGTTCTGAACACAAACACCCACAGGAAAGAACACGTTTGATCGTATTTCTAAAAAACTGGCCAGGACCTAACAGCACTGCTGCTGCTCCAGCTTCGCTCAGCGGTGAGCACTGGTTCCAGCCGCAGAGTCACGCAAACCCCTGGCAAACCCAGCCGTCAATCGGTAAACCTCTCTATAATGACATTAGGTTTGGATTTTGTAGATACGCCCTGATTAAACGTGTGTTCACGGTAGGGGGTGATAGTTAGCCAAAACTTTCCCGGATTAGAGTGATGACCACGTCTAAGATCTTCGTTTGAACCTCTGCTTGAGTATCTTGGTAAAGTGTAAAGCAGTAAATAGCTCACTAACGGTTCCTTCTTACTTTAGGTGTTAGCACTAGCCTCCAGCTCACACACACATGCACACACATCGGGTGAAATGGTTTGTGAAAAACAACTAACTTCATTTAACAGGTGTTAAACTACTTCTGGGATTGAAAAGAGTTCAGACGTTAAAACTACAATAATAATAATAATATTAAATTAGAGTATCACACAGCCCAATTTTTAGCATCTATTGCTTTTACCAATAAGGCATAAAATAATAACTTACATACTATATTTTCCATTAATACAACAATAAATTATAGATAGATGGGGAGAAGAGGGAAGAGTTAGCTAACATTTCACCTCCTATGATGAGCAGTCTTGTCTGATGGACACAGTGTGATTCTCATTCATCTACACATCAGTGTGTCCATCTCAATTCATGGAGCTGCAAATTCACTTCTGAATCAGTGACTATTTTTTGTGATTTTCCCCTTTGCTGTGCTCACACACACACATACACACACACACTGTGTCAATTAAGAGGAAATAAAGTGACACACCTGATTAGCTATAACTTGTCTTAAATGAATCTACTGAAAAGTTAGCAATTTGCATGCTTACCAAGGTGGGTAAAGTAAAGAATCAATTTCCACGCATGCCGTGTAATCTCACCGAGCTGTGTATTGTGTGTTCATCCCCGAAGCAGAGAGGAAAGGCGTGTAATTCGAACAGCGATCGTGTGCTCAGAATTTCCACAGTCGCACCCACGGAGGTGTACTGCCGGCACGGCACTCACAGATGGACACCGGCCCAGAGGGAACCACGTCTTCCGGAGAATTATTATACAAACCCTTCCCTTCCCACATGCATTTTAGAAAACATGTCAATGTTTCCAGGACTTAAGACTCTGGGAAGAGACTATTTAAGAATCTCCTCCAGGTCTTAAAACAAGATTTTTAAAACATCTAATAAGGAACAGAATTTGTTCGGGGAAATCTAAAACTATTCCTCAGTCATGAAGGTTTTTCTTATGTTTCCTTTTTTTTTTTTTTAATTCATTGCTCTCTTTCGCTGTTTTCCTACGTCAAAGCTTATTCTTACCTGGTTATAGGATTACTATCACCTGCCACGCATGAATCATAAACTCAATGGATCACATGATCACTGAGCTAACGGGCCCCCCATCTTTCCATGTTATAGATGTGAATGAGCCAGGAAGGAAGAAAGAGTAAGAGACCTATTTGACGTCCTACAGTAAGAAAGTTATGGATGAGCACAGGAATCCAGTCTTCCTGCGAACCCAGGCTACCTGGATTAAATTCAGTGCCAGCCTGCCAACAGCCAGCTACCTCTTCTTTCAGAGAAGGCCCTGGCCTATGCTGCCCAAACACTTCATCATATTACTATGAGAGCTGTCATCGTCATCATCCTCACCTCCCCCAATGCCCTGAGAAGGCAGCCACTGATGGAGAAAGTGGGAGCAGTCTCTTCCTAGCAGAGAAAACACTGAATTAAGTACTTGGGCACAAGGAGAAGTCTAGTCGCTTCCCACTGCTTCCTAAGACAGGAAAGATGGGACTTGGAAGTAAGATGTTAAAATAAATATAACTTACTAAAATAACCATCTGAGAAACAAATGGTATTTTAAAAAAATTATTAGCCACTAAAGGCTTCTGGAAGTTGCTTCTCTGGGAAAGGAATGTTTGGCTTATGACCAATGCTTGCCTGTAAAAGAAAAGCTATTACCGTATTAAAAAAAAAAATTTAATATTCGTCCCATGCAAACACTGAGCAAGAATTAACAACTTATCTCTAATCAGTCCATGGCTTCCAATGGCCTCTGGTCCCTGCTGACGGTGCCACGGCCAGAACCACGGCCAGCTCCCTGCCCAGAGACATCGGCACAGGAGCTGCAAGGCCTCTTGTGCTGGACTTCCCAGGTCTCCGAGAGGACCCTGCTCAGGGCACTCCGCAGGGTCAGGAGGGCCCGGGTGACAGGAGACAGAGCCTGCTCCGAGCACACCCACACCCACGCTGGAAGATGCCGGCCGTGACCTCTGACCCAGACACTGTCCGGTGGGCACCAGCTCCCAGCCCCGCACACAGCACAGCCAAGTCCACGGTCACAGAAATCTGAAAAGCACATGCTTTTGGTATCAATTCTTTTTTTTACTCTTTTTTTTGGATTGATTTCAGAGAGGAAGGGAGAGGGAGAGAGAGAGAGAGCTAGAAACATCAATGATGAGAGAAGCAATGATCAGCTGCCTCCCCCATGCCCCACTGGGGATGGAGCCTGCAACCCCCGCCTGTGCCCTGACGGAATCGCTCTGAAAAGGGATGGCAAGCTCCGCTCCTGAGGGACCGTCTTTCCCGAGGACGCTGGGAAATTCTCATTATTTCCCTTGTGAGCTTTTAAACTATGTAACCTCTGAGATGGATGAAGGACACAGATTTTAATACAATTCTTCTTACAACCCACAACCAAGGACGACAACACTGACAATATTCTCTGCCAAAATCCCTGTTGGCACATGTTCAGAGAAAATATATATATGCTTTCTCCGTGGTTTTAGAAGCAGTTCCTGCTTATTCCACAATAAATTTATAGTTTCTATAAAAAGACATTATACAAGATTCCTTCTTTGAGAGAAAGCAGTTATCAAAATCAAGGTACCTGTGTATCGCTTTCAAAATTTGGTATGCAGAGATATCAACATTCCTATATGGCCAAATTCCTGGCTTTTAATATGAATTTCAATTGGCCACAACTGTGTAATTCCTTGATGATTATACTCTCAATTTTTTTTTTTACAATGATTGATAGAAAGGTTAGATTTCTTTATTCTTATTTTTATTATACATTGGGTAACCATATTATGATCATCCCTGAACGCATAATAATCTGACCACTTGTGTGTGTGTGTGTGTGTGTGTGTGTGTGTGTGTGTGTATTAGAGGCCCGGTGCATGAATTCGTACATGGGTGGGGTCCAGCCAACCTGGCCGGGGAGGGACATGGGCGGTTGGCCAGCCTGCCTGCTGATCGAACTCCTGGTGGAGGGGACAATTTGCATATTAGCCTTTTATTATGTAGGATACACACTGAGCGGCCAGATTATTATGCGTTCAGAGATCACCATCATCTGGCCACTCAGAGTATGTAGTTGTAGAGGGCCCCCCTGGGAAGACACCTGGACACTCTTTAGGTTGCTGCTGACTGCGCCGGGATATTGGCGGAGTCATGTCAGCTGCACTCCCGCCCTGCAGTGCGGAGATGTGTTCTTAGTTCCTGGCTGGTGTTGATCCCTGGAGGAAGGAGTGGGTGGGACCTGGCCCTTCCCAGGCTCCTTGTTTACCTGAGAAACCCCTTGTGGATTGGAGAATAAATAGATGTGCTGCGTGGCTCAGGGAGTCGTCAGTCTCTGCAGCAGAGGAGGTTGGCGACCCACCCGGGACCCAGCTTAAACCTATTTCTGCATCCACTCTCTTCATTTCATTATTTCTCAATCCCTGGCTGCCTCTACGAAGAACCAATTTCATCTCTCTTTCCATGGTGGCCACGGAAAAGGGAGATCCCCGCTGCATGAGGCCTCACGTGTACTTAGTACAGTATTTGTTTCTCGTGTACCACAGCTGCTCACAACTCTAATGCAACTGAGCAGCACTGCACCCTGCCACCCCTCAGATGGAAAACCACTAAGTGCTGAATTTGTTTCTTTTAAAATTCCATTTGGGGAGGCATACAGTTGTCAACACCCACTCCGGCGATGTTGATTTTAAGACAATAATGCTCAAGGAGGATAAACACAATGCAAATTTGAGTTTGTAATTTATTTCAATGCTATTTCAACCACTAATTTACCCTCTATGTTTATTCATTCACACAAAAGAATAGCATATCATTAATGATGCAAATCAGAGCGAAACACTAGGCCTCAGATATTGAAGTATTTTTAAAGTTTAATTTAAAAAAAAAAGATAAAAAGCTATTAATTGATAAATAGCTTACTCAATGCTAGTATAATTTTAATTTTGAAATTGAATACTGACATTTAAACAAATGAAGCAAATCGTACACCTTTAGAAATATTCAAGGGTGTAGTCCTTTGCTTACATATTTTCCCTTTTTTTTTTTTTTGGCTAATACAGGTGACATGCTTCTTAAATAATCTCTCTCTTCACTCTGTGTCTATAGAGATGAAATTTCCCTCGATATTCCTAAATTCTTTCTTCTCCAAATGAGGCCACAGCCGTACGGTAAGCAGCCACTGGGTCGGAGGAAAGAGTGGCACAAACCGTACCAGATGCACCCCCGCCCCAGTGGGTAAGAACCAGCGTGCAGGTCAGGACCTGGCCCGCAGGAGAAGGACCTCTCTTCTGTTTCTTTTTTTAAACGTATTTTTTGTTTGGTTTGGTTCGGTTTTTCCTTACGCGTAGAGGCAGCGTTCTGATCACAGTTTTGCAGGTAAGACGCAGTCACTGACGTCTGCGCTGCTTCACCGGCTGTCGGACTCTGACGTCTGCTCCTCAGTCTGAGGTTAACAGAGGGGCCAGGAGGTCTCTGCGGAGACGGCGACTTCCTGGCCCTTGTTTTGCACGGGTCCCAGGGGCTGTTCCTGGACACGTCCAGCTCTCCCTCGGCCAGTGCAGGCAGCTGGCCTTGCCCGGCACCGATCTCATTTTCTAAAAGCTCCAGCGCAGGGAAGGGGAAGTCTGCCCTCCCCACGGAGGAGGAGGAGGGGGAGAAGTCCCATGTCTGTGCTCCTCGGCGTGCAGGTCACACATGACGCCCTCCCTCCAGACAGCACTTCCTGCGTCAGGATCCCAGCAGCTCCGGCCCTCGAGCTAGCCTGGGTTGACTGTCTCCAGCTCGCATTTGCCGTAAACAATATTGCCAGTGGGTATAGCCTAAAATCCCACTGCGTTCGGGTGTCGCTAAGTTTCTCCTGTTGGAGTAAGTCTCTACAGATTTTACTCATGTGGTTACTTCATGTGGAGTACCCAAACCTGGGGGCCTGTGGGTTTCCGATCTTACTTCAATGTCAATAAATGACCAGAGAAGTAATCTTATGAAAGTTGTAATAAAAACTGGAATAAATATGCATACTACTCGGTGCTACACTACGGTATGGCTTATACCTCATAAAATGGACCCGAAAGCAGAGGCAATTCAAACCAGAATGGAAAAGCTGTAAAAAAATAGAACTCCGAGCCAAGCAATGCTCCTTCCAGTCAGCTGGAAACACCTCGTGGTTTGTAGCAGGGTTGGGTCATTACGATGAGGCAATCGGATTACAGATTCCTACTAGTAAATTCTTTTTTTAATTGATTTTGTCCGTTCCTTTTTGCTGATTTTGAAAACTCAGAGAAGGAGCCATTTGTTTATGCTAGGCCCAGAGCCTTTTAGCGATGTTTCCTTCACAACCGCGGGCACCAATGAATCCAAGCTGATAATCGTGTTAAAATGAACACGACACTGCTGACACATCACATAGAACCAAAATGATTTCCTTCACATTTAATTTTAAAATCCTGTCCCTTTGTTAAGGATTCGACAGAATGGGCCCTTAAGGAGGCCGAGCAGCCTTCAGCTTACCATCTCAGAGAGACAACTCGTCCCAATGATAGTAAGCATGACGGAGCATCTTTAAGAATCATCCCATCGTCAGCCTTGGGGACTGTAAGGTGAGTCCAGAAGTGAACACGTTTTGCAGGCATTTCAATGGAAGTGTTATTTGGTCATAAGCGTCTCACAGATCCATTTCTCACGGCAACGCCTCCACTGGCATAGAGCAGGGATGGGTCTGTCCGAGCAGAGGAGCTGGGTCTCGGCTCCTGGAATTCACTCTGGGGCCAGGTGACCCTCAGGCCGCACCGGCAAGCTCTCAGAAAGGAATTCCTTCCAGCCAGGTTCTGGAAAGCATTGCTCATCCGACAGAGCATGATAAATTCCGGCTCTGGGCTGTCCTGCCAGCGTCACCCACTCAGGTCTACTCCGCGAGGGAAGGGGAAAAGGAGACGGACTCAGAGAGAGAAAGGCGGAACAGAGACCTTGAAGCCTAAGGGAGTATCCGTCTACGGAGAGGATGAGGGAAGTCTGAGTTACTGGATGTACTGGACGGGAGCACCAGAGGCAGCTCCGAGCACCTCCGTCCCCTAACGCCCTCACAGTGTCCCTGCCGGAAGGAGCACTTGCTGTACTCGTTAAAGGTAAGTATGTATGTGTTACCATTTACACACCAGGTTTTTCAAAACATGCCCTTCATTAATATTTATTTGCACCCCGTGTTAAAACTGTGTGCGATGCGACCTGAATGTTTGAAAATATGAGTGTGCACCCCCCTGTACATATGAGTGTGCAACCCCCATACATGAGTGTGCACCCCCATACATGACTGTACACCCCCCTGTACATATGAGTATGTATACCCCATACATATGAGCGTGCATCCCCACACACACACACATATATGTATGTATACAAATATAATAATATAGAGACAGGTGTGTTATGTCATTAAACTGCACCCACTTAGATACAATAATTTTAAATCGAATATACAGGGTGCAGACATGGAAACACACCACGTTCTTTTTAAAAAGCCAAGCACGGAGCCACACTGCTACACCTGTCACACGTGAATGCTGCCGCTCTGAAAAGGGAGAATGAAATCCAAGAAAATCCATCCCTGGGAAGAGCATGTGCGTGTACACATACACACGCACACACACGCAAGCACACATGCACACACACTCACACACACACATGCTATGCCTCCCCTCCCTCTATGAAGTTCCCACCAGAACAAAGGATCAAACTGGGAATGGGCATTAGCAAACCTCCGGGAGGTCCCGGTGCTCCAGGAGTTGAACTCATTGGAATCCCTGGTTCTCACTCAAAAAGCTTTCCCTTCGGAAAGCGTATAAATCAGAAGCTGGAGGACTTCTCTGTTATTATGCTGATGAAGGGCCAAGGTAGCAGCAACCACTGCCTCACAGATCTCCCCAAACAGGGACGAAGAGCAGAAGGAGACAGAACCAAGCCACAGCCCCGGCATTCCCCGGCAGGCTGGCCCGGACACCCACCCGAGGGGCCGCCTGTGGGGATGGAGCAGAACCACGGGGGGAGGAGTGAGCGGAGCAGGTGCTCCCTCTGGCCCCTTCCGATTACAGAGCAACAACTGCCCCTGGTCCCAAGGAGAGTTCTTTCCCGGGGATGTGGGCCCTGGGAGGTGATCCTGGCTGATTATTCACGTATTTACATTAATACTGAGTGTGAGCATAGTTCTCCTCCTGAACAACTACGCTCACACGGCATATAAACAACAGTCTACACTGGGGCGTGGCTGACAAGTGTCTGATTTACTAAATCAATAAACGCTTTTATAAATGTGTATGGAAATGGTTTCTATCAGATTACAAAGAACATTCTGATTGAGTGAACTACATAAATATATGCAAATCTAACACTTAGACAAGACTACCCAATAAAAATAAATTTAAAAAAGTAGCGATAGAGATGGTTGTGTAAATTATGAAAACCCAGAAAAGTGATTCCCTAAGCAAGATGCACGGTGCCGGCGTGCGAAACCGCAGGCGTCAGTCACTCTGTGCTCCTGGCATCACGTGGACGAGTAAAATATGAATTGCGAAGTGCTCAGATTAACCAGGTTTTATTCAAGTAAAAGTGCCCTGAAAGCATAAGGTATTTGGCGTAACGAAAACGGCTGGTCCTTTGTTTTCTTATTATCGGCAGCAATGCTGTCACTGCTTCTACTTACTGTGGGCACAGACAGCGCAAGCTCTGAGTTTAACGTTAGTGCTCGTAGCCAGCTATTATCCCTGTGTGCACACTGGAGGGGTTCAGTGAAGAGCCCGGATCCAAACTGAAGCTTTTAGACTCAAAACCTTCATCTTAACCCCTAACAGTATTGCTCTGCAGGCTTGTTTCTGACATTGACCGTCACAAGTTTACAATCTGAAAGCCCCAGGTTTAATCAGGTGGGACAGGAAGACGGTTCAATTATTTTTCATTGATACCAGCCATGAGAACTTTTGCACCCCATAAGGATTTTTTAAATCATTTTTAGATATTTAAGACCCAATAAAATATAAGCAAGAGAATGAAACCACAGAAATAAAGTCCCAAACGTTCAACACTTAAAAAATCCTCCAACTCACACACAGAGTAGACGCGAATTGAAATAACAATGGATATGATCTAATACCATAATTACTGGCAAGAATGTTGGAGATGGTCATTTTCAACATTTCTGCCCAGAATATACAACTAACTTAGGAAGCATTATTGAACATGAGCTTATCTTAACCCAATAATTCCACTTTTAAAACATACCCAAGATCACCTCGTTCAAGTACAAAGATGCCCAATAAAATTAGTACTTATACTATCTCAAAATAACCATAATAATGAAGTGTGTTAATTTCACAACAAAATGGACATAAGGTAATCCAATGAGTTAAAGTAGATTTATACCGTGCTTTATGAAAAAGATATATTTCTGGTATGCTACACTCAAAATCTGTGTTTAAGCTGAACAATACGGGGTCTTCGTTTTAAATATAAAGTTATTCAGCCTTAGCCAACTTTGCTCAGTGGGTAGAGCATCAGCTCGGGGCCTGAAGGGTCCCGGGTTCAATTCCAGTCAAGGGCATATCCTTGGGCTGTGGGCTCAATCCCCAGTGTGGGGCGTATAGGAGGCAGCCAATGAATGACTCTCTCTCATCATTGATGTTTCTCTCTCCCCCCCTCTCCTTCTCCCTTTCTCCCTGAAAGCAATAAAAATATGGGTATTTTTTTTAATTACTCATTAATGATTTTTCTTTAAATAGCATCGTCCTCCAGCACTTTGAAATGCATCCAGCATTATTAAATAACTAGAGGCCCGGTGCAAAAAAATCCGTGCAAGAGCAGGCCTTCCTTCCTCTGGCTGCCAGCACCGGCTTCCCTCTTCTGGTCACCCAAAGGCACCCGGAACCCCAGCCAGCTCCCCCTGGGTCCCGGCTTTGTCAGGAAGGGTGTTCTGACATCCAGAAGGTCGTTCGGCTATCCAGTCTAATTACTACATTACCCTTTATTATTATAGATTATCTTATATATACGAACAAAGACATGAGAATGTGACTAACAATAAAAAATGTATGTTTTATTAAAATAACAGAGGTCTTGAATTAAAAGATTTTAAATCTGTAAACTAAATATCAGTAGGTTAAAAATATTTTTCTAACCCAAATGTCAAGCAAGTATATCCTAAAGATTTAAAATTCAACCAATCCTAAAAATTTAAACTGTCTCCAAAAATAACTCTCACTTAAACTCCTACCAGCTTCCTCCTGACCCTCTTTTACAGAGAACTTATCTCTTTAACAACCTCAGAATTTTTCCAGATTTCAAAAGAGCCAATCTTATTAACCAGTCACTTCGAAAACTGATTACTCGATCTGTAAACATCATTACATAATTAGAAGGTCTTACACATTAAATGCCACTTAACGAAAACTATGGTGAGGAAAGTAAACTAATATTTATAAAAAGAATTCCAATTAAAAAGCAGTCTTTTTTGTTAGAAGGATGAAAGGCTCTGTCCCCAGGTTAACCGAACTCACTCCGCTCTGAACTTCCATTAAAGCTCAGTCCCCACCCCACCAATCCAATCAACGCCAAATACTGCAAATTCTGCCACTAAATATCTCTTCGGTTCCTCCGCTCATGCCCAGCTCCTCTCAGTCTCCCGGTATTGAAGATACTTCTATAAAACGCTTTCCACTTTGTCATTCTACTGAGAAAAATGCAGGTGAGACGGAGACACCAGGCTGCCAAGTCCCCCACGTGGGTTAGGCTAACCAAACTCCAAAGGTTAAGAACCAGGAAACTTACACGTATGTCAGTCATTCACAATGGATCCCATTGAAAGGTAGAATGAGGGCATTCAAACCATGGTAAGACTTAAAACGTGAACTCTACTGTAAGGAATTCTCCGTGGCACCATCTGGGAGACCTCCATTGTCTCACAGATCAGACGTTCCTGCGTCATCAGAAGTATTTGAGCGAGCATCCGACGGAGGATTGTCTAGTAACTATTTCAGGGATGAGTGTGAGGATCACTGAGTGTAATGATTACCCAGGGAGAAAAGTTCCTGCCAGATTATAAAAGAAAAAAGACCCAGAAGTCCAGGGTCCAGGCGCTGACTGAGCATCACTGCATCGCCTAACACTGCCTTCGGAGGGACCATCACTTTGGGAAACGAAGCCTTGACCCAAATACGCAACTAAGCAAAAGCACGTCAGGAGTCTACACACACGATTAGGAGAGGAAAACCCAAGCGCATATTCCCCTTCTGATCCATTTAAATGCGTGCCTTAAACTATTTAGCAAATTGAGGCCACATGATGTTCATCTCTTTGAAACTGATCAAATTAAGTCTCCAAGCTCACTGCATTACAGAAGCAGCAAAATGAAAATGCGTGCTCGGAGGCCGCGGGCTTCACGGACAGCGGGTTTATGTGTTTCCCTGCCTCCCGACGGGGATGGAGTTATCTACAGAACCATCGAGTCAGCGGGAGCGCTCAGCGGCTCCATCCTCCCGGAATGCTAATGAGAAAGCCGGAGCAGGACTAGGCCTCTGGGGCAGCACAGCGGCAGGAGGAGAAAACGCCAGCTCTCCTTTTCCTGGAGGCGGACTGGCCCGCAGGAGGAGACAGCCATAGCTTAAGGCCACTCCTTCCTTGCCTGTAAACCAGCAGCAGGATCTAGAAGCTTCTGTGTTCTCACCCGGGGCCCCGGGCAGGAGCTTGGGAAGTGAGGCATCTTCAGTCTGGTTTCAGTCACCAGTTCTCCATGGAGACAGGTGCCATGGGCAGGCTGACAGCGTGTGGATGAGCCTCTCCCTTCCCCAGGGGGGACGTCACCCTGACAGGAATGCACCAGCCAGAGAAAGGCAATGCCAGGTCTTGGTGCGTCCAGACCGGCCATGCCCAGGTCTGGACGCATGACTGGAGTGGACTCACGGGGACACTTCACAGGAAGTTCCTCATCAGCAGCTGAAGATGGTCTCGGTGAGCAGGTCTGACCTCCCCGGGCCACCAGGCTCCTGCCCAGGCTCCTGCCCTCTCATCCCTCCGAGGACCTCGCTCCAGCGGAGAGCAGAGCCCCCTCGGCCGCGCCCCGGTGCTCTCTGTCCTGCGGCCCGTGCTCCGCTCTGGCCTCTCCCAGGCGCGGCCGCCTGCCAGCCTGGATGCACAGACCCCGGCCGGGCTGGCCAAGAACTCCCCAGAGCAGATAGGCCGGGCCAGGCCGCCCACCATGGCCGCCCCGTTAGGAGATGTCTGAGGACAGCCCTTCCCATCCACTCTCACTTCAGGCTGTACAGCTCCGAGCAGCCGCCAGCCTCTCCTGTCATCACCCAGAAACGGCACAGGGCTCTCCGGCTTCTTCTCTCTGGAATCAGTAAGGCTTTATCACTCACTGGAATCTTGTCTGAAGTACTGGGTTTTTTTTTTTGCTTTCAAATACCGTTGGCCATGATGTCAAACAAAAGAGAGGGGATTTCCAGGTAAAATTCCGGCATCCTCTTCACTCCCTTTCCACAAAGAAACCCAGGGGTTTTTTTACGCAGACGGATACAAACATCATGTGTTCAGACCTGCCCTGACATTCCCCAGGGACGGCCTCCTGGCAAGCCGGCTCTCACGTCCTCAAGGAGAAGTGCACCCGTGGCAGAGAATCAGCACAGCCCTGGCCGGTATGGTTCAGTGGGTAGAGCGTCGGCCTGCGGACTCAAGGGTCCCACGTTTCTGGTCAAGGGCATGTACCTTGGTTTCGGGCACATCCCCAGTGGGGTGTGTGCAAAAGGCAGCTGATGGATGTTTCTCTCTCATCGATGTTTCTAACCCTCTCTCCCTCTCCCTTCCTCTCTGTAAAAAATCAATAACATATATATTTTTTTTTTAAAAGAGAGACTCAGCCCAGGGCACGGAGACCAGAGGGCCGGCTCCCGGGGGCAGTGCTGAATGCACAGCAGCCGGAGAAGTCCGGGAGGCTGTTGATTAGAAGAGGGACAGGAGGTCAGGCCGAGCAGAGCGAGACGCACCGGGCGGCGTGGAGACGCCTGGAGAGCGATTCAGTGAAAAGCAAAACAAGACGAGGATCGATGAGAGGGGTCCAGGAGCAGGGACTTCAGGAGAAGCTGGAGCAGAAGGCGATGGAGCGGTGAGTGAGGGCTGAGGGCAGGCATCCGCGGCCAACACGTGAATGAGAACTGGCTTTATGGGGGGGGCGGGCAGCGGAGGGCTGCAGGGACAGCCACCCAGCTTTCCTGACAGAGCCGCGGTGGCCCACAGCTCCCCCTGTTCCAGGGGAGGGGGACGGGCTGACCATGTGAGAAGCAGGCACGCGTTACTGTATGGGACCGTGGGAGCCCTCATTTAACTCGGAATCTGGGGCAAACGTTCAGTTACTCAGTTTAAACTAATCTTAGAAGAAAGCCTCTGGCTTTCACCCAGGTAACACCTGAAAGAACTGTGACTTCATTTCTTTCCTTTTTTTAATTTCTGGAAGGCAGCCCCAACAGTCCAGAGTGACCATAAACCGTGGAAGTCAGCGCCGCCCGCCGAGGAGCTGAGCTGCCGGCCGACTCCTCAGCCCTTGGCCACCACGTCTCCCTGAAACCAGCTCGCGGTGAAGGCTTCCTTCTCCTCATTCAAAGCCAAGTCTCAGTCCCCGCAGCCTGAGCGCCAGGCCCTGCCCTCCGAGCGCCGGGCACGGTTATATTTGTAAGATTTTCATGGTTCGGACGCTGAAGAGCATGTGTTCCTTCCACCTAAATCACGTCTGTGTTCAAAAACAGACAGCACAAGTTAAAATTTATCAAAACAATGCCATCCTGGGGAACGCGCCTGCATTCGATTTATAATCCCCACGGCAACGCTAAATCAGAGCAACAGCGCTCAGTGCACCAGCATGGACCCGCCTGTCCCACAGCCCAGGGCCCGCCTGCCACTGGAGTGACCGGTCCAGGTCAGCCTTCAATCAGAGGAGCCTGTAACCAGGCGAGAGATGCAAATCAAAACGACAATGCGGTACCACCTCACACCTGTCAGAACGGCTAGCATCAACAAATCAGCAAGCGACAAGTGCTGGCGCGGATGCCGAGAAAAAGGAACCCTCGTGCACTGCTGGTGGGAATGCAGACTGGTGCAGCCACTGTGGAGAACAGTATGGAGTTTCCTCAAAAAACTGAAAATGGAACTCCCATTTGACCCAGTGACCCCACTCCTAGGAATATATCCTAAGAAACCAGAAACACCCATCAGAAAGGAAATATGCACCCCTATGTTCATAGCAGCACAATTTATAATAGCTAGGATTTGGAAACAGCCTAGGTGCCCGTCAGCAAATGACTGGATCAGAAGACTATGGTACATCTACACAATGGAATACTATGCTGCCATAAAAAAGAAGGAATTCTTACCATTTGCAGCAACCTGGATGGAACTGGAGAGCATTATGCTAAGCGAAATAAGCCAGTCAGTGAAAGAAAAATACCACATGATCTCACTCATTTGTAGATAATAAAGAACATTATAAACTGATGAACAAAAAGATAGGTTCAGAGACAGTAAAGCATCAAACAGGCTGTCAAATTACGTGGGGAGGGTAGGGAGATGTGCCATGTCTTCTGGAACATTCTGGTCATTTCACGATCAAAGCGGGGTTCAAATTGATTATTTGTTGTCAGTAGCAATTAGCATTAACGGTTTCACCTGGTTCGAGAAGCTCATAATACACCACACCTTCCTGATCCCACCAAATGCAGAACATTGTCTTCTTTCCGAAGCAATTTGGCCTTGCAGTCAATGTTGATGGTTAACCTGGATCAAACCATGATTTTGTGCATTTGGGATTCTCAAAATAAAGCCACTTTTCATCACCAGTCACAATTCAATGCAAAAAAAAAAAAAAAAAAAAAGTTTATTTCGTGCCACTTTTCAGTTTGCCATTTATCTTTCGTTCAGTCGATGTGGCACCCATTTTCCTTTAAAATCTTTCCCATTGCCTGTAAATGATCAGAAATCGTTTGCTGAGCAACATTTAATCTTTCTGCAAGTTGTTTTTTAGTTTGACACGCATCTTCATCCAATAATGCTTGTGATTGTTGGTCTTCCAACTTTTTCAGTTGACCTGGACGTTTCTTTCACATAGAAATCATCACTTTTAAAATGTTTTAACCAGTGTTCACAAGTATCTTGAGATGGAGCATGTTCACCATAAGCTTCCCGAAGTATACGATAACTTTCAGCAGCACTTTTCAAAATAAAGCAATGAATTAAAACTTCCTGCAAATGCTCTTTTTTTGGCACGAAATTTGACATTTTTAAGCGTAAAGATATCTAGGATGTTAACACCTTCAGGAAATTTGACATATGAAGTTTTGAAGCTTGTTGTCAATGCGACCAAATAGCATACATATCAAATCACATCTATATCAACATATGTGTAACTCCATTTAGTGGGGGGAAAAATCCACATTATTAACGGGTACCCCTGGTAGGCAGTACTCAATGCAGGTGGCCAACTTCCGGCTGGCCCAGACAATCAAAGCTCATGACATCTGACCAGAAAGGACCAGGAAGCCAGGTTCAAGTTTCAACCGGCCCCTCGGGTAGCTGTGGCCTGAAGGCTCCCTTCCCCGGAAGGCCAGAGGGTCAAACAGCCGGGCAGGACCCCTGGGTGACAACAGAGCCTCCCGCGAAGGACTCCACAGGAAAACTTACTCAGATCTGCGCAGCCCCCACAACCCCACCTGTTCCACTCGTGCAACTAGGAAGCGGCTCCAGACGGTGGTGGGTCCGAGGCCCAGTGCACCCATCGGGTCATGTTCTTGCCTGAGTGCCCTGGCCCACAGCTCAGCCGATAACACATGGCAATGATCTTAATTTTCTCCACTGACAAGGCTACGTAATAAAAGGAATACGAGCTATGAAACCACTCTTCATCTGTAGACGCTTCTCTCCCAGCGAAGAATTTAAATGCCTCTTGAACGCTTGAAGCGTTGACCTAGAATTAGCTTCTCGGCGTTATGTAAATATGGGAAAGTTCCATAATTCGATTTAGATAGGCATGCACGAGAATTACCTGATTTTTAATTCCTATCACTACCGGTTCAAAGGATTCATGCATATGTCATATAGTGGGTTTGAGACCCCCGTCAACCATCTAAGCTCAGATGCGCCATAGCGTGTCATCCAAAGGCAGAGCATGTGCCCACGGCGCATCCACCACCTGCAGTGACGTGGGTGCCTCACGTGACACACTCCCATCTACGTCCCAAAGGCTCTGCCTCCCGGGAAGCCCCCCGCGACACCTGCTCACTCGCCAGGGGTCTGGAGGTTCGTGGCTACGCCCAGAGATCGGGTACAGAAGCGGGCCCTGGGCTCATCACGCCACCGAGTGTGCTTCCCGTGGTCCAGAGGCTGCGGGCAGGCGAGGCCGCCTCGCACAGCCCTGTCCGTGTGTGTGCGGACGGCGAGCCCAGCTGCCCCTGCATTTCAAACAAAACACACATGCACCAACATGTGTCCCCTCTTCCCTGGAAACACCCCGCTCCGGTGTCTTCCTCTGAAGCGGATGCAGGGACAGCTCACTGTGCTCCAACTCTAGTGAAGGGACAGAGAGTTTAGATCTGAAAGGATCAGCTCCTGGTCAGCTGTCCTGCCCGGACGTGGAAGAGGACAGCACTGGGGCGGGGCAGGGGGGAGGGGGGAGGCAGCCGCCTCGCACTCCCAGGAAGAAGCCCCTGGCTGGCCTGGAAGGCACGAGGCGGCTTCCGGAAAGAAGCCAAGTCCTCAAAGCCATGGCCAATCTACCACTGAACGTCGAGTTGGATAAACTAGCAAACCCATGCTGAGTTACGCCCATCTGAGCCGGCTGCGCCATCGTTAGCAAAGGCTGGCATCGGGCCTCAGATATTGAGACACAGCCCTTGTGTGGCTGGTTCTCCAGCCCAGGGATTGGGAGCAGAACATTCCAGAAACCCTGGCCGGCTTATCCCTGTCCTCTAATCAACCACCAGTTACAATACTAAGCCCAATGCAGGGCAGTGATTAGGATCATGGAACCTGCTTTTCTGGAGAAGGAACTGACTAGTCCAGAGCCGTGGTCGGCAAACTGCGGCTCTTTGGCCCTTGAGTGTGGCTCTTCCACAGAATACCATGGCCTGGGTGAAGAAATGGTGTTAGAAGTTTAAGTTTAAAAAATGTGGCTCTCCAAAGAAACTTCAATCGCTGTGCTGTTGATATTTGGCTCTGCTGACTAATGAGTTTGCCGACCACTGGTCCAGAGCAACTGCCAGGTGGGGGACCACGGAGGCAGCGGAGAGTGACATGTCCTGACCTTCACCAGAAATGCAGCGAAACACAGGACCCTGGCTGCTCGGCAGGCACCCCACCTGCCAAGCCCCCCTCCCACGCCCGCTTCTGGGGAGGGAACCGGGGGGTTGAGAGAGACTCCAAGCTGCAGCCTCCAAAGGAGCTCCACTGTGAAAACATCTAACCAGGACAGCCGAGGGAGCCCTGGCTTTCACTCCCGACACGGGGTCCCCTGCTGCCCGTCAGCCCTATGCTGTCCCAGGCTCTCCTGGGCCCACGCCATCCAGCAGAGGCGGACACCGCTGCTTTCCGAGGGCCACACTCAGGCCCCTTACTCTGATGCTCTGACGGGAGTTGGAAAGAAAGGGGATCTATAAATACGTAGAAGTACCTCATGCTAACCGACTGCGCCCCTGGGGCTCCTAAATACATAAAGCGTTGGTGTTCCCTTACTGTGATTCTCAACCCAGCATTCTCCCAGCCCGCACTGTCCATGGTAGCCCAACACTCTTAAGTCTTTATGGGTTTTTAACCAGGACGACACGCCTGTGGTGACTCTGGTTTCCTACACCCGTCCAAGACGCCCGCATCTCTCTTCCCCATGTGGCGGTGACGAAGGCTGCTGACCCAGGCACTAGGATTGGCCTTTTCCAAAAGAAAAAAGAAAAACACAAGCCCCAGGAGAAATCATCGAGACGGGAACCTCTCCTTTCCGTACTGACTTAGGGAGGGGAGCCGTGACTTCCCTTCAGAGCCAGAGGACAGACGTGGCACGCACTGTGATTCGCCTGCCGTCCTCGCTCAGGCTGAGGCTGAAGGAAAGGTGAGCACATCAGGCTGCCATCGGGGCCGTGCTCCCGTCACTCCGTGAACTCGGAGAACCGACCAGCCCACCGTCATCGAGGCCAGGAAACTCCCAGCGGCCCCTCTGGGACCCGGTGCGCATGTCTCTGCTTAAACAGCCTTTCAATGCGTATTGGAAGTGTCTAAATGCATGTCCTTGATAATTAGTACATTTTAATCCAAACTGTGGAGTAATGCCTGCTTTTCTAATGCTAACTAAGGAATATAACTATTAGAGACATCCTTTCTTAAAATTTCTCTCTATCATAACCAATAGATACAAGATAGGGGGCAGGGGAGGGGGGAATGAAGGCATATGCGGGGGGGGGGGGTGTAGGCATGGCTGGGGGGGAAAAAGGAGACATATGTACTACTCTTTGTGACCCTTCAAACAATAAATTAAATAATTAATTAAATAATTAATTAAATTTCTCTTTGGTAGAATTCCACAAATAACAGTATAAGGTTAACATTACTCTCAATGTACCATCTACGATACAGCATTTTAATGGAAAAAGTGATGTGTGGGGCGTTTATCTTGGTTGCTATTACCATTTGTGGGGTTTGCTAAGTAAGAATAACAGCTCAGATCGCACTGATGATAATACAGGAACACAGAGTTATGTTGTGTCCCTTTTCCAGTAGAAGGTAGAGAGTACTTTTACATGGAGAGAGGAAAAACGAATTTGCAAAGTAAAGATACACAAAGTGATGTTAGTCAAAGATCAGCTCCCGCTGAGATTAGCAACGTTACCTGCCGGCACCGTAACCCACGTTCTAACGGGAAAGTCAAGAATAAGGTTTGAGCAAATAACATAGCGAGGCCACGCGTCACCCCCCTCAATCCTCTCTGACTCCCAATAAGGACACGGGACATGGTGTCTTCATTCTAACTGGTGCCCAACAAATATTTGTGAAATGAATGAGTAAGAAATGAATGACACGAGACGATAAAACAGATCCTCCATCTCCTGGGAATTCAGTGCCCTGCTCGCTTTTAAATTTAATTAATCCTCACCGTCCTTGCGAGATGGCCAGAGGGGAAATGTGTTTGCGTTGCATCTGGAAACGGAGGGACTCTGTGAGAGGGACAGACATCTCCTGCAAGGAAATGGAGCTGCAGCGAGGGTCCCGGCTCTCAGACCGGGTCCTAGGGGAGCCCCCCAGCCTCAGCCAGGACCCCTCCTCCTCTGCCTCGCCAGGGTCTGTCCCTGGGGCTGCGTTTGGCCAGTGAGCTCATTAGCCAAGAGCCACATTTCAACAGCACAAGATTGACATTTCTTTGGAGAGCCACATTTTTTAAACTTAAACTTCTTCTAACGCCACTTCTTCACCCGGGCCATGGTGATTTGTGGAAGAGCCACACTCAAGGGGCCAAAGAGCCGCCTGTGGCTCGAGAACTGCAGTTTGCTGACCACAGCTCTGGACCATCCCATGGCTCTTTACAGTCCCTTCCAGTCCCTCTCCCCCCCCAACCCACCACGTCTTGTCTGGAGGAAGCCTCTACCTTGCCTGGCCTGAACACACACATACACACACACACACACACACCCCCCCACACCACACACACACACATCACACACACACACACACACACACACACACACACACATTTCACACCACACACACACACACACCACATCACACAAACACACACACACACCCCACACCACATCACACAAACACACACACACACCACATCACACACATGCGCGTACACGTACACACACATCACACCACACACATATCACACACACACATACACACACATGCGCGCATACACATCACACACACATTACACAACACACATCACATCACACACACACCTCACACTCAGACATACACACACACATCACACACACATACACACACATGCGCGCATACACATCACACACACACATTACACAACACACATCACATCACACACATCACACACACACACACACATTACACAACACACATCACATCACACACACCTCACACTCAGACATACACACACACATCACACACACACATACACACACATGCGCGCATACACATCACACACACACATTACACAACACACATCACATCACACACATCACACACACACACACACACACGTCTCCGACCACGGCTCCAGGATGAGCTCGGGGAGCAGAAGGAAGCGGTCACACGGGCGCAGGAGAGATCACGGGAGCGCAGGCGGCTAACGCTCGGAGAGAGCCCCGTGGCCCGCGTTCAGCTCCGCGGAGGCACAGCTCAGCGGCCTCACGGCCCAGAGGACGCTCTTTATGAATCGGAAGTCTGACCCCACATCTGTGTGACCTGGTTCTGGACGTTTAAAACAGCAGAAGGCCTCCAGGCTTCCCCGTGTGCGGGAGCGATCAGAGAGCCTCCAGCCACCGGCCGCCGTGTTTGACTGAAGTCACCTGACATTTAAAACGCCGAACAGCAGCCAGGTGGGGACCACACCACGCAGCACTCCTTCCTTCCTCTCCAGGAGGCAGAATGCATGTGAATACATGAACTGAACGTGTTACGTGTCTACACATAAACCAGACGACTTCACTCAAACTTGGTAAAGCAAATCGTTTGCTTTCGTGTTCTTGGTAGAACACCTTGCCGTTCATAGGCAAACCCAACAGATGACGTGCGAGCAAAGGAAGTGGCCTCAGACGGCAGCCACCTCCCTCCCCCCCTTTGACACGCTGAGCTGTGCCCGGCTCCGATCTCAGGGAAGAAGTTGTACCGATCGTGGGGAAAACAAGCTTCTAATGGCATCGCTATGATCGAACAGCAAACATCCAACCATCCATGCTGCCACCTGCCAGGATGACACTGGGCGCCACAGGCCGCGTTCACACTCCCAGCAGCCAAGCGCCGAGTCAGAGGATGTGGGGTGACAACCAGAGAGCCGAGCTCAGAGGAAACAGAGCCCACACAGTAAGTTTAAACCGTAAAAAACATCGCCCAGCCAGTGCCCTCAGTGGTTAGAGCGTCAGCCCTCGGACTGAAGGGTCTCGGGTTCGATTCCGGTCAAGGGCACGTACCTCGGCTGCAGGCTCGATCCCTGGCCGCTGTTGGGGTGTGTGCGGGAGACAACCAAAGGCTGTGTCTCTCTCACTTCCATGTTTCTCTCTCTCTCTTCCCCCCACTCCCTTCCACTCTCTCTAAAAATCAATGGAAAGGTATCCTCAGGTGAGGACGAACACACACACACACACACACACACACACACACACACAATGCCGCCAGGCCACGTCCTCAGGTTCCCTGGGGACAGAACGAAGTCTGCGCCACCTTAAACGGGACCCCATCACGCGCGGCTATCCGGCCGCCAGTGGCCTCCCATTGGAAAAGGAGAACGGGTGCGGGGAGACAGACGGGAAGCGGGGTTCAGGTCAGAAGAAAGCTCCTGTTTTCTGACTCAGGTCTCCAAAGTACACAGCAGTCCCCTTGTATCTGTATTTTCGTTAGCAGAGGCCCATCGCGGTGTGAAAACATGAAACGGAAAACCCTAGAAACAAGCAGCCCACCGGCTTCCCGCGGCGCTGTGCAGAGCGGGTGAGGGACGTGGCTGTCCTCCCGTCCAGCGGGCTGAGCCCTGTGCCCGCCGCCTCTCCGCCCCCTCCCCCTCCTCACTCCCAGCCAGGCCCGTGACCAGGCCAGCGCCCGGCACCTCGGCGTCTGCGCTCAGAGCGGCCCAGAGCCCAGGAGGAGTGACCTCGGCCATTCAGGCCGCCCCCCGGGGACCACGCCGGCTGCCTCAGTGAGAGGCGGGTAATCTCCACCTCAGCGGGATGCGGAGGCTCCGGGTTCTGGGTGAGAACCAGTCTCCCGGGAGCCCATTGCTGCCTGCTGTGGCCTCAGGAAGGCAGGCAGGGACTCCACGGCAGCCTGGGCTCGGCCAGCCCCGGGCTCTGGATGGCAGCCCAGCAGACGGGGAGCCACTGCTGTCCCTCAGGGTGAACCCCGAGCCACACACAGGAGGGCGCTGACACTGACTCCTCTCCCCTCAAAAAAGTTTTCCAGGGCAACTCAGTTCTCAATGCTTCCCCCATCTTTCTTTCTAACACACACACACACACACACACACACACAGGGCATGTGTGTGTGTGTGTGTGTGTGTGTGTTAGAGAGAAAGAAAGAAAGAAAGAAAGAAAGAAAGAAAGAAAGAAAGAAAGAAAGAAAGAAAACTTTAGTTTCTTAATGTCTGCATCTATCATTTAAAATGTAATATTTGTATGTTTCAAGGAGGCGTAAAATTTATTGTTTCAATTTTTGTAGGTTTATGCATGTAAATATGTGAGCAAGAGAGAAATTTCTCCAACATGTTTGTGTTTAAGCTCAGTATTCAGACACAGAAATATGTGAGGGTACCAACTCCTACCGGTTTTATTTGAAAAGAGCAATGACATTAAGCTTCGTGTTTCTGGAATAGGCATAGACTTTTTGTAATAGTTCTTAGTATTTCTGGAAATATAAAATACCTTTTTAGTATCATTTTATAATCTACATTTAAATAAAACTAATAGATTCCTTATTTAAGATTGCAATTTTCTCCTATGGAATTAGCTACATTTTAAAACCATGATGTAAGTCACCAAGGTGCCTCAGTTGCAGGTTCGATACCTGGCCCGGCCGAGGCAGGTGTGGGAGGCAATCAATCCATGTGTCCCTCTCACGTGGATGTTTCTCTCTCTCCCTCACTCCCTCCCTCACTTCCCCTCTCTCTAAAGATCTATGGGGGAAATATCCTCAGGGAAGGACTTAAACAATAAATAAAAAAACTCCTAAACAATAAATAAAAAGCTCCCTCAGTAGATTCCTCTCTTGGTCGCTGGGAGGAGAATGCTTTCACAAGATGGATTCTCTGAATGCACTTCCTCAGAGAAACAGAACGTTCTGGAAAGCCCAGGTTCCCTCACCGTGAACCTCTCCAGGAGCCTCTCCCCCACAGCTCCCGGGACCCGGGGACAGAATCCCCGAGGACACGGTGACCACACGGATCACGATCTTTCGCTCACACTCCTCTGGGAGGCCGACTGGGAATCCTGTGCCGGGGGGGGGGGGGGGGGGGCTGCTAACGCCGTGGCTTGGAGGAGGAAGCATGGCTGAGAGCCCTTATCATGAATGGATGGGCCCTAACCGGTGTGGCTCAGTGGATAGAGCGTCGGCCTGCAGACTGAAGGGTCCCAGGTTCGATTCCGGTCAAGGGCATGGACCTTGGTTGCGGGCACATCCTCAGTATCTTGGTATGCAGGAGGCAGCTGATCAATGTTTCTCTCTCATTGATGTTTCTAGCTCTCTATCCCTCTCCCTTCCTCTCTGTAAAAAAAAAAAATCAATAAAATATATATTTTTATAGTTCACGCTGACACAGAAAAGGCAGAAAAGCCAGCCCCGAGCGTGGTTTACCTAAGACTTCCCTGGACACAGCCGGTCAGGTACCCACCGCCTCATTAAGCCGTCTGGGGAATGCTATTCCATAAAGCAGGAAACACAGTCCTGCCGCTGAGAAATACTCAGAAACATCCACTGTGTTCTAGGCATCCTCTCTTTTATTTTTTAAATATTTTTATTGATTTCAGAGAGGAAGAGAGAGAAATATCAATGATGAAAAGAGTCATTGATCTGCTGCCCCCCGCACACCTCACTCTGGGGATCGAGCCTGCAGCCCAGGCCTGTGCCCTGACCGGGACTCAAACTGTGACCCCTGGGTTCACATGTCGGCGCCGGCCGGGCCTTATTCTCTCCCTTACACCGCTCTGGCGGGCGTCCTGTTTTTGTCTGGGTTTCCAGTTGTGTCTGAACTTCCCTTCTTGGCTGTGGACGCCTGACACGGGGACAGCAGCTGTACCGGTCTCTGGCTGGGGTCTGGAATTCAGACACTGAAACCTGCTCCCGGTGACTATTGGATAACAATCTGTACTTGTTTTTTAATCAAATGCCTACGGCCCTTCCGAGGCAGCAAAAGACCCCACGCCTCTCAGGCCACAAGGAGGCGATGGCACTGCCGCTGGCGGACGGAGCCCGCCCTGGGGCCCGCTCCTCTCTGCCCCCTCATACCTTCTGGCCAGGGAACGGATCGGCCCGCCCAGAGGCTGCAGCGAGGCTCCCTCTTAAACTTAACACTGACGGACGCGTCACCTCCATTACCTACTCCCAGAAGGAGCCGGCCTAGGATGTCACTGGTGCGCAAATCAGCGAGCCTGCAGGTTTACTGTTCTTCTCTAACGGGCTGAGAATTCTCTATTTATAAGCTCCTCCCCACTCCCCCCACCCTCCACAGATTCACCGCCTTCTCGCCTCACCTGTCCTCTTCACCCTCTCCCTCCACCCACTCCCGGAGCATCAGCCCTGATGTATTTTCAGAGATGCCACTCTTGACCAAAGGCAAGCGTACATGGACTGGTCTTTGTGATCACAAACCCTGGATCTTGATACCCAAGCGCACTGGCCGACAGAGATGTCACCCGTCAGTGAACCTGGAACGGCTGTGTGTGCCCACGGCACCGGATTACACACACCGGCGTTCAGTGCAGAACGGAGGAGGTCAGTGAGCAAGGAGTGGGAAGCTGGTGTCTGGGAGCTTGAAAAACACCAGGGAGGGTGGGAAGGTGGCTCCCCGCGGCCAAGAGGAGGGTTAAATCTGATGTGGAGACAACGATGGCTGAGCCCGAAGGCTCCCGAGCAGATAAGTGCTGAGGTTAAATCCATGCGTAAAGAGCTCAGGCACAGCCGAAGCCGGTGTGGCTCAGTGGATAGAGCATCGGCCTGCAGACTGAAAGGTCCCAGGTTCGATTCCGGTCAAGGGCATGGACCTTGGTTGCAGGCACATCCCCAGTAGGGGGTGTGCAAGAGGCAGCTGATCGATGTTTCTCTCTCATCTATGTTTCTAACTCTCTATCCCTCTCCCTTTCTCTCTGTAAAAAAATCTATAAAATATTTTTTTTAAAAAAGAGCTCAGTCACAAATGCACTGACAGGAAAGAAGCTGTTTGTCAAGAACCGAAAGACGCTGAGTTACAAAGCGACTGACGGATGCCATGGGAACCTGGGGAGGGACGAGGATGCTGGGGAGGGTTCCCACAGGAGCCGCCGGGCTCTGGAAGAGCCAGGAACACAGGGGCCCGTGACCCCCGTGCCTGGCCCAGGGACGTGGCACTGGCCAGGGAAAGGCGGGGAGAGACGCTGCCTGTGAAGAGAGAGCGATGGTGGCTGTCATGTGGTGAGCGCACGGTCCGCACAGAGACCCTCCATGATGTCGCAATAAAGCTGAACGACAGGCATCATCAGCAAAGGCCTTGTTTCCAGATCTTCCTCAGATGCACAGAAGAGGGAGCTTCAGAAACTTAGAGAATAAATAAGAGAAAGAGATGCTGGCAACAACACGACTAACATGTCATACGGAGCCCGTGGCAGCTCCCCTAGAGCGAGATTTATCTCCGGCACAGGGTACCCCAAAGCAAGGCCGGGCAGAGAGCTACACAACGTGGTTAGGAGAGAGGGCGTGTCTCTGTGTGTTTCTGTGTGAACACTGCGGAGGGAGGACGGGGATTTAAACAGACGGGCCCGGCACTGGCACAGGGCTGCCCGGCCCATGCACAGCACTCCAGCTACCGATGCCAGACTGGGCTCAGGCCTCCGCCTGCCAACCGGCAGGCTCCAGTCCTGCCCGGGCGCTCATCTGCCATCCCAGCCACGCCAGTTCAGCCTCTGCCCCTTACCCTCTGCCCCTTACCCTCTGCCCCTTAATCTTAACGGCAGCCACTCCCCCCTGGTCCTGGTGCCATACTGAAACTGCCCCGCCTCTGTCCCCGTCTACGAGATGTACAACAGCTGACAAATGCCTGCTCCCTCTTTCTGCAAACGCAGGATGCCACGCAGGCAGAGAGGACGGCAGAGAGCATGCCCAACGCTCAGACACGACTGGCTGTGGTCTCCTCACCCAGGAAACAAACGGGTTTCAATGTGCTGTTCACACAGGAGCCTCTGGGCCATGCAGGAGGCAGCCAGTCCGTGATCCCTCCATCATCACTGATTCTCTCCCCCTCCCCCTGCCTCTCTGGATTAATAAAAACGTATTTTAAAAAGCACAGAAGCCTCCATAAGGCTACACTTATGCTGCATGTGGTGGTTATTTTGGGCCAGTGGTTTTAAGACTCGTTTAACAGTGAAACGTTTAAAAAAAAAAAAAAAAAAAAAAAACAGAAATAAGAAGTTTCACGCAGTCCGGGAAGAGGTGGGCGGCTGCGCTGGAGAAAGGGGTGCGAGCCCCCCTCGCTGCCCAGCGTCCCCGCAGCCCTCACCCCCAGCTTTCCGGGTGGGTCCTAGGCTCCGCGCTGCGTTACAACGTCACCGTTCCAGACAGCCACCGAGTGACCGCGTCCTGGTGGGCAGGCCGCTGCCAGGAGGAACCGGCCCCGTTTAGTTCCTCCGTGGTCGATCTCTCCGTCCTGAGCCTAAGGGCACCCATGGCTGCAGCGAGCGGCCTCGTCCAGATTCCAGAGCGGGCGCGCTCCTTCCACAGCGGCACCCAGGGCCGCCCCCCCAAACCCCCACCCAGGGGTCTCTCCTACGAAATCAGGAGGGAACAAATGCACTTGGCAACCAAGGACATTCCTTCCCTCCAGGGCCCCCAGGAGCAAGAACTTACACGCTGGGGAGTCCAGGCGGATCAGCCTTCCCCCCAAAATCTTCTTGATCACCAGAGTGCCCGCTTTTTAAACCTGAGTCTGAACTCCCCCTGTGCCACAGCTCCCTAAACGAGGCCCGTGGCCCCGAGGCAGGGCTGGTGCCCGCTGGGCGGTCTGTCACTGAGGCCCTCCCCCCACCCCTGGCCGGGCACCCAGGCAGAGCCCCCCTCAGCAGCCAGCGGGGACCCCTTCAGCCTCTGTGCACCCGGAGGAGACACGGGCTCACGGGTAGGGGCTGGGGAGCTGCAGGGCCCAGGACAGGCCCCCCTCATCCCCCCATTCCCCCACCACCACCGCCCAGAGGCTCCCCAGTCCAGGCCCGGTGGCAGATCTCAGAAAGCCCTGCACGGAGCCAGGAGAGGCTCCTCCAGGGAGGTCCGGGCGGTGCAGGCGCCCAGGCCTCAGCGGGAGGGGAGCGGGCGCAGGGCGCCGATGGCTATGCCAGGCAGCGCGGGCAGAGGCCGGAGGGGGAGGGCACCCCTCCGTCAGTCTGCTCGTCCGAAACGCGAGGGATGGAGAGCGGTCCATGCTCCCCAACACCTGGTGGACAGAAGCTCCTACAAGGGGTGCGCTTCCAAGACTGACCCCCGCAGGCTGTCTTTTCCCACTGCCAGGGGGCGCCCTGCAGCAAGGCCCGTGTGTAAAGGTCAGCCATTTCTCATAGCAACGTGAGACAAGACGGCTTATGCGGAGCCCCACCCCTGGGCTGGAAAAACTCCCCGTTTAAAAAGCATTTCCTTATTCTCGTGGCCCGTCTGAAAAAGAGACCTGGGCATAGTCTTGGGTGAAAAGCAGCGAGGGCTCAGAGGAACAGGACACAGCCTGCGGACACACCCATCTCCTACCCACTCAGACAGACAGAGATTCTGAAAGGAGAGACTCTGATGTATTAATAGAAGGTGGAGAAGTCACCTTCTTTGTTTCTCCAGCTTCCTAAATCTTTTCCCAGTAACAACTACGATGTGTGTGTTTACAAAACCTCCGTGCTGACCAGGCCCTCCGCGGGGGCGGGGGGAGCCGGGCCGGGGTCCCCTGCCCTCCTGTCTGTGTGCGGCACAGCCCGAGACCCAGGCCAGAGGCCCATCCCTCCCAGCTGTCCCCGCCCACGGGATCCCTCTGATTTCCTGCGTCACTTACTGCACGTCTGGCCACAAGTGACAGGAAGGGCCAGAACCCCTGACTCTGTGGTCTCCGTGCCCATGACAAGGGACCCAGCACGAGGCAGGCGATCCCAGCGGGAGGGGCACGGGGAAGAACCTTTGTGTAAACTCACCATGGTGTGCCGCTGAGGCCCTGGGCTGGGGTCCTGGCACAGCCCTTAAATCGGGAGGCGGCCCCGGGGGGGGGGGGGGGGGTTCGGGGGGACCCTGGGGCAGGCCCCGACCCCTGGCAGCCGTGGGGTTCGTCCGAGGGGAGACCAGGAGCCAGAGGGGCTACAGGGCCAGGCCTAAAGGGGTTCGTCTGGCCGAGCACAGACAAGTTCTCAGGCAGAGGCAGACGGCACCACCAACCCAGTTCATCACACTGAACACTTCCTTCCTCACTGCTTCTTCTTCAAAAGACCCTAGCGCCATGGTCCGCAGACCGCGGCTCGCGAGCCACATGCGGCTCTTGGGCCCCTTGAGTGTGGCTCTTCCACAAAACACCACGGCCTGGGCGAGTCTATGTTGAAGTGGCGTTAGAAGAAGTTTGAGTTTAAAAACTTTGGATCTCCAAAGAAATTTCAATCGTCGTCCTGTTGATACTTGGCTGTGTCGACTGAGTTTGTCAACCATTGCCTTAAAGTAGGGGTGTCGAACTCAATCAGAGAAGGGGCCAAAATCTAAAATCCAGCCTAAATCGCGGGCCGAATGGTTTACTGAACAGTCATAAACTGTCATTGTGATGGAAACGCAGCGGAGTGCAGTGATGACAGCGCGGTGCGGGCCACATTGCAAGGCCTGGCGGGACGGATTTGGCCCGCGGGCCTTGTGTTTGACACATGTGCCTTAAAGTAACCCTCAGGAACTCTCACTCAGGTAACCCTCGGCAAGTGCTCCATGCTCTGAGCCTGAGCACATGCGTGTACAGAAAGCACATGTCTGGGGCGGGACAGAGCAGGTGTACAAGGCAGCTCTGTCACTAACACAATCCCCCTGAGCCTCAGTGTGCACGCCCCAGGTGAGAAGAGCAACACATCAGACTCCCGATTAGAGAAACGTCCATGGACTCGGTCTTCCTGACCGTCTGCCCCGCCCACACCCTCACCTGCAGTCAGAGTAACCGACATGAGCGGGCACCGAGTCCCTCGGCTGACTCCAAAACCAAGGCGGATGGACCAGGCCACCTCCTGGCATTTCTCTTAACCCACAGAAACACGCCAAAAAAAAGCACGCGTGAAAAAAACGCTCAGTGGTACTGTTTTTGAGTGGGAACATGGAATATCTCTTTGAACGAAGGAGAACTCGCACGGGGAGGGTGTCTGAAAGGAAATGGGATTTTAAGTTTTGTCTACATGCAACTTGAACTGGAAACTATTCCTGAGTGTGTCCTCAGTGTTTTAGATGACATGACGGTTACACATGATTAAAGACAATCATGTCCTGTCTTTCCATAACATTCCCTGAATGGTGGAGTAAGTTTAATTTACCCCAAACGACTCTATCAATTGGATGTTTCAGGCTGATAAGCACATTCAATCACAAGACAGCAAGGCTGTTTTCACTTTAAAAGCTCCATCGACACGTCGCAACGAGAAATACCTGGTACGGATCAGGTTCTAATGTAGCCAGAACAACGTATCTTCTTATACTTTTCTTTTCAGGGGGAGAAACAAGGTCTCCTCTGCTCCTGGCACGAACCCCCAAAGGCCCTGGCACGAAAGGGGCTCCTGCGACCCCTCAGAGCCAGCGGGGCGGAGGCTGCTCTGCAGAACCACGGTGGGAAGACCACGCCACCAGCCGTGGCCCGGGACTTACACCAGGGGCGCACGCAAACCCTGTGCCGGCCGGGATTGCCCAGCCAGAAACCCCCTGCTCCTCCCAGAACAGGCAGGGCCCGGCTCCCGCCAGCGAGAAGGAGGCTGATGCCATCTCCGCTCTCAATGATCCTCCCGCCCCGCCGGGCCCGGGAGGTGCTCGGCGTGTCCCCGTTTCCTGGACACCGGGGCTGGCGTTTGCTGATAAAGACTCTTTCTGCAGGACCTACTCACAGGCGGGGTGTTTGTTTGTTTGTTTGTTTGTTTTAATATATTTTTATTGATTTCAGAGAGGAAGGGAGAGGGAGAGAGAGAAACATCAATGATGAAAGAGAATCATGGATCGGCTGCCTCCTATACGCCCCCCACTGGGGATCGAGCCTGCAACCCAGGCATGTGCCCTTGACCGGAATCGAACCCGGGACCCATGAGTTCACAGGTCGACGCTCTATCCACTGAGCCACACCGGCTAGGGCTCCTCACAGGTCTTAAAGAGATTAAGTGGGTGTATTAAGCACACCCTCCTCTCGTTGTACAGAGGAGTAAACTGAGGCCAAAAGAACCCAGGCATCTCATTGAAAATAATAAAGCAAATACTGTCAGCAATAAAAAATATATTATAAATAACAGTAATAATAATAATAATAAAGCCAGTGCGTTGAGAAGCTGGCCCGGGGCTGTACCCGCAGACCGCTCGAGCTGGTTCGGACCTGCTCGCTGGGGCTGTCTCCGTGCCGGGCACCAGGCCTCCTCGGGCCACGTGCTGTGCGGACACCGTGTTACTCGGTGTGGACGGAAGGAGACCCTCGGGGCCTGAGGAGGCGCAGGTGTCCGTTAGCATTTTTCATCAACGGAGTAGCTTTTTAATTAAGGCAGGTGCATCGTGCTTACAGACAATGCTACTGCACACTGACAGGCTACAGCGGAGTGTGCTCACAGCCTTTGTGCAGGAAAACCAAAACACTCCTGCCGTTCGCCTTATTGCGACATTCGCTTCGTTGTTGGTGGTTTGGAGCCAAACCCGCACTGTCTCAGAGGTGTGCCTGTGTTCTCACTGTGAGAACAATGCAGGGAGCCCCGGCTCAGTGGAGAGAGCGTCAAACTGCAGACTGAGGGGCCCCGGGTTCCATTCAGGTCAAGGGCAAGGGCATATGCCCGGTTTGGGGCTAGATCCCCGGGGAGTGGGCGGGGAGGGGGTGCAGGAGGCAGCCGGTCAATGATTCTCTCTCATCATTGATGTTTCTCTCTCGCTCTCCCTCCCTCTCTGAAATCAATAAAAACGTATTTTAAAAAAATATCCTGGAAAACATTAGTCACACACCAACACCAATGTCCCCTGGGTCGTAAGGGTAGGAGCAGTGCTAATTTGGTTGAATCTCCTCTCATTTATTCCTTTCAGTCACAACTACAGAGATGATGGTGAATGAAGACCCACTGTGATTTTTATCCTCTCCCACTATGACATGTCATATTTTCAACTAGCAAATCGAATCAGTACTCGGGATGCTGAACACAATATACAGATGTTGTATTACAGAAGCGCACACCTGAAACCTGTATAATTTATTAACCAATGTCACCTCAATAAATTCAATTTAAAAGTGGGGGGAAAGGCCACACAAAAAATACAATAAAAAGAAAAACACAATCCAGAGGCTTCAAGGAACCGCCGACGGGTGACCCCGTCACCGTGTGAACGAAAGCTCCTCTGCGATGCAGACTGCCACACGGACCCGCGCGCCTCAAAGACCACGTTCAGGCCGCGCCTCCGAAACCCCCGCACAGGAGAGAGCCCCCTCGCCAAGGTGCACCCACACACGCTCCCGGTGGCTAAGGGACGCTGTGGGCCGTGACCAGAGGCCACTGAGTGCTACGGCCTCAGAGCAGGGCGAGATCTGGGACCGCTGTCCCCCCGGCCACAGCTCTGGGAGCCACCGTGTCCCCGCGGGGCTGGCCGCCCGGGAGGAAAGCCCGGCCTCACACGTGCAGACAGCCAGGCCCGTCCCCAGCCGCCTCCGTCCTGCCTGCCTCCTCCGCACAGAGCTGGAGGCTGGCAGGTCCACGCCGGGTTCCCCTGCGTGCACGTGCCCTTCCTCCCCGAGAAAGCAGCGGTGCCACAACGCTCCAGCCACACATCACCTCCAAATGCCGTCCTCCGAGCCAGTGTGGAGACCAGGCCACCCTCCTGCACACACACACACACACACGGACACGGGAACATGGAGCAGCAAGCCACACGCCAGGAAAATCACGGCTGGGGCACCCAGGCCCCGGGTGCCATCTCCCTCCTGGCACCCACTTCGCCTCCCGCGGGCTGCATCACCCACACACCCCTGCGCCTCCCGGGCTGGCATCTCACGTCTGCCTCCCCTTGGCCACCGGCCCCCGGACCCGGGCTTGGGATGAGGCTGAAGGGCAGCAAGAGAAGGATAAGGAAGGAAACCTCCCAGCCACGGAACGGCGAGAACAAAGGACGCGCGGGCATGTGGGCAGGACGGGAAGCCACGCAGACGCTCAGGTACCTTCTGGGGCCGCCGAGGTAGGTGAAGGTGAAGGTGGAGTCCGAGTACCTGAAATCTGAACACAGGCCCGTTAGGAGCCGCGGAGGGGGTGAGGGGGAGGTGGGGGAGGATGGGGGGACAGGGGTGAAGGGGGGAGAAGGTGGGGATGGGGTGGCCCCGGGTTGGGGGTGGGATCCCCGGTGGTGGAGCCACAGGCCCACCCCCACCCCCGCCCCGGGAGGCTGGACGCCGCGGGGACCCGGACGCCGGAGGGATGCCCCCACCCCCCGCAACAAGTGCGGTGCCATGGCAACGCGGGCACCGGGAGCGCCGGGCCGGCGGCCGGAAGCGCCCTCGCCACCCCGGAGGCTCCGGAGCCGAAGGCGGTCCCTCCCCCGGGACCGCGCCGGGCGGACTGCGGGGCCCGGTCAATCGGGGCGCGCACGGGGGACCCACACACAGCGGAGACCCCCCGCCCCGCCCGAGCCCCGGTCCGGCCCCGGAGCGGCGGGCGGCCCGGCCCTGGGGAGGGGGCGGCAGGCACCCTCCCGCGCCCCCTCCCGCCGCGGCTGCCGAGCGGGCCCGGAGCGGGGACGGGGGCGCGGGGCGCGGGGCGGAGATCGGGGGCAGGAGCCGGGGACAGGGGCGCGGGGCGGGGATCGGGGCCGCTCACCCGCGAACAGGCCGTCCCGCTCGGCCCGGGAGCGCTGCAGGACCACGTCGATGTCCTTCTGGATGCGCTCCTGCCGCGAACACATCCCCATGGATCCGCCGAGAGCGCCCCGCCCGCGCCGCCGCCGCCGCCGCCGCTCAAAGCGAAAGGCCGCGGCCGGGCGGGGAGGGGCCGGCGCTCCAGCTGTGCCGCCGCCGCCGCCGCCGCCGCCCGGGCCGGTCCGCCCTCCGGCCGCCCCTCCCTCCGCCCCGGAGCGCCCGGCCGGGAGCGGGGAGCCAGCAGCCGGGCCCGGCCTGGGCGCCCCCGCCCCGCGCCCCCGGTCTCCGCCCCGCGCCCGCCGCGCACACCCCGCCGCAGCGCCGCCCCCTCCGCGGGCACCGGGCACCGGGCTGCGGGCTGCGGGCACCGGCCTCCGGGCACCCGGCTCGGCGGGGAGGGGAGGGGAGGGAAGGCGCCCTGGGGCTCCCCCGCCCCCACTTTCCTGAATGCCCCTCCACTCTCAGAAGGAACAGTGAGTCAGACGGAAAACCCACACCGGAGTGGCCGGGAGGGGGCGGGGAGGTGGGAGGAATAAAGGAAAACCCTTTAAAATCGGAAATAAATAACTAGAAGGAACAAGTCCCTCCTTGTGTCAGGCGCGATGGAAAAGCCCCAAGTCACTCCAGGCGCCTCGTCCTGGCCTTTCCGGCCCCAGCTTTCTCTCCCGGTGGGAATACTGGGGTGCCCTCAGGAGGCGAGGGCCCCGCTGATGGACCCCCCATGTCCTCCCTCCCAGCATTGGTCCATAAAGACGTGGCTGACTCAACCGCCCGGGCCAGGGCGCCCACGGGGGTCTCTCCCCGCTTGTTCTAAAGGCGCCCCCGTCCCCCCGGCCACTGCCAGGGCCGCCCCCCACGCCTGGTCCAGTCACGAAGGAGCCGGGCTCCCAGCCTCCGGGGCTGGTGCAGGAAGTGGGGGGCCTGGTGCTGCCAGAGGCCCAGCAAGGCCCATGAACCTCCCCCTTTGACGCTGGCTCCCCTGGGCAGCCCGTCTCCTCAGTTCTGCATTCCCAGAGCCTGGTGCAGGGTGCGGGGCACAGGAGGGACTCCGGGTTCGGGCTGGCGGCAGGAGCAGCTGTGCCCGGCAGCCTCTGGTCTGTATGGGCACCCCGTTCCCACCAGCTTCCCCGCAGGCTGAGCACCGAGTGGCCCAGCAGGGCTCAGACTCGGACTGGCAGCGTGATGCTGAGGGGAATTAGGAGCCACTGTCCTCCCTGACGGATTGCAGGATTCTGGGGAGACACACGCCACGCGAGACAATGCGCCCCAATGCCTCCATCTCCTCCACAGAAAGGGAGACAGGACATTGCAGGCTGCACAGCCCCGAGGCAGCCCTGCGTGGGGACGGCCCTGCAGGGGCCGCGGCAGCCCTGGGCCTGCAGGCTCTGACCTGGGACCACACAGCGGCTCTCAGCCTCTGCTGCAGCACTTCCGGCCCAGGGCAGGGCAGGGCCAAGGACTGACTTCCTCCTTCCATCTTGTGCTCTGACTTCCCCAGACGGCGTCACACCTGTCCAGCCACCAGGGTTTACCTCCCGCCGCCTCTGCACCAGACCTGGGCTCTCAGAGCAGAGCCTCCCGCCGGCTCCGGGCCCTCCCACAGCGCGGGGCTCCTGTGCCGAGGCCCCTTGCTCCTCGTGAGTCGCGCTGCCTTTGACTTTCCCCAGCTTCCCGGGCTGGCCTGTTTCTGTGCCACAAAGCCAGCTCGCTCTGCGGGTGCCCCTCAGGTGTGATGTATGTAAGTATTTTTAAATGTTAAGGGAGAAGATAAAATACAAATAAAAAAGGAAACCCAGCTTCCCCTCTAGTACCCATTTCTGCAAGATACGCTTCTCCAGCAAAAACTGCACCAGGTTCTCGTGCTCCGTGCTGGGCCCTGATGGCGTGATTCTCTCTCCAATTCCGCCCAGGCCCGGGGTCCCCCTGGCCGGTCACAGCTCAGACTCTGGTGAAGCACTGAGATTATTTGTGCTCTTATGGAAGGCTGCAGGCACCTTTGAGAGGAGGAGGGTACATCCTTGCCTCTAGAGTCATGGGTATGCATGCACGCGTGCGCGCGCGCGCGCACACACACACACACACACACACACACACGGACACACACAGTAGGTGTTAGGCCCTGGGTATGGTTGCTGAAGCATAAAGCCCATCCCTCCCAGGGAGAGCTCGGTGGCGTGTATGAGGACAGCTGGTCTGTGCAGGACAGCTGAGCGCAGTGAAAGGCCTCCAGTTTGGAGAACGGGACCCCACGCCAAGCGGGAGGACTGTCAGAGGACAGCTGGCACCCCTCACCTGTGCTGGTGGCCTCTGCAGACGGACAGGGGCTGGCGATGGGCCTGGAGCGCGGGTGGGGGTCCACCCGCACGTCCCCACACTGCGGAGAGCTGTCCGACACACCCCCAGTGCCCAAACCCGGGGGTCGGCAAACTCATCAGTCCACAGAGCCAAGTATCAGCAGGACAACGATGGAAATTTCTTTGGAGAGCCACATTTTTTAAACTTAAGCTTCTTCTAACATTGCTTCTTCAACATAGACTCGCCCAGGCCGTGATGTTTTGTGGAAGAGCCACACTCAAGGGGCCAAAGAGCCGCATGTGGCTCGCCAGCCGCGGTTTGCCGACCACAGCCCTAACCCATGGCCTCGGCGCCCTGTAGGCTGGCTGCTCTGGCTCTCCACAGCGCACACAGAGGGAACTGAGCACGAGGGATCCATGAGCTCGTCTCGGTCTCCCCTCTCCGGACTGCCGGCAGGTGCACTGCCGGCCCAGGCCGGGAAGTAACTGTCCCCCAGCCTCAGCGGGGACGGGAGTGGTGGCCAGTGCAGCCGCCGGAGCGCAGGCAGGGAGGAGGGGAGAGGGCCCCAGGGGCCCGCCAGTGCCCTCCCCTGGGCCGGCCTGCTGTCCCACACACGTCCCCGGGGTCAGAGAGAAGGGATGGGAAGCAGGAAGCCCGGGTGCGATCGGCAGCAAAAGGCTGTGGGAGGGCCCAGCGGCCTCCGGGGGCTGCGGAGACATCACGGGGCAGCTGGCCTCTCTGGCAGCTCAGAGTGAAAGGGGGGGCGGCTGGCCTGGGAAGAGCTCACCCGGGGAAGGAAGTGGGGTTTGAGCGAGCCGGACGGAAAGCCGCGGGGAGGAAGGGGCTGGAGAGCTCGAGCTCGTTCCCATCACAGGTGAAGAGAGCTCCCTGCAAGGCTGCTCCGACAGACGGAGCCGGGAGCCGGGCAACTAAACGCCCGCTGAGCCCGGCGGCGCCTGCAAACGGCTGAGCCTGCGCGGCCCTCTCCGTGCGGAGCCGCTGGCACTTCTGCTCCCGGAGAAGCGAGTCCTGCAGGAGGGCCTGACCTCCTCGATGGGTCCAGCAGCCAAGGTGTGAGCAAACCAGAGTCCGCCCGAACAACCTCGGCAAAACGGAGGGGACTTTCAGGTGGTCTGAGGTGAACGTGTTCCGATTTGGTCCCAACCTGAGGCCGTGGTGAGATTGCACGGCCTTTCCCAGCCTCATGGCGCTGCCCTGAGACGAGCCGCGGTGTGAAACCGGACCGGCTGTCTCCGCCCAGGCCTCTTTCATCCAGCCCCGGTCTCCCCTTACACCCTAATCCCACCCGCCTCCGCCCCGCTGGCGGAGATGCCCGCCTTCCCAGGCAGGCACACATCCCTCCCGCGTGCTCTCACAGTAAGTCTGCTTTGTGTTGGATAGCTCTGGTTTCCTTTCTTCCTAAAAGCGCATAAATACCGCGAGAATATACTCTCTGGGGAAACTGTTTAAAACATGCGTGAGTACAGAGAGAAAAACATCCAGCCATCCTCATCCCTAACCCACTCCTCACCCCACAGGTAACGAGCATTTATCATTAGGAGAGAATTCTTTCATGCTTGCATTCATATAGTCAGACAAATGTACTTACGGGGTGTCCCAAAGATGTATGCACTCAGATAGAATAATTATAAAGGCGGTGTTTATCAAAATACTAGAGGCCTGGGGCACAAATTCGTGCACCTGTGGGGTTCCCTGGCCTGGCCTGCAGGGATCGGGCTAAAACCGGTTCTCCAACATCTCCTGAGGGGTCTCAAGCTGTGAGAGTGTGGTTCTCAGGTGACACACCCCGAAATCAGGCTCCCTGGTTCTGAGTGTGTCCTCCAAGAACCACAGCTGCCAAGTCACCGCAGCTCCTGCGTTGAGTGTCTGCCCCCTGCTGGTCAGTGCATGTCATAGCTACCGGTTGGCCGGTCGCTTAGGCTTTTATATGTATACATATGTCATTTTTTCAATTGAGCTATCAGCTGCCAACGTGTGTATACATTTTTTTTTGGAGATACCCTATATGTTCATAGTTTTATACACACACACACACACGCAGTTCAAAAGAAACCGCATGATACATGTTGTTATGCACCTTGATTTTTTTTTTTTTTTTACAGAGAGAAAGAGAGAGGGATAGAGAGTTAGAAAGATCGATGAGAGAGAATCATCAATCAGCTGCCTCTTGCACACCCCCTACAGGAGATGTGCCCGCAACCAAGGTACATGCCCTTGACTGGAATCGAACCTGGGATCTTTCAGTCAGTAGGCCAACGCTGGTTTCGGCTTGATTTTTTTTTTTTTTTTCATTGTCTTGTAGAACTTTCTATGGCAAAATCATCCAGCTCAGACCTTTTTGCCATGGAGGAGAATTTTACTGAATAGATAAACCATCACATATTTTACGCACATCTCTATAGTCATGATGGGTTTTTCAAATGCTTTGTGATTCAAGCAATTTGCAACAAATGCGCATCTTTCTGCACAGTTCCCACAGTCTCTTTGGGGTAGACTGTTCAGGGGTGGGGTAACAATCTCCATGGGCTGGCAATTCAAACATTTCATCAGTACAAGCAAGCTGCTCTCAAAATGACCTCATCATTTCCACGTGGTCACTACAGACCCTGCTTCATCTTGCAACTAGGAGCCAAGCCCAGTGTAGCCCAGCCTAGATCAGGCACGGACACCTGGAGGAGAATAAAAGATCGCTGGTTTAACCCGTGGAGTCTGGAGGGAATTTGTTACGCAGCACTACCGTGTTCCTTGGTGACTGATACAAACAGTAAAGACAATAGGAATCAACGAAAATGCTGCACACGGCTCACCAGGCCATTGCTGGTACAAACTAGAGAAATACGAGCCTCTGGACAACAAAACCTATACAACCAGCTTTATCCCCACAAAGACACCGTCACGCCTTCCTGGTGGCTCCCAGTTTGTCAGGCTCAGCCCCGCCTTCTAAGCTGGATGAACATCCTGAACATCCCGATGTTACACTTGCTGTGAGGTTGAATCACTTACCTCCAACGTTATGTGAGGCAGTATGCTGGAATCCACAGCACAGGGCTGAGCGTGTTTATCCCTGGCCCGGGGTGTCTTGCAGACATTTTAATTTATTTCTCCCTATTTCAAATTTTCGATAATCACGTGGGTTATTGGCATAATTTTAAAAACAGCTCGGTTTATTTTGAGAAGAGCAAATTTAGCCTGGTTTTTCAAAAATGACAGATTTTGAAGTGGTCATCTGTTTCCCATGGGAATTTCGGAGCAGCAGTAAAGAAGGACAAGCTAACGCCACCACTGCCCTTGGGTACGTCTGGCATTTATTTTGCTGTGACTGCCTTTCTCCACTCCAACGGACTTTTCAATGCGATTCTGAAAGATCCTGTTCCGAGGGGGGTGTTTCGTGTTCCCGGAGTGTCTGTGGAGGCTCTGGAACGGGCTCTGTCTTCCCAGGACTTTCTCTTCCCTGTCAGCTCCCCTCTCCCCCAGCCCTTCCACTGCCGGCTCTTCGGGGATGGCACTACCCCCCCTCTGGGCACTGACAGGGGTCACGTGACCTCAGGCACACATCGTGGAGGCGGAGCGCGCATGGGTCACGGGGGGTTCAGCGAGCACTGCCCTGTAGTTAGTGGTTAGTGGTGAGGCAAGAGGCTGCTTACACAAGTGATGCTGCATGAGCTCCTCTGGGGTCAACATTCTGGCCCAACAGCACCCCTCACTCCTGAGACTCTAGCAGGATATCTCTCTCTCTCTCTCTCTCTCTCTCTCTCTCTCTCTGTCTTACACTTCTTTCCATTTTCCTTATCTTCCCTTCTCTCTTTTCCATTTGAACGCAAGTATTTGGGATTTGGTTTTGATTCTGATTTTAATAAGTGCGGGTCAGGGTTCCGCTCCGCCCCAAACTTCCTTGTTGGGGCTAGAGAGCATCCTCGCCCTCTCCCTGAGGCTCAGGACCTCAGCAACCAAAGCCAGAAAGACAGGTCTCTGCTCTGTGTTTTCACGTCCCTGAGCACGCGCACATCCTGAGCCCAGGCAACAGGCCCCTGTGGCCTAACCAGCTCCTGAGAGGGTTGGGTGGAAAGGAGACAGAAAAGGGAAAATAAGTGAGTGATAGGGAGGCACAGGGGGATGTTTCTGTACTGGTTTTAAAAGAAGCATCCCACTTCCTTCATGCAGAGAGGCCTACCTTTCCCCCCCTCCCACCCTCACCCCCAGCTGCTGCTTCTTCAGCTGGAGGAGCCAGGCAGCGGCTGGAATGGGCTGTGGGCTGTGGTGGGAACAGGAAGGCAGCACACTCCCACGCCCCGCACAGAGCACCTGCCCGCCTGCACCCGCCCCTCCTCCGCACTCGGAGCTCTCCTGCCCAGGCCCTTCCTCTCACAGCTCGCTGTGGGAAACGCTCTCATGTGGCCCCTGCCCGCTCCCGCCGCCCTCCCCCTAAGAAGCAGCCCCTCTGTTTCCGGTATCTCTCTGAGAGCCTCTCTGCCCTGTCTGACACAACACACAATGTCCTGAGGTGGCCTCACAGGCTTCCCTGCAGCATCTGAACCCTCCCTGACTCCCAGCCCCGAGCCTCCCCCGCCCCTATCGCTCTCAGAGTCACATGGCTCATCCTCCACCTTCAAGCCCAGCTGCTTTGACTTGTTCTTTTTGTTGTTGTTGTTGTTGTTGTTGTTGTTGTTGATTTCAGGGAGAGAAGGAGAGGGAGAAAGAGAGACAGAATTGTCCATCCACTGCCTCCTGCACGGCCCCCACTGAAGATCAGAGGCCTCTCCCTGGGCACGTGCTCTGACCGGAATCAAACTGTGACCTCCTGGTTCATAGGTCGACACTCAACCACTGAGCAAACCGGCCAGGAGTGTTCTCTCTTTTCACATGAGGCAACTTCTACTGTTACTTAATGATGTGCCGCAGCGGAGTCAAGCACTTTGAGGAGGAGTATCTTCCGATACCCCCCCCCCTCCTCCAATTGGGATTCTCGGCATGGATTTTAGTGCAGGATATTAGTGTAGGCTCATGCTTAGCTCACATACCTTTTTCCACTTCACACATCGCTTTCTCAGCACCAATTTTTAAGAAATAGTTGGGGGGGAAGAAGGGGTTCCTGAATATTATTTGCCCGTCATGGGCTACCTCATATACCATCTGGAAGCATGATCAAAATAACCCTATTTGTGAATACTTTTATTTGGGCTTGTTGGTTTGATGAAGGAGACGTTAACAGAAAAGTCTCTAAGTGTCAAGAAACTGCCAAGGAAAATGTTGCCTAAGCTGAACTTATCCAGAGTTCTCCATTGAAGCATAAAATATTTTATAAAGAAACTAGAGGCCCGGTGCATGAAAATTCATGCACTGGAGTGGGGGGTCCCTCAGCCCAGCCTGCCCCCTCTCACAGTCTGGGAGCCCTCAAGGGCTGGAGGCAATCAGGGAGGGTGACGCCCCATCACACCTCTGCTGCTGCCACTGCCAGCAGCGCAAGCCTCGGCTGGCCCTGGTTACCTGAGCCTCGGGCGGCCTGGGCAGCTACCATCTGAGGCTTGCCTGTGCCTCAGGCCCGCCCTCAACAGCTGGGGGGCTGAGGGAGGGTCCGGCCGTAATGTGCACCTGCTGCCCTCCCCCCGCTGGGCTGAAAGAACTGGGGGACTCCACTGGGGCTGAGAGGACTGTGCACTGCCATCTTGTGGTTGTGGGCGTCACCATCTTTGAGGGCATGGAAGTCAATTACCATATTCCTTCCTTATTGGCTGTGGGTGCCACCATTTTTGTGAGGGTGTGATGGTCAATTAGCACATTCCATCTTTATTAGATAACGAGGGAATGTGCTACAGCCCAGCCATTCCTAAGAACCAGGAGGTCGCAGTTCAATTCCTGATCAGGGTACATGCCCAGGCTGTAGGCTCCATTCCCAGCATAGGGCATGAAGGAGGCAGCCGATTATGATTTTATTTCATCATTGATGTTTCTCTCTCTCTCTCTCTCTCTCTCTCTCTCTCTCTCTCTCTCTCTCTCTCTCTCTCTCTTCCTCTCTGAAATCAACAAAAAATATATATTTTTTAAAATGCACAAACCAAATAACTGCTAACCAAGGTGCCTTAGCCAGCTCGGTCTGCTGGTGTGGATACCATGGGCTTGGAAAGAGATGGTTTCTGGAATGCAATGACTAAAGGAGAAGCCCTGCATCCTGCACATTCATGGATGCTGAAGCAGGAGGAGCCAGATTAGCACAAAGGAGAGGTTCCTCCCTTGGGGTGGTGACACTGCAGTGATTTCTTTGCAGCAAAGGCCCTTCCAACATCAAGTGCGAAGATCCATGTGCTCAGTGAGGCCGAGAGGCCTGAGCTTTGAAGAGCATGGCACGAATTCCCAAGGAGCTTGTACAAAGTCCATTCGCCCATCCCAGCTATCACATTTGCGGGGACTCTGTGAGTTAAATCTCTCCGTGTTCACCTGGTGATAACTTCAATCCTGTCTTTTTAGAAAGTCAATGAGACATTTTTTTAAAAAATGGATAAGACACACACACAAAAAATGGATAAGACACAGGGATAAATGTTGAAAAACTTAACTGGCAAGGCAAACTAAAACCCACTCATTCATTCGGTCCCTCTGTTGTGTATGAACAAACATGATTTGCTTCACTTCAAATACAGCCTCTTGGGGACAATTCTTTGATCAATATTCCTGTCTTTCCTGAGCATGTCTCTAGTTTACCCTCCCCGGGAAGCTCTGGTTCCCAGAGGAAAGGTCTGTAAGTCCTGCTTCTTTTGATCCCTTTATAATGCTGGTGGCCATGCACAATTAGATGGACGTTATAACTATCACAGAAACATGAATCTTTCAGAAAACACTTTCCATCACGTTCTCATTTCCGGCCTGCACTATGCCCCAGGGAGCCAGGAGAGGAGTACGCTGCGGGCCCTGCAGCAGGCTTCTGGGGGGAGCCATGGAAATCTGTGCGCCAGGAAGGCCGCAGACAGGGCGACATAAATCTCCCCGGAAAGAGCTATTTGCGGAGGCAATGTTCTCGGGCCCAGGCTCCGTCACCGAGATTCAGCTCTGGCCTCAGCACTGGCTTCTTTCGGGCTCTGGGAAAATCACTCTGGCTCCCCAACCCCCGTCTCCTCGTCCTTAAAATAGAAATGATTAATAGTCCTTATCTCACAGGATTGGCATGAGAGTTCAAAGGGATTAGGCGTTGATTAAGTTTCCCCGATGCTTTGCATTGCCCATGTCAGTCTTTGCTCAAGAAATCAAATGGGGAGACAGCAGTTTATGTCTGAAGAAAACTTCCCATCGGTGGTCTACAAGGAGGTCTGGAACATTCCAAGCCTAGACGTATGAAAGGCAAAGAGCAAACTTTTTTTTTTTTTTACGTACAATTTCTTTAAAATCTTTCTAAATAGCAAGAAGTTCCACAGTCATTGACAACAGATAAACAAATTGAGAAAAAATTATTAGATTCGTATGTAGGTAGAGAGGTCATTCTTAAACTTACAAATTATCAAGAAAACAGCGAGGAACGCGATATACAAAGGGCAGGAGATCTGGACAGCCTCACATAGAAAGAGAGAAAGAGAAACAGATTAACAATGAATGGCTAAAAAGACGCTCAATCTCATTGACAGCTCACGGCACTGGACTGCCATTTTTCAACTAATAGAAAGGCAACACTTCCATTGATACAGCCTCGTCTTGTTGGCAGCCAGAGAACAGGGCTTTGCTTGAGCACCCTTCAGGCCCATGCACAGTAATCAAACTTTTGGTGAACCATTTAGTGGCCTCGGTGAAAGCCAGCAGTGTCTCCTCTCTGAGACAGGGGAAACCCGGTGACATGTTTGTGAAAATCAGTGGAGGGGTGTTCGCTGCCATGCTGCTTGCTGCTGACGAGGGCCAATTGGAAACCAGGTAGGTGCCCAGGAACAGGGGACTGGGAGGATACACAACAGCACGTTTGTGCGACACGCTGGGCAGGAGATACAGGCATGGGCTAGAGACATTGCTGCTCTGAAATTGTCCGTGTAACCCCCAAGAGGCTGTATTCGTATGGAAGCAAATCATGTTTGTTCATACACAACTGACGGACAGAATGAGTGGATGAGTTTTAGTTTGCCTTGCCAATTAATTTTTCACACATTCATGCCCAAACCCGTGTGGCTCGGTGGATAGAGCATCAGCCTGCGGACTGAAGGGTCCCGGGTTCGATTCTGGTCAAGGGCATGTACCTTGGTTGCGAGCACATCCCCAGTGGGGAGTGTGCAGGAGGCAACTGATCAATGTTTCTCTCTCATCAATGTTTCTAACTCTCTATTCCTCTCCCTTCCTCTCTAAAAAAAAATAAAAATTAAAAATTAAAAATAAATCAATAAAATATATATATATTTTTTTAAAAGAGACATTCGTAAGTGATGACATCACGGTTCATGAAAAAAATAGTGCATACACTAGCATGGTACACGGCTTTGTTTCTTTTCAATTTAAAAATTTCCCATCACCATTTATCCCCCTCTCTGCCCTTTCTCCCTCCACCTATCCCCTCCACCTACACTGCTTTTTAAAAAAGGGAATCTATAATAATAAAAGCGTGATATGCTAATTAGACCAGACGTCCTTCCGGAAGAAGTGGGGCTGCCCAGGTCCCGGGTGCCGGAGGGAAGCCTGTGCCGGCAGCCGGGGAAGGAAGGCCTGCTCCTGCACGGATTCCGTGCACCGGGCCTCTAGTGTCACACAGGAGAAGGTGAACATGAAACTGTTAGCAGTGCCTTCCTCTGGGTAATAAAACTACAGGTCGGGGAAAAGAAGATACTTATTTTTCATTTCAAACCCAATGAGTCATTCAAATTGAATGCCGTGAAATTCATTGTTTTCATAATAAAGTTAATATTTCGGTAAACACCGGCACACATTGTAAGTCCCTGGGGTATAAATTAAACGTTAACACAGTACACCCCTAACGGGTCGGCAGTGCCTGTGTTGAGACTGCCACAGCGTTTAGCCAACCTGGCCCATTGTCATCGGTTCTTTCTGAGAACCTTCACAGCCGCCTCGTCTAGACCAGTGGTCGGCAAACTGCAGCTGTTGAGCCACAAGCGGCTCTTTGGCCCCTTGAGTGGGGCTCTTACACCACGTGCGGGCGCGCACGTCCAGCGCGACTGAAACTTCGTGGCCCATGTGCAGAAGTCGGTTTTCGGCCCTCCAAAGAAAGGTCAATCTTGTGCTGTTGATAGTTGGCTCTGTTGGCGAATGAGTTTGCCGACCCCCGGCCTCGGCTTTCAGGAAGCCTCCAGTGTTTTATTTGGTTCCTCCCTGCGGGGTTGGCTGTTCCAGCCTCAGACTGCTGCTCTCCTCTCTGGCCGGGGAAACGCCTCCCCTTAGGAACAATCCTTTTCTGCCCGGTGCCTTCTGCAGGGTCCGCCTCAGCCTGGCTCTTCCCGCCGGGCTGGCCTGGGAGGCCCTTCCTCACCACCGCCTCCCTCTGGGCTGTCTGCTCCGGGCTCCTCCTGGGAGGGGAGCCTCCGCTGGTCTGTCCCGGGAGGAGCCTGTGAAGGTGGGGAGGAGACGCGCTGGGCATAGAAGCCTGCGGACACGCGGGCGTGGAGGCCCCGGCAGACCCGGCCCCACGGGGGCCACTCCTCCCCACGCCCAGCATCGTCCAGGAGCAGCAGCCTTTCCCGCTGTGAACGCGGGCCACCGCCCGGCACACGCTGGGAGCATCTCCGCCCGGACACACCTGGGAGCATCTCCGCCCGCGGAGCATCTCCAGCCGGGGAGCATCTCCGCCGGGCACACCTGGAGCATCTCCGCCAGACACACCTGGAGCATCTCCGCCGGACACACCTGGGAGCATCTCCGCCTGGACACACCTGGAGCATCTCCGCCCGGACACACCTGGAGCATCTCCGCCCGGACACACCTGGGAGCATCTCCGCCCGCGGAGCATCTCCGCCGGACACACCTGGGAGCATCTCCGCCGGACACACCTGGGAGCATCTCCGCCGGACACACCTGGAGCATCTCCGCCCGGACACACCTGGGAGCATCTCCGCCCGCCCACACCTGGGAGCATCTCCGCCGGACACACCTGGGAGCATCTCCGCCGGACACACCTGGGAGCATCTCCGCCCGCCCACACCTGGGAGCATCTCCGCCGGACACACCTGGGAGCATCTCCGCTGGACACACCTGGGAGCATCTCCACCTGGGGAGCATCTCCACCTGGACACACCTGGGAGCATCTCCGCCCGGGGAGCATCTCCACCCGGCACACCTGGGAGCATCTCCGCCGGACACACCTGGAGCATCTCCGCCCGGACACACCTGGGAGCATCTCCGCCGGACACACCTGGAGCATCTCCGCCCGGGGAGCATCTCCGCCGGACACACCTGGAACATCTCCGCCCGGGGAGCATCTCCACCCGGACACACCTGGGAGCATCTCCGCCCAGGGAGCATCTCTGCCGAGCACACCTGGGAGCATCTCCGCCCGCCCACACCTGGAGCATCTCCGCCGGGGGAGCATCTCCGCCCGGACACACCTGGAGCATCTCCGCCAGACACACCTGGGAGCATCTCCGCCGGACACACCTGGGAGCATCTCTGCCGGACACACCTGGAGCATCTCCGCCCGCCCACACCTGGAGCATCTCCTCCCGGACACACCTGGAGCATCTCCGCCCGGACACACCTGGAGCATCTCCTCCCGGACACACCTGGAGCATCTCCGCCCGGACACACCTGGAGCATCTCCGCCCGGACACACCTGGAGCATCTCCGCCCGGACACACCTGGGAGCATCTCCGCCGGACACACCTGGAGCATCTCCTCCCGGACACACCTGGAGCATCTCCGCCCGGACACACCTGGGAGCATCTCCGCCCGGACACACCTGGGAGCATCTCCGCCCGGACACACCTGGAGCATCTCGCTCCCCGCCCTGAGGCTCCCAGGGGGCCTGCAAGATGAGTCCCCGGGATGGAGGCCTGGTGGGGGGCGGGGGTCACACTGGCCCTCCCGGGAGCAAATGGGTCTTTAGTTACTGGCAGGTTCACGCAGACCCTGGCAGGTCTGAGAACCAGCCCGGCCGCCCACTGGCGGGAGCATAAGGCGGTCCCGGCGGGAAGGCCTGGAGGCGGTGCCCACGGAGGGCGTCTCTGCGGCGCCTCCGGCTGATGCCGGGGACGGGACCGCGGGCCGGGCCACCCGGGGATGGGGCCGTGACCTTTCTCCCTGCAGCTGAGCATCAGGTGCAGCTGGGATATCCCGGGACATCTCCCAGCTGAGAGCCACAGGGGGTGCAGGGAACCATGCCCTCATTTCAGAGTTTAAGTTATGGAAACGTAACAGCTCCGTCGTGTAAAACAGATGCACACACTGCAGATGGAAACAAGGAAGAAGGCTTTCCTTTCACTCCTGCGACCATGTTTCCTTCCGTCTCTAAGGGAAATAGTTTGGCGTGAAGGCCTGCAAACAGTATGTGGTGGTGTGTATCTGTGTGTACATGTGTGTGTTTATATGTATGCATGTGTTTGTGTACGTGTGTGTGTTTATGTAGGCATGTATGTGTGCATGTGTGTTTGTGTACATGTGTGCATGTGTGTTTGTGTATATTTATATATCTGTGTGTATATGCATTTGTGTATATCTGTGCGTGTGTGTGTGCACCCATATGTGTGTGTCCGTGTATACATGTGTGTATGTTTGTATGTGTGTGTGCGTATGTTAAATATTTATATATAACATATATACTGGCATCACATAAAATATACAGTACATGCATGTATACACAAACAAATGGAATTTTCTAAACATATGGGTCTGGAAATGGCTCCAAACCAATCTGGACCGGGACATCCGGGCACGTGTGAGACCCAAAGGCACCCTCATTTGTCAGGTCAACACAGCCTGGAGCTCCGGCTCCGTCCGTCCCTGGCTTTGCTCTAGAGCAGTGTTTCCCAAAGTGTGGTGCGCGTGCCCCCAGGGGCACGGGAAGAGTTTGGTGGGGGCACGCGTTGCACCGGAGATTGGTGGGGAGATGCACTGCACCGTGCGTAGCTGCGCCTAATTCTACGTTCTCATGAGGACGAGGGGTCCTCAGCGTTACGAGAATTATAGAAGGGGTACACGTATGTCAGAAGTTTGGGAAACACTGCTCTTGAGGAACCCAGCGGCAGCAGGAACGGGATGGAATGCACACGGGGACACGGGAAGTGCGTGGAGCAGCCCCACCACCGCTCCGCCCGGGCCATGACCCCCGGCCTCGGCGGCTGGAGGGGGAGGACCGGTGCCGGTCCCTGATGGTCGCTGGAGCGGGAAGGAGCTGATCAAACCGCTGATCCCAGAAGAAGCACAGCCTTTCCCCCGGTGCCGGCGAGGGAGACCGCACTGTGTCCCCGCCGCCTCGGGGTCTTCACTGGCATCTGCTCTCCCCTCGCTCCAGGGCCCAGTTTGAGTTGTGCTTTTGTGCTGCTTGCAGCCGACATCATGGGAATATGCTGGTGCTAAAACGTCCGATCAGAGTCAGTCTGGCTGCTATTTGCCAAAGTGTTTAGGGGAATAGGGTGTGCTGCCTTCCTGGCAAGTGGAACAGCCCATGTTTAAGTGCATTTGGGAAACACCGAGGTTAACGTCTTAAACTTTCAGAGACTCGCAAAGCACAGAAAATGTTAAACACTTCAAGAAGTAAATATTATGATTATGCCCACAGTTTTCATATTTATAAACTATGTTCCTTTTTTCATGTAACATCTATTGAAAACCTGTAAAAAAACAAAAAATAAACAAAAAAAAAACACTTTCTGGAATTGAAAAATATGATTCCAGCTTTTCGGTATAGTTTTATGTTCCACTTTTCCCACAAGATCAGGATCGGCATTTTTAGACAGGACCTGGGGACCCCAACACTAAAATGTGAGCTTATTACCTTTTTTTTTTTTTTATTATTATTTTTACAGAGAGGAAGGGAAAGAGATAGAGAGCTAGAAACGTCGATGAGAGAGAAACATCAACCAGCCGCCTCCTGCACACCCCCCACTGGGGATGTGCCCGCAACCAACGCACATGCCCTTGACCGGAATCAAACCTGGGACCCCTCAGTCTGCAGACCGATGCTCCACCACTGAGCCAAACCAGTTTCGGCAACCTTTTTTTTTAATCTAAAAGTATTTTCTATTGAATCAACAACATAACGTCTATCTAGGTATCTCTTTACGAACAACCAGGCTTAAGATACGTGTGGTCTTTATCTCCATGCCACTTGCTGGGTTTGGCTCATTCTACCTGAGGTGACGTTGATTACATCTTAACTTAAAAGCGCAGATGTTTGCTGAGCCAGTTCCATTCCAATGTCTGGATTTTATTTTTATTTTTTAATATGAGCCACAGAAACCTCAATGTCTGGCTTTCCTCGTAAGAAATGCACCCCAGGAATACCGGGGTGCTTGAGGGATGGTTCACAAGGTTGGCGGGCGCCCCAGACTCAAAGCTCAGTGCCAGGAACACGCCCCAAAGAAAGCAGGGAGTCTGCGGGGGAAACCACCGGCCTACCAAGCTCCCGCCACTCCCCGCAGCCTCGCTCCACCTGCTGCTCCGGCCTGCCGGCTGCAGCTTCCACCCGCACCGCAGACTCAGCCACGGCTGCCCTGCCTCCCCAGACACTGAGCCGCCCCCTCCCTCTGAGTGTCCCATCCACTGAGCCGCCCTCTCCCTCTCTGAGTGTCCCATCCACTGAGCCGCCCCCTCCCTCTGAGTGTCCCGTCCACTGAGCCGCCCCCTCCCTCTGAGTGTCCCGTCCACTGAGCCGCCCTCTCCCTCTGAGTGTCCCATCCACTGAGCCGCCCCCTCCCTCTGAGTGTCCCGTCCACTGAGCCGCCCCCTCCCTCTGAGTGTCCCATCCACTGAGCCGCCCCCTCCCTCTGAGTGTCCCGTCCACTGAGCCGCCCTCTCCCTCTGAGTGTCCCGTCCACTGAGCCGCCCCCTCCCTCTGAGTGTCCCGTCCACTGAGCCGCCCCCTCCCTCTGAGTGTCCCATCCACTGAGCCGCCCTCTCCCTCTGAGTGTCCCGTCCACTGAGCCACCCCCTCCCTCTGAGTGTCCCGTCCACTGAGCCGCCCCTCCCTCTCTGAGTGTCCCGTCCACTGAGCCGCCCTCTCCCTCTCTGAGTGTCCCGTCCACTGAGCCGCCCCCTCCCTCTGAGTGTCCCATCCACTGAGCCGCCCTCTCCCTCTCTGAGTGTCCCGTCCACTGAGCCGCCCTCTCCCTCTGAGTGTCCCGTCCACTGAGCCGCCCTCTCCCTCTGAGTGTCCCGTCCACTGAGCCGCCCCCTCCCTCTGAGTGTCCCATCCACTGAGCCGCCCTCTCCCTCTGAGTGTCCCGTCCACTGAGCCGCCCCCTCCCTCTCTGAGTGTCCCGTCCACTGAGCCGCCCTCTCCCTCTCTGAGTGTCCCGTCCACTGAGCCGCCCCCTCCCTCTGAGTGTCCCATCCACTGAGCCGCCCTCTCCCTCTCTGAGTGTCCCGTCCACTGAGCCGCCCCCTCCCTCTCTGAGTGTCCCATCCACTGAGCCGCCCCCTCCCTCTCTGAGTGTCCCGTCCACTGAGCCGCCCTCTCCCTCTCTGAGTGTCCCATCCACTGAGCCGCCCTCTCCCTCTCTGAGTGTCCCGTCCACTGAGCCGCCCTCTCCCTCTCTGAGTGTCCCGTCCACTGAGCCGCCCTCTCCCTCTCTGAGTGTCCTGTCCACTGAGCCGCCCTCTCCCTCTCTGAGTGTCCCGTCCACTGAGCCGCCCTCTCCCTCTCTGAGTGTCCCGTCCACTGAGCCGCCCTCTCCCTCTGAGTGTCCCGTCCACTGAGCCGCCCTCTCCCTCTCTGAGTGTCCCATCCACTGAGCCGTCCCCTCCCTCTGAGTGTCCCGTCCACTGAGCCGCTCCCTCCCTCTCTGCGTGTCCCGTCCACTGAGCCGCCCCCTCCCTCTGAGTGTCCCGTCCACTGAGCCGTCCTCTCCCTCTGAGTGTCCCGTCCACTGAGCCGCCCCCTCCCTCTGAGTGTCCCAGACACTGAGCCGCCCTCTCCCTCTGAGTGTCCCATCCACTGAGCCGCCCTCTCCCTCTCTGAGTGTCCCATCCACTGAGCCGCCCTCTCCCTCTCTGAGTGTCCCGTCCACTGAGCCGCCCTCTCCCTCTCTGAGTGTCCCGTCCACTGAGCCGCCCTCTCCCTCTCTGAGTGTCCCGTCCACTGAGCCGCCCTCTCCCTCTCTGAGTGTCCCGTCCACTGAGCCGCCCTCTCCCTCTCTGAGTGTCCCGTCCACTGAGCCGCCCTCTCCCTCTGAGTGTCCCGTCCACTGAGCCGCCCTCTCCCTCTCTGAGTGTCCCATCCAATGAGCCGTCCCCTCCCTCTGAGTGTCCCGTCCACTGAGCCGCTCCCTCCCTCTCTGCGTGTCCCGTCCACTGAGCCGCCCCCTCCCTCTGAGTGTCCCGTCCACTGAGCCGTCCTCTCCCTCTGAGTGTCCCGTCCACTGAGCCGTCCTCTCCCTCTGAGTGTCCCGTCCACTGAGCCGCCCCCTCCCTCTGAGTGTCCCGTCCACTGAGCCGCCCCCTCCCTCTGAGTGTCCCGTCCACTGAGCCGCCCCCTCCCTCTGAGTGTCCCGTCCACTGAGCCGCCCCCTCCCTCTGAGTGTCCCAGACACTGAGCCGCCCTCTCCCTCTGAGTGTCCCGTCCACTGAGCCGTCCTCTCCCTCTGAGTGTCCCGTCCACTGAGCCGTCCTCTCCCTCTCTGAGTGTCCCATCCACTGAGCCGCCCTCTCCCTCTGAGTGTCCCGTCCACTGAGCCGTCCTCTCCCTCTGAGTGTCCCGTCCACTGAGCCGTCCTCTCCCTCTCTGAGTGTCCCATCCACTGAGCCGCCCTCTCCCTCTCTGAGTGTCCCATCCACTGAGCCGCCCCCTCCCTCTGAGTGTCCCGTCCACTGAGCCGCCCCCTCCCTCTGAGTGTCCCGTCCACTGAGCCGCCCCCTCCCTCTGAGTGTCCCGTCCACTGAGCCGCCCTCTCCCTCTCTGAGTGTCCCATCCACTGAGCCGCCCCCTCCCTCTGAGTGTCCCGTCCACTGAGCCGCCCCCTCCCTCTGAGTGTCCCGTCCACTGAGCCGCCCCCTCCCTCTGAGTGTCCCATCCACTGAGCCGCCCTCTCCCTCTGAGTGTCCCATCCACTGAGCCGCCCCCTCCCTCTCAGTGTCCCGTCCACTGAGCCGTCCTCTCCCTCTCTGAGTGTCCCATCCACTGAGCCGCCCCCTCCCTCTGAGTGTCCCGTCCACTGAGCCGTCCTCTCCCTCTGAGTGTCCCGTCCACTGAGCCGTCCTCTCCCTCTGAGTGTCCCGTCCACTGAGCCGCCCTCTCCCTCTCTGAGTGTCCCGTCCACTGAGCCGCCCTCTCCCTCTGAGTGTCCCGTCCACTGAGCCGCCCCCTCCCTCTGAGTGTCCCGTCCACTGAGCCGCCCCCTCCCTCTGAGTGTCCCGTCCACTGAGCCGCCCCCTCCCTCTGAGTGTCCCATCCACTGAGCCGCCCCCTCCCTCTGAGTGTCCCGTCCACTGAGCCGCCCTCTCCCTCTGAGTGTCCCGTCCACTGAGCCGCCCCCTCCCTCTGAGTGTCCCGTCCACTGAGCCGCCCTCTCCCTCTCTGAGTGTCCCGTCCACTGAGCCGCCCTCTCCCTCTGAGTGTCCCGTCCACTGAGCCGCCCTCTCCCTCTGAGTGTCCCGTCCACTGAGCCGCCCTCTCCCTCTGAGTGTCCCGTCCACTGAGCCGCCCCCTCCCTCTGAGTGTCCCGTCCACTGAGCCGCCCCCTCCCTCTGAGTGTCCCGTCCACTGAGCCGCCCCCTCCCTCTGAGTGTCCCGTCCACTGAGCCGCCCCCTCCCTCTGAGTGTCCCATCCACTGAGCCGCCCCCTCCCTCTGAGTGTCCCGTCCACTGAGCCGCCCTCTCCCTCTCTGAGTGTCCCGTCCACTGAGCCGCCCTCTCCCTCTCTGAGTGTCCCGTCCACTGAGCCGTCCTCTCCCTCTGAGTGTCCCGTCCACTGAGCCGCCCCCTCCCTCTGAGTGTCCCAGACACTGAGCCGCCCTCTCCCTCTGAGTGTCCCGTCCACTGAGCCGCCCTCTCCCTCTGAGTGTCCCGTCCACTGAGCCGCTCCCTCCCTCTGAGTGTCCCATCCACTGAGCCGCCCTCTCCCTCTGAGTGTCCCGTCCACTGAGCCGCCCCCTCCCTCTCTGAGTGTCCCGTCCACTGAGCCGCCCCCTCCCTCTCTGAGTGTCCCATCCACTGAGCCGTCCTCTCCCTCTCTGCGTGTCCCGTCCACTGAGCCGCCCCCTCCCTCTCTGAGTGTCCCATCCACTGAGCCGCCCTCTCCCTCTCTGAGTGTCCCGTCCACTGAGCCGCCCTCTCCCTCTCTGAGTGTCCCATCCACTGAGCCGCCCTCTCCCTCTCTGAGTGTCCCGTCCACTGAGCCGCCCTCTCCCTCTCTGAGTGTCCCGTCCACTGAGCCGCCCTCTCCCTCTGAGTGTCCCGTCCACTGAGCCGCCCTCTCCCTCTCTGAGTGTCCCATCCACTGAGCCGTCCCCTCCCTCTGAGTGTCCCGTCCACTGAGCCGCTCCCTCCCTCTCTGCGTGTCCCGTCCACTGAGCCGCCCCCTCCCTCTGAGTGTCCCGTCCACTGAGCCGTCCTCTCCCTCTGAGTGTCCCGTCCACTGAGCCGTCCTCTCCCTCTGAGTGTCCCGTCCACTGAGCCGCCCCCTCCCTCTGAGTGTCCCAGACACTGAGCCGCCCTCTCCCTCTGAGTGTCCCGTCCACTGAGCCGCCCCCTCCCTCTCTGAGTGTCCCATCCACTGAGCCGCCCCCTCCCTCTGAGTGTCCTGTCCACTGAGCCGCCCTCTCCCTCTGAGTGTCCCATCCACTGAGCCGCCCTCTCCCTCTGAGTGTCCCGTCCACTGAGCCGCCCTCTCCCTCTGAGTGTCCCATCCACTGAGCCGCCCCCTCCCTCTGAGTGTCCCGTCCACTGAGCCGCCCCCTCCCTCTCTGAGTGTCCCGTCCACTGAGCTGCCCTCTCCCTCTGAGTGTCCCATCCACTGAGCCGCCCCCTCCCTCTCTGAGTGTCCCGTCCACTGAGCCGCCCTCTCCCTCTGAGTGTCCCGTCCACTGAGCTGCCCTCTCCCTCTCTGAGTGTCCCGTCCACTGAGCCGCCCTCTCCCTCTCTGAGTGTCCCGTCCACTGAGCCGCCCCCTCCCTCTGAGTGTCCCATCCACTGAGCCGCCCTCTCCCTCTGAGTGTCCCGTCCACTGAGCCGCCCTCTCCCTCTGAGTGTCCCATCCACTGAGCCGCCCCCTCCCTCTGAGTGTCCCGTCCACTGAGCCGCCCCCTCCCTCTGAGTGTCCCGTCCACTGAGCCGCCCCCTCCCTCTCTGAGTGTCCCGTCCACTGAGCCGCCCCCTCCCTCTCTGAGTGTCCCGTCCACTGAGCCGCCCTCTCCCTCTTAGTGTCCCGTCCACTGAGCCGCCCCCTCCCTCTCTGCGTGTCTCTGTCCAGACCCCGCCGCCCGCGGGCAGCGGCAGAGCGGAAGCCACAGGCTCGGCCCAGCTGCAGAGGCGGCTGCGGAGGCCAGGCAGGCGGTGCAGCCTCCCCAGGAGAGGCCGGTCCTGCTCCCGGACACTGGCGGTGGGGGCCGTGCTCGAACACGGAACCAGCTTCCCGTGATGACGCGTGTCCGTGCCCGGCCGGCTCGGATCTTCTCCAGGGAAACACCGAAGCCGCACCCCCGCCTGCAGCTGCAGCTGCCTCTCCAGGTGAACACTCTCCTGCACCCTCTCCCGCAGGAGCCTCCCCCATCTCCTCCGCCCGCACCCTACCGCGGCCAGAACTCCGGCGCCCTCTCCTCCTGAGACCATCACCCTGCCATCTTGGTATTTTGCCATGCGGGGCTTCGAAATTAGTTAATTCCCCCAATCCATCCCACCGGGAGGGGTGGGGGAGGGAGAGGGGGAGGGGGAGAGGGAGGGCAGGGGAGAGGGAGGGGCAGAAGAGAGGGAGGGGGAGAAGAGAGGAGAGGAGAGGAGGGGAGGGGAGGGGAGGGGGGAGGGAGGGGGAGGGAGGGGGGAAGGGAGGGGGAGAGGAGGGGGAGAGGAGGGGAGGAGGGGAGAGGAGGGGAGGGAAGGGGAGGAGGGAAAGGAAGGGAGGGAGGAGAGAAGGGAAGGAAGGGGAGGAGAGGAGAGGAGGGGAGGGGAGGGGAGGGGGAGGGGAGGGGAGGGGAGGGGGAGGGGAGGGGAGGAGGGAGGGGAGGAGAGGGGAGGGGAGGGAGGGAGGGGAGGGGGAGGGGAGGAGAGGAGGGAGGGGAGGGGATGGGAGGAGGGAGGGGGGAGGGGAGGAGAGGAGAGGAGAGAAGGGGAGGGAAGGGGAAGAGGGAAGGGAGGGGAGGGGAGGGGGAGAGGGGAGGAAAGGGGGAGAGGAGAGGGGAGGGGGAGAGGGGAAGAGAGGAGAGGAGAGGAGGGGGAAACAGGGTTAAGATATATAAGGACATACGGGACGATGCAGGGAAGAAGAGGCGGCGAAGCGAAGGCCCTGGTTTGGGCCAGTGCCTCAGCGAACACGCTGCTCGTCCGCTCCGCAGTGAGGGAGCTCGGACCTCACTCCTGGCGGGAATGTCCTTCCTCATCGATGAGCACACGTCGTCTGCGGTCATCCTAACTGACGTTATTTGTGAGAGCAGCTTTAGTTTACAGAAAAACGGTAGAACGTACAGTTCCCACACATTCCCTTTCTGTCCCCCGCCCCCACCCCCGCTCAGGCTGTCGGCAGCGTCTCTGGGATTGAGCCTCGGACTGACCTGCCCGCAAAGCCACAAACAAGTCCCAGCTGAGAGGGCACAGCCTCTCAGCATAATGAAGCTTGGCCTTATGACGCCCCCTAGATCCTAACTGGGCAGCCAGTGGGCTGTGGGAGGTGCAGCAAATGCTGGCAAAACAATGAAACTCACAAGAACATGGTAACCATGGTGACCACTGCCTTTGTACCTCTGGCTATAAAATAAAGGCTCCGCTTGCCATCTGGGTCTGTCTCTGTGGCCTCAGCCGGGCACAGGAGATCCACCTGGCCCCAGCTTATTCTCTCTGTCTGTCTTTTCTCCATCCTTCACCCCCTCCTTCAGGCTCGCCGCACCCTTGGCTGTGCTGGTACGGCGCACAGGTTCCCCATTTTAAGCACTTGCACTGGTGCGGATGACCTGAGCTGGCTCGTTATTGTTAACTGAGGTCTGCAGTTTACATCAGGGTTCGCTCTTGGTGGCGGGCAGATCTATGGACTTGGCCAAATGCCTCCTGTCCTGCCTCCGCCATTGCAGAGTCCCGAGAACAGCCTCATCGGCCTAACCTTCCCCTGCCCCTCGCCTATTCCCTCCTCCAGTCCTGGAGCCACTAATGAGGCTCTGTCTCCGTAGTTCCCAGAAGGTCATGTAGTTAAAGTACTACAGGACACAGCCCTGACTGGTTTGGCTCAGTGGATAGAGCGTCGAACTGCAGACTGAAAGGTCCCAGGTATGATTTCGGTCAAGGGCATGTACCTTGGTTGTGGGCACATCCCTAGTAGGAATTGTGCAGGAGGCAGCTGACGGATGTTTCTCTCTCATCAATGTTTCTAACTCTCTCTCTTCCACTTCATAAAAATAAAAAAAAATAAAAATAAATCAATAAAATATATTTTTAAAAATAAAATACTACAAGACACAGGTTTTCCAGGCTGACTTCTTTCATGTAGTAAAATGCATTTGTTCCCTTGTTTCCTCCAAGTCTTTTGTGGCTTCATAGCGCTCTCGCACTCTCTCTCTCTCTCTCTCTCTCTCTCTCTCTCTCTCTCTCTCTCTCATCACTGATAGCATCCCATTGTGCGGATGTGCCTTTGTTTACTTGCCCATCCACCTACTGAAAAGTACCTTGATTGCTTAAGCTTTGTTAATTAGCCTTCATTCACTTGTACCAGAGGACTTGGCAGAGTTAGCAGCCACCCAAAGGACTGCCCTGGGCTCTTCCCACTTTTCTCAGAAATTGCAACTTTAATTCCCCTCTGGAGTCAAGGCTCAGTGCCCCAGCCAACCAAGGGCCCACCTCTTAGTCTTTATTGTTACTCCGCGGGCGGGAGGAGCCCGGAGAGGCCACAGTCCCTGGAGTAGTGCTGCGGCCCTCCCCTGGGTGTGCGGTCAGCAGAGCCGAGGGCTCAGAGACAGGAGACGAACATCGGGAAAAGACTGGTCCCCGTGGTCACGGTGAGAGGTGTCCCTCTGGCATCGATAACCCCAGTCGAAGATCCCCCTGTGTGCGCTGTGGGGGACACACAGGCTCACACCCGGTCACTGGTTCAGAACGCACAGCACCCCTCCAGCATGAACCTTGCAGGCCACTGACGCCGAGCTGGCACTGAGCAGAGTTGTGAATAGAACAGTCGCCATTCTGTAGTGAGTTATTTTGAGATGACAGAGTAAATGGTAAGACAGGCAAGTCCAGTGATATGGACGCTTCTGTTACAAAGTGAATTCCTTGCACGCAAACGATACAGAATCTGATACCATGGCAACATCGAAGGCATTCACTATGCCCGCTGAGAGCAGGGCTGAGAGAAGCCTGGCGCAGAGAGAGACAGTGCAATCCCAGAGTCACCTCTGTTCCCAGGATCAGCCCCCTGATGCCCCGGGGAGAGGAGTTCCCGTGTGATCACCGAGCCTGCCCCCAGGGAGCAGCTTCTCCACCCACAATGTTTGACTGGTGCTCAGCCTTGGTCCCTGGCGCCTGCGTGAGGGGCAGCAAACAATCCTGCCGATGGACTAGCTTTGGGGAGGGGTGTGGCATGTGGTTGAGCCTGTGCTTCCTCTCTCCAGCCACCACCAAGGCTGCTTGTTCTCCAGGCTGTCTCTCCCCTGCCCACAGGATTGGTAACCTTCTGTGTGTGTGTGTGTGTGTGTGTGTGTGTGTATTTAATTTTTTACGGAGAAAAAGGGAGAGGGATAGAGAGTTAGAAACATAGATGAGAGAGAAACATCCATCAGCTGCCTCCTGCACACCCCCCACTGGGGATGTGCCCGCAACCAAGGTGCATGCCCTTGACTGGAATCGAATCTGGGACCCTTCAGTCCGCAGGCCGACGCTCCATCCACTGAGCCAAACCATTTAGGGTGATTGATAATCTTCACAGGAGTTTGCTAAGCGTTCTCATTAAGCACAAACGTTCTCATCCTCTGGCCTATTTCTTCCCCCAAATTCATTGTTCCTTCTAATTCCCTACTAGCCAAACCGTGAGTCACCACACTTCCATCGATGACAGTTCTCCTGGCAGGAACAGTGCACGACCAGGAGTACAGTCTGAGATTCCTGAGACTGCACCCGAGTGGCTGCAACGCCTGGGCAACCTCCTTTTGGAAGGTGCCAACAGGCTGGGAAGCGACTTCTATAAATCAGGCTCAGTGTTTGTCTCTCTGATCATCTGGCGCTAGGGAGCTTACCGGGAGGACAGAGGTGAGGCCTGGGAGGAGCAGCAGTGCCGAGTGAGCCCACACAGCTTACTGGGTCTTCAGGATCCGTTTTGAATCAAATCCACAGATATATTACTTCTGCCTGTGGGTGGAGTAGACTAGTTACTTGAGAGGCCCTTATTTCACCATCAGCAGTTCATGTGGTCACGTTTGAGCCATTGATAGGACTTCATTCTCTACAATGGCCTAGAATCAAATCAAGAGTTGTTTCTTTAAAAACAAAACAAAAACAAAAACACCACTTTACCAAAAAAGAAGCATTTGCCCTAAATTCTGTGAACTTTGGAGGGGTACCCTAGACCAGTGGTCGGCAAACTCAGCAGTCCACAGAGTCAAATATCAACAGTACAATGAGTGAAATTTCTTTGGAGAGCCACATTTTTTAAACTTAAACTTCTTCTAACGCCACTTCTTCAACATAGACTCGCCCAGGCCGTGGTACTTTGTGGAAGAGCCACACTCAAGGGGCCAAAGAGCCGCATGTGGCTCGAGAGCCTCGGTTTGCTGACCACGGCCCTAGATCATTCGTGTAAAGAAAATACTTTACTGTATTTATAATAAAGTATGTAAGAAGGGTACATGATGTAAGCAAAGGCAACCAGAGAACATGAAATCATAGGAATGGCAACAGGAAACCTCAGAATGGAAAGGAACATACCGTAGTGCAATGATAAAGGAAGAAAAGGTAGGCTACTCAAACTGAAGCTAACATAACAAGAATGAACTACTGAAACATAAAGGCAGATTTATTCATTACAATCGGTAATTATTTATCTCTGATTATCTCAGTAGGTTGTGCTCACTTATGAGCAATACAAAATCTTACTAACATAGCAACATTTGACTTTTACTTAACAAGAAGTCTTAAGGTAGTTCGTTCCAGGGTTGGTTTGGTGGCTCAGTGGCATCTTAAAAATCTAGTTTCTTTCCACCCTTTAACTGTCTTCTTTAGGGCATTGAATTTCATCATCCGGCTCACCACTCCCCAGTTATAAATAGCTGCTTCCTCTCCAGACAACTCTTTTGAAAGTCTCCAAAGTAGGAAGCTAAAGAACAGGGTACAAGAGTCTTCTCCTTTTTTACTAGGGGAGAAATCTTTCCCATAATTCCCACACATGTTTCTTCTTACCTCAGAGGTCAGAAGAGGTCACACCTGCCTCAAAAAGAATCCATGCAGCCCTGACTGGTGTGGCTTAGTGGATAGAGCATCAGCCTACAGACTCAAGGGTCCCAGGTTCAATTCCGGTCAAGGGCATATACCTTGGTTGCAGGCACATCCCCAGTGGGGAGTGTGCAGGAGGCAGCTGATCAATGTTTCTCTCTCATCGATGTTTCTCACTCTCTATCCCTCTATCTTCCTCTCTGTAAAAAATCAATAAAATATATATATTTTTTTAAAAGAATCACATGCAGAAGCGGGATGATGCAACATTATTGACTCGAACTTCATCATGATTCAGCAGTTGAGGCCAAAGTTTTAATGATGAGATGTTATGAAGGAAAAATGGGAAACAGCTGTTGGATAAACAGCAAGAGATTCTGCCTCAATTATATTTTTGGTGGATAGAATATTGTTTATAACCATCTGAAAACGGGGGAGCTTCAGCTTTTTGTTCCACTGTTCCTTCAACTGATGAGGTGTGGCCCGCTCACTTTAAGAAGAGCAATCTGCTTCCCTTCGTCTATGGATGTAAATGTCACCCGAACCCGAGCCCCCTCACAGAAACAGCCGGAGCAGTGTTTGACCTCTCCTGGCTCAGTCAAGTTGACACATGAAATGAAACATCTTAGACCTCTTCAAAAGATATGAATTCCTGCAAACTTTGGAATAACCATGGCAATTGCACTGAAGGCCACGAAACATGCACACATTTCAAAAAAAAAAAAAAATTCTGTGTTATGTTGTTTGGTTTGTGAGAAGAACAAAGTTAAACACAGTTCTTGGGCATTTTTCCCACTTTTTACTCTACTTACTGGCATATGTGTTATGTATGTTTGCTTCCAAATAGAGAAAGCAAACAAGAAATAATAAGTAAAATCAAGAGTTGAAGAAGTAAAAAAGGGTGGCGTTGGCACATGTCAAACCCACGGATAGATTTGTATGCAGCGACGTGGGCCGGACAGGAAGGGAGAGCCTGCCAAGCCCAGGAGTACAGGGTCCGTCCAAACCCCAGGGGAAGTGGCTCAGAAGCTAAGGGAATCCTCTCTGTTCAGAGAGGGTCCGGGCAGGGGACAGACTAATATCTACCGCCACGTTCTCTCCAGGTGCTCCCTACATCTCCCAGCACCGCAAGGTCCCAGAAGCCGTCACCTTTCCCCTAAAACACAGTGAGCACCCTGCTACTGTGAGTGACAGGCTGGCTCCTCAGCATTCCCCATGCTCTGCCTCCTCTCCTCTGCTTCTTTACCACGGACATTCAACACAAAATTGTTGAAATGAAAATGCTTATTGCTTAAAGCACTCCACCAGCTATTCAGGCAATTTGGGTTTCTAGATCTATCCTTGTGTTATTGCACACACACATACAAATACACACACACACACACACACACACACACACCATTTATTTACTTGTCAATTGTTTTATTTCTAAATAGAGAGGGAAACTCTGGAACTTGTAAGGATAATAGAACATGTATGTTCCGAATTTGTGCAGTACTGAAACAGGAGTACCAGATGGGGATAGACTAGTCATCTTTTTCCACGGTATTTAATTTGGGGTGGAAAAACACACGGTTTGTATAATAACTGGCTTCATTCACTAAGCACACTCCAATTCAAGAACATTTGAATATATTCTAAGCCATCTTAGGCGCTTTTTGTGGTGTGGGAAGTTAGTATCTTCAATTTGAAAACATAAAATCTCAGGATCACAAAGTTTAAGCATATTTTCCAGAAGATCATTTTCTAAAGTTAACAGAAAAAAAATAATAACAATGTCAGTCAAAAGAAGGGCTACTGACTGATGATAAAGTGGAAATTCTTAGATGTTGGTAATCAGATTCTCAGGAAGCAGAAGAAAAGCATCCTACCTGACAATCCTATCTAATAAAGAGGGGAAATGCTAATTGACCATCACTCCATCACAAAGATGGCTGCACCCACAGCTGAGGCCAAGTTCCCAAAAGGAGCATTAAGGAACAATCAGCAGGAACTTGAGGCTAACCCCTCCCCCATCCCATGGGGCTTGACAGGGGTACCTCAGGCCATGCCCCACACTCGGCAGGCCTTGACCAGGGTGGGAATGGCTGGATCTGGATCTAGCCCAATGAGGAAGGGGTGGTTGGCTGGATCTGAGTCTCATGTGATTTTTGTGGTGCATGTGGGTGGGTGGGAACTTGACTCTGGGTCCCATGGTGAGCCCAGACTCTGACAGGAAGAAGATTTTCATATACATTTTACTAATTTTATTTCATCTCTGACACTTTTATTATAGAGAAAGGGCAAATAGCCATATTAAATTATTTCCTCTAATTGAGCCCCTTTTAATGTGCACAAATTTCATGCACCAGGTCACTACTTGCAAATAGTATACTACAAATAGTATACTACAAATAGTATGCTACAAAACTGATCTGGGATTGCAGTGTCTCCCCCTTTAGTGTGAGGACAGTTGACTTTTTGCAGGCTAACTGGCTGTGTGCAATGCTTTCAGGAAGGCAATATGGAGACATGGAGGAGGCGGGACGGCATGTTTTGGCTCCCTGGCTTCTAGTTCCTGGAGTTCCGTGAGCCTCCTGTTCCTTCCCTTTGCCTCCAAGCCAAGGAAAGAAAAACAACAACCCTGCCTCCAACCCTCCAGCTGTCTCCGCAGCCGCATCCCGCAGACGCCATGTACCACAGGCACGTCTTACATGAAAACTCTCGCTCCCGGACGCGGCCGTCTCTGCTCTTAATTGGGATGTTATAACCTGCTTGCCACTGAAAATACAGCGGCGTCTGCTCCTTCTAATTAAGAAATGTAATCATTTGACTTGATTAACTCATTATGTCACCTGCAACTTACACGAGGCGGGAGAAGAGTCCTTCATTCCCCCCAGAGCTGTGCTTGCGAACTGAACTGCCTACGGGTTACGGGGGGGAGGGGAATTGATGACTCGCAGAGCCGGATTCCTGCCTTCGTAACAAGCCCGAGTGAAGCAGACTCCTGCTCCCAAGACCCTGCTATGAGCAGCGAGGTCTAAAGAATGACAAAGCGCACAAGCACAGGCACGGACATGGAAGCCAGTATTAGAGAAACGAGGAAAGCTGGATGCTTTAAAAGTGAGATGTCTAGCCTGTTCAGAATAAAACTCGGGAGGGTTCCAGGAATCCACAGCCAAGCTCCCCGTGAGAGAGACATGGCCTGAAGGCCCTCATGTTTTATCAGAACATCAGTTTCCTCATTCTCAATGGTACAACAATTTGCTCCCAAGGAGCTTAGTGTTTTGTTTTATTTATTTGTTTGTTTGTTTATTTGTTTATTTTGCTGAATGAAGGCAGATAAAGGTTACAGCTGCTATTTGGAGAAATGCATTAGAGAATAAAAAGCTTGAAGAAGCTACATTACTAAAAAAAAATGGAATTGAATGAGAATAAGGAAGATCAAATGGAAATAAAGAATATGTAGCAGGGTATGGACTGTGAAACCCTTGATGAGATTTCCCAGGTAATGTCAAATAAGAATGGCAGAAAAGGTCAATTTGAATCTTTAAAACATTGTGGGAAGCTGGGAGTAAGAAGTAATAGATATCAAAGAACCCAGTACTAAAATTCTCATGTATCTTCTGAATAAAAAAAGAAAGAGAGGGAGAACAACAGACCAGAAACAGCAGGAAATGTGAGAGCTTTATCTGCAATTCTTCAAACCAATAATAAATAAATAAATAAATAAATAAAGCTATTCATTTATTTAATAAAATTAAAGAAATTTTGATGAAATTTGGATTTATAAAAAATATATCCTAATGATGATACCATGTATGATCAACTGTTCATAATTAATATATAATGAAGATAGCTCAACATCTACGAAACAAACAATCCAGTTAAATAAATGGGCTGAGGGCCTGAATAAGTACCTCTTCAAAGAGGACATACAGAGGCCTATAGACCTGTGAAAGATGCTCAGTGTCACCCATCATCAGAGAGATGCAAATGAAAGCCACAGTGAGAGGCCACCTCACACCTGTCAGGATGGCTGTCAGCAATAAGCAAAAACGTTGGCGAGGATGTGGAGAAAAGGCCACTCTCGGGTGCTGTCGGTGGAAATGTAGATTGTGCACAAGCACCATGGAAAAAGTATGGAGGTTCCCCCCGAAATTAAAAATGGACCTGCCTTCTGACACAGAAATTCCACTTCTTAGTACATATCTGAAGATACTCAATACCCTACTTTGGAAAGATATATGTAACTCCGTTTTCATTACAGCATTATTTACAATAGCCAAGGTCTGAAGCCGCCCAAGTGCCCATCAATGAGCAAGTGGGCAAAAATAGCTGTGGTGAGCCCAAACCGGTTTGGCTTAGTGGATAGAGTGTCAGCCTGCCAACTGAAAGGTCCCGGCTTTGATTCCAGTCAAGGGCATGTACCTTGGTTGCAGGCACATCCTCAGCTGATTGATGTTTCTCTCTCATCTCATTGATGTTTCTCTCTGTCCCTCTCCCTTCCTCTCTGTAAAAAGTCAATAAAAATATTTTTTTTAAATAGCTGTGGTGCATAAGTGGCAGGTAGCAAGAAGCTAGGGGAATTCCTGGCCACGTGGAATAGAGAAACAGAAACAAGGAAATTAAGTAAGGCCAAACAGCTTGCAGTCAGTTTGCATCAAGACCTTACCTTCCCCAATCAAGGACACTTGAGAGCCAATGCTTACCATCATTCATCTGTAACCAGAGAATACATCACTTAAATCACCCTGGCCTGGAAAAGTAAAAACAAAGACCCGAGCTACACCCAAGGGTGAATGTCAATTTGGGGGCTGCTGAGGCAGGAAGAGGGGAAGGGGGAAGGGAAATGGGTTGTTTTTTGTTTTTGCTTTTTTATCTCACCCACTGAACAAATACACCAGCAGTCTTCTTAGGACATGCCAACATGAAATCACCAGATGTTCTCACAAATTCTGGGAAAAGCCACACAAAGTAACAGGGGGGGCTTGAAATCTAGCCTGTGTCCGAGGCATCCGGCAGGGAGGCTTTGAAAGCTATAGTGAGATGGGCATAAAACCCCTGGAACTCCACAGGGAGGGTGCTCAGAATAGATGGGGGCCCACTGTGCTATCTGCCGAATGCCTTTTAGTAAATCTGCTTGTCTTGCCTCCTCGATACCTTGCTTGCTTTGCCACAAGGCTGCTGGCTGTCTGTCACTTGCTTGAAAACTTTCTAGTGAGACTGTGAGGAGGGGACAGCCCTCTGCCACCGGCTCTGGGGGCCATCCGGTAACTTCTTTTCTGGTGCCAATAGCACATGCAGACAATGGAATGTTACTCGGCCACAGGCAAGAGTGAAATCTTAACATCTGCAACAGCATAAATGGACCTAGGGGCTATCATCCTTAGTGAAGTGTGTCAGATAGAGGAAGACATACCACATGCTTTCACTTACATGTGAAAGCATCTAAAGAACAAACTAACTGAACAAGCAAAACAGAAACCGACTCACAAATGCCAAGAAGGAAGTGAGGGTTGCCAAGCGGGAGGGGGTCTGTGGGGCTGGGATGAAAGGGGGAGGGACTGAGAAGTGCAGATTGGTACATACAACTAGTCATGGGGTATAAAGGACAGCATGGGGAAGACAGTAATGTTGTAATAACCAGGCACTGTGTCAGGTGGATACTGAGAACAGCAGGCAAAGTACATGTGTGTCCAACGGCTATGCTCTACACCCGAAACCAATACAAAATAATATGGAATTTAAACTAACTGAAAAATAACATTTAAGAAGTTAAACTTACATCTACCATAAAAAAAGAAATGCATCATAAAGGAAAAATATAACCAATCTCCCTCATGAGCCTATGGCAAAAATTAGAAATTAGAAATTAGCAAATGCAGTCTAGCAATTAATGAAATTTTAAAAATATATATAGTATGTAAACTAGGTTTGGTCCCTGAATGCAAGAATTTTTAACAATAGTGAAAAAAAATCTATGAATGTAATTCATCACACTAACAAGTTCAAGGAGGAAAAGCATTCAATACAATTAAATAATTAAGCTCGGGAAACCTTTTTAGCTAACTTGAACTAGAAGAGCTCTTAGTGTCCATTTATAAATCAAACACTCTGGGTCTCTCAAGCGGAGCAGTTGTAACAGAGGTGATTGATGACACAGGGGACGGGAACCAAACCAGGAACGGCGCGTCAGCTGCGTCAGAGCAGAAACAGGAGGGCCCCCGGGCCAGAAGGCTACTGGCAGGAGGTGTGGTTAGAGAGTCCAGAGGCCAGAGAGCCGGCAGGGCTAGCACCAAGGGAACATTGCGTAGCGGAGCTGGCTTCATGGAAGGAGGGGCCGGCTCTCAGGAGCTGGGTCTTCAGAAAGAAACGGGATTGCCAGAGACGCCAGAGGAGAAGGCGATGTGTCCTAGCTCCCCAGTGGCTCCTGCGGCTAGCCTTGTGGGAAACCGAAGGCTTGAGATGCCTGGGAATGTCCCTTCCTGAACCGGCCAATAGGACACCAGGACAATCCCTGCAGAAAGGGACCTGAGAACAAAGTGTTTAGGCGCCAGTACCTGAGTGGAGCAGGGAAGAGAGGCCAGTGGGCTCCACCGGTATTTAAGCACCTAGTTTTAAAATCTGGAGTTGAAAACACTGTTGTACTATTACTAATGTGCATATCGTGATATTTTTATAAATATTATTTCATATATATTCAGCATTTAACTACTTTTCAAAATAGCAGTGTACAGATTTGTATGTACAGTACAATCCCATCATTGCTTTATACACTTTTACATACAATACTCAAATACATAAATATGGAAATACACATGAATGTTGGGAGAGATGGAATGTGGATATTTTTCACTATTATTCATCAATTTATAGTTGCATTACAAGAATTGAATTTACAAAGAATGAAGCAAATAGTAAAAGAAAAGTCCTTTGGAAATTATCCAAGAATTGTTCTCTGATCATTTAAAATCCAACTGCTACCAACTTAGGGAAGCATAACTGGATTGAAGCTTAATGCAAAAAGCTGTATGTTAGTCACCATGTTTACTCGATCTGAAGAAATGATGTCCTAACAGAAGCGGTTCCTCTGCATGGAGTCGGTAAGACGAAAGCTGAGATGGGACTGAGCTCTCTATTGATCAATATTGTCTACAAAGGACAGCTGCTCCCTGGAGTGAATCTCTGGTTTTTTGTGGGTTTTTTGGGTTTTTTTTTACATTAATATGTATCAATATAAACCAGAGAAAAAATATTGGGAGTATGTTGTAATACTGACTATTTCTGTCGATGATTTTTGTTTTATTCTTTATTATTTTCTATATTATTTTTTAATGTTTTTTAAATGTCTATTTTATTTTTTTAATTTATAACATTTTTATTTACTTCAGAGAGGAACAGGGTGGGAAGAGAGAGAGAGAGAGAAACATCAATGATGAGAGAAAATCATTGATCAGCTGCCCCCTGCATCTTCCACATGGGATGGAGCCCAAAACCTGGGCATGTGCCCTGACCGGGAATTGAACTGTGACCTTCTGGTTCATAAGTTGATGCTCAACCACTGAGCAACACTGGCCAGGCTAAAAATAATTTTTCAATTACAGTTTACATACCGCAGCGATCCTGAGAAAGAGCAAAGTGGAAGCCATTGTAATCAAAACAGCCTGGTTCTGGCAGAAGAGGAGGCAGACAGACCAATGGAACAGAACAGAGAACCAGAAATAGACCCAAGCCATCATGCTCAACTAATATTTGACAAAGGAGGCAAGAGCATACAATGTAGTAAGGGCAATCTCTTCAATAAATGGTGTTGGGAAAATTGGCCAGGTACATGCAAACAAAATGAAACCAGACTACCAATTTACACCATACACAAGAATAAACTCAAAAGGATAAAAGACCTAAATGTAAATCGGGAAACTATAAAAATCCTAGAAGAAAACGTAGGCAACAAAATCTCAGACATCTCACGTAGCAGAATTTTCACTGATATATTGCAAGAGAAAAAAAAAACAAATGGAACTACATTGGAATAAAAAGCTTCTGCACAGCAAAAGAAACCATCACCAAATTGAAAAGGGAACCCACTGTAGGGGAGGACATATCTGCCAATGATACATCTGATACGGGATTATTTCCAAAAGATATAAAGTCTCATACAGCTTAATGAAAGGAAGACAAACAATCCAATTTAAAAGGGGGGGGAAGAGGACTCGAATAGACACTTCTCCGAAGAGGGCATGCAGAAGGCCAAAAGACAGGAGAAAATGCTGAGTTACTAGTCATCAGAGAGATGCAAATCAATGTTTCTTAATAAGCGGATGTTATTTTAAAACTGGGAAAACAGCAATGGCTAATGCACTGAACACTAAACACTGTGACCTCCTCCATTGTCTTACACTGTTCAGGCTGCGAGTAACAAACTGCCACAGACCGGGTGGCTCATAAGAAACAGGAGTTTGCTAGTACTTCCCACAGTTCTGGAGGCTGGGAAGTCCAAGGTCGCAGTGCCTGTAGACTGGGTGTCTGGGGAGAGCTCGCCTCCTGGTTTCATCGTTGCTGTTGTTTTCTGGATACTCTCTGGGGTCTCTTTCCTAAGGGCCCTGATCCCATTTCTGAGGGATCAGCCCTCATGGCCTAATCACCTCCCAATGCCCCACTATAAATATATATTTTATTTCAGAGAGGAAGGGAGAGGAAGAGAGAGATGGAAACATCAATGATGAAGGAGAGCCCGAAACCCAGCCATGTGCTCTTGACTGGAATCAAACCTGGACCCTTCAGTGACACTCTATCCACTGAGCCAAACTGTCTAGGGCCAATGCCCCACCTTTCTATACCATCACCTTGGGGGACTGAATATAAACATATAAATTTGGGAAAGAGGTGATACAAATATTTAGTCCATAGCAGCCACGGCTGTGAGCCAATCGTGATGGAGTGAGACTCAGGTAGAAAGAGGGTGACCAAAAAAAAAAAAAAAAAGAAAAATCAATAAAATATATTTTAAAAAAGAGAAAAAAGAGAAGAAAGACAGAAGAAAGAAAGAAAGAAAGAAAGAAAGAAAGAAAGAAAGAAAGAAAGAAAGAAAGAAAGAAAGAAAGAAAGAAAGAAAGAAAGAAAGAGGGTGACCAGTCCCCAGTTTGCCCAGGGTGAGGAACTGTCTGGGTGTGGAACGTTCGTTGCTAAAATTAAGACAGCAGTGGGCACGCCAAGACTGTAGAGGAGTCCCGTAGTGATTTTGTTTTAACTGTGACTTGCTGTCTTGGTCTAGAGACCTGACCCCCAGGATGAGCAGAGTAGGTAGGCAGGAGGAGTCTCCCTGGAAAGAGGACTGAGTTTCCATACCTGCCCGGACGAATACATGGACCATCTACATCCTGTGAGAAAATGCCTGACGCTTCTGAAAGCTAACGTTTAGCTAAGGAGCGGAGAGGGAGCTTCCGATACTGTGACTTAGACAGTTTCCAGGGCAGAGCACACAGAGAAGTTGATCAAAGAGGTTGCGAGGAGGCCATGGAAGACATTTCCTAATCTCCTCTTCCCCGGGGCCGGCCCTGAGCTGCAGAGTGAAAACATCTCTTCTAGAGAAAGTTCTAGAAATGAACTCTAGCATCGATCTTTTCAACCAACGTTACAAAACACACGCAGAGGAGCGTGTGCACTTCCCGTGGCGGTGCTCCCTTCCCTTTGTCTGTTGTTCTCCTGTGCGTGGGGCCCTGTGACCTGGTGGGGCAGAGAACATTGGATTGACAGGGCAGGACCTGGACTTCCTTAAATATCTTAGCCCCATAGGATGGTTCTCAACCTTGGCCACTCTCTAGTGTCACCAGGGAACATTTCTAACTATTCCAATGCTGATGTAAAGAACAACATAGGGGAATATAGTCAATAATATTGTAATAACTGTGTGTGCTGTCAGATAAGTATTAGACTTACTGGGGTGACCACTTCATAGATTCTATAAATATCTTATCATATGCCTGAAACTAGTATCATATTGTATGCCAACTGTAATTAAAAGCATGTTAAGCCCTGACTGGTTTGGCTCAGAGGATAGAGCGTCGGCCTGCATACTGAAAGGTCCCAGGTTCAATTCTGCTCAGAGGCATGTACTTGGTTGTGGGGACATCCCCAGTAGGAGGTGTGCAGGAGGCAGCTGATGGATGTTTCTCTTTCACCGATGTTTCTAACTCTCTATTCCTCTCCCTTCTTCTCTGTAAAAAAAATCAATAAAATATGTTTTAAAAATAAAAAAAGCATGTTAAAAATAAATAAAATAGAATGTCCCAATGCCATGTCACACCATTGCCTTTGAGAGCAGGATAAGCCTCAGGATGTTTTTTTAAGCTCTCAGACCTAAGAACCATTAGCCTTACACTCTCGCAAGTTCTAAAAAAGAACATACATGCTGTGCATACAGCTGTGACAGCCATGTTGTCACTCATGACAGACCAGTCTATAGAAATTCATAGATTATCAGAATTTGGATTAAATTTAAAAGAACTATCATTAACAGAGAGTAATGTTTGGGCCTGCCCAAAGGCCAGGATCTGAGGCCACAATGGAATCACACTTGAAACTTTTTTTTAAAAAAAATTATATATATATATATATATATATATATATATATATGTATATATATATATATATATATATATATATATGCATGCCCTGGCCCCTCTTTATTCCAGTTACACCCAGTCTCTACTTGACTGTGTCCAGAAGGTGAGTATAAAGAACAGTGGCTGTTGAGTGCAGGCAGGGTTAAGAAGAATCGTATGTGGAAACGTGTTTCAGAGGGAACACTCTGCAGGCTTCGAATTCAGAACAGACAAGGCAAAGACAACCACCATCAAAACAAAGTCTCAGAGAGCCGGTAGGTGACAGGGTGCCGACTGAAATGAACTCAGTTGTTACGTGAGGCTTAGCAGGAGTACAGTTTTACGTCCATACATTCCAGTTGGCCAAACAGAAGGAACGCACTGAGTGTCCGTGTAGGGAAGCCACTCTGTTCTCCGGGCGATGGGAGAGGAGCTGGAGGACTTAGAGAGGAGGCGCAGCCATTTGCTCAGCAAACAGCACGCTTTGTTTGGTTTTGTGCGCGTAATGCGATATGTTTGGCCACCTGGAATCGGGCCTGAACGTGGATGGAAAATGGAAAATGTAGCCGGTGAGGCTGATTAATAACCGAGGGCAGAAAAATAGGCTGAGTGGAAAAACTTATTCACGTAATTGCTGCATGTTGCCGTCTGCAGAAGGGTTTGTTTTGGAAGTGGTTTTGGCTGCTTCAATGGGCAGATTGATAGATCAGAGAGAGGTCTCAGAAATCACATTACACAGTTTGGTTCATAACATGAAATTAGTTTGACCTAAAGACGGATGCCCTCTTTTGTGTCTACCTGACAAGACATTTGTCTTGAGAGAATCACTCTTTTACAACATAAACAGTCTTTGTGAAAGGAAGATAGCAGAGGACTTCCCTAAAAACCCCAAACTCAGAACTACAGCATTTTAACAAGACAAGCTTTATTTTTCTTTATTTATACACAAAAATACATGGGAGAAAACAGGGATGTGTCATAATTCCATTTACCTGATTATTTATCCTGATGAAAATAGAAAATCCAGGAATTAAATAAAAGTAAAAATAAAATATAGAATTCTCCTCCTCCCGTCTTCCACCACCAGACACCTAGAACTTCCCCTGAAGGCAATCACTGATGACAGTTTCCTGGTTTTATTTCTAACAATCCTGTATAATAAAACCCTAATACGCAAATCGACTGAACAGTGGAACGAATTGGTCGCGATGTCATGCACTGACCACCAGGGGGCAGACACTCAGCGCAGGAGCTGCCCCTGGCGGTCAGTGCGCTGCCACAGGGGGAGCACCGCTCAGCCAGAAGCTGGGCTCATGCCTGGTGAGCACAGCGGTGGTGGCAAGAGCTACCCTTGCCTCCACAGCAGCACTAAGGACAGAGAGGACGCAGGCCGGGCTGAGGGTCACACCCCCACCCAGTGCACAAATGTCATGCACCGGGCCTCTAATGATTTAATATAGAACCCCCTATAGTTACAGAAAACATAACCCCGACAAGTTATAGAAAACATAGCTCTATCTTTTAGAGTTAACGAAAGGATGTTCAGAACCTGTGCACTGTGTTTCCCCTCACCCGCCCCAGCTTATTTAGACATAATTAGCAAATAACATCCTGTACCTTCAGGGTGTGCGATGTCATGACCCGATAGACATACATATTGTGAAATGATTGCCTAGACTTTGTGTTTTTGTTTAATGTTTCATCTTCAAGACATTACTTCGAGCACGGCATTGCATGACTATGTCATTCTCTACTGAAACCATCTGCTACCAATAACATTAATAGCATACCTTGGTTTATATGCTTTTGCAAGATTATCGGTGTGACAAGTTCCTATCGGGACATTGCTGCCGAGTGCGCGAATTTGACAGTTGTTGCTGCTGCTCCCCAATCATGGCCCCAGTGTGTATCCTACCGACACCACAGGGGCGTGCTCCAGACTCACACCCTCATCAAGAGAAAACGTGACTGCATTCTTTAAACTTTCCCTCAGCACTGAATTTTAAAATATAATCTGAGGAATTAAAAAAAAAAAAGAAAGAAAGAAAAGAAACAGTTTCTGCTACTTCAATTCGAAATTCTCTGATCACTAATCAGATTGGGTGTCAGCATTATTCCTCTGGCAGCGAGTGCTGACAGCGGCTATAATCCACGTCTGGTGTCTAGAAGCCAAGATCCCAGCGCCCTCCGCCCGGCCGTGGAGCTGGGGAGCCTCACAGACACTCGGCTCCCCCACGCTCGCTTTGCCGCCGTGGGCAAGTCGCTTCGCTTTCTCAGTTTCCGTTTCTGCGACATCCAGGCTGGACCGAACCATCGTGCTGCCTCTCGGGGAGCTGTGCTGACATGGAGGAGTGCCGTCGGTGAAGTGGGAACTCAAACCCTGGCACAGAGGGCAGCGGCCAACACCCATGGCCCCGGACGCATGCCGCCCCAACTTCCTGTCTCTGTGGGCTCTCGAGGGAGACGGGATGCGGAACAGGAGCATTTAGTTCTTCCCCAGTTGTTTTAGGAACTACCGTGTTTCCCCGAAAATAAGACCCAGCGCATGGAAAGATAGGACATCCCCTGAAAATAAGACCTAGCGCAACTTTGGGAGAAAAAATTAATAGAAGACACTGTCTTATTTCCGGGGAAACAGGGTAGCACTGCCAAGTTCATTGGTCGGCAAACTCATTAGTCCGCGGAGCCAAATATCAACAGCGCAACGATTTCTTTGGAGAGCCACATTTTTTAAACTTCTTCTAGCACCACTTCTTCAAAATAGACTCGCCCAGGCCGTGGTATTGTGTGGAAGAGCCACACTCAAGGGAAGAAGCCCACTAATCTAGATAAATTGATGTCACCTGACCTCAATGATGCCCATTGGGAATACCTTAACATACTTTGCTGGCAAAACAAAAGCCACCTGCTGACCGCTGCCCTCCCTGGGTGGCGACCCCTTCTGTACACGAGACAGGCAAACAACATTCTGACGTGAGGACAGCAGCACCCACACCACAACCAAACCCAATGAAGCAAAAGCCCCACAAACAGAGCGTGAACACAAGCTTACCAGCATATTCGTGGCATTCCCGCAGGGAGACGCTAACGATGCGAGGACTGGAATGAGTAGGTGTCCGCCGTGAATCCAGACCGCCCGCTCACCCACCCGCTCCCTCCCTCGTCCTCTCCCCAGTCTCTGTATGTCTTTGCTGCTTGTCTCTGTAAATTCATTTTCCCCAACCTTCTATTCTTACACTTGGAGGAACTTGATCATCTTAGTTAATAAAAAGGCCAATATGCAGATTGTCCCCTTGGGTAAGTTCAACCGACTGGGAGTTTGACCAACCAGGAGCTTGACCACTCACTATGACGTGTGCTGACCACCAGGGGGCACCATAGAATGGAGGAAGGCCCCAGTCAGCCCTGATCTCTGGCCAAGCCTAGGAACCCTACTCATGCACAAATGTCATGCACTGGGCCTCTAGTTTAGAATAACCTCCCATTATCAAGTGGTAGTTTGTACGTGTTTACCCTCGGCCATTCCAAAGCATCTGGCATACTCTCCTTTAAACCATCTTCCTCCCCTCTCACAACGCTACATTATTTCCAATTAATTCCCAATAAACTCTTAATTGCCCACGCTCTGTTCCAGCTAGCGAGTTAATCCCTGATTAAGCTGAAGGGTTCAACGTCTTTCACAGACAAATCTTTCATGAAGGCGGACAAGCAGAGTATTAACGGGACCTCGTTTCCTTACTTTGCACTTTCCTTGATCTTCCTCTTTCTCATTCTTCCGGGCACACATAGCCAGGGTCTTGGTGCTAATAAACAATGTGAGGCCAGAAAATTCCCCTCAAAGCGGACGGATGCTTCTTATGCACCAGATGCAGGTTCCCAGCCCTGACGTGGGCAGCAGGGCCCTCTCTGCTCTCCTCGCCCCAGGGCAGCCTCTGCCCCTCCTGTCCCCCCGCACACCGCCTCCACCAGCTCCGAGAATAAGAAGGCACGGCGGGATCAGATGCGATGATACATGATACAGTTTCAATTGGAATTAATTTTGCAAAACGAAAATGACTTCATTATTTCTAATTATAAAAGCAATATGTGTTTATCATCGAAAAAAGTACAACAATGTCTAAAAGGAAAAGGGGGGAGGGGAATTACCTGCAGTCCTACATCCCAGAGGCAATGCCTGTTTGCATGTTTCCTATGGATAATACTCGTTTTCACCAAAAAAGGACATACCGAGATATAAGTTTTTCATAACCTGTGCTCTTCTAATTGTATGTATGAGCAATGAATGTCTCCACTTGACAATATGAATGAATCCATTCTTTTAAACCGCAAGGTACAATATCCATAACACAATTCTGCGTAAAGTTTTTACTGCATGGGCATGTAGGTTGCACGAAATTTTCTGATTACAATGTATTAAAAACATTATAAAAATAATTTTATGAAGATGTTTATTAATGTAGGAAAATTACCAGAGAGAATTTCTGGATCAAAGACACACAACAATTTAAATTTCAAAATAGTGGGTCTGATTGTCCTCCAAAACATTGTTCTGCATGATATGTGAGTTTCTTTACCTCCATCTTCTCTCTAGCCAATCATCCTAATCTTTGCTAATCTCTAAGGCAAAAAAGTCCCCCAAAAATCCAATATGGTAATACACAGGGAAGATGAAAAGATAGAAAGAAAAACAAAACACCAACAACCAGGAATTCTCCCATCCCAGTACTAACCAGGCCCGACCCTGCTTAGCTTCCGAGATCAGGCGCGTTCAGGGTGGTATGGCCATAGACAACAACCAGGAATTCTAAGGGACGTCATCACCAGCACAGGGAGGATTCGGGGACATCAACCTGACACGTGCTAGTGGAAATGTGATCTGGGACCTTTTTGTAATGTCAGCAGTTTTTTGGGTTGTGTTTTTGTTTTTTTGTTTGTTTGTTTTTTTAAGACAAAAAACCTTTTGACCTGCAGTTCCACTTGTGGGACTACAGCCGATGGCAATGATCGCACCAGTGTGAAGGAACACATATTCCAGAATGTTAGAATGCTTATTACTGCTCTGCTTTTAGTAGCAAAACATATGGGACCATGTGGACCTCCATCAGTAGGACAACTGTTAGGTAACTTGTAGAATTTAGTTATATGTACACACACGTATATATATTCACACATGTACACAGGGTGGGTGTCCCCCAACAATGTAGACACACTTGAATAGCTGACAGCTCGATTTTGAAAATGAAATAGATTTCAGCAAGCAATGCCTTTGTAATCACTTAAAATGTGTATATTTGTTTTGGGGACATCCTACCTGTTATTTATATCTATATGCAAAAATTATGCGGTTGTGTTCACTTTTGTTTATTAACCTGTGGAAATGCTGAGACTGAACAAGTAAGGAAACCAATTCGAGTGGAAGCGGCAAAGTCAAGTCATGTGTATAAAGTTGACTGCAGATTTTAAAAGGGTGAACCTTTAAGTGTACATTCCTTAAAAGTTACTGCCAAAGCGTGGTGGCCGCGTCGCGCAGCTGGGCCGAGGCAATGAGGAACTCGAGAACCTTTCCTCTTTCTCCACTGGGGACACGGGGTGAAAAGAGCATGGGTTCTTTCGCTCTGGAATTCTCCATAAAGTGCCGAGGACGCGGGAATTAACATTGGGCTGAACTCGTGTATTTATATCTTCTTAGGAGAAATGAAAGGAAGTCCGGGTTGTAAGACTTTTTGAATAGTGCAAGCAGAGACAACAAAATAAAGCACCAGGGATGCGGGTGGTCCGGAGCAGGGCCTGGGCGGTAGGTCTCACACACACACACACACACACACCCCGCCTCCTGGTGAGCCTGCGGGTCCAGATGCGCTGATCCTGGGCCTCCGGGCCCGCCTGTGGGAGGTCTGCGGGCGGCCACAGCTCTGGTTTTGTAGGCAATGTCTGGGAGCCCTTTTCTCTTGGGTGAAAGGGCTGGAGGATGGAGCAGAAAGTCATTGATGCTTCTTCGTGTGTCTATTTGTATTGAAGGTTTTGATGCCTTCTGGCATCTTCTGTGCTGATTTTTTTTTTCCCCTCAACCAGAGAAGCTCCCCATGTTTGAGCTGATGGAACGGAGAGCCTCCCTCTGAGCTCTGGGCCAGTGACATTGCCTGTCCGATGCCTCCGTCTCACACACACATGAAATCCCCACGCTTCAGGGGGGTGTGAAATGCAATAAAATACTTTCCCTGGTCTTACCCCTCCGGGTTAACCCACCTTCGCTGCGGTCTGTTTTCAAGCGCTTCTCCTCTTCATTTCTTCTCTCTCCCAGAAAATTGGCAGATGAATGGAGGACAACAACTGGTCATTTTGTGAACATCCTGGACGGCGGCTCTCGGCATGACCTGGGAACATGACAGAAATGCAAACCCTTGACCAGTACCTCCCGAATCCCCCGGCGGCCGAGGGAGGGCCAGCACCTGGTTTAGATAAGCCGCCCGGGGGGTGCTGTGCACCGGAAGCTGAGTCACTGTGCCGCAATGACAAAGACAGTCTCGCGGCCTGTGCAGGGGAGACCTGACCTGGGAGGGCGTCCTTTGGTTTGCCTGCGCCGAGCACCGGGAGCCTCGGTCACCCGCCCCGGGCATGTTGCTTTGACTTGTCGGGAGCTGCAGGCCCTTCTGAAAACTCTAAAGGGTTTCACATGCGTACGTTTCTCCATTCTCTCAGAAGAAACCCCAAAAAACTCACAGGCATATAAAAAGGATCAAAAATAGGATGTGAGGAATGTTCTGTATGCCAACAATGAGCTGTGACTGACCTTCAACCACGATGCCCTTAGCGTGGCCGGCAAGCTGACTGGCTGAGGACTAGAAATAACCAGCTCATAGCAGCCCATCTCTCTCCATGGGGAGAGAGGCATGGCTGGGCCAGAACCTGACAATGACCCCTGTTGTGTGATGTCAATATCTTCTGATCAAATCCTTACATATTTTACCACCTCAGGAGAAAATGTATGGATTAGGCTAAACGATCTCTTAAATTTCAGGAAGCTCCTGGCTTCCTTGGCTTAGGAATTTCATGCACTGGGCCTCTAGTCTATCTGTAACAGTGGTTCTCAACCTTCCTAATGCCGTGACCCTTTAATACAGTTCCTCATGTTGTGGTGACTCCCAACCATAAAATTATTTTCTTTTTCTTTTTTTTTCTTTTTTTTTTTAATATATTTTATTGATTTTTCACAGAGAGGAAGAGAGAGGGAAAGAGAGTTAGAAACATCGATGAGAGAGAATCATCGATCAACTGCCTCTTGCACACCCCCTACTGGGGATGCGCCCGCAACCAAGGTACATGCCCTTGACCGGAATTGAACCCGGGACCTTTCAGTCCGCAAGGCCGACACTCTATCCACTGGGCCAAACCGGTCCCGGCCATAAAATTATTTTCGTTGCTACTTCATAACTGTAATTTTGCTACTGTTAATGAGTCGTAATGTTAATATCTATGTTTTTCGAAGGTCTTAGGCAACCCACAGGTTGAGAACCACTGCTGTAGAGCCTAAGACCATCGGAAAACACAGGTATTTACATTACCATTCATAACAGTAGCAAAATTACAGTTATGAAGTAGCAACAAAAATAATTTTATGGTTGGGGGGGTCACCACAACAGGAGCAGCTGTATTAAAGGACCACGGCAAGAGGAAGGTTGAGAACCGCTGGTCTATAAATACGGTTGACTTGCTAAACTGTAGCTCAGAGGAAAAAATATAGGGGTTTACTTTTAAGTTGAATTAGGGATGTCGAACTCAATCAGAGAAGGGGCCAAAATCTAAAATCCAGCCTAAATCACGGGCCGAATGGTTTACTGAACAGTCATAAACTGTCATTGTGATGGAAACGCAGCGGAGTGCAGTGATGACAGCGCGGTGCGGGCCACATTGCAAGGCCTGGCGGGACGGATTTGGCCCGCGGGCCTTGTGTTTGACACATGTGATTTGAATCAATGGACTTAGTTGTATGTGGGACAAGACGGAGAGGAAGACAGGTGAGTATACGGAAGCACATAATGCTACCAGCCTTGGTTCTTTAAAGCACACTTTGAAGGACTTCCCTTCAAATTTAATTAATCTTAATTAATACAGAGTTCACTGATATTTCTAAGAGTGGGAAGTTCTTGGCCAAATTCGTATGGCTTGATAGATTGGTTTAAATCAGTTATGTGTTTTTCTCCTGATTTTATCACAAAGTTAGAATTCATGTTAGCATATTTTTCCAATTTATAAAACACCCCAAATAATCGGCCCTCTCTAAATGTTCAACAGAACTTGCGATGGGGCTGCAAATCATTGCACTGTCTACGTAAAATCACCCTTACTCCGTCTGGGGAAAACTTTTTAAATTTCATATCCGACAGAATTCTAACATAAATCTTCATTTCTCTATAACACAGCAGCCTAAACTGAATTTAACCTACTAGTTAACTTTAGGGTTGTGGGCTCATTTTGTGTTGAAATAATTAATAAATAATCCCTGGCTATTCAACCAAAACCTTTAGCACACCCGTGTCCCGCTTTTCATACATGACAGTGGCTGTCAGAGAATGAACAGACGTGTGCGTCCCCTCTGCACCCTCCAGGCAGGTGCCCACAGAAGTCAGCGTGAAGGTGGGGAAAGTGCACGTCAGATAACTAATGTGTGTTTGCGTATCAGGGCAAAAGGGAAGTATCTTTTTCTAAAAATAAAATGGTTATGGTTGTACCAGAATATAAAATTAAACTTTAAAATACAAATTTCTGGGTGAGTAATAACTGTAGAATAGCTAAAGGAATTAAACTTACTACATTTTATATCTGTGAAGAGAAGAAAAACTAATAAGTGGAAAGCGTCCTAGATGAGTTAAATGCAATAAATGTCATGGCTATGCCACAACATGTGTGTTCTTCAGCTTGGACTAAGACATGTTTATATTCATGCATGATGACTGGTATAACTATCAGCCATTGATATTTTTTAAAGAATAACCTCATCATAACCTCATCCATTGATGGCAATAATAATAATAATAATAATACACACTTTATGGGTAAATTAAAGGCCCTAGAGGTGCCTCAGAATGCTCTGTCTTTCATATTATCTTTTTTTAAAATATGTTTTTATTTATCTGAGAGAGAGAGAGAGAGAGAGAGAGAGAGAGAGATGGAAACATCAATGATGAGAGAGTCATTGATTAGCTTCCTCTTGCACCCACCCTACTGGGGATCAAGCCTGCGACCCAGGCATGGGCCCTGACCGAACGGAATCGTGCCCTCTTGAATCATAGGTCCATGCTCAACCACTGAGCAACACCAGCTGGGCTGAGCTTTCTTTTATTCACTAATAAAAGCTTTCATGAATGAATGTGCATTGTACCACCTTGGTGCTGTTCCTTCCCTTTTAAATATGCCTGAAGTCCTTTCTACAAAGTACGGAATCATCTGAAAAAAATATCAAGAGAGCTGCAGAGAGAGATGCATCGGACACTTGATGCTCTCCACACAACGAGAAACTGACACACAGATGGAGGCCCCTGGGAATGAGCTGGCCTTGTCCCCACAGACAACATTCTAACAGCCAAGCCCATGCATCTGGACTTCCAAGATGCTTGTGATATGTAGAAGCAGGTGATTTCATGAAGGTAGACCACACAGCTCAATCAGCAAAACAGGAAGTCCTTGCATCGGACGAAAGAGACTTAATCGCTGAAACTGGTTTGGCTCAGTGGATAGAGCGTCGGCCTTCGGACTGAAAGGTCCCAGGTTCGATTCCAGTCAAGGGCATGTACCTTGGTTGCAGGCACATCCCTGGTGGGGGATATGCAAGAGTCAGCTGAACAATGGTTCTCTCTCATCAATGTTTCTAACTCTCTATCCCTCTCTCTTCCTCTCTGTAAAAAATCAATAATATATATAGAGAGAGAGACCTAATCAAGTCATTTCATTGGGATAATTTAATTTTACCTTTAGTGAACAAGAAAGAAACACTTTTTCTTTCTTCTGAATCTGTCTTAAACCCTCAATTTAAGAGATTAAATGTGTAACAACTAAATGGGGCACTCTGAACCTGAGTCCTCAGTGTTGAGGAAAAAGGATACTCATAAAAATTCTTAGTACAGAATTAAAACTATTAAGTTGGCAAGAAAATCATACAAAAAATGAGTTTGTAAAAAAAAAAAAAAATATATATATATATATATATATATATATATATATATATATATATATATATATGACATGTACTATTTGGCTTTGTCTATTAAAAGACTCACAAAATTAGTTATAATGGTTAAACGTTATACAAAATTACTTTTAATAAAGACCTTCACTTTTTATGACAATGCAGTTATTTGTTTTGGCTCGTTCCTACCTGAATAGGATTGAAAAAAATCCAAATCTTAACATTCCCATGCTACAAATTTCATTTAGTTAGACAGCACGAATCCAGTCATAAAGACAAGTGCTCTGCTTTGACTGCAGAAATGAAGCCTACAGCATCCTCAGCGGCTTCACCTGGTGCTTGTAACTTGCCCCTGGAGGTGGGGGCCGGCGGGGGGGGGGGATGTCACTTCTTGGCAGGGCAGGCCCCTGAGAAACGTGGCATCTTTGGGAAGAGGACATCCTTTGAGGTGTAAGTGCTGCGGGTGGAACCAGGTAGGGGTGAATTGGATGACTGACTGCTCTCTACTAGAAAACACATCAGAATAAATCAAAACCATGAAGGCTTTGCAAACCCAGAGACAGACGTACCTACTGAGTCTTAGAATCACATTGTTCCATTAAAAAAAAAACGCGTAAGGAGCTAATTCTATATTAAACATGTCTGTTCCATCTATGCAAATAAAATGAGTCAAAACACAACACAAAAGCAAGACGACTATTTGAGAAGATTGTCCAGCAAACGTTGGCAGACAGATGTGTGTGGCGGGGAGAAACGTGGCCACAAGAAGAAGTGCAGAAGCAGAAGTGACACTGGCGTGGCCGCCATCACCCCCCGACGTCACCTCCCACCGTCCACGCGGCTCTGAGCGCCCAGGACGGCCTCCCAGGCTGCTCGTCCTCCACACTCAGCCCGAGTCCGCCCTGCCCGCCACACTTCCGGAGTGAAATGACTTCATTTCCGACGTTTGCAAAGCGACTGCCTGAGGACGCGTCCTGGGCTTGGTGACTGTGGTGACTGATAACCCTGCCTTCCCCATCAGAAACAGGCGAATGGAGAGCCGACAGTCTTCATAATCCTGTTTGTTTGTCCGTTGTTTGTTGTGTTTAAAAAACAAACAACAAACTTGTCCTGGTTTCTAATTGAAGCCACTTCTTCTGAAGTCTGACTTCCCCGCCAGGAATTCCCCTCTCCTCCCTCTGCCTGTGGGTCCCAGCCCCCTTCGTGCCCGCACGCCCGGCAGGCGGTAGGACCTGCAGCCGGATTGGGGTGGTGTGCTCGCTGATCACCGTCCATGGAAAAGAGCATTTTCCCTCCAGCCTTGCGAGCAAAGACCAGGAGCTCACCCTGAACCAATAACTGTCCTTCAGCACTCCTCTGGAAGGAGGCTTCTGTCTCACTCATGGTTTCAGGATTTACCGTCATTTCAGCTTCCACTCCTGACCCAATCCGTGTCCCGGCTTATCTACCGTGTTTCCCCGAAAATAAGACATCCTCCGAAAATAAGACCTACTTACAGGTTTCCTTCTGAGTGAAATATAAGGCATCCCCCCGAAAATAAGGCCCCCCCTAGGCTAAACATGAGAGATTTGGTCCACTGATTCTGAAAGAAATGGAGTCACAGGAAATTCAGGAATTGGATTGTTATGATGATGTTCCAGATGATGATGACATGTTTGTCATTGAATAAATGAGTAAATTCTTGATACTGTAGGATTCACAGTTTGTCTGGTTTGTATTGACAACTACCGTACTACCGTACCGTATACAGGTAATAAATTTCCTTTATTTTCATTTAACAATAAATGTGTACCGTATTCTTCTTCATGGAAAAATAAGACATCCCCTGAAAATAAGACCTAGCGCATCTTTGGGAGCAAAAATTAATATAAGACACTGTCTTATTTTCGGGGAAACAGAGTAGCACCCCGGTCACTGATCTGGGGACTCAGTACCAGGCCAGGTGCCAGCCTCGCTGTCCTCGGCCACTTTCCCTCCATCCACAGCTTTGCAGGCGGCCTGTCTCCCCTCCTGTTCCCAGCACAGCCCCCCACGGTGATGCACCCATGTGTCCAGGCACTCTGTCCACGCACTCACACCAGGCCCCGCGCTGGCAGCCCGCCTGGGCGCACTCTGCTACTTGCTCCTTACCGTTTCCCGTTCTGAAGACGATACCTAGGCGGGACCTGCCTCAAAAGAGCAGGTTTCTTTAAGTCCCACCTCCCCAAGGGCCCCATTCCTAACAGCCAGGGGGGCCAGGCACTAATGCCTGAGGAGTGGCAAGGAGGCCGGGACAAGTGTCCCTTCCTGTGTCACTCACAGTGGGCCCCATCACCCACAGTGCACCCTGATGACCGCCGTGCAGGAAGAGGACATGGATGTATCGATAGAGGAACAGGAGCGCAGGAACAGGTCAGCAGGCCCACGGATGGGCTACAGGCCTGGAAAATGAGCAGATTAGAAGCAGGGCAGTAACAGCAGGACCCGAGACAAAGAAAGAAGCAGGAAGAGAGAGACTGAAGGGAGTGGAGAGAAAAGGAGATTATTACTATTATTATTATTATTATTATTATTACCACCTCAGTATTTTCCATGCACTTAGATATTTCACATTTATCTATCAGAATGAGGAGCATAGGAGATTTTCTCATGGGCACACTCTTAAGAGAAAGAGAGTTATTTGGGGATAATTTCTCTGCCAAAAGCAGTTTTTCAGAGGAGACTTTCAGTTGCATCTCAGGGTAAAGGGAATAGAACTGAAACAAAGATAAATGGCGTCTGAAGCCCAATCCCAGTGATCAGTATGGAAGGTCATAAGGTCAAAGTTCATTTACTTGCATATATGTGCTAACATCTGGATTATAACAACAAAAAGACAGAAAGAAAGAAAAAAATCCAGAAGCAAGTCAATAACCAACAGCAGTCCCTCTGGATCACACTGTGATGGCTATTTTCAGAAACGTGATCTCAGCAGCACTTCCAAGCGGCCTTGTGATGGAAGGTGGCAGCTTTCCTGACAATGTCCAAATTCATTCATCAAAACCTGGGGAGCGGCAGAGGAAGTAAGGCTGAACGAATGCCATGAGAAATGGGGATGTGCTTGAAATATAGGGCATATCTTTAAAAGATTGAAAAACGAGTGCTTATTCCTCATCGAAAAAGTTTATAAAATATTGAAAAGCAAAGATAGCCCCACCCGGTTTGGCTCAGTGGATAGAGCGTCAGCCTGCAGACCAAAGGGTCCTGGGTTTGATTCTGGTCAAGGGTTAGTACCCTGGTGGTAGGTACGTGCAGGAGGCAACCAATCAATGTGTTTCTCTCACATCAATATTTCTGTCTTTCCCTCTCTCTTCCACTCTTTCTAAAAGATCAATGGAAAAATATCCTTGGGTGAGGATGAGTAGATGATAGATAGATAGATACATAGATAGATAGATAGATAGATAGATAGATAGATAGATAAGATAAATCACCTATAAACTCACTCCATTTACTATGAAATTTTCAAATATTCACAAAGGTAGAGAGAGCCGAATCAATCCCCTTGGACCCGTCACCCAGTGTTCAGCAATTGTCAGCATTCTGTCAGTCTTGTCATCTGTTGCCCCATCCATCCCAACACACACAGTTTTGACAAGTGGAGTTGGAATAGTTTCAATCTACTCATTTCATTTTACCAGAAAGTGCTTCCGTGTGCATCTCTCACGGATAGACTAAAAAATACAGCCCTGATGCCATCATCACACATAAAAAATTAATAATTGCTCCTTAACATAATTTCCCTGGTTCTCTTTAAAGTGTCCCCTGGGGGAGGGGTTAAGGGAGGAAAGAAGCAGGACATGGAAACCAGAACGTGTCATGCCTGAGGTAGCGTGTCTTCTAGCCACCCAACACATTACCGTTGATTGTGGTCCAAAACCTCTCGCATCCATTCCTCGCATCTTCATCCCCGGTTTGGTGGATTAAGCAGATTCCCGGGAGAGCTGCAGGAGGAAGGACATGACCTCCGCTGGCTGGTTCCTGTGAGCCACCCCAGTTTCAGACATTCCTGTGGCAGGCATCCGGCTTCTCCTCAGCGACTCAGCAATGCCCCAGGAACTGCTCCAAAACCCTCTCTTCTCCCGGCGGGTTCTGGAGGGTTGTGTGCACTTAGATCCATACCTTTCGTCCTACAGATCCATCTCAGGAAGAGTACAGGTCAGTTCCTCTTGGGAAAGGTTTACTCTGGAAGCGGGTCATGCTAGCGGGGGTGCTGAAGGCTCAGAGGAAGGCTCTGTTCCAAAGAGCTCCAAAGAGCAGATCCCCTGCCAAACCTTACCTACCTCCGAATGCCAAACCTTACCCACCTGTTTCCCCGAAAATAAGACAGTGTCTTATATTAATTTTTTTTCTCCCAAAGTTGCGCTAGATCTTATTTTCAGGGGATGTCTTATCTTTCCATGCGCTAGGTCTTGTTTTCGGAGGATGTCTTATTTTCGGGGAAACAGGGTACCTCCTAATGCCAAATCTTACCTACTTCCTAATGCCCATGGTCTCGCCCATCTGGTGACACTATGCCGTTCTGGCTTTCCCCCAAGGACTGTCCTCGTTGTCACTCACTGGCCTGCACTGGACATCCTGCCCTTGTTTGACACATTGACCATTAAGCCAGGTCACGTGGAAGCCACGCTCATTGGTAAGCCACCATTTGGCCGGGAGTGAGTCCACAGCAACGAGTGGCTGCCCGGACCTTTCCCTGGACTTGGGAGTCACATCGAACTGACTTGGAAAGGAGGTTTGCTGACATCCTTCCTGCAAAGCTAGAATCAGAAGTCTTCGTTAACCTCATCTCCATTGTCCAGTTTCTTACTCCAGGACAGTGGTCAGCAAACTGTGGCTCTCAAGCCACATGCGGCTCTTTGGCCCCTTGAGTGTGGCTCTTCCACAAAATACCACGGCCTGGGCAAGTCTATTTTGAAGAAGTGGTGTTAGAAGAAGTTTAAGCTTAAAAAAATTGGCTCTCAAAAGAAATGTCAATCGTGCTATTGATATTTGGCTGTGTTGACTAATGAGTCTGCCGACCACTGCTCCAGGAGAAAACAGGAATTAATTGGGAGGGACACCGGGCGACCCAGGAGTCACCGGGGAGATCCTTCTAGAATTTGTTCTTAGTCTAATGCCTCTTGGTAATTATTGGGCACGTTTTTCTTTCTTGTTATATCCAGTTCCTTACACTAAAAACAAAATCAAAACAAGTCATGGGCTGAAATAGTCTGAAGGAAACCCTGCTGTGGTAAGCTGCAGACACAGGTGAGGGCATCACATATCACCTTGACCACTATCCCAGGCTGTTGGGTGAAAACATGAGACACTGGCTCTGGGTAAGTCAGGCAAATAAAGATCTGTAAAAGGAAGATACCGCTAGCCAAAAACTCAGCTTCAATAGCACCACGGCATTCCGTTCGAGATCCAGGTTCCCAGGAGAGAAAGCATCTTTGTTTACCGCCTGCTGGTTGGGAAGGGCTGGGCCACAGTGACAGAGTCTAAGAGCCGTGTGCTGTTACAACGAAGAGAAGAAGGCCTCCTGGGAAGACATTCACTTTCCCCCACGACCGCAGAGACGTTGAGGAGCACGGGGCGAAGTCACCAGCTATGTGCACTGCTTAGCGACTCTGTCCTTCGAAACGTAGCTTCCATGTGGGAGGAGAGAAAGATGAAAGGAAGGGTCTGTACATCAGACCGGAGGCTTGTCGCAGCACGTGACACGGGAGCAAACGGACCCGCAGGGACCAATACCTCAGATAAGAACCTTACAAATGGTACTTCCAGAAGTTAAATAAAAATAAATGAATCAACTAGAAAAATGCAGTAGGAAGCCATTCAAATGTATCATTAGCAATCAGATGGATAAAACTAGACATTTAATTAGATTTAATGAAGCAAAGAAGGATCCCTATCGTTTGTGGCTGACAAATGGCAGAGCCTCCCTGGGTTTGTCAACCTAAATGCTTTCTCCATCTGAAAGGTGACAATATTATTTAACCTTGCCGAGTAAAGGTAAGAACACAGGTGTGTTAGCTTTCTGTTCTTTTTACTCCTCACCCGAGAATATTTTTCCATCAATTTTTAGAGAGAGGGAAAGACAGAGAGAAATATCGATGTGAGAGGAGCACGTTGATTGGTTGCCTCCTATAAGGGCCGGACCAGGGGCCGGGCTAGGGAGGAGCCTGCCACTGAAGTACATGCCCTTGACCAGAACGGAAACCGGGACCCTTCGGTTTGCAGGCTAATACTCTATCCACTGAGCCAAACTGGCGAGGGCCACATCTGGGTTAGCTTTCCATCACCGCAGTAACAAATGACCACAAACTGAACAGCATAGAACACGCGGCATGCCGTAGCTCTGCAGGTCAGGAGTCTGATGGGGATCTACTGCACTAAAGCCGAGGTCACCCACACTCCTCCGCTCCTGGCTCCTCCCCCTCCATTTTCAAGGCCAGCGATGATCACACACCTTCCTCAGACTGAGGCTCGGAAAGCTTCTCGGCGTTTAAGGGCTCCAGATTAGCTTGGGGCAGTCAAGATGGTCTTCTTATTTTAAAACCAGCTGATTGGCAACCTGAATTCCACGTGCAACCTAAGTTTCCTTTTGTCACGTAGCGTAACATTGGTCATTTTCAGACGGCAGGACTTGTTCATCTTTGGGGATCATTATTCTGCCCATCACGACATGGAATGTAAGGAAAAACTTCTTAAGAAGCAGGAATATGATTGCTAATATGTTTAACTAATAAGATGATCACCCAGAAAATGTAAGGAAATTTGAAAAAGTAATGAAATGAATAATTGAGTCAGGTTGTCAATATTAACAATAAAAATGTGAAACTAGAAGATCGCGGCGTAGGTAAATGCCTGCTCTCACCGACTCCCACAACCACATCAGAATTACAACTAAAATACAGAACAACCATCATCCAGAACCGAGGGGAAGCTGGCTGAATGCAAGTCCTACAACGAGAGAGGCGAAGAAGAAAGCGCCCTGAGACCAGTAGGCGGGGTAGAGGCACGGAACAGGCTGGTCCGGCACCCACGTGGCTGCTTTTTTAATTGGGAGGAGGTCATCCCTGCAGAGGCCACCGGAGGAGCAAGGGGTTCCAGCCCCACCCCAGATCCCCAGCCCAGGATCGGTGGTGAGCACCGTGCGGGGCTGCTGACCTGGAACCGGGACAAGGCCGTGTCGCCTGGGAGGGGCCTATGAGTATGACACAAAGTATGGCTTTGTGAGTATGACACAGAGCCAGCCCCACCCCCACCCCCCCAGGGAAGGAGCGAGAGAACAAGCAGAACAACCTCCAAGTGTGCCTACGCTCAAACTGGGGGACAGCGAGTGGGCCCGTCACACTGACAAAGACTCTCATCGCCTGCGAAGGGAAAGGCTGGAATTGCCCGCTGAGAAACACGGGCTCTGTGGGACCGCGCTGTGAAAGCACAGCTCGGTGTTCTGGGAGGCCTGGCAGACAAACGGCCCCGGAACAGGAACTCAGGGACAGAAAAGAAAATGGAAAAGGAGCAGAGGGAGAACACTAACAACTGGAGTTTACAGCAATCCCCCCTCAGCTGTGGTTTCACCGTCCAGGGCTCCAGTTCCCTGCAGGCCAAACGCATGAAATGGAAAATCCCAGAAGTAAACCATTCGCAGGTTTTAGGTTGCACGGGTTCTGGGCAGTGAGCTGATAGCACCCCTCTGTCCAGGGAAGCTACACTGTCTATGCTGCCCGCCTGCTCGTAGCCGAGTAGCCGTGGGGAATCCGATGGGCTGGCAGGTGCTTGTGGCCAAGTAGCCCGACGCTATGTCACCACGCTGGCGCCATTCCCTTCCTGTCATCACAGGCCTGAAAGCATCTCACATCAGCACAAGAAGAAAGCTGAGGCCAGACCAGAAGGTATTTGATAGATTACATTCACATCGCTTCTATTTCAGTACATTGCTATAACTGTTCTATTTTATTATTAACGTTGCTGTTAATTTCTTACCTTGCCTAATCTGTAAATAAAAACGATCATGGGCCCTCGCTGGTTTGGCTCAGTGGATAGAGTATCAGCCTGCAGACTGAAGGGTCCCAGGTTCGATTCTGGCCAGGGCACATGACCGGGTTGTGGGCTCGATCCCCAGAGTGGGGCCTGCAGGAGGCAGCTGATCAATGATTCTCACTCATCATTGATGTTTCTCTCTCTCCTTCTCCCTCTCCCTTTCACTCTGAAATCAATAAAAACGTTTTTAAGAAAATAAATTGAAAATAAATAAAGAGGATGTTTAGCTCAGTGCCTGATAACAAACAAAAACCCAGTGCGCTCTGTTACATTATTGTGCTCCGACTCCCATGGACCAGATCATGCTTCCTTTTCTCAGGGTGCTTGGAAGTTGCCAGTAAAATTGTTTTTGGTTTTCAGTTGGGTGAGAACTTGATGGCCGGAGATGTATCATAGAAGCTTCTCGGACATTCATATGCCCTTCCCCTACTTCGTTTTAAGAATAACGACTTTATTGGGATAACATTCACACACCACATAACCCACCTATTTAAAGGGTACAGTTCAATGACTATTATTATATTCAGACTGTGCAACCATCACCACAGTGAATTTTAGAGAATTTTAATCACTCCAAAAAGAAGGCTGTCCCCAGTGAGCAGTGGCTGAGGGGAGAGTATAACACACAAATATTTTTACACAACGCACACAAACTGGTAGCCCTTTTTCAAACCGGTAGAGTACTAATCCATGTCAAGAAAGCTGCATAGCATTGCTTTTGACAGATAAGGCCATTATCACATTATCATTCTGCTTGGCAATTATCAGAGAGCATTCATTATTCTTGATTTAATAATGTTCTTCTGGGAAATACCTCTTTAGGAAATCATTCAAACTAGCCAAAACAATTTTTTAAAATATATATTTGTGTTGAAGGGAGAGGGCGAGATAGAAACATCAAGGATGAGAGAGAATCATGGCTCAGCTGCCTCCTGCACACCGCACACTGCGGATGGAGCCTGCAACCTGGGCGTGTGCCCTGACCGGGAACCGAACCGTGGCCTCATGGTTCATAGGTCGACGCTCAACCACTGAGCCATTCTTTTGGAGGAGTCCTGCTTACGGTTAGGATGTAAAAGACCACAACAGATTTTCACTCCCCGACTCTTAAGTTACCCAACACACCAGACATTCACACTTTTGTTTAAAACCATCATTTGGGGACAACCCTGCTTCACAGGTACAAGTCCATGTAAGAGAACGAACCTACCCTGAGAGTCAGACGGTCAGAGAGATGAACACTGTCACCGGCTGCAGTGCTGAGCCGGGGACAAGGCCAGGGGAGGAGCCAACCTCAGAACCGAGACCCTCTTGCTCTGAGTAAGAGGACCCGCCAGCCTTTGTTGAACCTGGGAGCTGAGGTGTGGGCTCTGAGTCTGGGGGGCCTCATTGAAAAAAATGCTTCTCCCAGCCACGTATTTTAATGAGTAACCGAGCCTCAGGACAGGCCTGGAAGTGGACAGAGACCGCTTACCTCGCGATCCCACGGTTCAGAAGTCTCCTCTCACTGCACTCTGAGCGCAGACATCTCCTGCAGACTGGACGGCGTGATGGCTCGGACAAGGAGGTGGAGCTCCTGGGACGCTCCGCATTGCTGGTGGAAACAGGAATGATGCAGTCACTCTGGAAAATGATGAGCAATTCCCAATAGAATGAATCACGCGTCTACCCCATGGCCCAGCAATTCCGCTCCTGCGTAAAACAAAAGCCTCTGTCCACAGAGACTTGGTAAGAATGCTGACAACAGTTTTACTCATAATCTCCCACAACCGGAGATAACCAAACGCCCTTCAACACACGAACGGCTAAACCAACTCATACAATGAAATATTGCCCAGCCCTGGCTGGTGTGGCTCAGTGGAAAGAGTGCCGGCCTGCAGACTGGAGGGCCTCACATTCAAGGTGTCAAGGACACCTGTCTGGATTGTGGGCTTGATCATCAATAGGGGGCGTGCAACAGGCAACCGATCAATGATTTCTCATCATTGATGTTTCTCTCCCTCTCCCTTCCTGATATCAATAAAAAATATTGTTTTTTTTTAATGAAATACTGCCTACCGATGAAGAGCAAACTACAGATATGGACAATGTGGATAAATATAAAAAATATTATACTGGGCCAGAAAAGCTGGACACAAGAATACACGCTGTAGGGTTAGTTTATATCTCATTCTAGAACAATCCAACGTGATATATGGTGATGAGACGTGGACGATGGCCTGGGGCCAGGCAGAGGGACTGGAGCGAATGCGCTCCGGGGACCTGCTCAGGAGATGAGCATGCTCTGTGTTGCGTTGGTGACTGTGTGGAAGTGTACATTTGTCAAGACTCGTTGGTCTGTGTAATTAAAATGTGTGCCTTTTATTAGATGTCAATTATATCTCAATAAAATTGATTTCAAAAGGAAAGATTTACTTACAAGCTTAAATCGATCTTCTAAAGAGTTCTTTGCTGGCCCGAGCTGGTTTGGCTCAGTGCATAGAGCGTCAGCCTGTGGGCCGAGGGTCTGGGTTCAATTCAGGTCAAGAGCACGTATCTCCCTCTACTGCAGTCCCCTCCCTGGCCTGGGCCCTGCTCAGGGAGCGTGCAGGAGGCAACCAATCGATGTGTCTCTCACATCGATATTTCTCTCTGTCTTTCCCTCTCTTGCCCACTCTCTCTAAAAAACAATGGAAAAAATATCCCTGGGTAAGGATTTTTTAAAAATTTAAAGAGTTTCTCTAACTGGTCTGGCTCAGTGGTTAGAGAGTCGGCCTGCGGACTCAAGGGTCCCAGGTTCAGTTCCGGTCAGGGTATGTGCCTTGGTTGCAGACATATCCCTAGTGGGGAGTGTGCAAGAGGCAGCTGATAGATGTTTCTCTCTCATCAATGTTTCTAACTCTCTCTCACTCTCCCTCTCTGTAAAGAATCAATAAAATATTTTTTTTAATTTAAAGAATTATTTGCTGGAAAATATTCATTTTGGTGTTTCCTAGTAGAGCAAAACAAAGAACTGAAACAGACTATACAAATAGCAGTTGGCTATGGTGAAGTCAGGTTCCGGTGTCTCAGTGGCAAATAGCACCGGTGCTCAGGGCAGTTAACATTTCTGGTCATTAAGACCAAGGAGCCCTGGCCAGGAGCTGAGTTGGTTAGAGCATGTCCCGACATGCAAGCCCCATCCCTGGTCAGGGCACATACAGGAATCAACCAATGAATGCATCAATAAGTGGAACAATTGGAGGTTTCTTTCTCCCCTGCTCCCCTTCCTTTTTCTCTCTAAAAAATTAATAAAATAAAAAAGATTCTCACCCTAAATGGCTTGGCTCAGTGGATAGAGCATAAGGCTGCAGACTGAAAGGTCCCAGGTTCGATTCTGGTCAAGGGCATGTACCTTGGTTGCGGGCACATCCCCAGTGGGGGGTGTGCAGGAGGCAGCTGGTCAATGTTTCTCTCTCATCGATGTTTCTAATTATCTCTTTCCCTTTCTCTCTGTAAAAAATCAATAAAATATATATTTTTTAAAATATATTCTCTTTAAAAAGGAAGAGCATGCAGCAGCGGGACAGATGTTCAGGGCGTGAACAGGAGCACGAGACTGGAAGACTCGCTAAGACACTGGCATGCTGTGGATTGTTGGCATCGAGATTAATGGGACTCAGTCCTGGAAAAGCCTCCATGGTTTCTGATTTTTAGCTGACTCCGTACTTCACCAATAATGTGCAAACAAAATAACCACAATAATGACATTGTTCTGCCAGCAGATCGAAAGTAGTCAAGTAGATCTTTCATAAGTGATTATATTTGTGAAAGTTTATCATCATTTTTTCTCCATAAGAATAATAAGAGCTTTTGTGGAAACTTGACCTACTGCCAAAACTGGTTTGGCTCAGCGGTAAAGTGTCGGTCTGTGGACTGAAAGGTCCCAGGTTCGATTCCTGTCAAGGGCATGTACATTGGTTGTGGGCACATCCCCGGTAGGGGGTGTGCAAGAGGCAGCTGGTCGATGTTTCTCTCTCATTGATGTTTCTAGCTCTCTGTCTCTCTCCCTTCCTCTCTGTAAAAAATCAATAAAATATATTTTTTTTTTAAAAGAAAGAAACTTGGCCTACTAAGAAAACTTTTTCATTTCTAGACTTACAAATATTTATGTTTAAGTGTTTTCCTACTCTATTACTAACTAAAGCAAGTAGCATAAAATTTACATTTCTGTGCATTATTCTTTACATAAGTAATATTTTTAATGTTTAGCAAACTCTTCAGATCATGTATTTTATTACTATGTTGTTTATTTTCAAGTGTAGCACCAGCCAATATTTGTGAAGAAATGTCTTACTATGTTATTATTTCTCAAGTTTTCTTAATATCTGACATTACAATAAAACTCCAGAAAGATTGAGCCAGTATTCTACAACCTGCAGTAAATTCAGGTCAGTTATAAATTATTTCTAGGTTACCAATCCCCCCAACCAAAACATTTTTAAGAGAAATTTAGGAAATACATGTGAGGTTAAGATTCCTAGTACTCTATTATCATAAAACCAAACTTCTTGGTACAAAAATATAAACTAGGGTAAGAATCTTTTTTATTTTATACCGACCTGCCCTGCCAGCCTGCTGGCCAGAGAGGAAAACATAAAGACAACAGGAGCGTCTGCACGGGTTTGGCCTGGGAAATGCTCAGCCCCAGCTCACCTGCTGAGGGCGTTAGACGCTGAGTCCTCCTTACTGGACCCGGAGCCAGACCGTACAGGGCACTGGGCTGTGCTTGCAGAGCCGCCGCACTGAGACAGGGGTGCACACGAGTCTGGTTGCACTTGGGGTTCAAGGGCAGAGCCGAAGGCACCGGCTGTGAGCTCCTGAGTGAGCCCAGCGTGAGGCCCCCAGCGCTCCCTTCGCCGGGAGGGCAGCTGGTCCTGGCAGCCTCAGCGCCCCAGGTGGAGGCGGTCAGAGGGTAACAGTCAGCCTGCAGGCGGCCCTCCATGGACAGAGAGAGGCCAGGCTTCCTCCCCCCAGCAGAGCTTTCCCAAACCGAGGCTGTTTCTGAAGGTGGCCGTGGACGGATCTAGAACCGTTCTGTTTAGTAAACAGAGGGGCCAGTTGTCCTGTTTCTTCTGACACTCAGGCTCATCGGAGTGCCCACAGCGTCGCCCGCGATGAACGTGTTGGCACGTGAAGAAGCACTGCGGCCCGGATACCTTCCACCCATCCTCAGCCGCCAACGTCCCAGGTGCCACCAGCTGGGCCCCGACTGCACAGAGGCTCCCAAGCCTACGTTCCCTCTGAAAGGCAAAGCAAACCATAGCGGTTACCCTGATTGGTGTGGCTCAGTGGATAGAGCGTCAACCTGAGGACTGAGAGATCCTGAGTTCGATCCAGTCAAGGGCATGTACCTTGGTTGCGGGCACATCGATGTCTCTCTCTCATCAATGTTTCTCACTCTCTATCCCTCTCCCTTTTTCTCTGTAAAAGATCAATAAAATATTTTTTTTTAAAGAAAGCAAGAGACAGCGGTTGATAATGAGATGTATGTAACGGATATAGATTTATTTTTATAGGCAGACTTCCATGAAGAACTGAGTGTTAAAATTAAGCTTTCAACATGGGTGGAGCCCTTGTTTTTATCTGCTACCTGTGACTTCATACGCAGTCCCCAGAACGCAGACGAGGATGTTAGGCCTGTTTGTCTGCAGCGGCTGAGTTCCTGTACGCGCAGAGTGGACAGAGGGCGTGTTAGCTAATTTGGAGACATTCAGGTAGGGGCGGCCCAGAGGCTTTTTTTTTTTTTTTTTCTAATTTAACCTAAAAACTCCAGGGAAGCTGGAGAGAACAGAGCACACGCTCCTGCCGTTTTCAGAAGACTGAACCTTGTGTTCCTTGTGAACAGGATGGGGCTGGATTCGCTGTGTAAGTCACACGCGGTGGGAGTTCTATTTGCTCGTGACGGTAACGTGTTTGTCGTCAGCACAGAGGGAGCTATGACCGCCGTGCCCTGTATTCACTCGGTTCAGTCAAACGGATTTCTTGAGCGCCTACTGGATCCCGTGGACACTGCGAGGTTGCGGGGACAACATGGTGAGTGACATTGGTGAGTGTGGCCTACAACAGGGTCATTGATTCACCCTCACTCGAGGTAAGCTATGACAAACGTACGGAACCCAGCACCGGGGCCTGGGGGGCGTTAACTCTGGGCTGGAGGGCCTAAGCACATGTGTCAAACACAAGGCCCGCGGGCCAAATCCGTCCCGCCGGGCCTTGCAATGTGGCCCGCACCGCGCTGTCATCACTGCACTCCGCTGCGTTTCCATCACAATGACAGTTTATGACTGTTCAGTAAACCATTCGGCCCGCGATTTAGGCTGGATTTTAGATTTTGGCCCCTTCTCTGATTGAGTTCGACACCCCTAGAAGGGGACCAGACGTCCCGCTTTTGGCGGGACAGTCCCGATTTTTAACAATTTGTCCCGCGTCCCAAAAGCGGGAGGTCTGGTCACCTTGTCTTAGCTGAAAGGGGGGCGGACATGACTCAGCGAAAAGCAGGCCAGGCAAAGGTGCCGAGGACCCGGGCGTGTGGACATGGGAAAACCGGAATGCGGTCGCGGGCAGGTGCAGAGGGCTTGGTTACGGTTTTGCTGGGGATGTTCGCCTGGGGAGCCAGAGAGGAGGTAGGCAGGGAAGTGAAGAAGATTCCTGTTTTCAAACAGCCACTCTAGCCACTGTTGTGGAAGACAGCACAGGTGACTTCGCTGTCCGAGCGATCTGTAAAGCCTGCAGCTCAAGGCTGAGTCCCTGGCAACGTCAAGCTGCTATAAGGTATGTTGTGGTTAATACGTTGAGATTGCGAAGTGTTTCAAATGCTCACTGGATAGTAGTTATAAAAGCATGAAAGGAGGAGTCTGTCACAATGTCAGCATCACTCTTTGTTTCAAATGCAAGGCACCCTTATTTGCATGCATAGATGGTATGTATGTGCTTGCAGTGCTAGCCAGCAGCTTCTCTGCCAACAAAAGACAGAGCCACGTCAGAGCCAGAGGGGCATAATGGCTTCCCCATTTGCCACAGGCTTTGTTCTTTTTATTTATTTTATTTTATTTTATTTATCTAAAATATATTTTTATAGATTTCAGAGAGAGGAAGGGAGAGGGAGAGAGAGAGAGAAACATCAATGATGAGAGGATCATTGATCAGCTGCCTCCTGCACAGCCCCCACCCCCACCCCCCGGGGATGGAGCGTGCATCTGGGACAGGTGCCCAGACGAGTCATTGAGCCTTGACCTCCTGGTTCACAGGTCGAAGCTCAACCTCTGAGCCGTGCGGGCTGGGCCCGCAGTCTGTGCTTCCTGTGGAAAGCAACCTGCAATCGGTGGACTGTGATTCTCTCCCGTGTGGATTACTCAGCTGTCATTTTGGTGAATCATGACATGGGTTCTAAGAGAGAGCCCGAGCACCTGAAAGAAATCCTGTGACACAATTTAAAGCTTTTATGTAGGATCACCAATTCCCTCTCTGTGTTCCCCTTCTTCCTCTTCTCTTTTCTCCCTCCTTTAGCCTCTAGGTCTGTGATTGGCCACAGGCGGCTCTTGGGCCCCTTGAGTGTGGCTCTTCCACAAAACACCAAGGCCTGGGCAAGTCTATGTTGAAGAAGTGGCATTAGAAGAGTTTAAGTTTAAGAAATTCCAATCGTTGTGCTGTTGATATTTGGCTCTGTGGACTGAGCTTGCCGACCACTGCTCTAGGCATTTTGTTGCGTAATTTTTCCATTGAGCGAAGCAATGTGGACACGGCCAGACTCTCAGGGCTGTAGATCTGTGTGCTGTGTCTTCCTCTGAGGCCCCGAGCACAGTCTCACTGGGAGCCCATGACCCACAGGACAATGAGCTCTGCTACGAGGCTGCCTCGGCTGTCCTCGTCCTCACAGGTGTCGAGAGAAAACCATTTGGGATAACACCGTGATATTGTCAGACCATCACGAATGCCTTGTTAGAAAAAAATTACTGCTGGCCAAAACAGCCATGCCTTCAGTAGTCACACTCTTCGGGGAGAAATCCGCACTCTGGATGTACCGCAAGTGAACTGCTCTGCTGCTGGAAACCAAATCTTATTCAGCTGGGAAAGAGATGTTGACAGGAAGCCAGGAAGGCTGGTCAACAACCTCAATTGCTTTAAACCTTTAGTTGAGATTATGTTAAGTTGAAGCAGCTGTTAAGCCTCAATAAAAGGGGATGGCAGGGCCAGAGCAGTCGTAGTTCTCCCACTAGAGTTGGACTATCGCCTGGCCCCCCAAATCGCCAAATTAAATTTCTTTAAGTCTCTTCATTTGTGTGCGGCCCTTCTCCAGAACCTGAACCCTGACTTGGAACTCTTTCTACGCCGGCTGGGAAAGAGAGTCCTATATCTGGCGCCTTCAACGCGGGACTTCTGGAGGAGAAGGTATTTTTCGCCTAGAGCGAAGGAGGAAAAATACACCGAGAAAAGGTGTGGAAAATTCACCAGAAAAAAGGTGAGGGAAAATTCACCAGAAAAAAGGTGAGGGAAAATTCACCAGAAAAAGGTGAGGGAAAATTCACCAGAAAAAGGTGAGGGAAAATTCACCAGAAAAAGGTGAGGGAAAATTCACCAGAAAAAGGTGAGGGAAGATTCACCAGAAAAAAGGTGAGGGAAATTCACCGCACTCAAAGCCCACGACCAGCTGCAGCGTCGCGAACTGTAAGCAGGGTGGGAACGTCTCTTTTCAGCCAGGCTAATGGGGAAGAATTCGGTTATAAAAATATAGAATACAACCCTTTGTTTCCTGAAGAAGGTACATTAGATCTTGAGTGTTTAAGAAAAGGGGCTTAGCAGCAGGAAACAAGGCACCTCAGAAAAACTGTTTTACCATGGGGAACTCAGTATCTAGATTATGAGAGGCTGAGGAGGAAGCTCCTCACCTGCTTCCCTCTGCTCCTCCCAGAGAAGAGCAGGAAGAAAACTTGAAGGAATGGCCTTTATGGCCCCCTTCACCTCCATGTCCTAATCCTGGAAAAGGACATGAAAGGATTTAATCCCTTCCACTGCGTGGAAAGCCTCACTGGGAAGGCACTTGAGCATTCTATATTGGCCTTTCTTGCTTTATTTGCGAAGAGGGACCCTCTCGTCACAATAATTACCCACAGCTGTTGCTTGAGTTTTCAGTTCATGCTGAGGTTAAAACCTCATGGTGGCTGGTACCATGGATCCGTCTCTCACACAATGGGGTGAGCTGGATCCTCCCTGGAGAAGAAACCTGGGTTCCCTAAGATCTGTGATCAATGCCGGGGCCCCGCCAGCAGGCGAGGGGATCCCAAGGCAGGTACTGGGCATGGAGGCCATAGGGGCATAGGCTACAAGGAGACAGAACTGAACCTCACATCACCCTGCTTGGCCCTGGAGGATGGCTGGTTAGCCAATGACGGGTAAGATTCCTCACGGGAGGGACAACCTAAGACAGGCACAGCCGCAGAGGGCCATCAGGAGAGGACCTGGGGGCCAACAGAGGTGGGGCACAGATCCTCACCCCTCCAACGCTGCAGAGGCTTGAACACTCGCCCTTTTGAGGGATGTCTCCTGCCCCATGGCTGCTTCACGCTTCCCATACCCAGCTCAGATTGGGACCCAGGCAACAAACAGATTTGGTCCAGCTCAGATTGAGACCCAGCTACAAACAAGAGACTTGGCACGGCTCTTATTGAGACCTACGCAACAGAAAAGTGGCTGATGGCGACTGTCCTACATCTAAATCCAGCCTAAATCTATGAGTGCTCAGGACTTTCTTAAGGATGCATATAATCCTTTCCATTAATATTTACAGAGTAAACTAAAAATGTTGTTAAAGTATTAAATTTGACAGTAAAATCGTCAAGTTTTCAAATTAATTTAAATTGGCTAAATGAAATGAGTTAATATTCAATAAAATTTAATTGTACAACAGGCTGTTCCTAAAGTATTAACCAAAATTTCTATTGGTAGTCCATTTCATGGTAAAATTGTTTAACATACAATAAACCCTAAAGCAGTCATAGTTTTTGTACAAAAAATTAAAAGTTAAAAGTTATCAAAACAGCATTATAAAATTTTTCCAAAAGCCTAATAATAATTAAATAAAAAAAGGGGGATAGTGGAAAATACCATGTTAAAAAAAAAAAAGTGTCCTGTAAGTAAATTACATCTAGAAAAATTTTTCTTCTTTTGAAAACCAATTTTTCAAAATCATTTGTAATGATAACAGTAAGACAGCCATGAAAAACACACATAGTACCAAAATAAGTCAAAGAAAAATTGTTTGGGCAAAAAATTAAAAGTATCCCAAATAAACTTTATAGAAAAGATTCCTGTATTAATTTTGGTCGAGATATGTTTGTATATTTTCAGAAAACAACTCTAAGACCATGTGGATTCCTGCAACAGAGAAGAATTGACAGGAATACTCCAGCCATAAAGACAGGAGGAAAAACAGACCAGAGATGGAAGATGCTGACGACGCCTTGCCATACTAGCAGTCAGCAGATGTACGTCGCTGCAGGTTGTCCAGGACCAAACCAGAGGTCGGACCTGCATTGACACCATTTTTCCACCATCTGGATACCATTGCTGTCATGGACTCAGAACTGTTGGACATTAAAATTTGGACTCAAAAAACTGTGTGACACTGAATCTGGGATTCAAAAACTGTTGGCCCAGAAAGAAATGTACTGCAGACTGATTTCATTTGACTCTCAGCATAGCCATTGTTGCTTATTTCATTTTTTATTTGTTTATTTGTAGTCTGCTTATGTAAAATTTTTTAGGGAAAGAAAACGGGGGAGATGCTGGAAACCAAATCTTATTCAGCTGGGAAAGAGATGTTGACAGGAAGCCAGGAAGGCTGGTCAACAACCTCAATTGCTTTAAACCTTTAGTTGAGATTATGTTAAGTTGAAGCAGCTGTTAAGCCTCAATAAAAGGGGATGGCAGGGCCAGAGCAGTCGTAGTTCTCCCACTAGAGTTGGACTATCGCCTGGCCCCCCAAATCGCCAAATTAAATTTCTTTAAGTCTCTTCATTTGTGTGCGGCCCTTCTCCAGAACCTGAACCCTGACTTGGAACTCTTTCTACGCCGGCTGGGAAAGAGACTCCAATACTCTGCCACCACATCCTTCCACCCAGAGATCCGAAGGCATCGGATAAATAGGAAGGCGATTTCAATGACCACGCTTTATAATAGAAAGTGACAAAGACTGTGAACATTTTAACATCAAAAGGAGTCAATGCCACCATTGAAAGAGACTGAATATATCCTAACATATAACCAAAGTAATTCTTTTTATTGCACATTGCAAATGATAGCCATTTTCACTGAAAATGAAAGCAGGGACATAAACTAAAAGCTATACTAGAACGTTTAAAAAGAACTTAATGACTAAGTACCTGCCATTTAAATGTGAAAACCTGAAACGTAACAATATTCTCAAGAAAATAAATTAAGCCCTGGCTGGTTTGGCTCAGTGGATAGAGCGTCGGCCTGAGGACTGAGAGGTCCTGGGTTCGATTCCGGTCGGGGGCATGTATGTCGGTTGCGGCACATCCCCAGTGAGGGGTGTGCAGGAGATGGCTGATCTATGTTTCGCATTGATGCTTCTAACTTTATCCCTCTCCTCTCTGTAAAAAATCAATAAAATATATTTTTTTTAAAAGAGAATAAATTAAGATAATCAAGCCATGACAAAATATTAAAAATAGAAAGCATATCTAAACCAATGATACCTTCATCTGGTAACTTATTGGTAATATCAATTAATAACATTGTTTTGCTTTAGAAAATTTAGATTGACTTCCAGGCCAACTGTCAGAAGAAACACGTGCGAAAGAGCAGGCTTTTTTTTTTTTTTTTTTTTTTTTTTTTTTTTTTTTTTTTTTTTTTTTAATATATTTTTATTGATTTTTTACAGAGAAAAAGAGAGAAGGATAGAGAGTTAGAAACATCGATGAGAATCATGGATCAGCTGCCTCTTGCACACCCCCTACTGGGGATGTGCCCGCAACCAAAGTACATGCCCTTGACCGGAATCAAACCTGGGACCTTTGAGTCTGCAGTCCGACGCTCTATTCACTGAGCCAAACCGGTTTAGGCAAGAACAGACTTTTTTTAAATGTGTGTAAATCTGATTTGAAAATGCAATAAACACAAGCTATGATGTTTAAATAACTATATAATGTAAACATAAATAAGCCATTTATTTTACCTCTTTAAAAATCAACTTCAGTTATATTTGGGATAACAATTGGAGTCTTAATGAGAAAAGAAAACATATTTTTTATCATTTACAGCCAGACAATAGAGTATAGATTCTATAGAATAGCATTCTGTAGAACAGATTCTATAGACAATAGAATATAGATCATTTGAGAATATAGATTCTATAGAATAGGATTCCATAGAACAGATTTTATAGACAATAGAATATAGACCATTTGACAATAAAATATAGATTTTTTGGCATATATGTGAAGATTTACTTTATATATTATTCATAGCATATTATGTAAAATTCTGGGAACTGTTATGTAAGAAAATGCATTTGAATAAAGTTTGTTTTATTCGATGGTACTGCAAAACCTGCTTTATTTAATTTCTTTTGTTTTGCTTTACTCAGTTATACCAATTTTCTAAACTACACAAATAGAATTCTTGGCACAGTATGCAGATATGGGAATTTTTTTTTAAAGAGAAATGCAGTTGGATGGATTCCTAAAATTTTCTAGATGATTCATGCATGACAGTATAAAGGGGGGGGGGGGGCGCTAGGTTAGGGTAACTTTTTCTCTTCCTGAAAATGACTATAATATTTAAGTGCTATAAAATGAAACCCTGTATTATAATCTATTGTAGATGGCAAAGGAAGAAAATCTGTCAAAACACATTCAAAATTGTTAGCGATATAAGGTGCTGTGTCTAGGTGAAGGAGATTTAGAACTCCTTAAGCCTTTTTCATTTTAGAAAGGAAAAAAGAGCTTGAATTTTAACATCTCAATAGAATGACAAAGAAAACAGCCTCTCCGCCATTAGGTATTCTGGTCATCCATCCATATCCTTTATCCAATCAAATTTATAAAATGTTAATAGGAAGAAATAAATTTTACTGAGACAGGGTAATAAATTTTACTAATTGAGGAAACTTAAACAGACCTCAGAAATAAACACTGTATTTGGATGCTGTAATTGACAATGATGATAGCAATACATAAAGCATATTATGGGAGTAAGAGCTTTTTCTTCCTGCTTGGCTAGAAAAGATGCTTTTGTAAAGGCACGTGAATCCCATTCCCTTCTCGGTGCAGCGTGGGCATCCGCCCTGTGCCAGTGCTGAGCGTGTGACCAGGCCTCCCGCAGAGCTCATTGGTGGTATCCTGGGGAGGGGGCGGGGAGGGCAGCCAGGCGTTCCCAGTGAAACAGCAAAGCCATCATCAGCACCTTTTATAAAATCTGTGGGGCCACTTCCACCTGCGAGCAATGAGACTGTTCACTCAGTTGCTCAGGGAAATTGATCCCAAATGAAACAACTGCATTTGCAATTCCAGAAATTGAATGGAAATGCCAATTAACCACGTTTTCTATTTAGGAATCAATTAGCTAGACTTGAAGGTCAAGATGGCAGATGCATGTACAATTTTGTTAACCAGAGTCACCCCAATAAATTCAATAAAAAAGAAACAAAAACGCAGTAATTTTGGAAATAAACTATCACATTGCTAAATAACAATGAAGATTTAATCATGTCCAAAACTAATAAACCAAAAAGGCACATTATGTCCACCTGGTGCTCCTAAATCAATATTTGGATGTGAATGTGTAATTTCATATCCATTAATTAAAAGAATTGAGAATAAATGGATTTGGCAACTATCTCAGAAATGTAACAAACTGAGAGACTGCAGAGGAAGAGCTACTAAAGGTAAAAGTGGAAATTAATAAAACAGAAAAATCACAAAAGTAACTGAAACAATTATAACCCCAAATCAGAAATAATGATCAACAGAACTAAAAGATAATCCATTAGAAAGAAAAATAAATTAGATATTCCTATAAGCGTGGTAAACAAAACCTGGAGAATGAAGTAAAAAATAGTACAGTATTAGGAATGAAAACAAAGAACCTACATTAGAAACTTTTTAACTTGTAAGAGAACATAATGCACAAATATTTATCAGCAAATTTTCAAGAATAAATGAAATTATAATGTTCTCAAAAGATTCAAGTATGTAAATCAAACCAAGGCTAAAGGAAAAAGATAAAAATAATAAAATAAAATAAAAGATATAAAAACCTATCCATTTTCCTCAGAAGCAGACCCCAATATAAGTATTTGGGTGTGAGCAGTCTATTTTTTTTTTTAATTGATTTCAGAGAGGAAGGGAGAGAGAGAAACAGAGAGAGAGAGCAATGATGAGAATCATGGACCGGCTGCCTCCTGCATGCCCCATTGGGGATGGAGCCCACACCAGGCACGCGCCCTGACTGGGAATCAAACCCGTGACCTCCTGGTTCATAGGTTGACGCTCAATCCCTGAGCTATGCTGGCCAGGCGAGCAGTTTACATGGAAGCTGACCTCCCAGAGTTCTGACAGGGCAATGGAGAAGGAAGCCCGAGCAGAAAGAGAAGCCAAAACCGGTATGGCTCAGTGGATGCAGTGTCGGCCTGCAGACTGAGGGGTCCCAGGTTCGATTCCAGTCAAGGGCATGTACTTTGGTTGCGGGCACATCCCCAGTAGGGGGCATGCAGGAGGCACGATGTTTCTCTCTCAAAGATGTGTTTCTAACTCTCTATCCCTCTCCTTTCTACTGTGTAAAAAATCAATAAAATATATTTTTTTAAAAGAAAGGAAGAAGAAAGAAAGAGGAAGGAAGGGAGGGAGGGAGGGAGGGAGGAAGGAGAGAAAGAAGGAGAGAAAGAAAAAAAGGAAGGAAGGAAGGAAGGAAGGAAGGAAGGAAGGAAGGAAGGAAGGAAGGAAGGAGAGAAAGAAGGAGAGGAAGGAAGGAAGGAAGGAAGGAAGGAAGGAAGGAAGGAAGGAAGGAAGGAAGGAAGGAAGGAAGGAAGGAAGGAAGGAAGGAAGGAAGGTGGCAGGGAACACTGTGGGCAGGTCACCCACGGGCCCTGGGACTCTGGCCCCCTGAGGCCTCCGGGAGGCCGTCGGGAGCTCTCCTCGGACTGTGCTCCCCCAGGGGCGAGGAAAGCGGGGTGCTCACCCTCAGACTCCCCTGCGCTGTTGAGGGCCCTCCTGGCGCTAGTTCTCCGGAACCTTCGGGCTGCTCCTCCCCAGAGGGCCCCCGGTGCGAGCAGCAAGCGCTGGGGGCACGCCCGGTGCCCACGAGTCCTGGGCAGCGCCCCGCAGCCTGGACCACAGCCCTCATGGCTCTTGGAAACATTTCAGCAGGAGGGGGCGGGGACCCCCCCTCCCTCCTTCCCCCCTCCCCAAAGCAGCCTCCGTCCCCGAGGCCTGGCAGCCGATGGGCACTGGGCCTCCTCTGAGAGGGAGGCCGCTGCAGGGATCTGCCTGCCTTGGGGCCGCACAGACGAGGGGCTGTGAGACGAAGGTTCCGGAGCGGGAGCAGCCGGGAGGGCGGGCATTAGAGGCCGACATACATGACCGCCGGGCGGGTTCTGGTGAGGGCCAGCCTGGCACGGGAGCCGAAGGCTGATTCCGCAGGGACTGGCCGGGGAGAAGCGCCAGTGGCAGGGCTTGGACAGATCTGGACTCCAGCCTTATGAAGCCACGCGCCCGCCCTTTTAGATACGACAAGAACTGGGAAAAGGGTGTTTGGGAAGCTGACTCTGGAGGAGGTCAGAGGTGGAGTTAGGGCCAGAGCCTGGTGCGGCCGGCGCGGTGGGATGGCGAGAAGGGGTCCCCTGAGAGGGGACGCACGGGTGTTTTAGAAAGCCGCCCACTCCCCACCTTCCCGCAGGGCGAGGGCAGTGTCTTAGCCGCCGTCACAGGCGCCTTAGCAGCTGAGGCAGGAATAGTGCTGATCAGCAGGCGCCGGGCAGGGCTATTTTTAAACCCAGAGGCACCTTCTGCCATCGGTGAGCAAATGGCGGACCTGTGGCCATCACCTTAGAATTTCCTTCCCCTGCCGCCAGCTGGAGGCGAAGACAGCAGGTAAGAAGTAACTGCCAGCCTCCGTTTCTTGTCTCCAGAAACGTTTTTAGAACTTGATACCTGGTCAGACATGCGCTCTCAAGTCAAATGAGGCCCTGGCTGGGGTGGCTCAGTAGATAGGGCATTGGCCTGCAGACGAAGGGTCCCGGGTACGACTCCGGTCAGGGGCACAGGCCCAGGTTGCGATTTGAATCCCCAGTGGGGGGCGTGCAGGGGGCAGCCCATCAATGATTCTCTCTCCTCATGGATGTTTCTATCCCTCTCCCTTCCTCTTTGAAATCACTAAAAATATAGGGGGTTTTTTTGTTTTTTTAATATATTTTTATTGATTTTGTACAGAGAGGAAGGGACAGAGACAGAGAGCTAGAAACATCGATGAGAGAGTGTCATCGATCAGCTGCCTCTTACACATCCCACTGGGGATATGCCCGCAACCAAGGTACATGCCCCTGACCGGAATCGAACCCAGGACCCTCCAGTCCCCAAGCCGACGCTCTATCCATTGAGCCAAACCGGTCCCGGCAGTTTTTTTTTTTTTTAAAGAAAGAAATCAAGAGGACGGAAAGACAAGCGTCTCTCTCAGGGCCTCCCGATGGAGGACACACAGGGACGAAATGAGAAAAGGAAGCAGCGTTTGCAGAGGAGGCAGCAGGCGCCCTGAGCACACGCGGTCCCTGAGCACACGCGGTCGGCATGACCATGGGACACACGTTGGGAGGGGCTGACTGCTCAGGTGCCTGGGATCCCATGATCGCTTCTCACAGGCCTTAGTTCCATCGGATTTCCCCTTCTCCCCAAAGACCACACAGGAACTTCTATTGGGTAACTTCGGACGGTCTGATTCATCTCTGAAGCCAGCTGCTACGTGCTGACACCTGGACCCCTTCTGTGATTTTCACGGACAGTTATTTTTAAAGGGAATTTCACAGGGTGAGATTTGAATGTCTGGAAACTGTATGTAGAAATGACATCTAAGTCAAGTAAGTAAATTACAATATTTATTTATTTATTTGCCAAGCACAAATCATTCTTTGGGGAATGTTTAATAAGAATATCTTGAAATTATTTTTTCAAGTGTGTCTGAACGTCTACTCTATTAAATTTATTATGAAAGTATTTTTTTTTCTTTGAATGATTGTACATCTCTTTTCTTCCTTCTTTTTTCTTTTCACTCTCTCCTTCGCCTGTGCTTTCAGAATAAACTTAATCTTGTGGAGCAGCTGTAAGTGCAGTTACAATTGAGGGCGGCGCAGAGGTTTCCCAGGACCCGCTTATCTCACACGTGCCTGCCTCCCCCGTTATCGCCCCCCTCCCGAGGGAGGGCTCTGCTCTGTGTCACTAAGGGACCTGCACGGCCACGCCGCCCCAGCCCGCACTTCACCGCAGGGCTCCCTCTGGATGGCGCACATTCTCTGGGCCGGACGCTCCCCCAGACCCCCCAGCATTCCGCTCATCCCAGAGGACAGCTTATGCATCTGGTGTTCCTTTCCCCACTCTAAAGATGAGGACACTGCGATGCAGAGGGAGCTGGAGTATCTGCCACGTTTATGTAATGACTGAGGGACGGGGCCCCGTGCAGACCGGCCCCCCTCCAGGACACGCTGACGATGAGGTGGCGGGGAACTGACCCGGTAGCTTTGCCAACACTCGTCTTGGCGCTCACTACCCTTCCCAACACGCTCCCACCGGGCTCGCTTTACCTGGACCCTGTCCACTTCCCAGGGAGCCCCGAATGCATCCTGTTTACCTGGAGAATCCTTCAAGATCAGTTCCAGGATTGTGAACCTCTGAAGGATGTCAACATTGACACGGAGTCCCTTCCCCCCAAAGCCATGGCGGCACTGCGGTTCTGTGGCATTCCCGTAGTTGATAGTCAACCCTAACCGTAACCCTGACCCTAACCCTGACCCTGACTCTAACCCTAACCATGACCCTCTGACCCTAGCCCTGACCCTGACCTAACCCTGACCCTGACCCTAACCCTGACTCTGACCTTAACCCTAACCCTGACCCTGACTCTGACCCTAACCCTGACTCTGACCCTAACCCTGACCCTGACCCTAACCCTAACCTAACCCTGACCCTGACCCTGACCCTAACCCTGATCCTAACCCTGACCCTGACCCTAATTCTGACCCTGACCCTAACCCTAACCTAACCCTAACCCTGATCCTAACCCTGACCCTGACCCTAATTCTGACCCTGACCCTAACCCTAACCTAACCCTGACCCTGACCCTGACCCTGACCCTGACCCTAACTCTGACCCTGACCCTGACCCTAAGCCTGGAGAAGCCGTGAAGCCTTCCACCGCAGGAATCTCCTGAGGAAGAGGCGAAGAGGAAGCAATCCCGGGCGCCCCCACCTGGGAGCTGCTGGCAGCCTCCCAGAACTTCCAAGGGAACCACAGGGAATGCTGCCAGGGATCTCCTGGTGAAGGGTCCTCTGAGAGCTGAGCAGAGCCCAGAAGAGCCGGGCGTAGCCCCAACAAGCCGAGCTAATCGGCGAATCAAGCCTCATGCTCTCACTTCCCGTGGTCTCCCGCTTCTCTCCTCATGCTCGCCACCTCCTAATCCAATCACCCCACCCGATGGCTGGGCGGATCCCTGCCATCCTGTCCGGTGACCTGATCGACCTCATCTGACCCGGTGCTGGCGATGCAGGTGCTTCTCCCAACCAGGCCTGTGATGGGAGCACTCAGGCCCCTGGGAGCAGAGCCTGTCACCGGCCCTGTCCCTCACGGCGAAGGGACGCCGGGGGCCCACCCTCTCTCTAAACGCCCGAGCGAAGCCTCTCCTCCTGCCGAGCGGCTCGGACCACAGCCGTGGGCCTGGGAAGCAGCTGCAGTCCAGGCTCGCCCTGCCCGCCTGTCCGCCCGTCCGTCCGTCAGGCCTGGAGGTGGCACAGGAAGGCGCAGGGGCCCTGCCCCTAGCCCGGCCTGCCCCCCATGGGAAATGCCCCCTCTTCCCGCCCCTCTGTCCTCCCGCCCTCACCCGGAAGCCAAGGAACAAGACACTCGGGACACGGCCAGGCCCCAGCCAGGAGCCTCCTCCGTGGGGAACCGCACCAGCCTGCTCACCGCAGGCGCCCGCCCTCCGGGGAATCAACGAAGTAACGGACCCGAGCACAGGACGTGAAGGCAGCCGGGCCCAGGGTCTGGCTGTGACCTCCGGAGAGGGCACTGCCTCTGGTCCCGGCGGAGGCAAAGGCAGAGAAATGGGCCTCTTTCCCCCACACAGGGGCCGGGCCTCCGCCCAGCGGTGGTAACAGGCCTCCTGCACCCCCTGCCCGGCGCCCCCTGCCTGGTACCCCCACTCCCTGCCTGGCACCCCCTGCCTGGTACCCCCACTCCCTGCCCGGCGCCCCCTGCCTGGTACTCCCTGCCTGGTGCCCCCTGCCCGGTGCCCCATCAGGAAGGAGGACCGAGGCCTCTCCCTCACCGTGTCCCTGCACCAGAGCCCTCCCAGCGGAACACCAATCCTCCTCCCAAACAGCTCCCAGCAGAGGCGGCATTCACTCCAGGATTTAAACTGTCCCTCAGCCACTCCCACAGGCCTCCCCCACGTCTGATTTCCTCCGAGTACTCTGTCACCACTGGAAATTTAAATATTTGGTTATTGATTATTCCATCCCCTCCAACCACACACACACACAGACACACACAGCAAGTGTGAAAGGAACTGTTTCATGTTTTATCAGCCACACTGAGCATGCAATGCTGGTAAATTGTGCTTTAATTCCTGCAGTCAGACACGTGCAGTGAGATACAAGTAAACTTCCATTGTATGTTCAAAAAATAAAACGCACATTTATACAGGTTTAGCCCAACAGCTTATTCCCTTAGAAAAAAAGTCTTGCGTGTAATAAAGCTAAGTTGTCTTCAGTGTAAAAACTTGGAGGTATGAACAAACTCAGGACGTCATACGCGGTGAGTTAATGGACATTTCCTGTCGTGCACAGTGCAGCATCTTACACAAGGCAAATGGTCTCCTTTCAGCTTTAACGGTTCAGCATAACCCACATTTCAGTTCTGAATAAAAACACCACAATATATAAACCCACTGAGAATTCTGTACAGAAATACAAGTTTATAGAAATCTGACTTCAAATATAAATACATAAATTGTCATGACCTTCCATGTTATAACAGCTTATTTTTCTACTGTAGTTTTTTAAAGTCATAGAAAAATATTCCAATGCACATTCAGCTGCTATGACAGGGGCCGTGACCTGTGCCTTTGAACCATGCTGTGAAGTGTAAAGTGCCGCCCCGGGCGTTTCTGGAATGAACGTTGCTGAGGTCCCAAGGCCGGAGGCCACCGCGTAGACACTCCCGCTCCAATAAGAACCAAACAGCTCCGCGTGTGCTCGGAGGCTCCGGGCGGAGAGTGGCGGCCAGTGCTGTGCACAGGCCCAGAGCGGGGAGGGCTCGTGGGCGAGGGCACTGCACCCACCCGCCAGGCTGGCCCCCAGTGGAGGAGCCCGCCTCCATCACACCAGCCCGGCTCCCGTGTCAGCGCGAGCGGGGAGCACCCTGCAGTCTCTGGTCGGACAGAAGACGAGCCGTGCACCCCGAGAAACCCGCCCCTCACCGCCGGGGACAGCGCAGTGCTTCTGAACACGTACTGACGGGGGCTGCACCGGACAGCACGTGGCCTGAAGGGCAAACATTCCCGCTCAGACAGCCTGACCTCAGGCGTGTTCTTTCTCTTCCTTTCGTGGTTTAGCGGGTCCCTGCGAGGTGTACTTCCCGCATTTAAAACGCGGGCCATGAGGACAGCAGGTGCGAGAGGCTGCCAGCAGTGAAGGTTCTCTATGGCTTTAAGTGGCTGAGGCACAATCGGGCAGCCGCCACCTCTGATGTTCACCTGAATCCTCCTGGGGGCCACGGCCAGTGAGGTCTCTCACCATCTGTCGGGCCAGAGGGCGCAGGAGCCATCCGCAGGGCTCTGGGCACTAAGGCTGGGAGGCCTGGCGTGCGGCTGGGAAAAGGCAAGCAATCCCGCACGCTGAGCCCCAGAACGGCAGCGCCTCTGGGCAGGCAGAGCCCCCCATGTCACCGCAGGGTTAGCAGCAGGCCCCGGGCCACCCGCACGGAGGAACGGGGCGATGGACGGAGCGGGCAGACCTGGAGGACCAGCGCGGGGAGGAGGGTGGCGTGGTGGGCGGCAGGGGGGGAGTCTGCCCGCAGGATGGTGACGGCAGCGATGCGGAAGGAATGGTGCGGGCGTGTGAAGGGAATGCCACACAGCTGGTGCCTCCCCTGGACACTCCCCGGGCCACTCACATCCACGGCTGACTGCCCCGCACTGAGCCGTTGTTAGGGACACTGACCGGGCCCGGTGCCCGGACACGTCATCTTGGCAGCGAGAGGGCCTGAGAGAGAACGACCCAGAGCCCTTCCCAGTAGACGGGCTGCGGCGATCCGGTGACAGTGTGTGGGGTCAGTGACGGTCCTGGAGACGGCTCTCCTCTCCCAGGACCTGAGCAGAGCCGGCTCTTCTCCTGAGGCCGCTCCCCGGGGGCTCGGGCCCCCACAACAGTCCGATGGGCGTGTGCGTGCGGCCTCGTCCGTCCCAGCTTCCTCCCCGCAGCACCGGCAGCGGCTCACACCTCCCCCAGGTCCACAAACTCGTCCTCGCGCGTGGCCAGGTCGTCCTCGCCGCCCAGGGCCTTCCAGCCGCTGGTGGGCAGCAGGGGCTTGGCGGAGGGCCGCTGCAGCAGGGCGAAGGGGAACAGCGAGGACAGGCGCGCGCTCCGCGGCAGGCCCGGCGTCCCCGCCCCCGCCCCCGCCCCCGCCCCCGGCTGGGGCCGCTCGCCCACCCTCTCCTGCAGGCGCCGCACCTCCTCCATCACCCCCAGGAGGCTGCTGGCCAGGGCGCCGGCGCCCCCGCCCGGGATCTGGGCCTCGGGGATCCAGCGCAGGTAGCGCTGCGCCCAGACGCGCACCTCGGGGCCCTCGACGTGCGGCAGCAGCAGGCCGTGGTAGTCGGGGGCCCTGCTGTGCCAGCTGTCGTAGAACTCTCGGAAGTTGTCCTGCAGCTCATCCGAGTAGTTGATCAGTTTGCTGATTCTCTTGCCCAGAAGGTTTTTAATTAAATGGTCCGTTTCTTCCCTGAAAAACCCTCTTTTGGGCGATGACTTGGACTGGGTGAGCGGCAGAGAAAGCTGTCGCTGGTGCTGAGAGGAAACACAAACAGCCTGGTCAGCCCGCCGCTCCGGCCGCTGTTCCCCCCAGAAAGGGCCGGCCCGGCCCGGCCAGCGAGCCAACGGCCCTCAGCCCGCCGCTCCGGCCGCTGTTCCCCCCAGAAAGGGCCGGCCCGGCCCGGCCAGCGAGACACCGGCCTCAGAACGGCCCCGTGCACGCCAGGCCCCGAGAACGCTCCGAGGGCGGCTTCGTGGCCCTCCACAGCCCCGTGCGCGAGCTGTGCCACCGAGGGGAGCCGTCCGCCCGCCCCGGGCACAGGCCGCCCCCGGGCACAGGCGCCCCGGGCACAGGCCGCCCCGGGCACAGGTGCCCCCGGGCACAGGCCGCCCCGGGCACAGGCGCCACGGCACCGGGCACGGGGAAGGGCGGGTCTCCCGAGCCGGAAGCTCTGGGAACAAGCGTCCCCTCTGACCCGGAGGAGGCAGCGCCAACCACCTGGCCACCTCAGGGGAATGACCGTGGTCTCCAGGCGGGGAGCTCAGGCTCAAGTCAGCAGGTTGCTCTAGACCGGGGGGGGGGGGGGGGGGGGGGGACATGTGAGGACGGACTGCCTGGCCAGATGGTCTCCTCTGACAAGCTGCAGGAGGGAAGGTGAGTGCGCTCACCTGGTCCTTCTCCCTGCCGCCCAGCATGTGCTGGGGGGGGGGGGACGGGGGGACAGCTCTGGGAAGACAGGGCGTGTCTGGCTTACCAGTTAGTAACTCAGCTCACTCGGGGACACGCCTGTCCGGACTTCTCCCCACAGACCCCACAAAGGGAGGGCAGTCAGGCCAATCCCCAGCCCCTGACGGTCCCCTTCCCGCCCCTAAAGGCGGGAGCCTGGCTGCTCCGTGTGGGCCGTGGCCACCCTCCAGTGGCACAGCTGCTGCTGGGCCCTCCGGGGGCCTCAGCCAGGCCTCAGCCCAGGGTGGCTGTCCCCTCACTGCTACCCTCTTTCCTGCCTGTAAGCCTCCAGAACGGCCAGAGATTAGCTTCTGCTTGTGTGCTGCGCCCCCTGGTGGTGCCATGCCCACTTCTGGTGACAGCGGAGCTAGGATCTCAGACCTGCCCCAGGCCTGTGGTGAGGGACCTCAGCGGTGGCAAGGCCTAACCCTTACTTGGTTGGCCGGTTGGTTGGTTGGTTGGTTGATTTTATATGTTTTATTGATTTTGGAGAGGAAGAGAGAGAGAGAGAGACAGCAGTGATGAGAGAATCACTGAGGCTGCCTCCTGCACGCCCCCACAGGGACCCGCCACTGGTTCCCAGCTCTGCGGACAGGCCAGCCCCAGCGTCCCGCTCATCCCTCCACACTCGCCGGCGGGTGCAGGGCCGGGCAGGGGCCTTACTTTGAGATGCGTGCCTTTCCGCTGGCTTTTGTCCAGTTTGGGCTTTTCCACGTACAGAGGGTTCTGGAGCAAGGTCTGGGCTTCGGGTTCAAACTGTACGGACCAGTCCCACACGGTGAGCAGGTGCAGAGGCGCACTGGGCACATCCAGGCCTTCCCCGCCCTGCGAGACAAGCACGGTCAGGCCGCTCCGGGGGGCAGGGAGAGGCGGGCGGACTCAGCGGCGGGCATGGGAGGCTCCTGCTGGGACCAGCACCCACGCGCCTCGCGTCCCAGGCTCCTGCCCCAGGCTGTGGGCTGGGACAGGAGAGGGCACGTGCCAGTCGCTGTCCTGGCACTTCCACAACCACCTGTGAAGTCCGTTCTTTTTCCAATTTTACATTAGGCTCAGAAAACTAAGTGCCCGTCTGAGGTCACGAAGCTGGGGCTCAGGACTGTTCCCCACCTCACCGTGGGATCTGGCAAACCCTCCTGGAAGGCCGGCAGGAGGCCCCCGGCTGCAGGCTCGGGACACGAGGGAGCACAGGCCGCGCTGCCCGCTGCCGGTCTCCATTCCCCCGCGGGGCTCCCGCATCGAGGCATCAGCGGCCAGGAGAGGCCTCGATCCACCGAGTCAGGAAGGACGGCATTCACTGCGGTCCACTCCCCGGCTCCCGCCTGTCTCCCGCTCCGTCCTCCCATCCACGAGGTGAGCGAGGGCTCCGCTGTGCCCCTCGGGGACAGGGACAGCGCCCAGGAGGCACTCAGCGCGGCTCCCACTGCCGTGTGCGGCCGCTTCCCCGTCACCGGCCTTCCCTTCCCGCACCTCCTCGCCGACGCTCCCCCCCGCGGCCCTCGGAGGGGCTCACCGTGCTGGTCTCCTTCTGGTGGGGCGAGTTGAAGAAGAAGGTGCTGAAGATGGGGATGTACAGGCTGTCGGACAGGACGGTCAGGTACGTCTCCGTGAACTCGAATGCCGGGGGGTGCTGGCGCACCAGCTGCCACACGCAGTCCAGGAAGAGCAGGAACACGGGGACCTGCGGGGACAAGGCCCGTCACTGCGGCCCAGGCCGCGCCCCGGGCTCGGAGCCCCCGCCGGCCGGAGGGCCGCCTGAGCACCGCTGCCGGCCTCGGAAAGCACGGGCCGCGGCCCGCTGCGGGAGCTGCTCAGCGTTCTCTGGGCTCCCCCCTGGGCACGGCTCCCCTCTTCTCAGACACGAACACTCTCCTCCACGGTCCCAGCTCTCTTGCCCATCGTATTACGTGAGTCCCAGAAGCTTTCAAACTAATGTCCCTGAAAGGCAAGCTCCGCCCGAGAACGAAGACGGTGACTCCCACCCAGCTCAGGGAGACCCAGCCGGCACGAAAGAAAGGCACTCCAGGCCAGCGAGAGGCCCGCCGGGAACAGACACGCTCGTCATCTGGAGTGAGAAAAGCCACGAGGCATGCGACTAGCATACGGCTGCTCTGCAGGTGATTCAATTCAAGGGCGGACGCGCTTCCCTTTTCCTCCTGTGATCGTTAATCACACCGCCCCGGGGCCCAGCAGGACCAGGAGAACCACTCCAACGCTGCCGCTCCCGCACTGCCCTGCACTCAGTCCACAGGCAGAGGCAGGGCCGGTCACTCAGACACACCACCGGGCCCCGACAGCAGGTGGCGCTACCGTCACCCTCTGCTTTACTCTGGACCATTTATGTGCAAGGAAAATGGATCCTGTGTCACGCGTTTTCTATAGGAAGCTCACACCCTGAGAATCCATCATTTTGCAAAAAGTAACTTAGCAGAAATGATCTCTTACTGAGCCAACTTTCGTTTAAGTCTGACACATCGGTACTCCCCCGCCATGAAACATCTGCATCCTCCTGCACACCCTGCAGAAGAGGAGCTGAGCCCGCTCGCTAACATCACTTCTGTCCTCCGGGAAGGGCTTCAGTGTTTAAACCCCAAAGGCAGCAGGGCGGCCACCACAGCCTTCCCGCCGAGCGGCCCCGGGCGTCTGCACAGCCCGCCCGGAAGACCGGACACGCACCTCCTCCTTGTCGCTCTGCCGCAGGTGGTTGCAGCGGTCCAGGAAGCAGTGGCCGCCGGCGACCCACTCCTTCTGCACCAGGCTCTGGAAGCCGGCCCTGGTCCTGCAGTGCGGGTCCATCATCACCTGCACCAGCGAGGAGACGAGGCAGCAGAGGTCGGAAGCGTTCTCCTCTAGGAGCCGGAAGGAGGGAGAGAGTTAAACCTCCAGAGCACCCGCAGCGCACGCAAGAGCAGGCCCCCAGCACCCGGCCCGCCATGGACGGCCCGCTCCAATGCCCTCAGGAGTGCGCCAAGAACTTCGGCAACGGCAAACGGCGACGTCCAGAGCCAGCAGGGCCCGCACACGGCACTGAGCACACGGTGCCCGCAGGAGTGAACGCAGCACCGCAGACGGAGCACGCCTGAGGGCTGGGTCACACACGCAATGGTGACCTGCTGGGCCTGTAGACCACGCTCACCACCCGGGCTGCGTGTCCACGTCTCCGTCACGGAGCCCAGTTCGCAGGAGCTGCTCTCGGACCCTCCTCAGAACTCCTTTCCGGCCCAGCCCCTCCCTCTGCCCTCTGCCCTCCGCCCGGAGAAAGCGCCCAGGGCTCCACGCCTGTGCGTCTGCGGGTGCAGGGCTGCGCTCCCTGCCTGGCCGGGCAGCTCCCATGGCGAGTCCCCACCAGCCCTGAGGGGCACTGCACAAAGCCCACTCCATGACAACGCCACGCAAACATCTGCGTACGCTCATGGCCAATAAAACACATCTGCAACTGTGCGTTTGTCTTGGAGTGTTTTAAAATATTAAGTCAGGTTCTAACACCCGGGTTTCCTCTCCATAAAGAGAAGTGTCATTCCAGTTGCTATTTTAAAATGTCCCACGAGGACGGCGGTGCTGGCATTGGGGGTCAGAGACGGTAAGAAGGCACCGAGAGCAGGGGGAGCAGTCTGGCCCTGGGACCCCCCTCAGACCCGCCTTCACCCCACCTCCTTGCCGCTGGCAGGACTGTTCTGTGGCTGCTGGTTAGGTCTTTCTCAGTAACGTGCTTAGGCCAACTCTCCCAGTTGGCAGTGAGCTCCTGGAAGGCAGAGCACGGAGCTCAGCACGCAGTAAGTGCTCAGTAAACGTATTAGAATCCAGGCCAGCGAGCCTGCGTCACGTGGGGTGGAAGCACAGACAGACACTTCTCCCGCCTGCCCATAGACGCTCACGCTCAGCCGCCATGCAGCGTGTCAGAGAGCCCGAGGCGACCTACCCAACGGGCAATGTGGGGCTGAGAGAACCCAGTGTTCCCAGCAGCAGGCCGCGCTGGGCTCCAGCCTCACACACGGGGAGTGCCTGTCTGTCCCACATACCGCAGGCCGAGCCGAGGAACAGAGCTCCTGCGGCAACTGCCCAGGTTGTTGAACAGAAACATAGAAAGACAATAATTAAACCTCCCCCGGGTCTCTTTCTACAAAAGGGATTATCCAAAGATTGTAACTTTAACCAAGACCAGTTAATATAAAACCAGATCCCAGACATCAGAAAGCGAGCCTTGTACGGACACGGAACCATTCCCTGCTGGGCTGCGGACACGCTGCCGAGCTCCGGGGAAGGAGCGTGTGTCTAGCTGAGCACGGAAGCGGGCGCCCAGTTCTGCCAGGCCAGGCGGAGCGGGCAGATGCCCACGCTGGTCGTTCCTTCGGGGCGCATGGGCTATGCCCACAGAACGAGCCTCAGGAGGGATCTGGAGACGGGCTCCTACCTACGAGGAGGACGTTGGTGCTCTGCGCGTCCAGGCACTCTGCGACCTCGATCGCCTTCTTCAGGCAGCGTCTGCGTGACGAGACAAGAGAAGAGGCGTCCGTCTGGGCTCGGCATCAAACAGGAAGAGACTGAGAGACAGTCCACGCTGATCTTCAGTTTCCCTCTTACTCACTTTCGCTAAAACCCTCCAAAAGAAACAGATCTGCCAGACACTCGTTTGCCTATTAGAAACTTAACCTTTTCAGCCAAAACCGGTTTGGCTCAGTGGTAGAGCGTCGGTCTGCGGACTGAAGGGTCCCGGGTTCAATTCTGGTCAGGGGCATGTACATTGGTTTCGGGCACGTCCCCAGTGGGGGGGTGCAGGAGGCAGCTGGTCGATGTTTCTCTCTCATCGACGTTTCTAGCTCTCTATCCCTCTCTCCTCTCTATAAAAAATCAATAAAAACATATTTAAAAAAATAAAAATAAAAAATAAAAAGAAACTTAACCTTTCAGAAGGGAATCTCAAGACAGATGTAAAAATGCTCCCAGGTGGTTTCTAACTAGAAATCCTCAGTGGGAACTCGGACAGATACCTGCCAGCCCCCACCAGGTGCTGCATGCCCCCCGCTTCATTCAAGGTCACAGCCAGGGGTCGGTGTGTGAGACACTCCCCCACCCCAAGGTCCTGCGAGTCCCCAGATCACTGCTCCCTACAGGACGGTGGCCGAGGCGGGCAGCCTGCCTCTCCTCATCCCAGGGCCCCCGTGGACAGTCCTCTGCCCAGGGCACCGCCCACTCCGCCCCTTCATCTGCTTGCGGACATCACCCTCCCCGCCCCACAGAAAGAGGCCTGTGGACACGTGTCGCTGCTCGCAAGAACATATTCCGAGTCTGAGACATGCAGCCAGCGCTTCGAAGCGTGTCTGTGAGGGAACGTGGGCAGGAGGCTCTCCCACAATGCGCGTGGCCCTCCTCCCCCACGCTAAGCCCAGGACCAGAGCAAAGGTGTTTAGTCCACAATCAGCACCCCTCCCCGCCCCCGCCCCCCACCACAAGGCCGGAGCAGGGTTCTGGCTGCCTCGCCCTGTCGCTTCTCTCAAGGCCTAGTCCACAGTGGAGAGCATGTCTCCTGGGGAGCAGGGAGCAGTCTGTACGTTCGGACCCAATGTGCACAGAGAGAATGAATAACTGTGAAACAGACACGTAAACCATCTGTCAATCTGCTTTACGGCAGTCAGAGCACTATAAAAGTCAGGAGCAAAACAACGGCTTCAAATACCTGATTATGTCGAGCCAGCTGCTGCTTTCCAACAAGGAAAACCACTTGATATCCGTGTCCCAGAACTCAGCGCTGTTATCTGGGGGAGAGCAGAGGTCAGGCGGCGCACTGGGTCTCTGCTGCTCCCGCTGCTGCGCCCGGCACCGGCCTCCGTCCCGAACGGCGCGTCCGGGCTGCGGCTGCAGGGCTGAGCTGGGCGCCCGGAGCGTGGGGCAGTGAACCGGGCGCAGTGCCGAAGGAGAGGACGCCCACCACACCAGAGCCATGCCCGCTGGTGCCAGGAGGGAGCGGCTTGCTCTGGCGGACACGGTGGATTCCTGGGGACGTGTCCTCCTGCTTCACCCTCACCACAGCCCAGGGAAGGGCTACAGGCCGCTGCTCCTAGAAGTGGGCACATCCTGGTGCCGTGAGGGCCCGGGGGAGACCCAGCCTCCACTGGAGCCCTAAGAACTCCCCTACGTTCACCTCGCACACCACTGCCGGCCAGCCCACCTGACCACAGCCCGCACCCGCAGGCGCCTACTGCTTCAAGCTGCAGAGTCAACCAAAGGGCCCGGACGGTGAACTCCAGAGGACACTCCAGTCCTGCATCTGCGAGGTAAGGGCCCAGGGACCAGGCAGCACCGCCCACCTGGCCCGCTGGCTGTCTTCCTTCATGACAGCCGCCTTCCCCGCATGCTCTCACCTATCAGAAACAGCTGCTTGAACTTGGAGTACGCGGTCTGGATGTCTGGCAGGGACAGGAAGTTGCTTGACAGGTCTTCAGTTCTGACCATCTCATAGGGTGGCCTGTGGATGACCCTGTAAACTCTAGGGACCGAAAGTAACGCGTGATCAGAAAGGCAGGCGTGGGCCAGAGGGGCGGATGAGTCCTGAGCACTGACTCCGGCCGGACCCTCCACGTGACCCTCACCTGGAGCGAGGCAGGCACCCGGCCCCGTGCCAGGCAGTGCGCGTGGCAATGAGGTGTGTGCGGTGCGGCAGCTTCCGGCCCGCGATGAGGCCGTTTGGACACTGATGGAGTGTGGTTTGGCTACGGCCATTCACCACCCACGTCTATGCCTTTTCTGCGTTGTTTGGTTTCCAGCTTTACAGAGATATAACTGACACACAGCTCTGTCTGCGGAGTGCAGAGCCTGGCCTACAGCTACTGTGAATGACCACACGGTAACTAACGTCCAAGATCTCACAAACGCTCTTTTCCTCTCCGTTTTGTTCTGAATTGGTTTCAGGTGGACAGCTTAGTGGTTAGACCACATGTGTCAAACACAAGGCCCGCGGGCCAAATCCGTCCCGCCAGGCCTTGCAATGTGGCCCGCACCGCGCTGTCATCACTGCACTCCGCTGCGTTTCCATCACAATGACAGTTTATGACTGTTCAGTAAACCATTCGGCCCGAGATTTAGGCTGGATTTTAGATTTTGGCCCCTTCTCTGATTGAGTTCGACACCCCTAGGTTAGACAATCACATCCTCTACATAACGTTCCTCTTCATAGTTCCAATACCCACCTGGGACCATATGTACTGCAATGTTATCGATTATATTCCCTCCGCTCTACCTATGTCAACGTGACTATTCTGTAACTATCCATTTGTGCTTCTCAATCCATGGACTTTGGGGTTTAACTTTTAATTTTGAAAATGTCAAACATGCAGCACAGTGATGGGCAGTGTGACCTCAACTGGACAGCTGTGACCAGCACAGACACCCGCCACTGCCCCCCGGTGCTCAGCGTGCATCATTACAGACGGCCATGGAGGGTGCACAGGCGGTGCCATGCTCTCTGAGGCATACAGATGTGGAGACGCTGCTGGGAACTGTCCCTTCCTCTCGGACAACAAGAACAGAGCTGACAATCACAAATGCTGAGAGACTCACCCGTCCAGGAAGCTCCTGTGGGTCTGCAGAACGGCCTCGTCCTGCTCCTTGGGCAGCGCGGACATCTTCAGAAGGGCACACCCATTGTGGTAGGACCAGCACCAGATCTGCAGGGGAAGGGAAGGTTTTCTAAGACCATACCCACGACCGACAGGGAACAGCCTTTAAATTCAGAGAAAAATGTGTAAGTTCAATACTACATGAAGGAAGAGCTACACGAAAAAGGCTGACTGGCTTAGACAACAAGGTCCGGGTGGACACGCGCAGACTGCCGTGGTGACACACACCGTCCGACCGGGCCTGCGCACTGGAGCTGGAGGACGGCGACACCATCGCCGTGATTACTGCGGTGTGACTCCTGCTGCCGGGCCGGCACCTGAGTCAGCGCACTCAGTCCTCGCCCGGGGGCAGGTATGATTATCATCCCCGTTAACAAGAAGACACTGAGGCTTGCAGACCAGTAACTTCCCAAAGTCGCACGGACGGCCCCAGCAGCCCGCCTGGGAGGGGTGTGCTCTGCAGGAGGGGCAGCTGCTGTCCGCAGAGAAAGCTCACACGAGACAGAACGGCAAGTTGCCATTGAACGAACGTGGATACGAGGCACGACAGACACTGACTGGGGCTGCGAGAGGAAGCACAGGGGCTGAGACATGGCCGCCAGCACTAGCTCACCCTCCAAAGGGACAGGAGTCTACCAACGTAGGTAGGATGCGGCCACGGGGAGAGAACGCCAGGACAACAAAGGGAAGGCGGGCAGGGCGGGGGAGTCCTGCGAGCCACCAGTGGCAGTCTCCTGTTGTTCTGGACACGCCGCCATTCTCCTGGCTGGTTGGTCTGCGGTTTGCAGGAGCCGAAGCAGATCAGCAGTGCTCGGGGCACTGACCAGCCAGGAGGGCCTGGGAGGGAGGCAGGCGAGGCAGCTGGGGCCACTGAGCCCATGCCTGGGCTTGGTGCCTGGTACACAGCCTGGCTCAGGGTTCGAAGTGGCTACCGCTCCACTGCCCGGCATCGGGCCCGGGGCTCCCAGGCGGGCCGGAGGGTTCCAGCTGCCACTCCTCCGCGACACTCCAGCCTGGCCGGTGCCGGGGTCTAAGGAACCGAGTGCCTCTCGTCCTTTCCCTCCCTTCCCGCAGCAGAACGGCTGGCTCCGGCGATCACCGTCACTCGTTTTCTGCTGCGGCACAACCACCCCGCTAGGTACTCACTGCCTCGGTGCATGGGACAATGCTCACACAGCCGAGACCCCGGCCTGCGCCAGGTTAGTCTTCAATATGGCAAACATCAGTGCACGCAGCCACAGAAACCAAGACTCTTGAGATCCTCAATAATTCTTAAGAGTGAAAAAGTCTAGAGACAAGAAGTTTGAGAACGGCTGCTCTAAATGTAAGGTTGCAAACAGGTGGACATGATCCAACTCGGGCCCAAAGACAAGTTGTTTACACCTTCGACTCAGACGCATGCTTTTAGAAATGAGGAGACGCGCAGAAATCCCTGTCTGAGCCTCCTCTGGAGGCGTCAGAGCCCTGGCCACGCCAGGCCATGTTCCCTGGCACAGGCCGCCGGCCGGCTTGTCAGGGCCGCACTCACGGCGCCCGGCCGCACGCACCTCTGGGCAGGCACCCGGCTCCACACCCCTCCCGCCAGAGTGAGCGCCTTCCTCTCCTCACAGGAAAGAGCCCCGTGGGCAGTCCTCATTCCTCACTGAATTCCCCAGCTCGGCCACGCCCAGCCGCCCACTAGAAACTGGCGTCACCGCCAGAGTCCTGCCTTTGCTCAGTGAGACGTTAAATGTGCTCCCAGCCCAGTCTCTGGGGAAGACGCCCTGCCCGCCAAGGGGAGTGGGGGAGCCCAGGAGGAGCTCGGACCCCACGCCCTTCGAGGGTCGGCCCAGCCTCAGGTGACTTGGAGCTCTCGTAGCGCTTCGTCCACAGCCGAGCTCCCAAAGCGTCTGCTGAGCTCGCCGTGCGGCCCCTCCCGGCAGCCTCAGGCTGACACCCCCGAGGGAGCCGCCTCGCTCCTCCCGGATCACTCTGGGGCTGAAGGCAGACTCTGGCGCTAAAGCCGCAGCTCCACAGACCGTGCCGAGCGGAGCGATGAGCAGCCAGGCGGCCAGGGACCCGTGCACTCACCGGGACGCCGTGGCCCTGGAAGCGCGACACGCTGTCTTCGGGCAGCGGCGCGGGCACGGCGAAGTACGCGGGCAGCCTGCGGAGAGAGGCGTCGCGTTAGTGCGGGCTCGTCCCCGTCTGACAGCGCAGCTCCGTGGGCTCCGAGGCCGAGCTGCGAGGACCAGCGCAGGTGAGCTCTCTCCAGCCACGTCAGCAGAGCCTGCATCACAGCCGCGCTCTGCCGCGTCTGTCCCCGCAGGTCCATGACCCACCTCTGGGCCAGGCCTCACCCCAGAAGGAGGGACTGGACTGGTGATCTCCACAGTGCACAAATGCCAGCACGGAGTGGCCTTTGCCATCACGTTCTGACAACATAGGCCACTGTGTTGCTCTCAGTGGGATTACTAGTAAAGCAGTAATTAGGGTGACTCCTGCCCATTTCACCAGGGATCTCACAACCCTCGGTGTTACTGTATGCGGACTCTGTTCCTATCCCCCACCATGGACTTACTTCACCTTCCCGAGAGCACGCCGAGGCCTGTACTGCGGTTACTCCTTTCGGCAGGTGAAGAAGCGGAGACAGCACAGCTAAGGCCTCCCAGGCTCCACCGAGTGAGCAGCCGTGGGGGACCTGGCCCAGCACTGCAACTGCAGGTTCCCAGGGACTGTCTACAATGACCCCCGCTGGACGGGACGTGGGGAAGAGGGTCCGAGGGGCCAAGCACAGAGCTCCGTGGGCTCCAGGCCTCCGTCAGCAGGACAGCTTCTTCCAAGGAGCCGCCCACAGCTATGGCCCTCGGGCTGTCTGTGTGGCTGGGAGCTCTTTCACTCAGAGAGCCTGAGAGAAAGCCTCCCGGGGCAGGGACCCAGGGCGACACCCCAGAGCAGCAATGTCGCGCTGTGCTGTCTGTCCACAGGCCCTGCCCTACGAGTCCTACAGGCCGAGGCCCGCCGCCACCTTCCTGGGCAGGGAGAGAAGGCTCTGGGGGGAGCAGCAGGCTGTGGTGCTGGGCAGCCCACTCTGACGGTGGAGGTGGTGGGGAGGTGATGAGAACGGAGCCTCTCACTCCTGTCCAGACTGACCAGTCCCTCTCACCACCGGGAGGCATGGGCACGCGGACGGGGCGGCATGAGTCACATCCTGGGTGCGACGCGGGTGAACAGCATGCGGTTCCTTCATGCTGCTCAGAACAGCACCCGACTTCACCCTTATGAATTGTTTATTTCTGGAATTTTCCGTGTAATATTTTGACCTGCAGTTGACCACAGGTAACTAAAACCGTGGAAAACAAAACTGTGGGTAAGGGGCTGTTCCAGGCACATACGTGAATGTACCAAGTTGATGCAGCTGTCAGCAGAGTGCTGGGCGCTACGTTCCAAAATGATAAGATTCCAGTTCCTCAGGGAGAACATGCAGAGTCATCCTTAAATGTAGGTCAGAGCACATCCCACCTCTGCTCAGACTCCTCCCTGAGCTACGATCCTCTGAAGCCTCCCTCCCGGGCAGTCACCTCCAGCCACTCCCTCCTCCCACCCTCTCCTCCCACTCCTCCGGCCCTGCTCACCGCCCTCCAGCCCAGGCCTCGCTGCTCCTCACCCAGCGGACAGGAGTCTCCCGAGGCCTTGGTTCCGCTGGCCTCGCTCCCTGCCCACCAGGCGCTCCCTCACCTGCCCTGCTCCCCTTTCCCCTCGCAGGCACTGCCTTTCCGCCCCCTGCAGATACCCCCACCCGCCCCCACCCCCCCGCTCCGTCCCCTCTCCTCCTGCAATGACAGCTCACTGCTGTGTCCTTAGTGACACAGAGGAGGCACTAAGAGCTTTCATGGAATGAATAAATAAATTGAAATGTTTGATAAGAGGAAAGCAAATACACAATATAAATTTAGAGATACCTCAAAAAACTTTATGCTTCGATTACAGATACAATAATGGGGGGAAAGACACAAATTTGCGTTGGAATGTTTTAAGGGACACCTCACGGGTACTAGTGTGGAGAAGGGGGAACTTGATGGGAATGTAAATGGAGCAGCTGCTGTGGAAAACAGAGCGGCAGTTCCTCAAAAAGGTAAACTCAGTTGCTGCCTGGCCTAGCGACTCCTCTCCCAGGTATTCACCCAGAGAACCGGAAATTACACCCACACACAGCCTGGCCTCAATGTCCACTCAGCGTTCCTCATAAAGCCAAAGAGTGGAAATTACTCACATGCCCACCCACCGACGGCAGGTGAATAAAACGTGGTTCACACATGCATTCCGTGAAACACTATTCAGCAACAGAAAAGCATGGCCTCCTAATGCATGCCACCACAGGGATGAGCCGTAATAACACTGCGCCAAGTGAAAGCAGCCAGCACACAGGCCACGTGTCACATGATCCCATCATAGGAATGTCAGAGCAGGCCAGTCTGCAGAGACAGCGAGTGGGTGAGTGGCTGCCGGGGCTGGAGGTGTGGTGGGAGGTGGGGAGACTCCCAATGAGGCCGAGGAAAACTGGCCGGAGTCATGGGTGCAGAGCGTGTGAGTATACTGAAAATACCGTATGTTTCCCACAGGCGAACCGTGAGGCATGTGAATTAAATCTCAACAAGCTTTTCCCAGAAGCAGGCGCCTAATGCTTACCTCTCGCAGACCCTGTAGCCTTCGTTGACGCTCACTGCTTTGTACTTCATGTTGCCTCTGGTGCGCTCCAGCTCCCCGCGCCAGTCCTCCAGCGTGTCGAACATCACCGTGTGTTTTTGGGGACTGGCGGCTAACAAAACAAATGTAAAAGACAACACGCTCTCAGCATGAAGCACCAGTGTGCTAAGGATGTGAAAGTGAACCCTCAGGCCCAAATTCCTCTCCTAGCCCATTACCATCCAAGCAGAATGAGCCACTGCTTCATCCTAACCTCGGCCCCAACTGGGGATCAAACCTGCAACCCAGGCACATGCTCTGACTGGAGACCGAACTGGCAGCCCTTCAGTGCACGGGTCAACCCACTGAGCCCTCCCAGCGGGTGAGGCGCTGTCTTTTCATCCTGTAACAAAGGACTCGCTCTCATTCTCCTCTTGCTGAAGTCATTACAGCTCCATTTTCAGTCTTCTGACCGTGAGGTGATTTATATGACATAGAAGATCCTGAGAGGCACTAAGAGACGGGCGCAGCACAAATGCTAAACAGTGTCTTTAGCCCTACCATTATTGCACAGGACGCAAACTCATCTGACAGCAGGCCAGACCCCTGGGTGTAAATCCTCCTTCACTCTGCAGACACCTCGCTCCTGAGGCCACACAGAGCTCCCGCGCTGCCGCCTCTGCCCCTGCCCTGCCCGGCGACCACCTGCAGGGAGGGCACCCCCAGGAGACTGCTTCTGTAGCTCAGCCCCCGGCCCTGGCCCTGGCCCTGGCCCTGCCCAGGCCACAGCACTGCTGGCTGGGGTGACGTGCACAACGTTTGGGGTATTTACACAAATCTGTTAGTTAAGCCTTTACACATCTTAAAAAAAACAAGCATTCTGGGGGTAGTGAAATGTTTGATAAAACTCCCCCCTGCTCTTTTTAATAAAACCTGATCATTGTACTCAGGATGATAACAAGAAAAATGATTTTAAAAACACAGCAGTTAAGTATATAGCACTTGGATGTGCTAGGCACTGTTCTGAGCATACTACGTGAATGAGCTAAGTCCTATAACCCTATGAGTTAGGTGACGTTATTTCTCCCAGTTTACAGATGCAGCACAGGAAGGTCAAATAACTTTCCCAAGTCACAGAGCTAGCCATGGCAGAACTGTAACTGAAACCTAGGCAAATATTTTTAAAAGTCCATAAAAGAATAAATGCAGAAAAATTTCCCCATGGACATAAATAACACCACTCCATTCAAGCATAACAGATCATTTTCTCCACAATACAGATAGGTCCTCCCCCAAAACGCCATCATAGGAATTAGGAGACCTTCCAGCCAAGCACCCTGATGAATTATTCAGCCTGAGAATAGTTACCCGTGTTCAGATTGCAAAGCAGCCAGCTCTCCACCCGCCTACTCAGCGAAAAAACTACCTGGTCAAGTCACAATGATCTGTTATAATCTTTACTTATCAAAAGTGTGGGTTATGAGGAGAAAAGAAGCTGGAATTAAAATAGAGTACAAGATGCTTCGTACCCTGCGCCTCTGGCACAACCAGTCACCACAAGGAAAGGGAACTGCCAGGGGCATCGGCACACAGCTGGCACATGCTCGCCAGCTGAAAAACTGCCCTGTGCTACGTCCAGACCAAGAGTCAGGTATAAGGAGGAAGCAAAATCCCTAAAAACAGTGGAGGGTTTTTCATGTGGAAACCCAATACAGGTTTATTTAAATCACAGTAGTCAGCAATACCTTGTATTGCAACTAGCAGGTGTAAGCTAGCACATACAGCTAAAGTGAAAGATGGCCCCAACTGGTGTGGCTCAGTGATAGGGTGTCAGCCTGAGGACTGAAGGGCCCTGGGTTCAATTTCTGACCAGGGCACATGTCCAGGTTGGGGGCTCCATCCCCAGTAGAGGGTGCACATGAGGCAGCCATTCAATGATTCTCTCTCATCACTGATGTTTCTCTGGCTCTCTCCCTTCCTCTCTAAAATCAATTTTTAAAATATTTTTTTTTAACGTGAAAAGATGAACTTAGTGAATGAAGAAACAAGTTTTATGTTCAGCTTAATAGTCGTGCTAACTACATGTTATGTCATCGTAGTTCTCTGAGCATAACCCGTCCTGTGTAATGCGCAGTAATACTCTAACTCACATGTGTCAAACACAAGGCCCACGGGCCAAATCCGTCCCGCCAGGCCTTGCAATGTGGCCCGCACCGCGCTGTCATCACTGCACTCCGCTGCGTTTCCATCACAATGACAGTTTATGACTGTTCAGTAAACCATTCGGCCCGCGATTTAGGCTGGATTTTAGATTTTGGCCCCTTCTCTGATTGAGTTCGACACCCCTACTCTAACTTAATCGCCGTCCCCTCTGGGCCGCACATTTTTGTTTAATATATTTTATTGATTTTTTACAGAGAAGAAGGGAGAGGGACAGAGAGTTAGAAACGTCGATGAGAGAGAAACATCGATCAGCTGCCTGCTGCACACCTCCCACTGGGGATGTGCCCGCAACCAAGGTGCATGCCCTTGACCGGAATCGAACCCGGGAACTTTCAGTCCCCAAGCCGATGCTCTATCCACTGAGCCAAACCGGTTTCGGTGTGTGGCACATTTAATAATTTATAATCTTCACTTCAAAGGAAGCATTAATACTATTGGTTTTTAAAATGAGAAAACAGAGGCCCCAGGCCCCACAGCTACTAAGCAGCTGAGCAAGGATGTGAACTGGAATGGGATAGACCCCGAGAGCCATACCTTTCTACTGCATCACCGAGTTCCCTAAACGCCACCTGCTCTCAGCCGCCTCCGCTCTGCCCGTCCCCTCTGGGCCACCGCACATTCCCACGTGCTGCCTGTCAGCTCAGCACAGCCTGCGCCTCCCCAGGCGGCCGGGCGTCCTCCTGCTCCTCAGCCCTTCCAACAGAGCCCACACCCTCAGCTGCTCCGAGCGGTGCTCTGGGGCGGGGGCTCAGTCCTGTTCACCCCAGCCCCTCACCTGCCCCTCAGCAAGCCGTGCACAAGTGCTGGCTGAACAGCAGCAAAGGCAAGCACTCCGCATTCCAGAAAGCCTGATCCGGTGCTGACTGACATGCCACTCCCCTGATGGAGCACACAGCACGGGAGCACCAAACATCCATTTCCCGGTAGGAGCAATGGGCAGAGCGAGAGGACCAGCAGAGGGAGAGCCCGGAGCAGGCAGGCGGACACTGGGACCCACGGCAGTGCCAGGCCTCGCTGAGAGCTAACTCAGATGGCTGAGCTTTCTTAGTTAAGCGGCCGCGCTCTTTTCCAGAGAGCCGAGCGGAAAATGTGTGGACTCTCACGTGTCCTAACCAGCTAGTTTTCTGAGGTGTCCTTTAAATAATGCTAACTGCACACCTTCTGAGTACTTCACCCAGATTCCCCGACTTAATCTCCCAAACACCTCAGTGAGGTAGATACTATTATTATCATCTCCACTTTACAGATGATTAAAGTGGACACAGAAAAGGTAAATAATTTGGTCAAGACCACGCAGCTAGCAGTGTGTGGACGTGGCATTCAAACCCAGGCAGGCGTTCTGGCGCCGGTGTCCACACCGCCTCTCAGGCTGTCCCATGAACCTCTGGCTGTCGCCTGATGTGTCCTTCTATGTACAGCTGCCCACTCTCCCCCGGGCACCTGCTATCAAGCATGTTCTGATTGTTTAAAAACTTTCAGGCTCTGGCGAGTGTGGCTCAGTTGGTGTGCCTACCAGACAGTCCCACATCGACCAAGAGATGGTGGGTTCGGTTCCCGGCCACAGTGTGTACCCAGATTGCAAGTTCAGTTCCTGGTTGGGGCACTTTTAGGAGGCAACCAATCAATGTTTCTCTCTCTTTCTCTCTCTCTTCCTCTCTAAAGTCAATAAAGACATATCCTCAGGTAAGGATTAAAAAATATAAACATTAAAAAAAACTTTCTGGAATGTAAAGCATCCTCTAGAGTCTTATGAAATGGAACCAAGTATATTAAAGTGGAAAAAAGAATCCAGGCACAAACAGGACAATTTTAAATTTGTCTCAATTTTCAATTTTCTTTCTCTGTAGTCTCACATCCCCAGTTATAATATATTGATTTTATCTTTCATAAGAAACAATCAAACCAATAATCTTCACAAAAAGGCAACAAACCTAAAAGATGAGTTAAAGCAACAAAAATCACAGGGGGAGGGGGGAGAAACTTTTTTCATTTAAAGAATCCTGCACGTGTCATTTCAGCAAAGGTGACAATTGCTAGAGCAGAGGAGAAATGCCCCATGAATGGGTTTGCTCCCACGGGTTTCAGGCAGAAACCGGAAGCTCCGCCCCCTACAAACTACAGCCCACAAGACACTCACGTGTGCTGCTGTGCGCAGCAGCTGCATAGGAGAAAAGGAACAATCGCTTCAGCCGTTTAGGAGACTGGGTGTGATGGATGATGCCACTGACAATCTGGAAAAGAAGCAGGCAATGGAGCCGTCATGTCTTTGGCAGAAAGCACAGAGTATCTAAGTTTTCATTCTGCTAAGAGGCACCTCAGGCAGCATGCGACAATGTGCTGAGATCTGCTTCCAGGATGCTATCCTATCTAATAAGGGGGGAATAAGCTATCTGACTGTCACACCCTCACAAGATGGCAGTGCCCACAGCCAATAAAGCAGGAATATGCTAATTGACTACCACACCCTCACAAGATGGAGGCGCCCACAGCAACAAGATGGCGGTGCCCAGTCCCCTCAGCCCTGCCTCCTCCAGCCAGAGACCCCTCGTCTTCTCAGCCCCACAGGGGAAGGTAGTTGGGGGTGATCGGACCGCATGGGAGGGCAGCTGGGGACGGTCATGCTGGCAGGGGAGTAGTTAGGCCTCAATCTGGCCAGCAGGAGAGCAGTTAGGAGGCAAGACGGCAAGCAGGCGATAGTGGTTAGGAGCCAGCAGTCCCGGGATCAGGCCTAAACCAGTAGCTGGACATCCCCCAATGGGTCCCAGATTGGAGAGGGTGCATGCTGGGCTGAGGGACACCCCCCCCCCAGTGCACCAATTTCATGCACTGGGCCTCTAGGCTCTTATAACACCCAACAAACACAGGCTAGCCATTCTTCTAGGTTTTCTAAGAGCTTTGAATTTCTAGGGAAATTTCTTAAGCCCAGTCAAATTTCTCAAAAACTAAGTGCTAAAAAACCTCAAAAGCTATATTTAGATACTCTAAAAATATGACATTAACAACATACAGCTGATTTCAGATAATAACCAACACATGGAGTGATCCTGGCCCATTTCTGGCCTTTAGGACTTCCTTCTAGAAGATCAGAAGAAGTCATTAATCAATTGTGCTTTTTTGTTCGAGGTTCCAAGCCAAAGCAAGTTTGGGTAGATGACTAAACCATCGCTCAGAGCGAGTTTCAGCTTTTTGGGGAACTTTCCGTGTCTACACCACTCTCCGGCTTGGAGAGAACCTGGGCCCCGTTCTCTAGTCTGAACGAGAGAACATCAGGACTTGCCTGTCAGTGTGCGTAACTCAGGGGCCAGAGAAAAGATGAACGGGGTCTCGCCGGGCTGCCCTGGTGCAGGAGGCAGGTCTGACCTCTTCAGTATCTCAGAGAGAGAGCTCAGGAGTCACAGTGACCACTGTGACCGGCTGACCCCGTTACTCATCTTTTTTGCTGTGGTAAGTAGATGGAGTCTACTCCAGTGTCCCCAAACACAGGGTCACCCGTGACCCGGCTGTGCTCATCTGACCTGTGCCGCCTCCTCCTTCCCAGACAGACCCCATCTGCCCCGGAGCTGGGGTCCCTGCTGCTGCCCCCGGAAGGCTGTTGGGGGCAGGTAAGAGGCCGCTTTAGCCGCTCCCTTCCCCTGACTGCTTCCTGGCCCCTGCAGCGGCTCCAGGAATAAACACATTGTGGACTAAAGTGGCATTTGCCAGGATAAGACATGGGCACGCTTTACCAAATATCTCTCAGTTCTGATCAAAGCCGATGGGATTACAACCAAGCTCAGCTTTGCAGAGCAAACGGCGCCCCTCAACCTTCATGCAATGTAAGCAAACAGGAGTGGGAGCCTGGGGGAAAGGGCCTGGAGCACAGGCAGCTAGTTACCCTTTTGACTTCCTCTTCCTTTGTGTACCTCAGACAGAAGTGGAATACCCGCAGGTCTTTGCAATGGATGATGAGCTTCTCGGGGTATCTCTTCAGTTGTCCAAAGAGGGTTTTCTTTTTCTCATCAAACACTGCACGTGATAAGTCAGAAGGGAAACGATGTTATAAGGCACCAAGCTGAAGAAACAATGCCGTAGCAGCCAGCAGGGCCCCCCAGCACCCCGCAGCGCCTGGCTCTGAGACGCTCAGGCCCCTCATTCCTCTGGAGGGGCACTAGACTCCGGGAGAGCGGCCTCCTCCGAAGGAGAGAACCCAGCTCTGAAAGCTGAGATTATGGACGACGGACGGAGGCCCAGAAACATGGTTTCAGGGCAGTCAACTCCTGGTCCGTGGCTGGGGCCCTCTGCCACCTCCCTGGCCCCAAGTTTGACCGTGCGGCTCCTGCTGGTGTTAGAAGCATCACAAATGGCTGCTGCGTGGTTTCTGGAAAAGCCCTTCTCGCAGAAATAGAGGGGAGCCGAGAGGCTTGACAGCCACACACAGGACACGCCCTTCCCCAGATTCCCCCTACAGTAAAGCCCACGCTAACGGCACAGCCACCTCCTCCGCAGCGGCACCATGGGCACTGCAAAGACCGGTTCTAAGGTCAAGTCCGAGCTCCTGCAGCTAAGTGACCCCAAACAATCACTTCCCATCTCATTTTATCAACCACGGCACTGATTTAAATAGGACAAACCTGTGGAGGAATTTCAGTAAACTACAGAAAACCATAGGAACTACATTATCAGCTACACTTTCAGAACCCCCTCCCCCCTCCACCTTGGGAAAAGAGATCCTTACCTCCATAAATCTGATCCACACAGTGCAGTGTGATGTCATTTGCTCCTACGATCTTATTCTTAAACTGGGTTTCCTAAAGGATTCAGAAGGAACAACTGTGACTCCTTTCCGTGCACTGCCGGACATTAGCATGGGCAGCTGGCTGTCCTGCGTGTGCATGTTAGGCAGCACAGAAGTGCGGCCACGTGCCTGGGCAGGGGCAGTAAAGCGTGTGGGAAGAGCTGGATCCGGTGTCAGACCCAGGCCGGGCACGCCGCTCCGGGGCCGCCCTGGCCAGCACACAGGAGCGCCGGGAGATGTTGCGATCGGTCACAGCAGCAGGTGAGGGCTGCACAGGACGAGCATGGCAGGCTCGTTCTCTAGGTGCTCTCACAGGCCGGGGCCAGCCGCCCGCGGGCGCACAGGCCACGGAGCCGCTGCTTCGCGGAGGGTGGCGGCCGGCGTGGCGCTCCCGAGCGGCGTGGCCAGCCTCGCGCTGCGCTGCCCGTCCCAGCCCCTGGGTGCAGAGCACACCGACGCCGCGCTGCCGCGGGCCTGTGCCTATGAGCCGTTCCCGGACTGAGAGCTCAGTACAGGGAACACGGGGCCGCGTATCTGAGGACCCGGATTCAGGGAGTTAGACACTGGGTGACAGAGACCGAGGGAAAGCGCCGGCCTGCGGTCAAACCCAGCCCGCGCGGAGGCCGGGCGGGAGTTCCTGGAGGACAGGGAGCAGAGTGTGACCCTGCCCGGCGCCGTGCGTGCTGGGGAGCGGGGCTGGGGAGGGAACACATCGGGGCTGCACGCCCCAGCCGAGGCGCTCGGACATACATCGCCCTCCAGCGCAGGCTCGTCGCCCAGGAACGCGATCTTGAAGTCCGTGCAGACCAGCTTCCCGCAGACGCCCCGCTGGCAGGAGTCCTCCTGGACGCACTTGAGCACCGTGCTGGCCTCGCAGAGCAGCTGCTCCCCTGGACACGGAGCACGTCCTCTTAGCCCCGGGCACCAGCTCCCCGAGCCAGCCTCCCGCCTGCCCTTCAGAGGCCGCACCACAGCCCTCACGGCCTCCCCTCCCACAGCTGCTCAACGGGAGCAGAGGCCCCTCAGATACCCCTCCACACAGGGCCCTCTGGCCTCTCACTATGAATCCAGGACGTTTCCTGGGGAGGGGAGGGTGACAGCTATCAATACATCGCAGCTAAGGCCTCGGCGTTACTGCTTGGCCTGAGCAGAGGTTCCAGGAGCAACAGGAGGCAGCAAGGCCTGCCCCTGCTCCGCTCCAACCCAGGCCTCACCGCCTCGCCGGCCTCGCCGGCCTCCCCGGCCTCCGGCCTCCCCGGCCTCCCAGCCTCCCCGGCCTCCCAGCCTCCGGCCTCCCCGGCCTCCCAGCCTCCCAGCCTCCCGGCCTCCCCGGTCTCCCCGGCCTCCCAGCCTCCCCGGTCTCCCCGGCCTCCCAGCCTCCGGCCTTCCCGGCCTCCCCGGCCTCCGGCCTCCCGGCCTCCCCGGCCTCCCAGCCTCCCGGCCTCCCCGGCCTCCCCGGCCTCCCGGCCTCCCCGGCCTCCCGGCCTCCCCGGCCTCCCCAGCCTCCTGGCCTCCCAGCCTCCGGCCTTCCCGGCCTCCCCGGCCTCCGGCCTCCCCGGCCTCCCCGGCCCTCCCGGCCTCCAGCCTCCCCGGCCTCCCCGGCCTCCAGCCTCCCCGGCCTCCCAGCCTCCCGGCCTCCAGCCACTGGAGCAGGGACAGGAGCGGCGTCTCCCTGGCCGCAGGGCTGGCCGGCAGCCTCCCGGGCTGCACGTGCCCACAGCATCCTGGCCCCGCCGTCCCCGCCGTCCGGGATGGAGGAAGGGGAGGTCAGAGGTCTGTGGGAAAGAACGGTTTCCTCTCTTTCTTCACTGGGAGCGTTTCCTCCCAGTGTGTCACCTTCCTCTCTCCCAGGCCCGCCCGCGGGAAAGCTGCCCTCCTGAGCCAGCGCCGTCCTGCGGACAGAGGTGAGGGCGCGGGGACAGTCTGCTCCCACAGGAGCCCATCGGGGCGGGGGGCCGGCTGAGGCAGGAGAAGAGAAGGTTAGGGGGAAGTGAAGTGTAGACACTTTGCAACAAAAAGGAGAAGGAAATTCTCCTCCCAATCAGTAACCCCAGAACCTGCGCTGGCTGCTTCCTCCAGGGCCGTTTGGCTCGGATTCATTCAGCCTGACCTCCAGCCTGTGAACGGAAAGTTACATCGCTGGGCGGTCAGGGACACACGGGGATGGTTCTGCCTTCCAGGGGCTAGCTGCTAAGGAGACGAGAAGATGGCTGTCAGGCCCCTCCAGCCAGACCGCAGAGCCTGCAGAAAACAATGCGGTCCGGGCCCTCGGGGTTCAAACAGTCCCAGAAAAGGTGCCTCCTAAGTCCCGGTGGAAGACCTGTGGGCAAGGCTTCCTGAGCTCCCGGCTCCTGGGTGGGCCTCCCCAGAACAGGGCTGCAGCCTGCGCCGAGCATGGACACGGTGAGGCTGTGCAAGCGTGTCAGCCTGTGTGCGCAGAGGATCCGGGTCGTGGGCGCAGACAGGCTCTCAGTCTATCTCAGAAACGGGGGAGCCGGCGGGAGCTCACACTGCACACCCATAAGAGACCAGCAGTAACCAGGAAGTGGGAGAATGCAGGTAACACTCAGCTTAAAACAAAGTATTTTTCTGAACCTACAGTCCAAGAAAAGGAAATACAATAGGATATATGGACTAAGATTTAGGCCATTATTTTGGGAAAAACCCTTTGAAACTTAAAGCATTTTTTTTAAAAGTTATAAAATTCCAACATATTTACCAAATAAGGCGGATCAGCCAGAAACCTGTGCATACTCACATACTCCCCCAAAAATGGAAATAATAAAAAGCACCAGAACAGCCCCTATTGTTTTGGGAAAACGCACCTTTAAACACTTATGTTAAAAAGCTATTGAGGTTAGAAAAAACAAAGCGTAAGAACTGAATGCACTGGACAGCCCCATGTAGGAAGAGGACACACCATCAAGTAGTTTCCGGTTCTGAATTCAGATCTGACAAAAGCTTGACTTAAGTCACAGAGACACTTTCCCTATCTCAAAAACACCACCGCCTGGCAGTACTGCTCAGTGGTTGGAGCACTGACCCTGCACTGACCATCCTCAGTTTGGTCGGGGCACATGCAGGGGGCAAGCCATCAATGTGTCTCTCTCTCACCAATTTTTCTCCCTGTGTCTCTCCCCCTCCTTTCCACTCCCTGAAAATCAATGGACAAAATATCCTTGGTGAGGATTAGCCACAACAAAAAATACCCACCAACCCACGCTCCTTGGTGATGACCACAGAGCCAAGTCCTGGTAGCCGTGGTGGCCGGGGATGGCGTTGGTGAGCCAGCACACCTGGCATTGGTGCTCTGATGACCAAGCAGAGATGACAGGTGAGGCCACTCACCAACGCCTGCCTGGGGAAGCCCAGGTAAGGGCCGCTGCGCTAGGTGAGGGCAGCTGTGCCAGGTAAGGGCGGCTACAGTTAGGCAGCAGGCAGAGTGTGGGCAGCAGGCTTTGTGGGGGACCTGACTGAGGACCAGATACTGGACAGGCCCAGTGAAGCGACCGGACAGAGATGAGGACGCCCAGGTTTACTTTCACCTGGGGGTGGGGGGGTCTTCACACCGCTGTAGCCCTCGCACCCAGTGTGTAAGTACTGAGCTAAAAACCTGGTATTCTGTCCAGCTCACGGCCGTTACGTTTTGTGTGATGGAAACAAAGGCACACACAGTGACAGAGGAATGACATGATGGTCACTGGCTTTGAGCTGTACATGATGCTGACATGACTGTTACCTGGCAACAAGTGAAGCGTGACTTCCTTCTCTGCTGCTTCCTTTTCGTTTGTGTGAATTTCCTAAAAGACAAGAGCAAAGGGTAATATTTTATTTGTTTAGGGCTCAAAATGAGTAATAAGGCCATGCTTTCAGAATATTCATGAAAATATGCCTGCAGGAGTTTTTTGTTTATTTGACAAGCCAATTACTTTTTTTAAGAGTATTTTATAACTAAAGGATAACAGAAAATTCCAACAGATTAGTTCAATGCACTAAGATAATTATTTAGGACTGACAACTATTCGCCGCCCAGGCAGAGTGGAGGGGCGGGAGGGGTACTCCCTGGCTGAGGATAAAGGCCCCACAGAAAGAAGGCAGCCGTGGCAGAGAGGGCGGAAGGCAGCCCACAGAACGGCCCCTCCAGGGAGAAGCAGGGTGACAGGTAAACCACCGCTGTCCTAGAGCTTAACGGGAAGAACAGGAAAACATGAACGTATGGAGTCAATACTCTGATCTTAAAAAATAAAACAGTAAAAAACCAAAGAAGCCAATGCCATGCAGCCGCTCTGTGGCACCAGGACCAGCAAAGACAGCTGGAATGCCAGGGCCCCTTTTGATTACCCACGACCCCAGGACAGTGCCAATGGGTTAAGGAATTAAGGCCGGGCTCTGTGTGGCTGTTTCTCAATGAAAATGTCTTCAAATGCCTCCCTGGTGGGCTCAGTGTTTATTGAAAATTCCAAGACAGGCAGCAATCCTTCATGAATTAACGGCCAAAGCAATAGTCCTGCATGGCTGTCAGCCTCACAAGAGAGGCCTGGGGGCCTCCAAATGCACCCTCCACTCAGCCAGGAAGTAGTCCTGCCCATCGGCTCATCTGTCTGCGGGAGCATCTCTGCTAACACCCGCTCACAAGCAGCACCGGGCAGAGAGACGTGTTCCATGACAGCATGCAGATGCCGTCAGTCAAGCCTGACTCCGAAAAGTAATGCAACACACCACCAGTTTGTCAGCAAATGCAACTGAAATTTGTTTCATCTTGTTTTGTTTTTTGACAGGGGCTCTGGGTAGTTTTCTGAAGATGCTGATCCCGATTGAATCAGAAGAAATGTGGTACAGCTGAGTCAGGGAGAGGCGAGGCAGCCCACTGAGGCAGAAGCAGAAAATTTGTGGCTGCCTCAGAGACCCATTTTGAGCAGGCCAATTGCTTTTGTTGGGTTGATTTAAGAAGACGATAAGCCCTGGCCATGTGGTTCGGTTGGTTGGGCAATGTCCTGTGCCCCGAAAGGCTGCCCGCCTGATTCCGGTCAGGGCCCATGCCCAGGGTGTGGGCTCCATGCCCGCTGGGGGCCTTGCAATGTTTCACTCTCACATCTCGTTTCTCTCTCTTCCTCCCTTTTCGTTCCTCTCTCTCTAAAAATCAACTTTAAAATCCTTAAAAAAAAAAAAAAACAGGACAAGCCCTGGCCGGGTAGCTCAGTTGGTTGGAGCACTGTCCTGATATACCAGGGCTGTGGGTTCAATCCCTGGTCAGGACACATACAAACTCAACCAATGAGTGTATAAGTAAATGGAACAACAAAGCAATGTGTCTCTTTCTCTGTCCCTCTCGCTCCACCTCTCAACTCGATAAGTAAAAAAATGTAAAGAGGATAAGAGCATGGGTTTACCCCACTGATGACGAGGAGCGACATCTGTTCCTGCTCCCACTGCTAATAACAACAATCCCCTGGGCCCCCCAGCTGCCATGCCCCCCGTTATCTAAGAACCTCACCCAAAGGCCACGCCTGACTAGAGGTGAGACTGTCACGCGCTCCTCAGCAAGCTTGTGGCCAAAGGAGACCTCCTGGGACCACTGCCCACAGCTGGCAGCCTTACCAAGCTGCCATCTGCTGGCTCCTCGGAAACAGGTTTCTGAGGAAGGGTGTGCCCACGGCACAGGCTCCTATGGACGCAAGGAGCAAAACTGTGAGTCAGCACTCACGCCTACATTTGGTTCCTCAGAGCTGACCCATCTCTAACACAAACCAATGCATTTCACTAACAGCTCCGACTCCCCTAAGCATCAAATGCCGAGGATAAGACGAGTGAGAACTGACCTCTGCTCTCAACAAGTGCACACACACAAAATACCTGGAACGCTGGGCGATCAGGCAGTAACCTAGAGCCTGCAAGGTGACTTCTCGACTCCTCATCACGTTTAGTCCTCAAAGCCTTAGTGCCAGCACTGTCCTTCCAGAGCCGGCGATGAAGCTGGCCCTGGTTAAGGAAGTGGGACTCGAGCCTCAGTTTACCTGGCCGCTCATACTCTTGACTACAACACATCCTCCCCAGGCGCTGGCTCCTCCTCCTCAGCTTTCACACTGCCGTCTGCTGAGCTGTCACCTCACTGCACCGCGCTGAGCCAGCACTGCGGGCCCAGGAGGAACAAGCACCGGCTGGGCCTGCCCAGAGCGCCCGGAGCCACACATGATAAAGACAGGGCAGCACGCTCTGCTCACTCTGCTCGGGAAGGCCAGGCTGATGGGAACGGCAGCATGGCAGAGCCGCAGTCAGAGGGCAGCTAAGACTTGAAAATCAGCAGAAATGAGGACAGGCCAAACGACCCACACTCTCCAGCTGCCCTCCTCATGTCTCTCCTGGGCGGCCTGTGCTCCTGGATGAGCCTCCCACTCACAGCATCGCCAACAACAGACGCTGATGGCCCCAAACGGCTCTTCCCTCCACCTCTCTCCTCAGCGCTGGAGACCTGGACACCCAAACAGCCGCCGGGCCACGGCCCTGGAATGTCCCTCAGGTCCTCCCAGTGTGCCCATGTCACAGCCCTGTCACCTCCCGTCCCTCACCAAGCCAGTTCACCCTCCTGGACTCTGACTCAGTAGATGGCCCGCCAGCCACCCAGTTAGCCACACAGACACCCAAGAGCACTAGTATTTTCTGCCCTCCACATTCTGTTTGCTCTGCTTCCTCAACAGCCCAGAACGCATCCACGTCTGCCCATCCCTCTTGCTGCTCTTACTCCAGGATACGGTTAGCTCTGCCTTGCATGCTTCATGATCATGGTTGCACTGGGGTAATCCACTGTCCCCCACTCCAATGTGATGGAGAAGCAGCCTGTCCTGACAGTAAACTGTCAATAAAAGTCTACTGAAAGAATGAATAAACAAAAGCATAAAAAGAGGCAAATAATTTTTGATCCTGGTGCTATTCTTCAATCCTAAACAGTTAAGAGAGAAACAACTGCAGTACCTAAGTGTATGATGAGTGCCAGGTATTACGGAACCTCTAGAGACCATCCCTTAGCAGCTTTCTGAAATACACTCCAGCCCAGGGTCGCCAACCTTCCGGACCTCACGAACCCCCAGTTGGTGGCCACTGATGTAGTCTCACCAAGCGAGGAGGGGCATTCTCAAAGCCAGACTCCAAATCTGAAGCCTTAGCACCGAGGACAGGGACTAGGGACTCAGCGACACTCTCACTGTCCAGGTCCAGGAAGCTGGGAATCAGAACAGGACCCGTTTCCTAGAACTGACTCCTGGGCTGCTGGCTCCCTGCTCCTGGGATCCTTCCAGCGGCAGGACCAGCAGGCTCACTCCTCTGACATGACCAGCTCGCCTCAACGTGACCCACTGGACACTGGCTCTGGCAATTCCTGCAGCAGCTACTCCGCTGATACACCACGCGGCCAGCCTCTGGAGCCAGGAGGCAGACAGGCGGCACGAGGGCACTGCGCCCTGTCTGAGGGACTGCTATTCGCCAGCACGCAAACCAGTTCTCAGCCACCGCAAATGCTCATCTCTCAGGGAACTCGACGAGCATTCGGGGCTAAGCATTAATTATCCACAAAACATACATCTAACTTCAACATGCCAATGTGTAATCTGCTGGAGGCTCTCCTGTGCCCACTCCCACAGGCCTATGTCTTTGCCCTGACAACAACCCTGTAAGTATGCCCACCCCCTTGCCAGACAAGGCCGACGAAGCCCCTCGAGGGTGAGTGATGGGCCTGGGCCACACAGCTGCACACGCGGTGACCAATTCAGTGATCTTGATGCCAACTTCGTTTCTGTCCACGTTTATTAAGACACACTAGTAATTCGCGTAAGATACAGTTCACCTGAGTGTACAACCCAGTGGGGTTTAGTATGTTCCCGGAGTTGTAAAGCCATGACCACAATCCATTTTAGACCCTTTCGTGCCTCAGAGAAGCCCTATACGCGCCCTGGGCGGTGGCTCAGTTGGTTGGAGCATCATCCCGTACACCAAAGGTTGCAGGTTCGATTCCAGTCCTGTGCCTAGAGGAGACACCCCAATCAATGTCTGTCTGTCTGTCTGTCTCTCTCAGTCTTTCTCTCTCTCTCTCAAACAACAACAAATGAAACCCTGTACCCATTAGCATTCATCCCTCATTCTCCTTATCGCCCCCCACCCCCGCCCCCAGCCTAGGCAACTGCCAATCATAAACTGGGTTCCGGTTATAAACCACCGCGGTGTGTCCTGCCAGCGGTAACGGCTGCAGCAGAGGAGCAGGCAGCACCTCTGGCGGCGCGCTACCCCAGCCCGAGCCATACTTACTCGCGAGTCCGTTGTTCACATTTAGACCGCTTTTCCCCTTACCTCAGAGTCTCTCTTTTTTAAGGAAGGAAGGAACTGCTCACTAAGACCCAAACCAGAGCCCTCACTGTCTGACAGCTCAGCACTTACTGAGGGCAGTGAAAGTATTACTCACTCAAGCTCCTCAGCAAGGATCGCTCTCACCACATTGCCTGGCCTGGAACAATCCTAACGCTTTGTCACACTCCCCCTGGTCAGCCACTCCAGCTGCAGAGAAATGTGAGGCCCAAATGCCAGTGAGCCTCCGAACACAGATCTGACCGCACAGACAGCTAGCGGCTCGATCCCAACTGAGAGGCCGCTCGCCGATGGCCTGGGAGGCCGGGAGAGAGAACTCCAGTGGCTCAGAGGAGACGTGGGAGGCCGGGAGTGAACTCCAGTGGCTCAGAGGAGACGTGGAGGGGCCGGGAGTGAACTCCAGGGGCTCAGAGGAGACGTGGAGGGGCCGGGAGTGAACTCCAGTGGGTTCAGAGGAGACGTGGGAGGCCGGGAGTGAACTCCAGTGGCTCAGAGGAGACGTGGGAGGCCGGGAGTGAACTCCAGTGGCTCAGAGGAGACGTGGAGGGGCCGGGAGTGAACTCCAGTGGCTCAGAGGAGACGTGGGAGGCCGGGAGTGAACTCCAGTGGCTCAGAGGAGACGTGGAGGGGCCGGGAGTGAACTCCAGTGGCTCAGAGGAGACGTGGGGGGCCGGGAGTGAACTCCAGTGGGTTCAGAGGAGACGTGGGGGGCCGGGAGTGAACTCCAGTGGCTCAGAGGAGACGTGGGGGGCCGGGAGTGAACTCCAGTGGGTTCAGAGGAGACGTGGGAGGCCGGGAGTGAGAACTCCAGTGGCTCAGAGGAGACGTGGGAGGCCGGGAGTGAACTCCAGTGGCTCAGAGGAGACGTGGGAGGCCGGGAGTGAACTCCAGTGGCTCAGAGGAGACGTGGGAGGCCGGGAGTGAACTCCAGTGGGTTCAGAGGAGACGTGGGAGGCCGGGAGTGAGAACTCCAGTGGCTCAGAGGAGACGTGGAGGGGCCGAGAGTGAACTCCAGTGGGTTCAGAGGAGACGTGGGAGGCCGGGAGTGAACTCCAGTGGCTCAGAGGAGACGTGGGAGGCCGGGAGTGAGAACTCCAGTGGCTCAGAGGAGACGTGGGGGGCCGGGAGTGAACTCCAGTGGCTCAGAGGAGACGTGGGAGGGGCCGAGAGTGAACTCCAGTGGCTCAGAGGAGACGTGGGGGGCCGGGAGTGAACTCCAGTGGCTCAGAGGAGACGTGGGGGGCCGGGAGTGAACTCCAGTGGCTCAGAGGAGACGTGGGGGGCCGGGAGTGAACTCCAGTGGCTCAGAGGAGACGTGGGGGGCCGGGAGTGAACTCCAGTGGGTTCAGAGGAGACGTGGGAGGCCGGGAGTGAGAACTCCAGTGGCTCAGAGGAGACGTGGAGGGGCCGAGAGTGAACTCCAGTGGGTTCAGAGGAGACGTGGGAGGCCGGGAGTGAACTCCAGTGGCTCAGAGGAGACGTGGGAGGCCGGGAGTGAGAACTCCAGTGGCTCAGAGGAGACGTGGGGGGCCGGGAGTGAACTCCAGTGGCTCAGAGGAGACGTGGGAGGGGCCGAGAGTGAACTCCAGTGGGTTCAGAGGAGACGTGGGAGGCCGGGAGTGAACTCCAGTGGCTCAGAGGAGACGTGGGAGGCCGGGAGAGAGAACTCCAGTGGCTCAGAGGAGACGTGGGAGGCCGGGAGTGAACTCCAGTGGCTCAGAGGAGACGTGGGAGGGGCCGAGAGTGAACTCCAGTGGGTTCAGAGGAGACGTGGGGGGCCGGGAGTGAACTCCAGTGGCTCAGAGGAGACGTGGGAGGCCGGGAGTGAGAACTCCAGTGGCTCAGAGGAGACGTGGGGGGCCGGGAGTGAACTCCAGTGGCTCAGAGGAGACGTGGGAGGCCGGGAGTGAACTCCAGTGGCTCAGAGGAGACGTGGAGGGGCCGGGAGTGAGAACTCCAGTGGCTCAGAGAAGACGTGGAGGGGCCGGGAGTGAGAACTCCAGTGGGTTCAGAGGAGACGTGGGGGGCCGGGAGTGAACTCCAGTGGCTCAGAGGAGACGTGGGAGGCCGGGAGTGAACTCCAGTGGCTCAGAGGAGACGTGGGGGGCCGGGAGGGAACTCCAGTGGAAATGATGCACGGAGGCTGCAGCAGGCCAGGCCGCAGTGCCCGGGCTGCCTCGGGCGCTGCCGACGGGAGCGGTGGGGTGTGGTCCCAGGCACAAGAGGAGATGCCAGGAGAGGATGGCGATGGACATGCAGACAGACCTCCCTCCCCAAAGGTCCGGGGACCACTCCTGGTGGGAGCACAGCGGCGGGGAAAAGGGGCCGCTGGCGGGTCCTGCTGGAGCCCTCAGACAGGAGTCAGACTGCTTCAGGAGGGCAGAGAAGGGTCAGCTCACTGGGAGGGAAAGTGCGGGAAGAGGCCCTCCGGGGAGAGGGGTGGTGCCTGTGGGACAGGGCAGCGCCCACAAGACGGACAGCACCCAGTCCAGGCACAGCCCCCACGGGCGCCAGGGAGAGCAGTGCTGGAGGGGCGGTAGAATGTAGGCCAAGTCTTGCTTCTATCGGGACCCACACTGGTGGCCCAAAGAACATGTGAACACACACACACACACACACACACACACACACACACGGCTGCAGCTTCTGGGAGAGGAGTAACGGCCACTACAATTCAGTTAGTGTTTACTGCACGCCAGGTACTGTGACGAGGATTGCCTTACTGAACTAACAACAATCTATGGGCTCGATCCTATTGTTTTAATTCCCACTTCACAGGTCAGAAAACTGCAGCTCAGAGAGTTAAATTCCAGCCCAAACCCACAGTGCCAGCACAGAGCTCCAAGCCCAAAGCCACGCTCTCCCCGAGTGACAGAGGCAGCACTGGGTGTGAGCAGGTGTTCAGAGAGGGTGGCAGGTGGCAGCGAGGGGCGTCAGGGTCTCATCATTCCAGCTAACTGGTGTGACCGGCGGCAGCTGCAGAACATGGCCTTGCCCTCTGCCTCCGCCCCCCCCCTCCAGGACTGCCCCGTAAGGGCCAGACCAGCTGGAGAGTGGTGCCGAGCTGACGCCTTCAGCAGGAGCTGCCTGAGGGCTCGGTGCCAGGGGAGCCAGCAGCTCCAGAGGAAGACAGTCCTGCGGGCCTCGCAGCGGCCGGGATTCCTCTCCGGGCGCTCTCACGTGCACATGCCTCCGTGGGGGTGAGGACGGACGCTCCAGCCACCTGGTCCCAATGCGCCTTCGGAGTCGCCCCTCTGGCTGCCAGCTACAGCAGCCTCCTCCCCACCAGGCCCCTCTGCCGCCGCCCTTTCCAGTCCCCCTACAGCCTGCGGAGGCTGTGCTCAGCAGCCCTCCTCCTCTGCGCTCCGTGCTCCACGGTGCCCTCCTCAGTGCTCCCGCACAGCAGGCAGCACCGCTCCGGACAGCCGCTGGCAGCCTCTGCTGACGCCCTCTTCCGCAGGAGAACTCCTGGTGCCGGGGCTGGCCTCCTGCCTTCCTAACTCCAGCTCAGTGCTTAGCGAAGGGGAGGCAGGCAATCCAGAATTCCTCCGATCCGTCACTGCTGACCACAGCATCCAGCTGTGCCGAGTGTCCACCACATGTCCACCCTGCGCTCCAAACAAGCCTGCAGGGCACACGCCATCCAAGCTACAGGTGAGGAAGGAAGTCAGAAAGCCCACGTCACAACGGGAAACGGAGCTCACGGGACAGAAGCAGAACAGGAATTCCATTTTAAGTCTGGAGAAAAGGCGGGAACAGTGGACTTTTCATCTGAAACACTGGGCTCATTTCCTGCGAGGTTCTCTCAGGATTTAAAACTCTCGGAGCAAAAACAAAGCCTCAGAGCGCAGGGCATTGTGTGGAGCAGGGCTGGCCCTCTGGCAGGGAAAGGCAGGCCCACAACCTCGCACCACAGTGGCCTGGCTTCCAGGCACACCTGGCTTTGCTGTGGCTGAACCTCTCCCTCCCCCCGAAGCACAGCCGTGAGGCCGCCAGGCTGCCAGGGAAAGGCTGCGGCCAGCCGTGTCTGGGAGCAATGAGGACCGGCACAGGAGGGGGCGACGGTGTTAGCTCAGGATTTACATATGGAATCAAAACAGCACGGTCTTGCAACTGCCTGTGAAATCATTATTACTCCCGGAGGCCATTGATTTTACTTACCCAGATCTCATGTGAACCACTGACCGGACCTGATAAACGGACAGATTCTGCTCTATGACAGACAGACTTAGAAGCGAGGAGAGAGAAATAGGCACACAGGCTGAAACTAGCAAAATGTCAAAGGCCAAATGTGAACAATGAAAAAAGTCAACTCCTAAGTGTTCCATTCGGGTGGAATTTTACATGTAATCACACCATTCTCAGACACGAAGGAACAAGAAAAGAGGAAAAGGAGCTCTGAGAGAGAGTGGAAAATTCTGTGCGCGTCCCACCCAGCGGACTTCCCTGCATGATGCCATGCTGCACACCACTGACACTCACTTTCGTTCACGCCTTAGCGGAGATGTCTGCGTGCTGAGATTAACGGTCACGCACTTTCTGAAGCCACCCAGGTGGCTCTGACCACCGCTCCGAACAGCAACCGTGACAGCCCAGCTCCTGAAGGCTGACCCTGCGCCTGGACCCTGCTCAGGGCTCTCTCTCCCTGCAAATCACATTTACTGTTCATAAATCACATTTACTATTCATAACCACTCAGACACTGCAGGTAAAGAGGCGTTATTATTATTCCCATGTTTCATGCAGCAGCGCCACTGAGACACAGAGGCGAACATGGGAGAGCAACTGGCTGCTGACTCCTGGAGCTGCGCACGCAGGCAGCAGGCAGGCAGGCAGTTAGGCAGGCAGGCAGGCAGTTAGGCAGGCAGGCAGTTAGGCAGGCAGGCAGTTAGGCAGGCAGGCAGGCAGGCGTTAGGCAGGCAGGCAGGCAGGCAGGCAGGCAGTTAGGCAGGCAGGCAGTTAGGCAGGCGTTAGGCAGGCAGGCAGGCAGACAGTTAGGCAGGCAGGCAGGCAGTTAGGCAGGTAGTTAGGCAGGCAGGCAGGCAGGCAGTTAGGCAGGCAGGCAGGCAGTTAGGCAGTTAGGCAGGCAGGCAAGCAGTTCGGCAGGCAGTTAGGCAGGCAGGCAGTTAGGCAGGCAGTTAGGCAGGTAATTAGGCAGGCAGGCAGGCAGTTGGGCAGGCAGGCAGTTAGGCAGGCAGTTAGGCAGGCAGGTAGTTAGGCAGGCAGTTAGGCAGGTAATTAGGCAGGCAGGCAGGCAGGCAGGCAGGCAGTTAGGCAGGCAGGTAGTTAGGCAGGCAGTTAGGCAGGCAGGCAGTTAGGCAGGCAATTAGGCAGGCAGGCAGTTAGGCAGGCAGGCAGGCAGGCAGGCAGGCAGGCAGGCAGGCAGGTAGTTAGGCAGGCAGGCAGGCAGGCAGGCAGTTAGGCAGGCAGGCAGGCAGTTAGGCAGTTAGGCAGGCAGGCAGGCAGGCAGGTAGTTAGGCAGGCAGGCAGGCAGTTAGGCAGGCAGGCAGGCAGTTAGGCAGGCAGGCAGTTAGGCAGGCAGTTAGGCAGACAGGCAGGCAGGCAGGCAGGCAGGCAGATAGGCAGGCAGGCAGGCAGGCAGGCAGAAGGGACTCCTGGGCCGTAGACCCTGCAGCCCTTCCTGCAGCTTCACTCCCTCCTCCTGTCCTCCCCTCTCCCCCTCACCTCCTCTCTTCCTTCCCAAAGCAACAGAAGATTAGAGGCTACCTAAGAATTATTCCAGTTCGATCTACACTATCTTACCAAGTGTTTTTAAATGATTCATTAAACTGCAAACCCACTGTCCTTATGGTCTTAAAAAGTAGCACATCAGAAGTCAGGAGCAGAATGTGAAGAGAAATTGAGGGTGTTTTCCTGCTGGAAAAACAACTCCCAGTATAAGCTCTCCTGACACAGACCAGCAGTACACGGTCAAACGCGGCAACCACATGCAGGTGAAAATTTGTACACATGTGATTGCAACCATGTAGGACAGACACACACAGAGCCTGGGCATGCTAGAAAACAAGTGCTTCCATTAGGACAGCATAACTAAGGGTGACTTTATTTCTCTAACTTGTAAAGTCTGCAACTTTATTACACTGTCTTTATCATAAAAATAGGGTGCACATCTCATAGTGATAAAAAACACTGTGGCCCCCGAAACTAGGTTTCTCTAGCGTACGCTACCATACAGGACGGTTTAATGTGGAAGTAGTCCAAGACCATTAACGTCCTGTTGAGGATAGATATTCAGAGAAAAATCTAGAACTCTGGATTTCTAAGTCCGGGTTCCCCAGAGCCCAAGATTCTGAGGGCAGCCGGAGAGGGAAGGCGTGCGGAGGCGGGTCTGGCTCTGGGGGCGGCGGCTGCCGGATGGCAGCTGGGGGACCAGGAAGTGCTGCCTGGCAGCCTCCTGACAGGCTCTGGCGGCCCCGAGCAGGAGCCGTGTGGGCTGGACGCGGCCAGGCGGACCCGCAGGAAGCACATGCAGCAGGGAAAGAGCGGAAGCGCGGGCCAGGTCAGCAGGCTGAAGCCACAGCTAAGAAAGTGGTCATTTCAGGAAGAACTTGTCATGTCCTTTAGTGGCCTGTTAAGTCATTAGCAATGACTCTATAAAAGGAAAAAATTCTGCCATTTAGAAAGTCTTTTGGAAAAAGAAAAAGTTATAATCTTTAAAATAAAGAAAAAGGTAATGGATCTAGATTTTGCTTTTAAAGGTAGTTTTATTGCTGGGATTGGGGAAGTAGAGCTATTTTAGGATAAAACAATCTCTTCTTGTCATCTATTGATCAGCCATCAAAATGAGTGGTCCAATACAGTAGTCTTTTACCACAAAATAAGCTCAAATACGTCATCTGTTTGTACCCCGGCACTGAGCAGTGCCTGGAACTAGGTGCTGAGGAAACACCGAGGAACTAACTAACGTGTCTCCATGGAGCCTGTTCCACTGTCACTGGAGGGGAACTAACAAGAGCCAAGGAGACACTGCTGCTGAGAACACTGTGAGGAGGCACTCGGTGTGCGCATGCTTCCGGACAACATGTTCTGCACTCATACACATGAGGAGGAAGAATGTGGACACCCAACACCCTTCGCCAGCTGGGACCCTGACGACTCGCCTTCTCTGGGCCCCTTTCCGCCTCTAAACACAGAAAGGGAGGTAACCGCACCAGTGTCCCCCAGGAGACGGGGGGAAGGAGGAAAAAGGCCAGTGCTGTTTCGGGAACACAGACGGACCTACACCCATCAGCGATCACTAGGTTTTTCAGTTTTGATATAGACCCACAGTCCCGTCTCTGGGAAGACACAGGACACAGGCTTACCTCTCCCCACCGAAGAAATAACCTTAGTGAGGACAAGCAATGAAATGGGTTCTTTTCCCTAAAAGGGACAAATGAAAAAAAAGTCAGCTCTTAAGTCTGGATTCTTGTTCTGCCCCTTCCCCGTCTTCCTCTCTTCCTGCCTTTTCTCCCGCGCCCCTGCCTGCGGCTCAGCGGCAGGTCCGGGCTGTCCTGCTATGGCGCTGGCTGCAGGGAGGACACGAACCCCGGGCCTCGCTTCCACATCTGGTCACAGAGGGCGCAGCATCGACTGGATGACCTTCAAATTCCTTCCAATCTCCATCTCCACAAAGAAGACGGTGAAAACTATTACCATTAGTGCATTGAAGTCAAACACTGACCAGATTCTCCTGGAAAGAGCGTTGTGACCGTATCTGGAATATTGCACAAATATGGGCAAAGTACAGCAGCTCTACACACACAAGTTCCCGAAGTTTCCATTCAACTTCCTTATCACAACGGAACGGACTATTACTGAATCACAGCTTTCTCTTAGGACCTCTTAAGCTTCTGGTTACAGACACTAGATTTTTTTTTTTAATTACATATATGTTCTTTAAATTTTTTAAATTAATTTCAGACAGGAAGGGAGCGGGAGAGAGAAATAGAAACATCAATGATGAGAATCACTGACCAGCTGCCTCCTGCAGGCCCCCACTGGGATTCAATCTGCAACCTGGACATGTGTCCCGACGGGGAACTGAACTGAGACCTCCTGGTTCATGGGTCGAAACTCAACCAGCAACACCGGCCAGGCAAGCATTTCTAATCACTAGAAATTACCAAACCAGTGTTTACAATTTCAAGCTAACTGAGCAGAAAGCTGACAGCTTTGAAGAATCAGACCTGTCTCTCATCACCAGAGAAGATGACTAAGTGGAAAAACACTTCACAATCACATTACCATATTACGTTCTTGGTTCTTTGGCTACCTACTTAACATCTATCTCCCCAAGACACCGTATGTCTCTGTTGAGAAAAAGGGGTCAAATCAAAATGAGGTTAACAAATGACATGGAAAGACATTTACAATATACGGTATATTTCTGGCGAAAAAGGCAGATTACAAAGTAATATAATCAACAATATCAATCCTATTTTGGTAAAAAAAAATATATATATATGGATACACTACACACACCCATAGGATACACTCCAAGTTGTCAATAAACATAACTTTTCTGTAAAATGTTTGCATATCTATATTTTCTTATTATTTTTTTAAAATATACTGTTATTGATTTCAGAGAGGAGAGGAGAGGGAGAGACAGAAACATCAATGATGAGAGAGAATAATTGATCAGCTGCCCCCTGCACGCCCCACACTGGGTATCAAGCCTGCAAACCCCGGCACATACCCTGACCAGGAATCGAACTGTGACCTCCTAGTTCATAGGTCGATGTCCAATCACTGAGCCTCGCCGGCCAAACAATTTTCTTATTTGTCTACAGTGAACACTTATACCTCCTGAAATAATTCAAACATTTTATGTAACAAGAAAAACGGATCTGGCTCCCGATCAACAGATGCCTCCCTGAGGCACAGCTCAGGGGCTCCGCACAGGGGCTCCCCAGCACCCTTTGCACCATGTACCGGGGCTAAGCTGGGGTGGGGCGCGGAGACATGGTGCCAGCCGTCAAGCACCACCAAGCAGGCCCAGCCCTCTCCTTCCTGCTCACCTCCACTCCCCTCACAAGCGTCTGGGCAGAGCTCACACACTGACCGAAGGTCCTCAGTGGCAGTTCAGGATGTAACTCTCACCCTCATCGGTTAGGGATCAATAACAGAAGGACAGTTACTCTGGCGGAGATCCAGTTATAAACTGGAGCTAATCTCTAGCCCTCGAGTTAAGCTGGCCAATGCAAGCCTTTCCTTTTTTTTTTTCTTAAAACATGTTTTTATTATTTCAGAGAGAAGGGAAGGGGGAGAGAGAGGTAGAAACATCAATGATGAGAATTATTGATCGGCTGCCTCCTTGGCCTGGAATCGAACTGTGACCTCCTGGTTCATAGGTCAACACTCAACCATGAGCCAGGCCGGCTGAGCCAATCCTTTCTGATAAGAATGAAAAATAAGCCATGATGTTGAAAAGCATCATCGTCAAATCCATTTTCCAGTTAAACACTTCTGCCTTTAACAGGAAGTGCTGGCTCCTAACAGATTGCTTGGCATAGCAAAAGCAGCCGCGCTGAACGCCCCAGGCCTGATGGGCCAGGACCAAGTTCATCACCAGGCACAGATACCATGGTATCAGGAGGCGTGCAGGCTGTCCTGGCAGCTCAGACCGTCCCGCAAACCCAGGATCTCCCGCTAACAAAAGGAACGTGCATACGAAGAAGGGCTAGGACAGTGGTCAGCAAACTGCGGCTCCAGAGCCACATGCAGTTCGCAAGCCGCGGTTTGCAGACCACTGCCTTCGGGAAAAACACTTAAGAAACATTTTAATGATGTACTGATGTCTTTAACCTGAAGTCAAAACTGCTGGGTCAGGGTAATGCCTTACAGCAGAGCAGCAAACCGAGGCTCTCGAGCCGAGCCGCAGTTTGCCGACCAGTGGGCTAGGAAGCCAGCCTTCACAGGCAGCAAGGTGAAGGCAACCCAAGGAAAGGAGAAACGGCAGGAGGCCCGTCCTCAGAGAAGCATGAGGAGCGCCCCCGCGGAGAGCCAGAGCGTGCCACCAGCCCAGCGCCCTCCGACGCACGCGGGCTGGGCCTCCAGGCTGCGCTCACCATCTCCAGCGTGACATCTGGCAGAGCGGCACACGTACTTCCACACCAACTGTCTCCTCACCCCCGCTCTCGCGTCTCTTAAAAACCACCCACAATTTACATCAGAGCCTTACCCTCTGTCACAAAACATTTTTGGAGACTGCTTACAACCTACACAGCACTATTTTCCTGCAAGAAAACAAAACTGCCAACTTTAAGGATCTGAAAAAAAACTGCCAGCCATAAGGATCTGAAAACACTGCCAGCTGTAGGGATCTGGTCACTGCAGGCTGCAGGCTCCCTTCCCTGGCCACCCTCAGAAGAAATGGAACCGGCGCTGCGGGCAGAGGGAAAGCACGCCTGATTACAACATGTGCACTTGGCCGGTGAAAAAATCTGAGCGTTCCTGAACTGTGGCCACATTTCAGAAGTTTCTCCACTTGCAGTTTAACCTCACTTACAAGGGAAGGTTAAAGATCAGTTGTACTTCAACCAGGGCGCAATAAAAAAATAAATAAGTAAAAAAATCAAAAGCCACCGAGAGAGAGAGAGAGAGAGAGAGAGGGGGGGGGGGGGAGAAGAGAGAGAGAAGAGAGAGAGAGAGAGAGAGAGAGAGAGAGAGAGAGAGAGAGAGACAACGGACTCAGGGTTGCCCAGGACACGACAAGGGAAGCCAGCTGGAAATTCAAAGTGACCCCGACTCCTTATCAGGCACTTACAGAGGAAGAGGAAGTGGTTTGCACTTTATTTTTAAAATTAGGTCTAACCATCAGCCCCTGGGCCGGCGCCGGCTCCACCCAAGACACCACACGTCTTGGCATTGAAGATAGCGACCCACAGGCCTCAGACTGGGGCCTCACAGCCCACCAGCCCTGGCCCTGCTCCAGAGGCCCTCAGCACCCACAAGTGGTCCCCTCGCCAGGCCCCTCTCACACCAGGCGGTTTCCCTGGGTGCTCCCCCCACACACACACACCCAGGCCTGTCCTCCCACCCAAGCACCCTTCAGGCCTCTGCAAGGAAGAAAATGGGGGCGCTTTCCCCCAGACCCTGGCGGCCTGCAGACACTCCATGGGACTCCCCGCTGTCCTGCCCGCCGCTCGCTCCTCTCTCTGACACCCAGATGCCCCTTCTGTCCATGGATGCAGGTCCCGACTGCCTAGGACAGGGACCAACACAGGGCAGGAGCTCAAGAAACATGTTCTGAATGAATGAGTGAATGAATGAGTGAATGAATGGATGAGTGAATGAATGGATGAGTGAATCAGTGAGTGAATCAGTGAGTGAATGAGTGAATGAATGGATGAGTGAGTGAGTGAATGAGTGAGTGAATGAGTGAGTGAATGAGTGAGTGGATGAGTGAATGAGTGAGTGGATGAGTGAATGAGTGAGTGAGTGAATGAATGGATGAGTGAATGAATGAGTGAATGAATGGATGAGTGAATGAATGGATGAGTGAATCAGTGAGTGAATCAGTGAGTGAATGAGTGAATGAATGGATGAGTGAATGAGTGAATGGATGAGTGAATGAGTGAATGGATGAGTGAATGAGTGAATGGATGAGTGAGTGAGTGAGTGAGTGAATGAATGGATGAGTGAGTGGATGAGTGAGTGAGTGAGTGAGTGAGTGAATGAGTGAATGAATGAATGAGTAAATCAGTGAATGAGTGAGTGAATGAATGGATGAGTGGATGAGTGAATGAATCACTGAATGAGTGAATGAATGGATGAATGAGTGAGTGAGTGAGTGAGTGAGTGAATGAGTGAATGAATGAATGAGTAAATCAGTGAATGAGTGAGTGAATGAATGGATGAGTGGATGAGTGAATGAGTGAGTGAGTGAATGAATGAGTTAATGAATGGGTGAGTGGGTGAGTGAGTGAGTGAGTGAGTGAATGAGTGAGTGAGTGAATGAGTGAGTGAATGAGTGAGTGAATGAATGAGTGAATGAATGGATGAGTGAGTGAGTGAATGAGTGAGTGAATGAGTGAGTGAATGAGTGAGTGAATGAGTGAGTGAGTGAGTGAATGAGTGAGTGAATGAGTGAGTGAATGAGTGAGTGAATGAGTGAGTGAGTGAATGAGTGAGTGAATGAGTGAGTGAGTGAGTGAGCGACTGAATGGACGGGCTTGGCAGGAGCACTAGGGAAGGTGGGGTGCGGGGAGCGGGGGATGGGGGAGGAGGGGAGGAGGCGAAGGGGAGGCTGGGTGGGGGCCGGCAGCGGCGGAGGGGGCGCCCCCGGGGAGGAGGCGGGGGCCGGGCCGCAGTCCCGCCCGCGGAGCTCAGGGCGCGGCTGGACGCGGGAAACCCGGGCAGGGCAGGCCCCGCGGGCCCGGCCCCCGCCTCCTCCCCGGCCCGGCTGCTCCCCGACGGGCCCAGGGCGCCGGCCGCGGACCTCGGGCTCCGGCCCTTCATCCCGCCCGGCCCTCCACCCCGGCGCCCGCCCGCCCCCCGGGCCCTCCCGGCCGCGGCCGCCCGCCCGCTCACCTCGGGGCGCACGTACGACACGAAGGAGGGCTTCGGCGCCCGGGAGCCGCCGCCCCCGCCGCCGACGCCCTTGCCCAGCATCCCCGCGTCCGGGGCCGCGACGCGCGGGCACAGGCGGCGGCTGGGCCCCGGCTCGGAGCGCGGCCGCCGGCTCAGGCGCGGCTCCGCCCCTCCCAGGCCCGCGAGGCCGCCGCCGCCCGCATCCGGCGCCGCGCGCCCCGCCCGCCGCGCCCGCCCCGCCCACTCCCCGCCGGGCCACGCCCCCTCCCCTCGTCCAACTGGCGGACATTCGCCATCTGAGATTGGCTGTTTCACCAGCGGGAAAGCCCGCCCTTCTGCTTCTCTGATTGGCCAGAACCGCTCTCGGCCCACCCCCTGCGCCATGCCTCTGTTTGAATGCACCTGGAGAGATGTTTCCTCTGACCAATCCAGAGAGGGTTCTCTCGGAGCTCGTCGGCGATTGGATAGCAAGCATGTCGCCGTCGTCCAATGGTCCGGCGGGGACTAAACTCGGAGCAGCTTCACAGCAGTTGTCTTGTTGCTTTGAAATGAGACTTTCCAGCCTCCTGGCCGGTTTGGCTCAGTGGATAGATCCTCGGCCTGCGGGTCCCGGGTTGTGGGCTCGATCCCCAATAGGGGGCGTGCAGAAGGCAGCTGATCAATAATTCTCATCATTGATTTTTCTCTCTCTACCCCTCTCTCTTCCTCTCTGAAATCAATAAAGAATAAAAAATTAAAAAAAGAAAGAAAGAAATCTTCCCAGAAGTGCCGAAACCGGTGTGGCTCAGTGGATAGAGCGTCGGCCTGGGGACTGAAGGGTCCCGGGTTCGATTCCGGTCAAGGGCATGTACCTTGGTTGCGGGCATATCCCCAGTAGGAGATGTGCAAGAAGCAGCTGATCAATGTCTCTCTTTCTTGTCGATGTTTCTAACTCTCTATCCCTCTCTCTTCCTCTCTATAAAATATATATATATATGTGTGTGTGTGTGTGTGTGTGTGTGTGTGTGTGTGTATTAAAAATAACAAAATAAAATAAATAAAAACTTAAAAAAAAAAAACTTCGCAGAAGTATAGGATATCAGATCGCTACGTGTGAGTTCCAAATCCACATTAACGGCTTCAGGTTTATTTTAAATGTTGGAAAAAAAAAATGAGATAAACCAAGAGTTAACAGGCACTTGGGAATAGGTTTAATGTTTGATTATAAAAGGCCTTGTCGATCTCGTTTTCCAAAATTTTTTTGTTTCTTTGTGTTTCTGACAATATTCAAAGACTTTGTAAGAGACTTCTCTTAACCACTCTCCCAAGTTACCAATAAAACCCTCATTTTTAGTGAAGATTGCAAAGAAAGTTCATTGAAATAACATATTTGGCGCCACGCACTGTTAGGCTCAGATGGATAAATACAGGGCACAGCTTTCAAGGAATTCCGTCTAGCCCTGGCTACCTGGTTTGGCTCAGTGGATAGACTGTGGGCCCAGAGACTGAGTGGTCCCAGGTTCAATTGCAGCCAAGGGCACACACCTCGGTTGCAGGCTCAATCCACATGCAGGAAGCAACCAATGGGTGTGAGATGGATGTTTCTCTGTCTTTCCCCCTCACTCCCACTCTCTAAAAACCAATTAGTTCTTGACATAGAAAAAATTAACTGCAAATATTTATTAGTGTTTTCCACTAGAATTAAATTCTAGTGGAAAACGCTAATAAATATTTGCAGTTAATTTTTTCTATGTCAAGAACTAATGCTCTTGCCTTCTTCATTACCATGAATGCTCCTCACCCACACTCTTCCAAGCAACTCTGAATAAATCCAAAATCTAACAGATAATGAATGCACTTGCTTTTGCAAACATAGTTTTAGGACAAGTCCTATAGCCTTGTTCCCAGACCTTGAATGCCACGTCTTGAGTTTCAATCTCATAGAAACAAGCACTGAATTCAGTACAAGATCAAGCAGCTGGAGTTTATTACTTTATTGAAAAGAACTTGTGGCCCTAACTGGGTAGCTCAGTTGATTAGAGTTCTCCTGATACGTAAAGGTTGCAAGTTCAATACCTTGTCAGAGCTGATACCAGAATCAACTTATCTATAATAATAAAAGTGTAATATGCTAATTAGACTGGACATCCTTCCAGCCAACCCTCCTAACGAAGCTGGGCTGCAAGAGAGACCTGGGTCCCAGGTGCCAGAGGGAAGCCAGTGCCGGCAGCCGGGGAAGGAAGGCCTGCTCTTGCACAAATTTCATGCATTGGGCCTTAAGTGAATTCATAAATAAGTAGAAAACAAACGTGTGTGTATGTGTGTCCCTCTCTCCGTCTCTTTGAGCTCCCTGGGGTGTTCTTGTGGGTTCCTTTTTTTTTTTTAATATATTTTATTGATTTTTTACAGAGGAAGAGAGGAATAGAGAGTTAGAAACATCGATGAGAGAGAATCATCAATCAGCTGCCTCTTGCTCACCCCCCACTGGGGATGTGCCCGCAACCAAGGTACATGCCCTTGACCAGAATCAAACCTGGGACCTTTCAGTCGCAGGCCAACTCTCTATCCACCGGGTTCGGCTGGGTTCTTGTAGGAGCCTCGGGTGAGTGCGGGGTTTGGGCATGAGGCGGAGGTCCCTAAAGCATCCTCTGGGGGCGGTGATCTCGGGGGAGCCACACCATGTTCCCCATGGTCATTGGGCCCCAAAGGGCCTGTAAAATAACGCTCGTTACCATTTAATTGACAAGACAACTATCTTGCAGAACATGATGTTACTATCCTAGGATGTGTTGGGTCATTTTAACTGCAGAATTTTACTGAGATGGAGTTGTTTCAGCGAAGACGGAGTGTGTGTTACTCCTCTACGGTCTCAGCCTCATTTCCCACAAGACAGCCACTGGTAAGCCCACCCTGTTTTCAGCGCCGTCGCCACCACTGAGCTGCATTAGCCTGTTTCCAGGTGAGAGAACAGATGTAAGTCGTTTGCCCAGGTCCGACAACTAGTTACCGACAGAACGGGGATTCCAGCCAGTGGCAGGTTCCAGAGCCCATGTTCTTTTTATTATAATTACGCCCACGAGGACAGAGCACCGTGAAAGTGTCCGTTCTACTGGGGGAGGCCAAGCCAAGCTTCGTAAAGAAAGACCCTCCTTCAGGAGGCGCTGAAGAATGAAGGTCTCTGTCAGGACCGAGAACACCACCTTATATCTCACAACAGTTTTTCACTTTTCACAGTGAAGAGGCAGCCCCGCCAGGGCACTGCAACCGAGGTGCACTCCCTGGCCAGGAACCAAACCCACCACCTTTTGGTGAGCGGACGACGCTGCCACAACCGAGCCGCCCAACCAGAACTGACATTCTTTTTTTCTTCTTCTTCTTCTTTTTTAATATATTTTATTGATTTTTTAGAGAGAGGAAGGGAGAAGGATAGAGTCAGAAACATCGATGAGAGAGAAACATCCATCAGCTGCCTCCTGCACGACCCACACTGGGGATGTGCCCGCAACCAAGGTACATGCCCGTGGCTGGAATCAAACCCGGGACCCTTCAGTCCGCAGGCTGGCGCTCTATCCACTGAGCCAAACCTGTCAGGGCAGGGCTGACGTTCTGAGCAAATTTTTAGTTCCTTACTTTTCAAATAACTTGGGTTTTCCGTGATCTCCCACCAGAGTCGGTATGTCAGCGCGGTCCCTATGGCCGGGCTGGTTTGTTGGACATGCGCTGGTGCAGCCCCACAGGCCCACACTTAGAAGCGCTTGGCATCTCATGCTCTGCGCTCGCAGCTTGAGGTTCGGAATCGCTGTATCTCTAATCTGTGGTTTTGGAGTGAAGTGGGATGAGACAATGGAGGCAACCTGGCGTCTTGCAGCCTCAACTCCTGCAAAGTGCCAGCTCCCATCCTTTCCCCACCCCTGCTGGGTGCCCACCATGCCCTGGCACCCTGGCCCTACCCCCCCAATCTAAGACTCAGCTGCCAACTTTTGTGAGCGCAGAGCAGCGAGGCCTCGTTGGCCAGGAGGGACAAGGGTGGACTCTCTTCCACTGTCACCATCCACCTCTCACCCCCTTGAGTGCCTGGGTGCAGTCCCCCCTCATTCCTGTGTCTGTGGTGAGATGAGTAGCCATCCCTGCCCTAGTGTCTGGTCAGGGCCTCTCACCCACTCCGTCCCGATGCCCTGGTGTGGCCGGGCACACAGCCATCCCCTGGGGCCGCCCAGACCCCACAGGGAGGGCACTGACTCCCTTGCCATGGGCCAGGACCCCACATTTTCATTGGCTCTGGGTCCCGCAAATTATGTAGCCGGCCCTGCCTACCCTGCATCTTTTACCTGTGTCCTTGGGCAAAAATAACAAAACAAAATAAAAATAATAAAAATAACATTAAAGGCAAACTGTAACTGAAAAATAAAATTTTTAAATAAAGAATTTTTACTTTTTACCTCTGGATTTTGAACCATGAGCATTGTTACCTAGATCAACAATAAATCAAAATGTATATACACATACACATACCTATCTTGTGTAGATTTTTTAAATTAAAGCAAAAATCACATAAGGTAAAAGCCATTTTAAAGTGAACAATTAAAATACCTCGACTTTTAATTTGTAAACAAGAGCCTGTAACAGTCCTTGCCATTTTCCGTCTCTGCTTGTCTTGGCATTCACTCCCGTCCGCCAGGGTCTCCTCCCAGTGCCACACCAAGGCATCTTCCTCAGAAACTGTTGGGGCCAATCTAGACTCTGAATTCCTAGGCACCAGAGCTGCACGCTGCCTTGGCTGTGACCTCGAACCTGCCTTGGCATCACTGCACTGGGTCCAGGCCTTGCCTCATTCCCTGGCGCTATGCCAGAGCTTCTCATGGCCTGAGGATGCCCCCCTGCGCTTCCAATATTCCCTACAGCACAGTGCTCGGTGCTGTGAAGAGATGACCCAACGAATGGATGGGTGGGTGGGTGGGTGGATGGGTGGATGGATGGATGGATGGGTGGGTGAATGGATGGGTGGGTGAATGGATGGGTTGATGGGTGGGTGGATGGGTGTGTAGGTGGATGGGTGGGTGGATGGATGGGTGGGTGGATTTATAAATGGATGGGTGAGTGGATGGGTGGATGGGTGGGTGGATGGTTGGATGGGTGGACTTATGGATGGATGGGTGGGTGGATGGATGGGTGGGTGGGTGGATGGATGGGTGGATGGATGGGTGGGTGGATGGATGGGTGGATGGGTGGATGGGTGGATGGGTGGATGGGTGGATGGATGGGTGGATGGGTGGGTGGGTGGATGGGTGGATTTATGGATGAATGGGTGGGTGGGTGGGTGGATGGGTGGGTGGATGGATGGGTGGATAAGTTTTCTGACCTGACACTCCGGAACCGGCAGCCTCTGGGACAGGGACACTGTGCCCTCTGCAGGCTGTTAGGAACTGTCGAGCCGGTGAGGCACTCTCAAGCACGGCTGGGTGCGGGATGAATAACTGGAGGAGGAACCTGGGACTGCTCCTCCCCGTCCTCCCTCCCCAGGCCTCCTCTGGGCCCAGGGGCGGGCATGAAGCATGCACTAGACCTTGGCTTGTGTCAGCCGCTGCGCCACCACAACTCCCAGAGGGGACACACCATTCACTGGAGAGCCTGGGGGTGGGAAGTCGCTAGGCCAGAGCAGGGGAACACCTCGTCCTATCTGGTTTCTGAGCGCGAGCTCCAGTCCACGTGGCCTGACGTGACCGGATTACTCCCGAGCTTAGCTTGGTCACCGGAGGCAGTCAGGCCCTTTCAGAACGCCTTCCTTCCTTCCTTCCGTGTGCCCCTGGCTCTGGGCTGGCCCGGAGCCGCGGCAGGCCCAGGGGGGAGCAGGGCCAGGCCCGTCCTCCGGCCGTGGTCCCCCTGCTTGTCCGTGTGCTTCTGGGCGGGCAGTGTCCCCACCGGAGTCCTCCTCCCGCTGGTCTGTGGTGTCCTCTGTCCGCAGCCTCCCAGGAGCACCCAGGCTCACCGAGCCCTTTCGGGGTCCCCGGGCATGTTTCCCCCGGGGGGGTGAGGGGGAAGGGGTCTCCGGGGCATGTTCCCCCCGGGGGGGGGGGGTCTCCGGGGCATGTTTCCCCCGGGGGGGGGGGGGAAGGGGTCTCCGGGGCATGTTTCCCCCGGGGAGGGGGGGAAGGGGACACGGAAGAGCGAAGGGGCTTCTGAAAATTCCAGGAAGGTTTCAAGTCCCCTGTGCCTCCCGGCGGGGGTGGGACAGGGGTGGGACAGGGTGTCAGTGTGTGTCTGGGGGGGGGGGGTGTGGAACCAGCAGGCAGAAAACCCTGTTATTTTGGTTGCCTCATTCCAGGAGAACAGGCCTGATGCCAGGCGGTGGCCTTGGAGGAGGGGGAAGGCTTCAGACGGCCCGGATGCCAGCGCTCTCCGTGCCATTCAGTCATCCCAGTGTCGCAGAATAGAAGTAGCGTGTATTCCTGCTGAGTTTTCCCCAGCGGGCAGCCCAGTGTGCACCCTGACTGCTGAGGGACAGAGCTGGCTGGGGCGGCCGGCCTCTGGCTGTTTGTTGGCTCCTGGGAAGGGGGGTGGGACTGGGAGCCCTCTCCCTCCTTCCCAGTTTGGCTGGAGGCAGAATCTGGCCAACAGTGGGAGGCCCCTTCCCCACCGGTGTGGTGCCTCCGGGGGCTCTGGCCAGGAGGGGAAGCTGCTGCTGTCCCCGCAGGGAGCGGCTTCTGGGGGCGAGCAGGCCGACGCCCCCCACCGGGCCATCCGATCCCTCCCTGGCAGCCAGCCTGGCGGCCCTCCCCGCAGCGGCCTGAAAGGCTCATTGTTCAGGCACTGGGGCGGCTGGGGCGGCTGAAAGAGCCACTGTTCCCCGGTGAGAGCCTGTCTGTCCCAGGTTCAAACGGATTCAAAACTGTTTTTCCAAAACCCTCCTGGCCAGAGGCAGGAAGGGAACTCCGGGAGCGGTGCCGGCCAGGCCTCAGCCACATCTCAGGCTTCTCCGCCAGCAGCTCCGAGATGAGGAGCAGAGCCTGAGGCTCACAGGCGGAGGAGCCCGCCCTGGAGCACTCCCTGCCATCGGAGGATCCTACGGGAAAGGAGCAGGGTGCTCCTGAACCAGAAGAGGGGGCTGCACAGAAGATGCCCCACAAGAGACTGGAGAAACAAATGTGTGCCCGGGGTAAATCCAGCATTAAAAATATGCTGATCAAAGTTTTTCTCTTGCCGAAACCGGTTTGGCTCAGTGGATAGAGCATCGGCCTGCGGAGTGAAAGGTCCCGGGTTCGATTCCTGTCAAGGGCATGTACCTTGGTTTGGGCACATCCCGGTAGTTGGTGTGCAAGAGGCAGCTGATCAATGATTCTCTCATCGATGTTTCTAACTCTCTATATCCCTCTCTTCCTCTCTGTAAAAAATCAATAATATATATATATATATATTTTTTTTTTTAAAAAGTTTTTCTCTCATTACCAAAGTATTCCTTGTTCAGACAAAACCTCTGAACCGGTTGAAAAAGTCATCCAGGATCTCGTACCCCAGAATAACGCCAATAGTTTTGTTAGGACTTTCCCTTTGTATGGGGGTGCGTATGCAGAGGCATGTATCGCCAAAGTGATGCTGCTTTGGCACATGCATTTGTGAACGTCTCAGCTTGCTGATAAATACATAGCTACATCATTATTTGTAGTGATCCACTCACTATATGGATGCATTTTCCCAATTTTTAAAAAATGTTTTATTAATTTCATATAGAAACATCAATGATGAGAATCACTGATTGGCTGCCTGCTGCACGCTCCACACTAGTGATTGAGCCCTGGAATCCAGGCATGCGCCCTGGCTGGGCATTGAACCGTGACCTCATGGTTCCTAGGTCAACGCTTAACCACTGACACTGGACCCATTTTCCCAATTCTTGGCTACTTAGGTAGTAAATCTTTATGTCTGTGTCCAATTCTTAGTGGGATCAGATTCAAATGATTTGAACATCTTTGTCAATATCAACTTTCTAGTCTAGTATGTTGTTTTTTTAAAATATATTTTATTGATTTTTCACAGAGGAAGGGAAAGGGATAGCCAGAAACATCGATGAGAATCATCGACCAGCTGCCTCCTCCATACCCCCTACTGGGATGTGCCCACAACCCATGTACATGCCCCTGACCGGAATCGAACCTGGGACCCTTCAGTCCACTGAGCCAAACCGGTTTCGGCTAGTCTAGTATGTTGTAATGGCTTTCCCAGTTATTCCTTTAAAATTTATTCTAGGATAGTTTAAAATTATAAAAATTCATATATTGATTTCCACATATTGAATCAGCCTTGCATTTTTTTTTTAACTTTTCCATGTTCTTTTTTTTAAAATCGTTATTGTTGAAGTTTTTTTTTTTTTTTTAATCGTGTGTCAGGGTAATTTTTGTAGCCTTATAAAATAACTTGGGGTTGAGCCCTGGGAAAAGAACCATTATAAAATTGCTCACAAGAACTTTATGGGGTCGCTTACCCTCACTCCTCCCTCCCAACCCGCCATCATGTTCCAGTTGCCAGGCCAGGGCTCTTTGCCTTCTCTGGCCTGAAACCCAGGCTTTCATTACCTCACGCTGCCATGCTCTTCCATGGCTGCACGCGTGCCCATGCTAGGCAGGGAGTGCACCTCTGGAGGGTCACCTGCCAGTCTTCTCCAAACTCTCTACTAATTACGTCCGAGTCCTCACACTGCTGCTCGAAGCATTTTATCCACGTTCTATAGTTGCATTGAGAGACAGGGAAGAGGGTGCTTACTTCATCTTATCAGAGCTGTAACTCACAAAATGGGTCTCAACTTAATAATTTAGCTGCCTCTCCCTTTCCACGTCACCATAAGCTAAGCCCTCTCCATTTCATCTCTTTTGATGTACAGTAAGATTTCAAAAAATAAAAAAATGAAAGCACCTATGCAACCAAGAATCTTCCCATCTAGGAAGTCTTCTTTTCCTTTTAGCCTGTCTTGTTTTCACTCCCGCACCTTCTCTTCTCTCCTGGTCCAGAACGCAGGCAGGACAGGAGGCTGCTCCGATGGGAAAGCTTCAGGAGACAGGGTTGTGCCTAGCTGAAAGGAAGACCAAAGCTTGACTTTCAGGCCGCCTCCTGACATTTCTCTGCAAACCACCACCGAGGGAAGTGCAGGTGTTGCTTTATGACTGCCCTTTACACTCACGTGGTAACACCAGGTGTGCTAGTGCAGGAAGCGCAGGATCACAGAACATAAGGTTTTGGAAACGAAGTAATCTTAGAGTTTCTCCGAGCCTCAGTTTAACGGATGTGGTCACACACACAGACTGGGAGGGCCACAGGCAAACGGCCGTCCGTCCGGCATCCGCACTGTGACACAACTACATGCCCACAAGGCCGCCTGGGAGGAAAACGGAGCAAAGGAGAGGCTGTGGTCCACTGTTTGGAAGAGGCTGTGTCTCAATCTGTCCTCCAGGGAGTGGCCATGACCTTCAGCGTTAGCTAAGTAATACCATGTAGTAACATGTCCTGTGTCATCAGTTCTGCCAATGTTTCAAGAGAAGTCAAATCAGGATTTCTTTGTGTAAAATCTTTTAATATTGGCTTGGAGTCTCTAACAGAATTTGGGAGAAGTAACTGCCATCTATATTATGGATAATAGTACATACAATATCCTTTCTGACTGCTGGCTCTGGAGGAGGTTAAAATGCAGAGCAAAGGAGATGAGATTCCCTTTATGTTCCCATCCTTACGTAACCACGGACCTCAGAAACAGAGATAGCTTTGTAAGTTCTTTAGAATAGGAGTGGGAAAGGCTGATTGGCAGGCCTGTGGAGTAGACCAAAATTGGGGCACTTAAAAAATCAATTTGCGCCGAAACCGGTTTGGCTCAGTGGATAGAGCGTCGGTCTGCTGACTGAGGGGTCCCAGGTTCAATTTTTGTCAAGGGCATGTACCTTGGTTGCGGGGACATCCCCAGTGGGGGGTGTGCAGGAGGCAGCTGGCTTATGTTCCTCTCTCATCGATGTTTCTAGCTCTCTATCCCTCTCCCTTCCTCTTTATAAAAAAATCAATAAAATATATTTTTTTAAAAATCAATTTGTGCCGAAACCAGTTTGGCTCAGTGGATAGAGTGTTGGCTTGCAGAATAAAAGGTCCCAGGTTCGATTCTGGTCAAGGGCATGTACCTTGGTTGTGGGCACATCCCCAGTAGGGGGTGTGCAAGAGGCAGCTAATCAGTGATTCTCTCTCATGGATGTTTCTAATTCTCTATCCCTCTCTTTTCCTCTGTAAAAAATCAATAAAATATATATTTTTAAAAACCAATTTGCATGCCATGTCTTGAGCAATTAAATTCTACAGAAAGAGGGTTGGCTAAAAACACATCTATAGGACACACATGGCTTAAAGATTAAAAACTCAGGCTTTTAGCCAAAACCGGTTTGGCTCAGTGTTAGAAAGTCAGTCTGTAGACTGAAAGGTCCCAGGTTCGATTCCAGTCAAGGGCATGTACCTTGGTTGCGGGCACATCCCCAGGAGGGGGTGTGCAAGAGGCAACTGGTCGATGTTTCGCTCTCATCGACATTTCTAGCTCTCTAGCTCTCTCCCTTCCTCTCTGTAAAAAACCAATAAAATATATTTAAAAAAATAAATAAAAGCTCAGATTTTAAAATCAATAGAACTCTGATGATCTGACCCAATTTAGGAAACTCTAGTATACTGAACCAATAGAGTATTGAAAATTATAAAATTTTCTGGAAATAATGTGCTCAGGCAACAAAACATTTATCAGCAATAACAAAATATAACTACCCAATACTTTTGAATATAGTTTTACTAAAGCATAAGTCTTTCAAAGCAAAAGTAGTTTATGTCAATTCTAACATATAATAGATTTAAGTCATAATATGATTTAAATTTTTATTTGTGTATTTCATTGTAGTGCTGTGACAAGAAAATGACACCTGTGTACCAGAGCATACACACATCAACAGTAAGATGTAACTTCTCATTACACCACTGCTAGAATATTTAGCCTTTTGTAGGACACATAAGCATGTAAGATGGCCACACCAAATAATTTTCTGTTTTGTTTTTTTTTCCTTAGATAATCTTAATTTTTTATCAGTAATACTTTATCAACCTGTTAATAGAACTGTAAATTCTCTGGGTGATAGGATATGGGGTCAGGGGAAAGGAATCATTCAATTGTGTTATACTGTAATATTTGCTAGAGTAATCTCACACACACCAATAAGGAACTGTCATCATAATTAAGGGCTAGTTACTGTTGTTAGTTGCACAATGATAAAGTTCTTTTCAAAATATTGGTTAGCCCACTTATAGTATGAAAAATGTCCTCTCCAATTATGCCGAAGAAAAAAATATTCAGAAAGTTATTTTTGGCCTTGCTATGTCAAAAAGTCAACTGTACAAAGATCTACGTGTCAAACCTAAAATTATAATTTTAAATGTCTATTAAAAACAAAAATGTCATGCATTTTTATTAATTATTCAGAGGCTTTAAAACTGTTGCAAGACCATAGTATATATTAGCTTTTATACTGCTAATGCACAACTAACAGCAAACTTGATTAGATTAACAGAAATCTGTCTTAATTACACCTTTATATATCACACTAGAGAAACAAATGCCACAAGATCTGCAGAAACATTCAGTTCTGAGCACTTAAATGGCAGGATAACTTTTTTGTGTTATAATTCATCACATATAGATTAACAAAACAAAACAGGAAAAATTCTGCAGTCTCACGTTACAAAAAATATACTGCTGTAAAATAGTAAGGAGTAAAGGACATCATCTATAACACAAACAGCTAGTGTCAAAGAACAAACAAAACCTCTAAATAAACGTATCCAAGTACACATAGTAACTGAAGTACAAATACTGCATTAAATACAGTGAAGATTTAATAAGACTAGTCAATAAAAGACACAGAAAGAGAAGAAACTAGGGCAACTAGTAAATAAAACCAAAATAATAGGGGAGGGGGAATCTGAACCATTGTTCTTACCCCCTAGCTGGAGCACAATTTTGGGAGGTGTCTTTCCATTCATATAACACCTAACACTGTACATGAAGATTTTAATGTCACAGAAAAACTTGGTTCTTCCATGAAATTCTTGATAAAATTTTTTAAAGTAGACATTATTATGAATGAAAAAAAAAAGCCAACAAATGGGCACCTATTATTTTTAACACTGCAGATTTACAGACAAGTTTTTTTAGAAGTTATCATAATCTTTTTTATCCTTCTTCCCCTCAGCTTCAAATCCATCAACTCCGTCACTGTCCCTTCTTCGCTTCCTGTTGCTGTGGATGTTAAAACGCTGGCTCATTTGGGGTAACGGGTCCATGCCTAGAACTTTGTGTATCTGGCGGAATGCAAGGAGTCTCAATGCAAACTGGAACAAAGAGTCAGAATGTAGGATTAATTAATAATTCTTATTCGGTTTGTACCCCCATATGTAAAAACGCCTGTTTAACGAATGAAATACCTTGAACAACACTAGTTTCATAACTAAGACCAATCATCCACCCCGTCAACAACTGATGAACATTTGGGATGTTCCCACGCTTTGGCTATTATGCATAATGTTGTTATGTACATTCATGTACAAGTTTTTCATGGACACGTTATCAGGTCTGTTGGGTATAAACCTAGGAGTCACACTGTTTTTCAAAATGGCTGCTGTTTAGACTATTCTTAACCCCTCTTTATTTTCTTCAGCCAGAATAGTATATTTTTGGGATTAAAAAAAAAGGAAAGCTATAGCAGTTTTTGACTGATCAATTTTTCCCCCCATTCATTAGGTTCACATACTTTTCTCTTTTCATAATAATTCTCATAGGACTGATACTTGATAATGACAATGACAGGCAAGAGAAAGCTGGACGGTGAGAGCTGGTAGCAAAAAAGCCTGTTTCACTGGCAATATTGTTGGAGGAGTGCTCGATGGATACTCTGGGTCCCCAGGAAGACAACTCACTGGGTCCCAGAGCAAAGAAGCCTGAAACACCACTGGACACACAAATGACAAAATGGAAGCTGTCCATTTGGGCACATTCTGAGAAGACAGCGGAGAAGAGCAAGACCGAACAGAAGGGGAATGGCTGCCTAAAGCACAGGCCTGAGCCAGGGGAGCTAAGCCGGGCTGTTGGGGACAGGACGCTGTGGCCATCACCTGGCCAGAGTGGACCCGATGGCACGTAGCAAACCACAGCATTAGTCACACACAAGGACCCAGGCAGCCTCCCAACAATCCCGCTTGAGCAGACAGTGCTTTTAGCCCCTTTTTCAGATGAGAGGGCAGAGCTGGTATTTAAACCCAGGGAGTCTGGACTCCAGAGCCCACACTTTAATTACACGAGGCAGCCTTCGCAGTGGTAGGACAGGCTAACGTGTAACAATAATCACCACAAACCACATCCCTGCTGTAAAAGCAGATGATATCGTTTCTCTACTGATTTTCATAAATAACCTAATCCTCAGATTTAACAAGACTGAAAATACTGCTTTATTTTTATATTTATGTAATATACTTTAATTAGAGTTAAAATAATGAAACTTGATTGTAATAGTGAAATCTAGTTCAAATTCCATTTCCCTTTAAGACCGTAATGAGGAAAGAGAAGAATGAATCCTGCACAGTGTTTCTTCTAACGGACAGTTATAAAGAAGCGAACCGGAAGGCAGCGGCCACTAAAGCTGTGGGCCAGGACCACCCTCACCTGTGCACTGGAGGTGATGTCCTCTCGCTGCTGGTCAGTCATTGCGGCCAAGGTGTCAAAGGGGTCCTTCTCACAAGGATCCAGAAGGCCAGGACTGCCTACAGCCACACAACGGGGAGAAAAACATTAGCTTTTCATAAAAGCAAGCAGAGTTCTGATTCAGTGATCAAACATATACAAGAAGGGCAGTACACGTACCTTTCAGGATAATCCCTGAAGAAATGCACTCAAACACTCTTCTCAGTGCGTCTCCGGGGCTCTGCGGACTGGAAGCACTGCTGATGGCTTTCTCCACGAGCAGCTCCATCGCCTACAAACACACACGTGTTCAACAGCTTACCAAACAACACAATCATCAGCCACTGGATAAAAATGAAAATTTTAGCCGAAACCGGTTTGGCTCAGTAGATAGAGCGTTGGCCTGCGGACTGAAAGGTCCCAGGTTCGATTCCAGTCAAGGGCATGTACCTTGGTTGCGGGCACATCCCCAGTAGGGGTGTGCAGGAGGCAGCTGATCAACATTTCTAACTGTCGATCCCTCTCCCATCCTCTCTGTAAAAAAATAAATCAATAAAATATATTTAAAAAAAAAAGAACACCAAAAAAATTTAAAGACTGAAAAAGTTACACACAACAAATCACAAAAACAGAAAATAACAATTGCATGTAATATAAAAAATAAAACAAATAATGAAAACAAAACTCCCAAGGCAATATAAAAATTACATTTTAAAAAAATTATTCTTTTAAAAAAATTTTATTTACTGATTTTAGAGAGAGGAAGAGAGAAAGAAGATGGAAGAGGGAGGAGGTGACAGTGAGAGAAACAACATAAAATAAGTTGTTGTTAATTTATTTATGCATTCATTGATTGATTTTTTTTTTTTGATTGATTCTTATATGTGCCCTGATTAGGAATTGAACCCTCAACCTTGGCACAGGGACAACACTCTAAACAACTGAGCTACCTGGCCAGAGCTACAATTTATTCTTAATGAAAAATGAAAATAGATTAATAGTTTTTTTTTTTTTAGGGGTGTCGAACTCAATCAGAGAAGGGGCCAAAATCTAAAATCCAGCCTAAATCGCGGGCCGAATGGTTTACTGAACAGTCATAAACTGTCATTGTGATGGAAACGCAGCGGAGTGCAGTGATGACAGCGCGGTGCGGGCCACATTGCAAGGCCTGGCGGGACGGATTTGGCCCGCGGGCCTTGTGTTTGACACATGTGGTTTAAATTATTGCTATCCTTTTCTATTAAACAAGGACAGTCCTTAAAAATGCTTTAGCTATTTAGGGCTCACATACATTTCTTCTTTAAAACCTACAGACTGCGTTACAGGAGGCCAATCTTCTACTAAGTAGAGAAGACTTTTGTTTTTTCTTTACAAACAATCAATGTACATTATCTAATTTTTCATTTAATTCACAACTGAACTTACATTATCCCAAAGGGAAATACAAATTATGTTTTCACTGCAAATGATATTTGAGACAAAATCTAAGCCAATAAATAAAACACAAAAGTAAAAGTATAGGTTTAGAAAGCAGCTAATCCAGGAAGTATTTTGAAGGGCTTATTAGAAAATTTGCTTTCAATTAAGATTTTTGAAAGTGAGATATAATTCCCATAACATTCACTCTTAGAGTTTATAAGTCAGTAGTTGTTAGTATGCATACAAAGTTGTTCACCATAGCCACTGTCTAATTCCAGGCCGCATCCATTGCCACAAAAGAAACTCCTTACCCATTAGCAGTCATTCCCCATTCTCCCTTTCCTCTACCCCTGGCAACGACTGAATCACTTTCTATTCTAAAGATTTCTTTGCTCTGGGTATTTCATACAACTAAAACCATGAAAATGTGGCATTTTGTGTCTGGCTTTCTTCACTCAGCATGATGTTTAAAGTTCACCCATGGTGTAGCTTTGAACTTATATTTTAAATAAAACTACTAATAACAATTCAGAGAACGTAAAAAAACTAGAAATACAATGAAATCCCTAAAATAATACTGTAGTTGAAAATACCTTAGTGAGAATCCATTTTTAGTTCTCTGCTTGAAAAGCTCATAGATTTACTAATCAGAGGTAAAAAACTAAAAGTATTCACCCCAAAGCTACTACTCAGGTGTTTTAAACAAGAATTTAAAAATGTTTGGACATGTGAAGACTGGAGTCCCAAACAAACTGGGAATAAATTATAAGAGAGAGGGGAATTTAAAGAGACACATTAAAGTGCGTATATGAACAACAGTAAAAAAATGACTACCGCTGGTAACAGCAGGAGAGATTGGGAAAAAATTTTTAAGTGAATGTTCAAAATGATATATGTAAATCACACCTAAAAATAAAATCATAATTTTCAATGTATCCAGGTCAAGAATGAAAAATATTCAAGAAATTTTAAAAGGATTTTCATTTTAAAATTTCAGTATTTTAAAGAATCAGCTTCAGTTTTCCAAAAAACTCTGTGTCTATATAATAAATATCTCATTGCCAAACAAAGTATTTTAAGATGTCCAGCAGACTGTGAAATTCTAAAGGATAAGGTCAATGTCATATATTTTGAACCCCTCTGCCTATCTTAAATGACTAGTATATAGAAAATACTCAATATATATTTGTGAAACAGAGTATCTTTGGAAATAATCCTAATAAAAGGCTAATATGCAAATCAACCGAATGGCAGAAAGACCAGTTGCTATGACGCACGCTGACCACTGAGCTCAAACGCTCAGCCAGAAGCCCTGAGCCGTGCTCATGGCTGGTAAGCGCAGAGGTGGTCATCCTTAATGACGGCCACAGCATTAAGGATGTCTGATCACCGGCTTACACCCATCCCTAAGCTGTCAGTCAGACATCCCTTGAGGGCTCCCGGGCTGTGAGAGTGTGCAGGCCAGGCTGAGGGAACACCTTCCCACCCCCTGCCAAGTGCACGAATTTCTTGCTCTGGGCCTCTAATGTAATAATAATCCTGCTGCTATCAGGGTAATAATCCTGCTGATAAAAGGGTAATATGCAAATTACTGATGCTGTGCTTAAAATATAGAATTGAATAATATATGTAATTCTCAATAAATACCTAAACTTCTACCAAGTATCTTTAGATAATGTTAAGAGAAAAATAAGTATTAAATAATTACCTATAACTTATGTGTCAAGATAGAGAATGTGTTTCAAGTAATACTAAACTTTTTCAAACTCTGCTTATTGATTGGTCATATAAAGTAGGAATTTGTTATTTATAGTTGTATATAAAGGTAGATAGAAACTAATTGAGAATCAAGAAAGAAATGATTTAGGAAAAACAGTAAGTCAATATATTTAAACATAATGAGGCTAAGCCAACAATCTAACTCCTGAGATCATTTGCTATGAAACAAGCAATTTAAAAATATTCATTTTCACCCAGCTGGAGTGGCTCAGTGCCTGAGCATGAACCCACTAACCAGGAAGTCACAGCTTTCTTCCTGGTTGGGGTCCATGCCCTGGTGGTGGGTGAGATCCCCAGGAGGGGACATGTAGAAGGCAGGTGATCAATGAGTCTCTTTGTTGGTCTCTCTCCCTCTCCTTTCCTTTTTAAAATTAATTGAAACTTTAATATATATATATATATATAAATTTTCTACAGAAAATGGCTATTCTCCATGCAGATACCTATGATTAGTAAAGCAACAAAAGTACAACATACATGGATTTATAACTCTGAAACATGCATTTACTAGTAAAAGTAAAAGGACAACATCAAAGATTAAGAATTAAATTACAGAAATAATATCTAGGCTGTAATGTAAAAGATCTTGGTGACTTAAGTTATTTAAAGCGAAAAGATCCCCATATTAAATAATTTGAAATCAATAACTTCAACATTTGCTTTTAAAAAGTCATAAAGTGCTTTTAGTGTTTGCCCACTATGCACAATGTTGGCTATACGTTTGTCATAGATGGCCTTTATTATGCTGAGGAATGATCCCGCTATTCCCACTTTGCTGAAATTTTTATTAAAAATGGGTGTTGCCCGGCCAGCGTGGCTCAGTGGTTGAGCAAGACCTATGAACCAGGAGGTCACGGTTCAATTCCTGGTCAGGGCACATGCCCAGCGTGCAGGCTCCATCGCCAGTGTGGAGTGTGCAGGAGGCAGCCAATCAATGATTCTCTCTCATCACTGACGTTTCTCTCCCCCTCCCTTCCTCTCTGAATTCAATAAAAATGTATTTAAAAAAAAATGAGTGTTGAATTTTGTCAAATGCTTTTTCTGCGTCTACTAAGATCATGTAGTTTTAATTTTGTAATTTGTTTATGCGATATATCACATTTATTGATTTGCAAATATTATACCATCTTTGTGTCCCTGAAATAAATTCTACTTGGTCATGGCGTATGATCTTTTTAATATATTGCTGGATCTGGTTTGCTAACGTTTTGTTGAGGATTTTACTTAGCATCTATGTTTATCAGGGATAGTGGCCGGTTAATCCTCTTTCCTTGCATTGTTTTATCTGGTTCTATAATCAGTATGCTGGCCTTGTAAAAAGAACTTGTAAGTCAGCCAGAGAAAGATACTTTATCACTTGATCTCAGTTATATGTGGACTCTAAGAAATAAACTGAAGAGCAAAATAGATCCACAGACATAGAAGCATGGAAAAGACTGACAAATCTCAGAGGAAAGGTGGGAGTGGGTGGGTGGAGAGACATTAACCAAAGAACTTGTATGCGTAAACCATGAACACAGGCAATAGTATGCTGAAGGCTGGGCAAAGGATGGGGGTGTTAGGGTGTGGCTAGAATGGGTCAATGGGGAAAAAAGGGACATCTATAGTACTTTCAACAATAAAGACAAATTTTAAAAATAAATAGATAAAAGAGTCATGAAGCATACTTTTCCTTCCCAACCCTGATAATAATGCTTACTAAGTGGTGGGCACCCTGCTACGCACTTTAAATGCATGATTTAATTTAATTTTTATAACTAGGTACTATATTACTAGAGGCCCGGTGCTTGAATTCGTGCACGAGTGGGGTTCCTCAGCCTGGCCTGCTCCCTCTCACAATCCGGGACCCCCAGGTGATGTTGGACTGCCAGTTTTGGCACAATCCCCACAGGCTGGCCGGAACCCTCAGGTCAACATCTCTGAGATGTAGACCTGTGTGAAGAGGCAGGCTGCCAGAGAGGATCTTGAGGCTGGACCAGGTACATCGCACCTGCTGCTGCTTGGTAGTGCTGATGCAGAGGCGGGAGAGGCTCGCGCCTCTGGAGCTGCACTTGCCAGGTGTGAGCCCAGCTTCTGGCGCCCACCAGCTAAACGGCGCTCCCACTGCGGAAGCGCACTGACCACCAGGGGGCAGTCCTGCATTGAGCATCTATCCACTAGTGGCCAGTGCGCGTCATAGTGACCGGTTGACTGGTCATTTAGTTACTTAGGCTTTTATATATAGACTAGAGGCCTGGTGCACAAAATTCATGCATGGGGGTAGAGGGTGTCCCTCGGCCCAGCCTGCACCCTCTCCAATCTGGGACCCCTTGAGGGATGTCTGACTGCCCTCTCACAATCCAGGACTGCTGGCTCCCAATTGCTCTCTTGCCTGCCTTCCTGATTGCCCCTAACAGCTCTGCCTGCCAGCCTATTCACCCCCTAACCACTCCCATGCCAGCCTGATTGATGCCTAACTGCTCCCCTGCCTGCCTGTTTGCCCCCCAACTTCCCTCCTTTGCAGGCCTGGTCTGTCCCAACTGCCCTCCCTTGCTGGCCATCTTGTGGTGGCCATCTTATACCCACATGGAGACAGGATTTTTGACCACATGGGGGAAGCCATATTGTGTGTTGGAGTGAAGTAAAAAAGAGTAAATTACTCTTTTATTAGATAAGATAGAGACCTGGTTTGCCCCAGAGGGTGTCCCAGATCAGGGTGGGGGTTCCCTTGGAGCATGGGGCAGCCTAAGCGAGGGGCCTGTGGTGGTTTGCAGGCCGGCCATACCCTCTGGCGAACCAAGCAGAGGCCCTGGTATCTGGAATTTATTTACTTTCTGCAATTGAAACTTTGTAGCTTGGAGCGGAGCCATGGCCACAGCCATTTCTATTGTAATTTATTTACCTTCTATAATAGAAACTTAGTAGTCTGGAGTGGAGGCCTGGGCCAGCCAGGGTGTGCAGAAAGCTTTGCTTCTCCCATTGCCGAGGGCAACCCTAGCCTCCTGCTCTCTTCAGCTCTGAGGCTGTTGCCATTTCTGTTTGGATTTGTTTACCTTCTATAATTGAAACTTTGTGGCCTTGAGTGGAGGCTTAGGCTGGCAAGGGCAGGTGGAAAGCTTGGCTTCTTCTGTTGCCTGGGAAACCCAAGCCTCCCTCCTCTCTGTGGCCATAGCCATCTTGGTTGGGTTTATTTGCATACTCGCTCTGATTGGCTGGTGGGCTTGGCTGGTGGGTGTGGCTGGTGGGTATAGATGAGTGGTGGTTAATTTGCATATTACTCTTTTATTAGGTAGGATAATTTTAATGATTAGAAAAAGAAGACTAAAGTCATAAAATTATAGCACAGCTGGCATTGCTCAGTGGTTGATTGTCGAACTATAAACCAGGAGGCCATGATTTGATTCCCAGTCAGGGCACATGCCCAGGTTGTGGGCTTGATCCCCAGTAGTACGGGCCGCATAGGAGGCAGCCAATCAATGACTCTTTCTCATCACTGATTTTTCTCTCTTTCTCCTAACCCTTCCTCTCTGAAATCAATAAAAATATATTTTTTTTCTTTAAAAAAAGAAAAAGGTTAAAGTTAAAAAACAGTCATACAATTATAAGGTAAAAAGACTGGGATTTGAACCCATGACAGTTTGACTCAACTTCTGTGTGTGTGTGTGTTTGTGTTTAAACTATAAATATATTTCAGTAAATATCGTTTTCTAGTACTGGTAGATAACAGAATAAAAAACCCACAAAAATAAAAAATCGGTGAGATTGTGGTGATATAGGTATGTTCACTTAGTAGGAATATAAACTGGTAAAACCTTTTTTAGTACACAACTGGAAAGCTCAAAGGCATACACCAGCAACGTCAGTATATTGAAGATTTACAACAGGGCTATTATAATTAAATGAATGCATTAAAAAAAAATTCAGTGTGGCTGTTTATCTGTAATGGACTAGAAACAACAGAAATACCTAACACTAAAAATTCTGGTTAAATAATAGTAACAGTAACAATTATCCTTTTCATTATTGTAATTTATTATATACTAAGCACTATTCCGAGCCTCTATGTACATTAATCAGTTTTAATCATCATAATTACTGTTAGGAAATAGATATGACTATTATTCCCATTTTATAAATAAAGATGTTTATGTTATTAAAGTAGGATTTTGAGTACTGTTACTACAGTTAATCGTATACACAAAAGCTATCTGTATATTCCAGTTGGCAGAGGGTAATACTGATACATGCACAACAGACTTCTATTCTTAAATCCATTTGCAGAATGTTATATATATGTATTATATTTATGTATATTTATGCACATCACCTTACTTTATACTCAAAAGTTCTTTTTTTAACACTTTAAAGTGTGTGTGTGTGTGTGTGTGTGTTTACACACACACACACACACACATATAATTACTGATTTCAGAGAGGAAGGGAGGAGAGAGGGAGAGAGAAACATCAATGTAATTGACTGGCTACCTCTTGCACACCCACTACCCAGGATCAAGCCCAAAACCTGGGCACGTGCCCTGCCTGAAATCACTCCAGCAACAAACTAAACCACACTGGCCAAGGCTAATAAAAATTTTTAACATTTGCAGTTATAATGATTATCATTTTTTTATATTTAAAATTAAGAATTAGTGAATTCTGATCACAAATAAATACTGAAATATTCATTTGTCATTGCTTCTATATGGCACTACTATCTATACTGGATAGTCTAATCAAACAAAGAAAAATTAAAACCAGAAAAAGTTATAATAAATATATTACAATATATTTTTCAAATGTTAGCAAAACTCTATTATATAAAAATCTGAGTTATCTGGCTGAATTGGTTGACTTTTCTAGGAAAATATATTACCAAAATTAACTCCAGGAGAGAGAAAAATTGATTAATCACAATAGAAGAAATAAAAACACACACACTAACCCTAAAAAGATTGGAACAGATGATGTCATGTGAATTTTATGAACTGTAAAGGAACAGACAGTTGTGATACCACTAAAACAGTTTCAAAATTTAGAGAACAAAACTTTCAAATTGCTTTTGTTTTGTTTTGCTTTATTAAGAGAGAGGAAGGGAGGAAGAAACATCGATTTGTTGTTGCACATATTTATGCATACTGGCTGTTTCTTGTATGTGCCCCTGACCGGAGAGCAAACCTACAACCTTAGCGCATTGGGACCATGCTCTAATCAACTGGGCTAGCTGGCCAGGACCCAAATTGTTTTTACAGTTAGTTCATTATTGATTCAAAATCTGATCAAGAGGACAAGCATAAAACTACAGAAGTTGTTTTATGTCACTATAAACTTTCTAAATAGACACCAACAAATAGAATTTAACAATTCATTAAGGCTGTCATATACTATTTAAGACTCAACTCTGAAATGCAAATATAGCTAAATATGAGAACACCTATTTGCATTATCCTATCTAATAGAGGATATGCTAATTGACCATCATGCCCTAAAAGATGGCGGTGCTCACAGCCACAAGATGGTGGCACCTAGTCCCCTCAGCTGTGCGCCTGCCTCCCAAGTCCTCCACTCCCCACAGCCCCTCAGCTGCCCAGGGCCAGTCCAAGGCACAGACAAGCCTTGGATGGAGGCTCAGGTAACCAGGGCCAGCTGAGACTTGCACGTCGGCAGTGGCCGCAGCAAAGGTGTGATGGGGGTGTCGCCTTCCCGATTGCTGGGTTGCTTCCTGACTAAGGGATCCTGAATTGCAGGACAGGCCAGGCTGAGGGAACCCCCACCCTGCTCCAATACATGAATTTTCATGCACTGGGCCTCTGATATATAATACTAACAGATTGAAGGAGAAATAACTATGCATTCATGTCAATAAATCTTGTTAATTTACCTGATAAAGTTCAATTTCCATTCCTGATTCATAATTACTTAACAAATTAGGAGAAAATTGATACTTCTAACTTGACAAAGCTAATATCTCAAGAGTATTCATCATGCTAAATACACTTAACACACTAGAAGCATTTTCAATACAATTAGGAACATAACATGCATAGGAAAGTATTATTTCTTTTATTCTATCTGTTGTAGACTTACTGATTATGTTAGAAAAAGAAGGCAAAATATCACTTTTACATATGATTCCTTAAAAAAAAATGTATTGATGGATTTCAAACAGGGAGGGAGGGAGGAAGGAAGGAAGGAGGGAGAATGTGTGGATTTGTTGTCCAGTTATTTATGCATTCATTGGCTGTTTCTTTTTTTCTTTTTCTTTTTTTAATATATTTTATTGATTTTGTACAGAGAGGAAGGGAGAGAGATAGAGAGTTAGAAACATCGATGAGAGAGAGTCATCGATCAGCTGCCTCTTGCACACCCCCTTCTGGGGATATACCCGCAACCAAGGTACATGCCCTTGACCGGACTCGAACCCGGGTCCCTTCAGTCCCCAAGCTGATGCTCTATCCACTGAGCCAAACTGGTTTTGGCTCAATGGCTGTTTCTTGTATGTGCCTGACCAAGATCAAACCCAAAACCTTGGCTTTTTGGGATGATACTCAAACGAACTGAACTACCTGGTCAGGGCCTGCATAAAATTCTAAGACTAGAAAATCACAAGGGAATTACATGAAAAGAATTATTACAAATAAAGGAATGCAGCTAGGTGGTGGGTTACAAAATTAATATCCAAAGATAATATATATATAAACAATAATTAGAAAATACAATATGAGAAAAAAACTGAAAAATACTTAGGTACAAAGAAACAACATGCACAGATCCTATTCAAATCTAAATAGGTACATAAAATTAAGTTAAGTAAGTAGGATATCCCATATTCTTGGCTAGGAACAGTTAATGTTATAAAAGTGATATTCCTGAAATTAATCTACTAATTCAATGTAGTTCTACTTAGAAAACATCAGTAGAACTTTGAAGAAAATGAACAAAATTCATTTGGAAAAACAAACATAATGAAAGCCAAAACATTATTCTATGCGAGATGATGTTTATAATGGGGGGTTCAAGAACGAAGAGGGAGGAATGTGATGAAGAGGGCCATCTGAACTATAAAAGCTATGGAGCCTCAATAATTAAGAGTTCAGTACAAGAAAAGACTACAAACTTGAGGAATAAAGACAACTGCAGAAACAGACGCACGAAAACGGAACACTAGTTTCTGACAGGGTTTCTCAATCTCAGTGCTGCTGCTGACCAGTTTGGACAATGGGGCCAGACATTTGCCACATGTCCCCCAGAAGGCACACTGCCTCTGGCTGAGAACCACTGTTCATGACAGTGATGGTACTTCACAGTGGGGACTGGAAGAACAGGTAATCATTATTTTAAAAATTGCTAAATAATATTGAAATGATTGGCAACTGGTCTGTAATGTAAAGGACCATGAAACATGTAGCTAAATCCATCTTTAATCCATTTGTAATTTTAAATTAATTTTTAATTTCATAAACAATAGATGTATAATTTATCCTGGTAAAAACCAAACATTACAGTTCTATATTCTAATCATCCCTTCCACCTCAGAGACAACCACTAGTAGATTAGAATATATTCTTCTAGGAGCTTTTGCTAGGTATTTATATATATACACATACACTTGTAGAATATAAAATTTGATTGGAAAAAAAAAAGTTCTGAAAGAAAGCACTGATTTCTGACCTAAAATACATGAGGAGTTTATAAGTAGAACAGACAACCCAGAAGTCATAAAACATTATGGAGCTAGAATTTGTAAAAAATTTAAAATTTTTTTATATAGCAAAAATTCCATAAAGTTGTAAAGCAAATAAAAAGAGAAAGTAATTTTCCAATACAAACAAGAGATAATCTCTTAAAAAAAAAAAAAAGATATAAATTATTAAGAAAATGTTGAGTATCAAAGAAAATGGCAGTTAAATAGAAAAATAATTACAAATGCCAGGAATCACTCAAAGAAATGAGCATTAAAAAGGAGACATGGTGCTTTACTTATTATACTAGAGGCCCAGTGCATGAATTCGTGCATGGGGCAGGGGAGCTGTCCCTCAGTCCAGTCTGCATCCTCTCCAATCTTGGACCCCTCAGGGGACCCTTGGATCCCTTTCACAATCTGGGTCTGCTGGCTCCTAACCGCTTGCCTGCCTGCCTGCCTGATCGACCCTAACCGCTTCTGCCTGCCCACCTGATTGCCCCTAACCACTCCCTTGCTGGCAGGATTGACGCTTAACTGCTCCCCTGCTGGTCTGATCACCCACAACTGCCCTCCCCTGCCAGCCATCTTGTGGCAGCCATCTTGTGACAATGTCACATGAGGGCATGACACCACCTAGGATTTTATTATATAGTTAGTAAGTATAATGACATCCCACAGTGAGTGAGGGCATCTAACAGTGTTTGGAAGTTTTGGCACATGTTCTTTGACCTTGGAATTGCAGCCCTAGTAATTTATCATGTGTATGCTGGTAGTACTTACAAAAGTTTGACAAAATGGAATAGCAAAACACTACAAACCTAAATGTCCACTAAATAGACACCAATTAAATAAAATATGGTGTCTTCATACAAAGTCAACACAGAGAATGAGGCATCCTTCTTAAAAAGCTCCAAGGTACAGAGAATCCAAGATGGCTGCACAGGTAAACACCTAGCTGCAGCCGCACACAACAATTTCAATAAAATACAACTAAAATATAAAATGGACATTACCCAGAATTACAGGAAAGTCGACTGACTGGAAATTCTACAACGAGAAGCAAGGAGAAAACCAGAAGGAAGAGCAGAGGAGCTGTAAAAGCCTAAGGTATGGAGACACGCGGCGCGCATGGAGAGGCAGTCCCGGAGGCACGCACATTGTGCTCAGAGGATGGACTGTTGACTCTGCTGCCAGATTGCCCTGGCGGGAAGGAGACAAAGGCTCCGGACTGTGGTGGGCCCCAGTTCTGACTCCTCTGAACCCCAGTTCTAGGCCAGACCCTGGGACCCAGACTCAAACAAAGGGAGCTGGGCTGTAAGGTGGAACCCCGGGGGAGCGGCTAAAGGAGGTCCCGGAGGCGCGAACATTGTGCACAGAGAAGGGACGGTTGGCTGTGCCACAGGATTGCCCTGGTGGGAAGGAGACAGGGGCTCCAGGCTGCTCTGAATGCCACCTCCAACCCCACTTTCAACTGAACTGAACCCCAGTTCCGGGCTCATTGGGGGAGAGCCTAGACTGTTTGGTAGCAGGCGAAAACCGAGGACACCTTTCTCTCAGAGGTGCTTGCAGCGAGTACTGAAGGATCCTGGTGATTACTGAGACTCAGGAACCGCATAGGGCGTGGCTGACGGAAGCCAAGCCTGTAGGATCCACCCTGAAACTCCGCCCCATCAGGGAAGCGGCGAAAATGCCAAGACAACAAAATAGATCACAAACGAAAGAAATGGAGGACAAAAAGCAACTGGGTATAGAGTTCAAAACCACACTTATAAGATTGTTCAAGAATCTCCTAGAAAAAACTGATAAAATAAATGAGACCTATGAGGATATGAAAAGGGATCAACTAGAAATAATAAGGAATCAACAAGAAATAATAAGGGATCAACAAGAAACAAAGAATGCATTGTCTGAAATAAAAAATATTATAGAGTCCTAAAAACATAATGGAAGACCACGAGAATCAAGTCAAAGATTTGGACCATAAAGAGCCAGAAGACACTCCTCCACAGAAGCAAGAAGGCAAGAGAATCCAGAAAATTGAAGATAATGTAAGAAACCTCTGGGACAACTTCAAGTGAACCAACATCAGAATTATGGGGGTCCTAGAAGATGAGAGAGAGAGCAAGATATCAAAAACATACTGAAAGAAATAGTGACAAAAAACTTCCCCCACCTGGTGAAAGAATTAGACTTAAAAGTCCAGGAAGTGCACAGAACTCCAAACAAAAGGAATCCAAATAAGACCACACCAAGACAAATCATAATTAAAATTCCAAGAGCAAAAGACAGAGAGAAAATATTAAAAGCAGCAAGAGCAAAGCAGGTAGTTACCTATAAAGGAGCACCCATACGACTGTCAGCTGATTTCTCAACAGAAACCATGCAGGCCAGATGGGAATGGCAAGAAATATTCAAGGATATTATGAATATCCTTGATGAATAGTAAGAACCTACAGCCAAAGATAATCTGTCCAGCAAAGCTATCACTCAGAATCGAAGGCCAGATAAAGAGCTTCACTAATAAAAAAAAAGCTAAAGGAGTTCATCACCACCAAACCAGAATTATATGAATTGCTGAAGGGGGTTCTTTCGGAAGAGAAAGTAAATAAAGATAAAAATTATGAACAACAAATACGTAACTATCAACAAGTGAATCTAAAAACCAAGGAAATTAAAAAAAAATCTGATGAACAATATTAACTGTTGAATATAATAGAATCAGAGGTATGGAAAGGGAGTGAACTGACAATTCTTGGGGAAATGGGGAGAGGGGGATGTGGGAAGAGACTGAACATAAACTGTGCACCTATGGATGAGGACAATAGGGGGTGGGAAAAGGGCAGAGGGTGGAGTGGGAACCTGGTGGAGGAGAGCAATGGAGGGAAAAAAGAGGAACATTTGTAATAATATGAACAATAAAGATTTATTAAAAACAACAACAACAACAACAACAACAAAAGCTCCCAGGTATATTTTGTTAAGCATGCTGCAAATAATGAAAATATCATGATCACTCCTGTGAGAGGGAGGGAGGGAGACGGACTTATGCTAAGCCGGGCTATTTGACTCACAAATCCAATCCAAACTGAAATCAAAGGGTTCAATTATATTTTTGAATGAACCCTCTCTATCTGAATTTGTTCTATTCAAGAACCATAGTGGTTCAAATATCAGTGGGATACTTGTGCATATATAAAAACATGTGATGTGTATGCATGCCCTTTATCCCTGGAAGAAATCACAACAAACTGTTTAGATATAACCTGCCTTTAATCACTTCCTATTTTGTGCCTTTCTGCATTATATGAATGTCCTACCATTATATTCATAACTAGAGGCCCAAGGCATGAAATTCATGCAAGGGGCTTGGCCTTGGAGCCCCAGCTGCCTCATGGCCCCACTCCTCACCCATTGGTCATTCCGAATGAATGTCCTGGAAGATTGTCCCAGAAGGTTGTTATGCTATATTGTCTAATTAGCATATTATCTCTTTATTATAGGATTTCTGAATAATCTATCTGAATTTTTAAAATTCCTAACCATTACCCATTATTTAATAGTGTCAACAGAACCCTGCAAAGGGAGATTAACAGCTCATTTCTAGTCTTTGTACTGCTATTATATAAAAGCCAATTAATAACTACTATCACTGTGAGACCTGCAGGGAAAAAAAATGTAAAAAAGAAACATTTTAAGTTCAGTTTTTTAAATACTAAATTCTTAGAAAATTAAATGCCCAGGGCTACTAGTGAGACTATAAACACTGCAGAAGTATTTCCTAAATGTTCATTTTTGACACCATACAGTTACATACTACTTACCCAGCTTGGAAAATCAGACCAAGTTGGAACTCGCTGACAAAGGTCCCGGAGAATACGTATGATAATCACACAGGACTGCAGACCATTAGCTCTAGCCTTGAGAGCAACACAAAAACCAATTGAATTAATCTTAGAAACATTGAAAATATCCCTTGATGAAAAAAAGTTAAAATACCGCTGTTCAATGGAAGCTCAGATAAAAATGAAACAAAAATAATCACAACTTGAAATTGGATTCAATGAGCTGCCATTTACAGCAGTATTTTATGCCAGGGTTAGTATTTAAAAGCTGGTATTTTAGGTCAAAGTAAACAGATTATACAAGAATAATATTTCTTGATACCCTGTGAACCTTGACCTGCAATCATTTAAATCAATAAACTTAAAAAAATCTGCCTACATTGGAAATAAAAGAAAAAGTAAAGAGCTAAAAAGTTTGTCTAGGGACTGAAAGGTTAAAGAAATCTGTTTGGTTTCCCTTCTGTGCCTTTGCATGACTGCAAAGTCACTAAACCAAACAGCTGCTTCCTCACCTTTCACTCCCTACACGAGTTGACTTAGAGAAAGAGGGAGGAGGGGTCTTAAAACTATACACAAAGCTTGAAACACATATTCCATTATGTAAAGCAAAGTTAATCTGCAGCCTTATGGAATATAATATATATACACAAACGTGATGTTCCTACACAAGTTAACTTTAAATATAGCTACCAAAAATAAAAATAAAATAACCCAAACACTTCCCAAAACCTAGGTTCATTGTCAAATAATAGTAACTGCAATATGCAGATCTTCAAACCCAGCTTTCTATCTCAACTTGTTTTCTGTAATTTAATTTAAAATAGTGTTGCTTGGGCAATCTTCCGAAATGTTTAAACACAGTTAAACATGTTGTACTGAACTACTCTCTCATAAGGCTACAATAAAAAAGTAAAATGATGTTCCGAACCTGGAACCACTTAGCGTGGCGGAGAGCAGCCAGAGCGTCAAGGCATTTTTGCCTGTCCAAGACGTCCGGTGGGTCTTTCACCATACCCGAGGTTACATCTAAAATGGATTGAATTGGCAAAATGCAGTGAGGAATGGGTGTTTGACCAGGTGCGCAAGACACTTCCTTAAAGTAGCATCAGTGTCACACGAGCCATTTGAGAGTTTACCAGCACATTAACGTACCCAGAAAATTATTTTCAACAAATTTACATATTCTAACATGACGATCAAACGGAGACTTAAACTCTTAATTTAGAAATATAATAATTTCTGCAAATATCAACCCTACCCAAAAAATAAAATCCAAAGGAAGGATTACTGGACACAGTGCACCAGCACAAAGATGACAAGACAAGAGGGAACACAAAAATCCACCTTAGTAAATGAGAATGCACAAAACGCTTCTGAGTTTGTTCAGTATTTTAAATGGTCATAGGTTATTCTGGGGCTAATACAGTTAAGAATTAATGGTAAATATGGAGTGACAACAGAGTAATGATCATAGAAAAAAATAAAGAGGCAAAATGGGCATTTCTAAGAATTTAATACTTTCTCTCCTACAAGGGGATTTTTAGTTGTAAAGGAATACAAAATGCCTTTTAAAATTTCAAAGTTCCCAAAAGATATTCCGAAGAGTAACTGGAGAGAAACAATGGGTAACAGAGAAAACGACAATATAGACTAGCGTGGTTAAATAGAGTAAGGATAGAAATAGAAGAGATGGGATAAGCAGAGCAGTAAGGTCTAATGTTATAATAATTGATTTTAATAAGATTATTATATTAAAACATAAATGAGCTACATAAAACTTGAGAAGGAAATCTGAACCTAAACCAAGACAAGAAGTTAATTTTACAGTCTCAGCAGTAGTTGGAGGGCCAGCTTCAGATTCACCTAAACATATCTGTAAAACGTGTTTAAATGTAGCAGTTAAATGTAGCAGTAAGTGTGCTGATCAAACTGTTCACAATAGCAATTATGCCCATCAAATTCACAACTCTTGGTGATTTTAACAGTATAAATTTTTTTAAAATTATAGGGAAATTATATGCCAGGCATATAATCTACTGAATTTAACAGTCTTCTGGAAAAGAGCACCAGAAGGTGCATCTAGGATATAATCTAATAAACCACTGAGGGTACCAAAGGGATGAGAGGAAAAGAAGTATGTGATAAAAGAAACAGTTAAACTATTTCATTTTAAGAGTACCACTGCAACTCTGGGCAAGTTATTTGATTTCCATTCAGAAATCTTAAGAGATACTTGTCCGTATTTTGAGTAAATGATATATTAGGTGTATTTTAATGATAAAGAATTATATTGCCTATTGTTAGTTCCTACTCCTAAGATAATCAGATGGCACAGATTTCTCTGAAGACAGTTTAGAAGGGAGATTTACTGATAATCAAAGAACACTGTGTCATACCCTAAGAATGAACATTAAGAGGAATCTGGGTACTCAAAAGAAACTATCAAGATAAAAATATTAGTTACTTTTAAAAGGTAATAAATAATCTCAAAACCTGCAAGACCAACTACTGAATCAAGAAATATATTGAACATAAGAAATGGGCTATTCTGAGATAAGAAACACAGGAAAGCACGGCTAACTAAGGAAGGAAAGAAGAAAGGAAAAAAGAAAAAGAAAAAAAAAATCAAACCCACCCACTCCTCAAAGCAGGGTTACAGGACATGCTGAAAGACCCTCTTTCCATGTCCTAATTACTTACATTATTTGCTAAAGCTAGAATGCAAATAGATGACAGTGTGCAATCTCTTTCTAAAAATGTTTCTAAATTTCTAATGTTAATTCTTAATGTTATAATTTCTGCTAATATGTAAGAAAAGTTTTCTTTTTGGATACAAGCATTCAAACTTTAAAAAAACTTCAATTACTGATATAATTTCAAAGATGTCAAGACACATACTGCAATTTAAAAACAAATTAAGAGCTAGAAAATTTCTGATAGAGTGTGGATTTTTGCACCCATTTTATACTTCAAGTGGATTAACCCCTTAGATATACTGTACTAAAAGCATACTTGTTGCCTAATACCCAGTTAAAACAAAACAAATATGGGTTAATTTATTTAAAAAAAGTTTTTACCCTACATGGATATATTTCATAGAATTTAAGGGGTTAATCACTAGTTAGGAAACATGCTGTGTCCACACTATTTTATGATTAAAAGTTAATAGGAATATATTAATTTAAATTAATATGGCTATGTAAAATATATAATCCACCCAACCACTTAAAAACTAGTGTGAACACTGCTCAATTCTAGAAGACACAAAGACAAAACAGAACAGCCACACAAGGGACAATAAATGCCAGGCTCTGCATCCAAAATCTCTTCGTAATCAAATGGCAGGTGTGACACTGAGCTTTTGAAAACCTTGGTCAAAAATCCTTCCGATGTCTTGGCAGCAACCCCTGACAGGAATCAATCCCCTCTGCTAGAAGGCTTTGGACCGGGCCTGATAAGCGACAGGTGAAAAAACACACACACAATACTTGACTTGCTCCAGAAACACTCTGTAGCAAGGGTTAGAGCATTTTGAACATTTCAAGTCAATTAAACGTTTACTTAATATTTAACTGTCAAACACCGTAATGTAAAATAGATCTAACATGCGTTTAACAGTTATTTGGACAATTTAATAATTTCCTTTAAATAATTTTTAGCATTAAATGGGATCATTACGCATTAAAGAGGCTACCAAACTATGCACAAGTCTCAAGTCTTGTGATTTACAATCACTCTTCCGGCAAAGCCTTCCTTAACCCCTGTTCTAACTCCCCAAAGCAAGCTATAGGCTTTACGTGATTTTAAGACACCGAGCATTGGAGCTGCAGTGAGAGAGAATACATACCGTTATTCTGCAGCAAGAAAGAAGCAATCTTCATAATGAAGCTAAAGAAATGGTTTACTGCACTTATCTGCAGCAAGAACACTCTATCAATGTTTCTACACTTTTGCACATCCAACTTTTCAGCTCAGTGTCTTGAAGTAAAATCTTTCAATTTTGGACTGATCATTTCTCTCAGAAATTCAGAACAATAATTCTAAATCAAGTCTGGGTCAGACAAAAATATAATTTTGTTTCCTTTAAAAGGGACAGGTTATTAAACATTCTACTACAACTATGATAACTTGACTTTAGACTCTTGCAACATAATAAAATGACTTGATACAGCACAAGTTAAACAGGCTAAATATAATTGAACAAAATATGCTCTAAAATAAAGCTAAATGGCTATACAAGTATAATTTCACCCTAACTATAGCACCATTTATTTTTAACATGATATATTAGAAGGTTTTCTCCCTGATCCCTAAGAGTCATTGGCTGCATATGAATTGACCAACTTGACTCAGGAACTGTTTCCAGTAATGTCCACAGCCAGACCCTGAGTAGAAATTCATGTTCATATAAAAGATTCTTTGTACAAAATCCATTTATTTTTAAGGTGCAAAGCTTATAGAACATACAACTCCTGATATGGTCTATACACAAAGTATGCAAAATTAGACAAGTCTCCCAATGACGTTTAAATGAAACGTTCTTTTTCTGGGTAGTAAAATCCCAGTGCTTTAAAAAAAAAAAAATTGCTTTGCTGTAAGAAAATAAATTTAAAGTGACAATAATTGAGAGCCTACTGATGCTATTTTAGACAAAATTTAACATTCAATATATAGTATTCTTTTCTTCTACACATATCACAAAGAACTACTAGTGTAGACTTTAACTCCATAATCAACAACAGCATGAAAGGAAACAAAGTAAATTTTATCTGACCCATAAAACAACAGAACCAACATATGGCAGACACCGACCATGCTTTTTGGCTTAAGCTTTTGAAGCTTTGAAAATGTTACAGAACAGTCCCTAAAGCAACATTGCTGGCACCAGCAGGATTTCACATTCTACAATTGTAAAGTAAATCCTGAACTGTACTAGAACTCACTAACTATACCTACCCCGTTTGTTTTTCAGTATCGCTAGTATATAATAGAGGGCTCAAATGCCCATATCTACATGCAATAGGATACTCTGCATTTATGAAAGTGCTCCAAACCAAAGAACAACCTCAGAGAACTAGAAATATTTTTTTCACAGGACAAGCCAAATCCATGATTACATATATAACAATGCCTTTAAAAATATAACTTATGAGTGTTTAACCAATTTTACTTCTGAAACTCTTGTCTTTTTTGTAAGACAAGGCAAGAACAAGAACTTCTTAAAAGAAGTTAAATTTGTGACCCCTTACAGGCTACATTTTATTTTTTCACGTGTTGTGACTATGCCAGTAAGAATAATTTTGAACTTTTTTTTCCAGAAATCTGAGGTTAGCAAGAAAAGAAAAAAATCAAGAAAATCAGTAATACCATGAGTGTTTTAAATAAAAGTACATTACTAAAAAGAACATTTACTTTCTGCGAAATGATTGTAAGTAAAACTGATTGCTATATTAAATCAAATCCATCAAATTCATATGTAATGCCAGCATGTTGCCTTCCAGGGCTTAATGCCATCTCAAAGAGTAGGTAAATGGGAAAAAAAGTTAATAGAAAATAGAAAGTTTAATGGCTTTCCAACCTCCTTCCCTCATGTTCTCTTCTCGAATAATTGGAGATGTTAGGGTGATAGTGACTTGCATTTTGGGTTCCACACATGAATTCAAAATGATTGCCGCTTCAGACACAGCACATTTTATGTCATACTTCTCAGGACTGATAACCTATGGAATAAAGAGAGTAATAATTACCTGGACCTTTACATGACCAGACAAACAGTTTCATCAATGCGCTTTCGTCTTTTCTACCACCACCATTTATAAGGACCGGATCACAGACTGCTCCCAGGGGAAGCCTCGCTTTATATGAAAAGATCATTACGTTATTGCTCCACTTTCCTTTTAGAATTGTTTGAGTTTCCTTATATCTGTTTCCGTAAAATGGGGACAGTAATTCTACCTTAAAGGACTGTTGGAGGAATAAATGAATTAAACACTTAAAGCAGTACTAGCCTGGTACATACATAGTAAGTGCAATATAAACGTTAACTATGACAATGATGATGAAGTATTCTATTTCCCTTGTTTATCCACTTGTACAATAAGTGGATTGATTTGGAAAACATATTCTGCTTTTCTCTTATTTAACTGTTAACCAGTTAAAATATAGCATTGTCTGCTTTGTAGTTTTACTAAGATGTTTCTTGCAAATTTGCATGGTTCTTTCAAGGACCTCAAACCTCTTCTTTGCTCTCCTCATTGTTCTAGCAGTCTCAATAGAGTACCGGTAAGAAGCAGACAATGCCAATTCTGCTGGTTCCTAATACTTAAGAGACTCATCCACAATAAGAAACTTCTTTGGAACAACGGTAACACAAAGCAGACAACAGCTGAAGCTCAATCGTGAGCTTCATTATTCCTTGCTATAGTTGCTCGGCTGTGGTCAGGTACTATTTATTCTGACTCATTACAATATCAATAAAATGCCAGTCCTTGGATTTAGAATTCTAATTAAATTGCAAGGCTTTACACATGAAATTATTCAAGGAATCTGTATTTTAAATCTCAGCCTGAGATTCTAACAAGCTAATTTATAAATATTAAAAAATTCAAACAACTGCTTTTGTAGAACCAATAGGGGCTATCCTATTAATTGTGTATTGCCATGGTTTAATAAATGGACACCAGGGGAGGAGTTCCTACTACTACAATATGGAGAAAACTGAAAATAACTACAATAAACGAGGGAAATTCAAATCAGAAAGCTTACTTTTTTAATTATATTTTATTAAAAACAAGCATTCAAATAAATAGGCAAGAGGTTCATGATTTTTTAAAAGTTAAGCTTGCTATACATGGCCTTTGTTTAAAAAAATCACTTTCTGTTCTGAACTGCCTTCTCTCTGATAACTCAAATCTTAGAAAAAGAACACAAAGAGGACATGCAATTTTACATTTTAGAATAAATTCCTAATATGGCTTCATGCCAGTTACAAGCACTATAAAACCTAAAAAGACAAAGTAGAAAATAACCCTACTAATTCGCACAACCAAGAATAAAAACTCAATATGGAAAGTGAAGCCAAAACCTTAAAGGCTGGCTTAGGTTTAAGCTGAAACAGTAAGCTAGTTCTGCCAAAAACGTTTGAACCAGACCAGGGGTAAAAACGAACATTTCCATAACACTTACAGCAAGCTGTTTAGGTAGATTTTCTGCAATACGGCTTAATAATGTCTTTGAAGGTTTCTCTGAGCACAGCAAAACAAGGTTGACATTTCTATCTCCTCGGAGAAGTAATCCTTTTGCCAGTACTCCCACTCGCAAAACTCCTTTTAAAGCTCTGCAGTAAAATCAAATTATATTATGACATTTCTCAACCAGAACCATGATAGTCTTTGAATATACATAGTAAATTAAATAACTTTCAATACTACTCAATTTTCCATCAACTACAGTATAAACACATTCAATATGTGTAGAAGTACCTTTCATTTATTTAAGAAATATAGATAAATAAATGAAGAGTTATCATAGGGAGAACTGAAAAACAAAGAACATTAACACTTCTGTGTCACATTTTACAAATTAGAGTTAAGAGTCACTTCTAATACCATACAAAAATATTTCCAAATAAAGGGAACATGAAAAGTTAATGTAAAACTTGAAAGAAGTTGCAAAAACTTGAGTTTATTCAATTTTTATGGTCAATGCATTAAGGAAAGAAGTGGATAAAACAAAGGCTGAATATAAGACAAATACAGTAAGTAAATAAAAACTAACAGCAGATGAATGCAACTGGAAAACTACAAAGGCAGCTTTGAAAAAAACCTCAAAATAGTTTTATATGTATTTAAACAAAATGTGTAAATTTAGAAGGCTGGAGATTGTATGGAATTGTGTATCTCTGATTTTGGCAAAAAAGAGGTGAATACACTAGGCATCTAATGTAACAATAAGCATGTACATGCACACCAGAGTTTTCAGTCTCCAACTTTTCATTCAAGTGTAAGTCCATGTAAGGAAAAGCAAAACTATACAAAATAGATAACTCTGAAGACACACCTGTCTTTACCTCCCTCTTTCTTATCATCTCCTTCTTTGTTCTTGCTCTTCTCATGTTCAGACAAGCTGTCTGAAACAAGTTTTAAAGCACGTTCAGTGATGGAAACAATTTTCTGAACTGCTTGTAATTCCTCTTCAGTTGGGTAAATGGTTGCATGTTTTGTCATTACATAACGGTCATCAGATGAGTCAGGACGTCGTAAAGGCTACAGAAAAAAAAGTCACTTCATTTAAAAAAATGTTTCCTGGGCAAAAGTAAATTATTATTTTAAAAATACACATTTTCATCATATCTTCTCAATAACAAAGTTGATTATGCAAAAATGTCCATTTAAAACTATCTCCTCCTTTTTTCCACTTCAGTAAAAACAAAAATGCAAACTATGGAAAGTTATACTACCTAGAATATGTAAGTTTATACACACACATTGCCTCAAAACAAATAAAATTATAATACATGACATTTCAAGTTATAATACTTTTTTACTCAACTTTAAAAACCAGTGATTCAGAATTTTTTTGCTTTTAATAAAATGTTTTACTGCTGCTCATTCTGTGTAAAGACAAAAAAAAGGTTAAAAAGGAGGAATTGGTTTTCTTCTAAGTGCTCTCCAGAAAACAAAACAAGCAAAAAGACCCTCTTGTTTTCTGTAGTCTGAGCTTCTAGGAAATGTTCCTCACCCCACGGAGGTCTCTTCTTTCATCCAGACTCCACACATTCTGAGATGCAGGTCTTTCCTCTAGTTTTCCTAAAGCACCAACTAGTTATGTACTACCCCTGATCCTGGACTCAATTCAGAAGTAGAAGTAGGTTTTAGATAGTCAGGATTGAAAGAAAAAATATTCTAAACCACCGGTAATGGCAAGATCATCAGTTCCTGCTGATCTCATCTAAACAACAAAGGCAAGACAATCTCTAATTGAAGAAGCTCTACTCCCATTTAGCTTATGCTGAAGGAAACGATTCATGGAAATTCTATGAAGTCCTTATATATAAAGACAGGTGCTAAGAACCTGTAATAAAGGGGAGGATTGGAAATCAGAGGAATATACATTGAGATTACAAGATTAGTAAGGCTAACAACTGGCTCCCCAAAACTGTGATCCTCTAATGCCGAGCTTCTGTGTTCCCCCCACATACACGAAGTGGACACTCACTGCAGGCCCCTGTGGCTGAGGAGGCATGCCTGGTCGGACTCCGAGAAGGCCCAGCGGACCTGGGGGACCATGAGGGTAGCCACCATCAGGCATTCGGCGGCGATCATCCCAGTGGTGCTGTTCTTCCTCCATTCTTCTCCAGTACATGTCCTCTTCATAACGTCTGAAACACAGAGAGTAGCGTTACAAGCCTATAAGAAAATTACAACACTCCCAATCAGCCTGGCTAACACCTTGCTTTTTCTCCTCTGATTTCCTTTGTATGCTTTCATTTAAGTAACAGAAGTGAATACAAGTAAAAAGAGAAAGTGAGAATACAAAGAGAAACACTAAACAAAATTTCAGTCTAAGGTCAAAGTTGAAAGAACAAGCATCAGGACTCTCAGTTCCTTCCAACCTCTCCCTCTTCTCTTTAAGGGAAAATTTGTTAACTAAATACCTGCCTAAAGGATCCAGACCAATAATGTGTGTGCATGAAAGATCCAAAGCAAACATTTAGGAATTTCTTCATGTACCCAAAAAAAGTGCTCTCTCCTGATTATTTGTTTTTCTATTTAGAGAGAAACTCTTAAGACTACCTTTAATTTTTCCCTCTAGGTTACGGTAGAAACAAAGACATTTCTCTACTATGTTCTGTAAGTGTTAGTTCAGATTTAAAAATACCATGTATACCAAATAAAACACCCATGGGCTGAACTTGGACTGTGGACAGCTAATAGAGTCTCTGCTTTAATGGCCAACACTTCCTAACTTCTTTCTATCTTCATTTTCAGCTTCATACTAGGAAATCAATAACTCCCAAGGGAAATCAATTTTTTTTTTTTTTAACAATAAGCTTTTACTACATAAAATTTTTAAAATACAAAACATAAGAAGTATGCTCCTCAAGTAGTATGCTCCTCCACTGTAGTAACTACCAATTCTGTCAGGCTGAGAACACAGTGCTTTGTAGGTCATCCAACTTAGAAACACAGGTTCAATGTTATTTAGGCTTTGAGAGGGAAAAAAAACAGTTTGAAGACTCTCAATGCCAAATACTATTATTATTAGCAACTAACCAGTTTTGAACAGTTATTACAAAAGATGTTTAAATAAATAAGGGCAGGGAACTTTATCCATTGTTTACCGATTCATACTCAATGCCAAATACTTCAGGCACATAGTAGGTGCTTAAATAAATATATATCAGTGAAGAGAAAATAACTAAATACAGGAATAAAGAATTTATTATTATCCACGATTCTCTCTCATCATTGATGTTTCTATCTGCCCCTCTACCTTCCTCTCTGAAATCAATAAAAATACATTTTAAAAGGTTGATATATAAATGAAAAAAGAGGGTTATAAAATATGCACATTATGCTTTTATTCATATTTTTAAAAATTACATTTTAAGCCAAAACTGGTTTGGCTCAATGGATAGAGCGTCGGCTTGGGGACTGAAGGGTCCCGGGATCGATTCCAGTCAAGGGCATGTACCTTGGTTGCGGGCACATCCCCAGTAGGGGGTGTGCAAGAGGCAGCTGATCGACGACTCTCGTCGATGTTTCTAACTCTCTCTCTCCCTTCCTCTCTGTACAAAATCAATAAAATATATTTTTAAAAAAATTACAGCAGTATTCATGAAGTACAAAAGTAGAAACACAAATGTCCATCAATTGATGAACAAAATGCCATACAACCATAAAAAGGAATGAAGTATTGACATACTCAATAAGATGCATGAATCTTGAAAACATCCATGGTAATTAGAAGTAGCTAGACAAAAAAAATATCACTGTATGATCCCATTTATATGAAATCTCCAGAACAGGCAAATCTCCCCAGACAGACAGAAGTGTGCGAATGGTTGCCTAGGGATAGAAGGAGGGTTTGGGGGGAAATAGGCAGTGGTTGCGAATGGGTTTGAGATTCATTTGGGAGGTGATGACAATGTTCTGAAGTTGATTGTGGTGATGACTGCATAACTGCAAATATATGTGAACAATACCATTTAAAGATATGACACTTAAACCAATAAAAATGAAGATCTCTCTGGATGATATGTTTCTCATTTCTCCTTCCCTATAGCCCCTAAACTTTCTAGAATAAGCTTTCTTCTTAAGAAACACACTGAGTTGTATTAAAAAAACTGCCGCATTCCTATGACCCAGAACTGATCCCCTTTCCTCGCTGAGCGATGAGCATGTGCTGCCTGCACTACAGCTTGGAATGTGACGTCTCAGAAGCACAGGCCCTGCTGGTTGGTACTTGTGGCCTGAAGAGTGCGGGCTCCTCTACATCACCCCGGAGGAGGGGGAGGAAGATACCATGTTTTAAAATTCCAGTACTGTTATGATTATTTTAAAATTACTAGCCACCAACACTAAAGAACAGATTAGGGGAAAACTGAATTTCTGTTTTTAGCAGCAATTCCACACTTCTTGATTTTTAAAATGATTTGTAAATTGAAGCTTCTTATTAACTTGACAGTCGCATCATATGAAGAAATGAGAGAAGTTGTCATTAGATGATAAATTTTAGGGAATCTAGGTGGTTTGGAGAACTTCATTTGATGTTTCATTACAGCTAGTTGATGTCATTGAGGGTGAAATTACTCAGGTTTAACTAGCTGTATGCCAGGAATTACTTTTACTTGATAAATGCAGACTCTCCTTAAATCCATTACTTTTAATAGTTAAGAGCCCAGACTGTTTTGTCAGTATACTTGGACAGAAAATATAGTGTCAGTCACTGGAGGCCGACTGGGCACTTAACGTGTTCAAGAGGTGAAAACAGTGAGTATTTGCATTCGAAGCCACAAAGATCTTTTGGTATAAGAGATCTTTGGACCAACTAGCTAAGATAGAGGACTAATTATAGTGAAATTAAAACGATTCGCTAGCCTTAGTTTGCTTTTATTTCCTTCTAAGACTATCAGCAGAAGTGCGAGGTTACCTCCCGCAATTACTTCATCATTTAGATCGGTATCGCTACCTGACACCAGGGAATGCTGACAAATCTTGAAAATCAGTATTAAACAGATGCCAACAGGAAACCCCACTTCTTGTAAGCTATTTGGGAAGGAGCACCTTATATGCACACCATGGAATAACTTCTTGCTTCTCAGACATGTTAGGCAGCACTTAGGATTCCTCATTTGTGAGAACCACCCTTCAATAAAACGAAAGGGGTATGGTGGTGGGAGCCCAGACCACTTGGTTAAACATGTTTTTGACAAGTTGGAAAAGATGAAATGAATTCTTAGAAAACCATTAAGCAAGGCCGAAGTATGAGGTATCTGATCTGTATAGGATGCTCCCTCAAAATTATTTATTACTAATGCTTTAAACTCCAAAGTAAATAAACATTCATTTAAAATGGAGTTCACTGGGCAGATTTCCCCTTTAATATTAGATAGGAATACTCTTTATCAGATATTTAGGACACAAGTTTTGTGAACTGATAAAATAAACCCCACAAATGTAAATATATAAGAATGTTTATTTGTTGCACATAACTTTTTAGTATAAAATAAATGTTTAAGTTACCTGTAGAAAAGAAACAAAAAAAACCACACTAAGATGTCTAGGCTCTACCAAATTTTATATTCAATATTTTTAGCATGTAGCCAAATGTTCTATTTTGCTTGTTTTAAATTGAGGCATTTATTTATAACATTAAACTATTTCACATATTTAATACATATAAGATACACTTAATCACATATTTCCTAATACCAAAGCCATAGTCAAATATTCGAATAGCCAATAACTTAATTTAATGCATGTCTTTTCTGCCCCTAGGATCTTCCTGAGAAGTGAAAATTAGAAGTGCATGAAATAAATCCGGACCACTTTATGGAGTCACACCCTCAGAACAGCAATGTTGTTAAGAAGGCCGAGTCACTTATGCTGGTAAAAGTGAAAGAATCACCTCATTTCCATTCTCCAGCGCTCTTCCTCTTCTCGTCTCCGCCAGTACTCCTCTTTCTGCATCTGCTTCCTCATTTTCTCTTCTTGAATCTTTCTTGCTCGAATACTGGGCTTGACTTCTACTTGCAAATCTGGATTGACTTTTTTCTGTTAATACAAACAAGACATTTAAAAAACTAGCACCCCCTTCCAACAATCTACACATACAATCCCACATATTCTTCGTCACAGAGATTTTTTAGTTACAAATTTCCTATTATATAAGAGTAAATTCAGCATAAAAGTTGAATCAGAGGAAAGATTCAGAATACATTAATAAATATTCATTTCCCCCTAGCCCCTAAAATTCTTAATTATTCCAAATTTAAAATTATATACACTTAGTATGTAAAAAGTGCATGTCTTAGTGCTGACCAATAGAAGAGATCCTTAGGGGATAAATGGATATTTAACTTTTCTTTATTTTTTTATAAATAGGTAATTCTAAATGTCTAAGTGTGGAATTAAGAAGTTTCTTTTCATAAAAAAGTATTGGCCTTTAACAATTTAATTTCGCCACCCTCATGTTTAAAAGAGAAAACATGGATCTAATGCATTAGATTAGTCCAGTCTAAGTAAAAACTTTACATGTAATATTTAAATTTAACTTCACGCTTGAAGTGTTTTCAATGAAGAATTCCTTATCTCAAAATTCACTTCAGTGGGAATTCTACCAAGATAAAGTAGGTAAATGGAGACCTGGCACTTCTTTCAGAACATTTCATTATGTGAAAACTTATCTTTATATGATTACATGATTAAGCAATGTTATACTTTAGCTACAGTCACTGAGAATGATGAAATATGGTTATAATCTTCTTTCCTACATATAACAAACTGTTCAGAAAAATCAAACATCTGAATCTAAGTGAGACATAATATGCTAATCTTGGTGTGGGAATTCATGGACTCATTGAGTTATGTTTAAAATCTTTATTTTATATCTAGAATGCTAAAAAAAATAAAAAAAGTTGAAATTTTTACTCACTTTATATTGAAGTCTGTGTCTTCGGCCTTTTAAGTGCATTTCCTTAGCGTTGGGATCATTAAAGCTGCACTCGCATAATTTACAATGGAATCGAATTACTTTTCCCTCATCATTTCGTACCTTGATGTAGGGGGGGAAAACCCAACATTATAATGGAAATGTTACAGTTGAAGATTTCATTCATATGGCCTCCAAGATTCACTGATAAAAATAATTTTGTGAAAAATTAAGTTTGAAATGAAGGAAATAGACAATATCTAAAATTTTTAAAAAGGATGATCTATAAAAACAAACTGTTAGAATTTTCTAACTGCAGCGTTAGCATACTAGATGTTAGCATGTATTTGCTTTTGAAATTAACTGTAATTTTAATAACTTTATCTGATTGTAACATTTAAAAACAATTAGATACCTTAAATGCTCTTAAAAATAGTTACTGAATATCAGGTACTATTATTGGAAATGAAGATAAAGATGATTAAAGATAAAGCTCAAGATTTTATACATGTACCTTTGTAGAAAAATCAAAGCCAATTTTTTCTAACAGTACAACCAGTTAGGAAGACAAGTAATTGGAATCTTATTAAGAAGTTTATAATGAGTACTATGTTCAAATTGTTAGGGGAAGCTTTAAAGACTGGCTTTGAATGCATCTATCTGAAGTTTGGAATTACTTAATTATTATCATTGGAAATTATGGCATTCTGGAGGCATACATTTTTTTAGATAACCACATCTTACTCTTTTAAAAAAAACTGAATGTGAACTACTGATAAACTGCATAACCCAGTTTTCTACCTTGTAGACAAAGAACCCAACATAACGTGAGAGAAAAAGGATAAAGGAACAAATATTTACCAAAAATCTACAATATGCTAGGCATTTTATTTCATTCAATCTTCACAACTTTGTTGGAGAATAGCCAAATTTTATAGATGTAGACACTGAATTTCAGAGAACTTATATATGTTCTACAATAAAGAGTAAAGTCTAGTGCTACATCACTCTATGTTAGTATTTCTACTAACCGCAAATACTTATATCATGACTCTCTGATGTTCTCTCACTCCTCTACCTACTGAGCTTACTTTTCTAAAAAACAGGAATAATTTTCTAATCAGCTTGGAAAACCAAATAAACAGGATCTTTAAATTAATAACCCTGCCCAGCCAGTGTGGTTCAGTGTACTGAATATTAACCCAGGCACCAAGAGATCACTGGATCAATTCCTAGTACAGCCGAGACCGGTTTGGCTCAATGGATAGAGCATCGGCTTGGGGACTAAAGGGACCCAGGTTCGATTCCGGTCAAGGGCATGTACCTTGGTTGCGGGCATATCCCCAGTAGGGGGTGTGCAAGAGGCACCTGTTCGATGACTCTCTCTCATCGATGTTTCTAGCTCTCTATCTCTCACCCTTTCTCTCTGTACAAAATCAATAAAATATATTAAAGAAAAAAAAAAAAAGTTCCTAGTACAGGCACATGCAGATTTTGGGTTCTCATCCCAGGAGGGGATGTACAGAAGGCAGCTGATCAATGATTCTCTCTCATCTTTAATGTTTCTCTCTCTCTCCCTTCCTCTCTCTGAAATGAATAAAAATATGTTTAAATAAATAAATAAAATAAGCAACGCTAATTTTACACATGAAACTAAGTGATTATTAGGGGGGAAACATTGGCTTTCTTTGTCAAAATTTTGGTGCTCACAATTTTTAAAATTTTATATTCAGGGCAGTTGAAAGATATAAGAATGTCTACCAATAAACGGAGAGTTACTTTGCTGTTTTAGCAGAGAAAGAGATAACAAAATACTGTAATGTTACTTAGACAAGCTTAAAGGGCATGCTTTTTAAAAACCTTAAAAAGATCCCTTTGACATTCCTTCACAAGGAACTTAAACCTAATTGAATATAATTTGATTTTACATGAAAAACATGCCCACAACAAAGCGACAGCCTTGCCCCCTTTATCGAATCCCACAGCAATGGTATTCTGGAATCAATACCTCCTCCACATAATCATGGCCCACTGGCTGCACATCACTCTGCAAAGCAGCCAGAGACGCAGGCGTGACTGGTTCAGACACTGTGTCTGGCTTTACGTCTGGAATCTGTACAGAAGTAACAGGAGTGCCTTTAACACATTCTGTTCCTTTTAAGTCTTCTGTTTTATTTCCTGTTGATTGCAGCTTATTACCACCTAGAAAAGCATAGGAGAATTACAGCAATTTTAACTTTTTTTGTATGTAAATGTATAACCTGATACAACAAAAACTTCAGACAAAATTATCTTTTCTACCAAAAGTCAAGCCCTGCTTGACACACGATAAATGAGAAATCTGAAGAACCACATAAACCACTTTTTACCCTACTGAAACAACACCTGATTTTCCCCTTCTCCATCCCTACTATGGTTCTCACATCAAGTCCCTAAAAGTCAACAGCAAAGCCTTATTCATGCTGGTATCCCTAGTTCTTTGCCAATGGAACTGGGCACTGTCCTACATTCTGGTAATATAATAAGAATAAAGCAAGGTAGCTGCTTTTGGGGTGCCAACCATTAAGGGGAAACAACTAACTATACCACAATGTGATAAGGGCTGTACTAAGTATGAACAGAGTACTGTGGGAATGCAGAGCCAAGAAACCACTACCCTTGAACCTGATCCAGTTAGAAAGGCTTCACCAAGTGTGAGACACTTGAGCAGGGCTTTGAAAGAAGAGTAATGAGTATGAACTGGCGAGGCAGAAAGAAGAGAATAATGTCTAAACAAAAAGAATAGGATGTGCAAAAAAGCACAACAACATCAAGTTAAAAAGACTACAGTAAATTTAGGGAAGCTCCAGTAATTCACTATGAATTACCACCTAGGTAGAGACGATGACCGATGAGGCAGGAGCCCGGATGGGAAAGGCCCTGGATGACATAATTAAGGAACACAGGGGCTTTTTTCCTATACCAAGGGGAGTGACCCTGAAAGCTTCTAATCAGGAGTCTAATATAATTTGACATGCATCTTCACAAAATGACTTCGAAAAGTTTTGGAGAGACTGGACACAATAAGAGACAAAGCTCTGAGGAGCAGCGTTTTTTTAAGGAGGGGTTTTTTTAATGTTTTTATTGATTTTTAGAGAGAGGAAGGAAGAGAGAGAGAGAGAGAGAGAGAAGCATCAATGAGAGAGAAACATCATCGATGGGCTGCCTCCTACATCTCCCCCACTCCCACTAGGGATCAAGCCTGCAACTCCGGCAGGTGCTCTGGCCAGGGATCAAACCCACGACCACTTGGTTCCTGAGTCTCGACGCTCAACTGCTGAGCCACACTGGCCAGCTGAGGAGCAGACTTTGAAGGCCTAAAAACAAGGCAGTGACTATGAAGATGAATTTTCTTTGGGGTCAGAAATATTGTAGTGATAGAAACAAAAGAACTAGGTAAACAATTAGAGGAGGCAATAAAAAGGAAAAAAATAAAGTCAGTGAAGTTTTCCAAGTGAAAAAGCAGCAATTTTGTGAGATCATTTCGAGGCACTCTTGTAATAAGACAATGAGTTAGAATGAGACACTTGTAGGCATCTATAAAGCTGTTCAGATAATGACCAGGGATACCTAAAATATGGCTCTAGGCGCAGATGGGGGTTTTGAGTTTGCCCAAAAGATTCTAAAGTCACTGTGAACACTGGAATGGATGAGACCACTCATGAATACTGGATGAGAAGATTAAGAATAGAATCAGAATCTTTGGAATACCACCATGCAGTGAACATGCAGGCAGGAGAACCAATAAAGATACCTGAGAAAGGGTGAGTAGACAGACAATAACCAGAGAGACAGCCATATCTTAAGGTTTACAGTATAGCAGTCAACTAAGTCAGAAGTTAGAGAGGTCTACAGGATGAAACTGAAAACTGGCCACTGATTTGGCAATTAGGTCTTTGGTGATTCTTGAAAGCAGTTTCAGAAATGAGTAGAGAGTAAACACTATAACTGACTGGGGATTGTGTAAGTATAGAAAGAATTAGTTTAGCAACTTAAAAGGATAACTGGATTGGAAAAGACCTTTTTTAAAATTTAAGACCATGAAAGATAAAGGTATACCTGCATGGCTGAAAGGAAGAGAGAAGAAACCATTAGAGGACTGACTAAAAATTCAAGAAAAAAATAGAGAGATGTGATTCAACAAGGTCACATATCTTGTTTAGAAGAAGGGAAGAGGTGGGTAAAGATCATAAGCAGAAGGGTTAGTCAGGACTGGAAGAGAAATGTTACTCTGACGGAGTTGGGGAGAACAGAAAGAATCTTCAGTACTTGCCCACAAAGTTTATTTTGGGTGTAGATGTCTTCTTGGCAGCCATACTTGTAGGCACTGCTGACACTTTAGTGTTGGATGTGCTGTTAAGAGACGAGTTTCCTGTAGCTGTAAGACCTTTCACTGAAGAAGTTGCAATTGATGAAGTATTCACAGTACAATTGCTTGCTGCAATGCTTGAAGGAGAGGCAGTCGGTTTTGTAACAGACACAGCTGTTGAAGCAGTAGCTTGGCTAACAACGTTTGGTTCTGTTGAAGGAATGGGTTTACCAAGTTTTGTGTGTAATTTAACCACCTACAAAAAAATAAATGAAAGCACATTAAATTGTTAGAAACTCAGAATATAGATTTTCAAGTTCGTCTAAAAGACAATATAAAATTAAAATACAAATTATATTTTCTGCTATATATTTTCATACACAAACTCATTATTTTCCAAAAACCTCTATGAAGCAGATAAGGAAATATATTCCACCTATTATCAGTAAGAAAACTAAGGCAGAGAGAGATGAAATGACTTGGCCATATGCATACCAACCTAGACTTAAGCATGACAAAAGGAGGGAAATAAACATACTATTTTACAATTGATAAAATAAGTTATCTAGTCCAATTTAAAGAAAGGTTTCTAGTCTTCTTTTATATATATTTATATTAGCACATAAACCAGGCTTATCACACAAAGTTTTGAAGCCACTTTTGCTATACACCGCTCCCCCCAGCTCCCTACTGAAAGGTAAGACAATAACAGAGTGAGGCAGAAGGCTGTGGGAAGAACACCTACTTTCTGGTGCTTAGCACCACGAATGTGGGCGGCATAGGCATCTGCTCCCGTACAAGACACGTCGCAGAGCTCGCAGCGCAGCTGATTCTGAGTCCCACGAGCAGAGTTGCTGCTGCTGCTGGTATTTTGTGAGGCTTTCAATGCGGCTTCTTTTTTTTTATGTTTCTGTCCTTCTAAATGTTCTTTGTAAGTCTGTTTCAAACAAAAAGGATACATTTTGTTTTATTAATTTTCTAAATACAAAGTCATTTAAATTATTAAATTCTCAAATCTCTACTCTTATTTAAAAAATGAGCACAAACAATTTTAAAAGCAATCCGAGAAAAGCACGTGGATACATCTGTGGTTCTCTGTACCTTGTTCATCAAGAATTTATTTGTCTACACTGTGATTCACAAGGACTTTCCCACAGAGCCATAATACCAATAGAAGTCACTGCTTTCAGTTTCAGGAATTTGTATCTTGCTCTGGCTAGGTAGCTCAGTTGGTTGGAGTATGGTCTCCAGGCACCAAGGTTTCGGGTTGGATCCCAGTCAGAGCGCATGCAAGAATCAGCCAATGAGTGCATGGATGGGTGAGACAACAAATCCATCTCTCTCTCAAAAATCAATCAATAAATAAAAAGTTAGAACTAACGAAAACAGAACATGTCTTTTATTGATTATGTATAATGTTGAATAAAGAATACTAGACAGTGATCATTACAGTGAAACTATACATTAAAAATTGTCTTGAATGCAGACAATTAAGAAGGCAGATTTATTAAAATAAGAGGAAGTAAATATGGATTGCTAGTTAGTTTATTCTTTAGTGGGGCTAAATCGTTACTCTTCCATATTTTGTTTAGAATTGTTTTTAAGAGAGACATAATTACCATAAAATTATATATTTATCATAGAATTTCCAAGCTAGGTGAAACTTTAGATATTACCCAAAATAATGACTTTCTAATTTTCAAACAAGAGAATCCTTCCTCTAAATAATAACATGCACAAATAAGGAAAATTGCTGTTTTGGAAACGAGATCTAAGACCTAGCTATTTGATTCTTCTCTGTCTGTGGCAACCTGAGGGCTCTCTGAAGTAAAGCCTCAATTATTTAAAACAAGTTCCTATTGTAGAAGTAGAGACACGAAAGCCCAAAGAAGTTAAGGGCTCTGACGTGCCCGAGGCCACAGTGAGTGACAGAGCCAGGACTGAAACCATGACCCTTCATCCGAACCAATTACTCTTCCTCCTTATTTTCACACCTGTACTCTCATGATCTCAACACTTTTCTCTAAGACTCATTTCATTAACCCGTAAGGCACTGCATCTGACTTGCAGAAGTACCCTTGGTCTGTTTTTAGGTAACCATTCTGATACTCCAAATCAATGGTCAGCCATATATATATACTCATTCTAAATAATGCTGTTAACCCACTACCCTAGAGTCATGTTCTATCCTTTCATATGGGTGCCACAGATTCAGTAAATCTCTTAGGTTTATATTTGTCACTCATAGTATCATCCTCTCTAAAAAACCATCACAGAGTGGATACACTCCTCAAATACTAAACCAACATCTTGCTCCCTTTAATCGTGGTCACTGTAAATATTCTTCACCGACCCCCTCTCCTCCAACCATGCAATCACAATGAAGCCATTTCCTATCACACTCAAAATAGGGAGGGAAAAAAAGGTTTTATGGAACTAGCCACATATTTAAAAATTGCCTTATTTGATATAATTCAGGGAAAGCTGGTAACTTAAAAAATAATGTATACAGATGGGGCAGAGGTGAGAGAAAGAAATAATTAAACTCAAAATTTGGTCTCAATCAAATAATATACCTATTACCAGCCAAACGACTTACTATCAAATTTTTACATAAAAACTAGATGCTCTGCCCTGTCTAGTTTGGCTCATTGCATAGAGTGTCGGCCTTCGGACTTAAGGGTCCTGAATTTAATTCCAGTCAAGAACACATGCCTGGGTTGTGCGTTCAATTCCCAGTGGGAGGTGTGCAGGAGGCAGATGATCAATGATCGTCTCTGATTATCGATGTTTCTCTCTCTCTCTCCCTTCCTCTCTAAAATCAATAAAAATATATTAAAAAACAAACAACTAGACACTCTTGCCCTAGCTGGTTTGGCTCAGTGGATAGAGCACTGAAGAGTCCCAGATTTGATTCCATTCAAGGGCATGTGCCCAGGTTATGGGCTCGATCCCCAGTGCGGGGAAGAGAGGGAAGGGGGGCGGGGAAGAGGGAGGGTGCAGGAGACAGCCAGTCAATGATTCTCTCTCATCATTGATGTTTCTCTCCCTCCCTCCCTCTCTCCCTCTTCCCTCCCTTTCTCTCTCTCTCTCCCCCCCTCTCCCTCTCTCTCTCTTCCCTCTCTGAAACACACACACACACACACACACACAGAAAAAAACTAGATACTCTTAAGGAAAGTATTAACAAAGAAAATTGGGAAGGGAGTTGTACTAATTAGACTCATGCCTAAATCATGTATTTTAAGGTGTAGCAACCAGGGGGAAAAAAAGGGGGGGGGGAGGAAATGAAGGTTCTGGATGCTACATTAGTCTGTATTTTTTAAAATTTCACTTCCCTACACCTTTCTTGTTTCCTGAGTGCCTATTCCCTCATGGAGGAGACTGTACAGAAATAAGTAATACCTTATAAAGCATAGATAAAAGTCAGTCTTATTAGAAACATCCTGAGAATTGTAGATTATTAATATAATTTATTTTTTTAATTCCAGAAAGACAATTTTTCCTGCTAGTTATATGCAAAAACTAATACATTTGACAAAGTTCTTTTATCTTTAATATAAGTGTGTAAACAATTATCTTTATGATCATCCCTTTTCAGCTGTAAAATTCTATATATAAACTCAAATAAAGACCTTGAAGAAGAGATAGGAAAGTCAAGAATTTTGTATAAAGGCTTTTAAAAGCAAGTAATAAATGCTAAAAAAAGAAATAAAAATTCAATCTTTCCCCAAAAAACCAATTAAATCAAATATAAAACTTTTAAGCTAAATTAGAGGTTTAAAGAGCAAAGTATTCTTCTTGGGGGGGGGGGGGGAGCTTAATTTGCCTGTTTTTCATTTACATTCATAATCATTTTTACAGATTTTTAAAAAAATTATCTTTATTGTTGAAAGTATTACATATCTTATGTTTCCCCCCATTAACTTCCTCCACCTGACATCCAGCAGTCCTATGGTTTTTTCTTAATAGAATTCTTATGTCTTAATACAAATATCTTTTAAAAATGGCCATTTAATGAACTATGTATGTACTAGCTAAACTAAAGAGAAGAAAATGGAAACCTTCTTTGTAAATATAAGAGTTACATTATCAGTCATATTTAACTGTTAAAAAATAACGGCTGAAGCCTTGTGGTAAAACATACAAGGTAAGTCAGTACCTGTGGGCCAGCACAGCTGATCTTGCAGACATCGCAATAGTGAATCTGGGGCGGTTTGGGAGGCTGTTTTGGTTTCAGCTGCTTGTTTTGGAATGGTGCTTTTTTAGGGAAGGTGGTCCCTGTCCAGGCAGCTGTGGCAGCCGCAGCCGCAGCCGCAGCCGCTGCCTGCTTCTGTTGCTGCTGCTGCTGTTGGTAGTAGGAGGATGCAGCTGAATACACTGCTGCTTCATAACCTGAATAAGACGTACCTTACAAACAAATAAAACAAAGGTTTTGTTACATAATTATATAAGGCCAAGCTAAATGCTACGAATTTAAATTCCATAAATTCTGTTCATAAAGGTAGGTTTACACATGCATATTTACAAATAATGTATCTTTCTTGAAAAACAAACCTAGAAAGCATTTATCCTTCTTTTATATATAAGTCAATCAACAAGTATTTGCTCAGCACCTACCAGGTATTATGGAGTATAAAGAATGTGTAAGGTTAAGATTTGGTCTTTGTCTTAAAGAAGTTTACAATTCCGGTGGAGGAATGTGACAGAATATTTGGTTATTTATGTGGCTACAGAACTATTTCACTGAGAGGGAAAGGTAGATGAAAGGGGAAAAGGTATCTTTACAAAGGAGAGATTTGGCAGTCACTTTAACCAGTGATTTATTTATACTTGGTATCATCAATAAAGCATAAATGGACATTATTTACTATGTGCTCCTAATATGATGAAATGGGAAGTTTGTTTAGTTTTATTGGCTAAAAAGCTGCCAAAATCTAAGCATAAAGAAACCAGATAGCCGAAACCGGTTTGGCTCAGCGGTAGAGCGTCGGTCTGTGGACTGAAAGGTCCCAGGTTTGATTCCGGTTAAAGGCATGTACATTGGTTGCGGGCACATCCCCGGTAGGGGGTGAGCAGGAGGCAGCTGGTCGATGTTTCTCTCTCATCGACGTTTCTAGCTCTCTCCCTTCCTCTCTGTAAAAAATCAATAAAATATATATATTTTTAAAAATGTCCAGATTCTTTCCAAAAATTGGGACTTAAAAAAAAAAAAAAAACCAGATAAATCCAGATTCTACAACTGGCCTAACTCTCTAGGACAGCGGTCCCAACCTTTGGGACCTCACAGGCCACCAGTGGTCCGCGGACCATGGGTCAGTGACCGCTTCTCCAAAGGTTTCCTTAAACCAGGGGTCCCCAAACTCTCGGACTTCATGGACCGCAGTTGGCGACTGCTCCTTAAAGAAATGTCAAGGTCATGAGAGAGAAGATAAAAATAGGAGATTATTCTACATTAAAACAAAACACCCTCAAACTAACAACACATGACAACCAACGCAATGCATGCCCCTTGACTGGATCCTGAATTTAAAACAAAGCACAAGCACACGGAAAGCCCAGCTATAGGAGACATTTGTGAAACACTGGAGAAATTCATTAGAACAATCCATGTTCAAATCCTTTCTCTGACATGTGCAATGTGGCCATTTAAAAGAAAGTCCTTCTTAGAAAATACATGCTGAAAAATTCTGGGCAAAGCACCATGTGTCATCTTTCATCTGCAACTTTTATATATTTCTGAACCATTTGAAAATGTTTTTTAGAGGAGAGATAAAGTAAATGTGTCAAAATATTAATAAATCAGTGAAGCCGAAACCAGTTCAGCTCAGTGGATAGAGCATCGGCCTGCGGACTGAAGGGTCCCGGATTCGATTCCGGTCAAGGGCATGTACCTTGATTGCAGGCACATCCCCAGTAGGGGGTGTGCAGGAGGCAGCTGATCGATGATTTTCTATCATCGATGTTTCTAACTCTATCCCTCCCTCTTCCTCTCTGTAAAAAATCAATAAAATATATTAATAAATAAATAAATCTGTGAATCTAGGTAAATGATATACAAACATCTGAATTATTTTTTCAACTCGTCTGCAGAAAGAAACTTTTCTAAAATAAAGCTAGTGAATAACATTAACCAAAGGAATGATAGATGTATCTTCATATTTAGTGACATGAAAAGACATTCACAATAAGAAAGTAGTGTACACAATAGTATGTATAAGACAAATTCTTTTTTATAAAGAAACCATGAGGTTTAGATATTTATATATTCCCATGGAATAAAAGTATATGCAGTAAAATGTTAATGACAATGTCTAGGAGTAGGCGTCCAGGGATTTAATTTTTTCTCCTTTTTTATCTACAGTTTCTAGTTTTAAAATAATGATGTATTATTAATATAATATAAAGAAAAGGATACTATCATACTCCGTATTCTGAAACAAATGTGAATATTTAAAAACAACTATCCATTCATACTTCATTGAAATAACTGCAGTACAGTTATAACTGGTTAATCAGATAAAGAGAGGCAGGAAAGCTGTATCTGGGAAATCTTAAAGGACAGATTTAGGAGTAATAACATCTCCTCACTCCAATTCACTTCCACATGACTGTCATATTAACTTAAAATCTGCTCCCATTGCTCCCTTTCTACCCACACGACAAAGCAGGTGTGGCTCTGTGGTAGAGTGTTGGCATATGCACCAAAGGATCATGGCTTCAATTTCAGTCAAGGGCAAGTACCTGGCTGCAGGTTTGTTCCTGGGCCCTGGTGGAGAGAGGCCTATGCAGGAGGTAACCAATCGATTTGTTAATGTATTTTTCTCTCTCCACCGCCCCCCTCTCTAAAAAGCAATGGAAACAATATCCTCGGGTAAGGATTAACAACAACAAAAAGATACTACAGCAGAGCCTACAGGCTTTTTCACACTGACATTTCCAGCCTCTTCTGGTATTATCCACATACGCTGTATTCCAGGCACAATGAACTCTCATTCTGCAATACTCCATGCCTGCCTAATTCACCACCGTATCTCTACCAACACAGCATTTGGCATAGAGTAAGAGACCAAAAAAAAAAATCTCTTAAGAAATTAAATAGCTAGGATTCTAACACAAAGTATCAAGAGGTAAGAAATGAAATTACCAATGTCACTTAAATCCTCCACAGAACAAAAAAGGGTTTTAAGGAATAAATAAAATGCAAAACAATAAACCATACGGTAGTACAAGAAGGTTAAGTGTATATCAAAAAATAATGTGTGATTTAATTATGAAATACTGATGTTACCTCAGCCAGAAATTAGCAAGACCATTGGACATAGTAAGGCTTTAGTGATTATAGTTCTTCAAGAAAAATATATGATTTAAAGAAAATGAAACTCTTCTGTCCTTCTAAGATGTGTTCTATAACCATTATCTTATGTTTACAAATGCTAACCAGTATTGTCAAGATTATTTATTCCTGATAATAAATGAAAATAAATTTGATGGCTGAACTAAAGAAGGTAACTAGTCAGCAATATTCCTTTAACTTTTCAATCTCATTTGGGAAAGTCAGAAAGAGAATAGAATGAGAGTAGTAGAATACTGCTATTTTTTTCTAATTGCAATGCTAGGCCCAGGACTCATGACTAGCTTTCAAATGTCCGAAGAGAATTTATGTTCTGCTAACATCTTCTGGGCTTAAAAAACAACGAACAACAACAACAACAAACCGACAAGCAAACCATACAACGGAGAAAGTCTTTCTATTGATAATTTCTTTTTTACTGAGACACTGTCAGCTTACCGGAATAGGTAACTGCCGTGGTACTGTAAGTAGCACTCTGGGTGTAGGATGGCACCACAGTAGCTGCAGCCGCTACTGGCTGCACGGTGGAAGATACGGGATAGATGGAGAACGTGGTGGTGGCTGGACTCGGTGTCGCTGGTTTTATGGCTGTCACTTGTCGAGTTTGCTGGGCTTGTGTATATTGAGTTGCACCTTGGCTATAACCTGCTTTGGGGGCTAAATGGAAAAAGAGATATCAGGAAATTAGAAGGTAAACCACTTAAAATACTCGCCTACTGTGGTGGTCTGAAGCCAAACCCCAGTATCTCCAAGGTATGCCTGTAGTTACCAAACCAACATCTTGGAAGACTAGAAAGTAGGTTAAATGTTAACTGTAAATTAGATGCCAGTAATTTCTTCTTAGCAAAAGGAGTGAAATTCTTATACCAACTGAACAAAATATAACATCTATATAAATTACTATCCCATCCCAGATGTTTTCCATATATTTCCAAAATAATACTTTGTAAAAATTTACAACTAACTGAAATAGCAGTACTACTTAAAACAGGCATTAATAAATAAAGTTCTTGAAAACGTGTGTGTGTGTGTGTGTCTCTATTTAGGCTAGCCTACTTGAAAGTTATGCTTAATACTGGGAACAGAAGAGAGAGGACCTCAAAGCACATATTTTTTTGTGTGTGTGTTATGAACTTCATTATTTTTATTAAATTTTATTTTTCAATTACAGTTTACATTCTGCATTATTTTGTGTTAGTTTCAAGTGTATAAGATAATGGTTAGACAGTTGTATACTTTACAAAGTGATTCCCCCAATATTTCAAATGTCCACCTGGCATCATACATAGTCATTACAATATTATTAACTATATTCCTTATGTGTACTCTACATTCCTGTGACAAATATTAAAAAAAAATATTTTTTATTGACTTCAGAGAAGCAAGGAGAGGGAAAGAGAGACAGAAACATCAATGATGAATGAGAATCATGGATATGCTGCCGCCTGCAAGTCCCCGACTACGGATCGAGCCCACAACCTGGGCATGTATCCCTGACTGGAATCGAACCTGGGACCTTTCAGTTTGCAAGTCGATGCTCTATTCACTGAGCCAAATTGGCTAGGGCTATGTCAAAGCACATATTTCAATTCACAGTAAACATTGCAATGTTTAATTATATGGAACTTGTTTATATAGCAGCCATCACATTCTACTGACTTATCCACAATTACAACTCACAAGGTGCTGACCATTCTTCCAAAGCAATATCTTGAGGGCAGCTATCCTTTTTTTAAAAATATATTTTTATTGATTTCAGAGGGGAAGGGAGAAGAGAGAGAGAGAAAGAAACATCACTGATGAGTGAGTATCGATTGGCTGCCTCTTGCATGCCTCACACTGGGGACCCAGCCCGCAACCTAGGCATGTGCCCTTCACCGGAAGGAACCGAACCTGGGACCCTTCAGTCCGCAGGCTGATGCTCTTTCCACTGGGCCAAACTGGCTAGGGCAAGGACAGCTATTCTTAAATGGCTACCATTAGTGTCTCTGCTAAACCTTCTGCTGTCTTTGACCATATTCAAAACAAATCTTATGAGCTTTAGTATCAATAATTTAATAATTAATCACGAATGATCACCAAAGCAAAAAATGTCATTTCTAAGAAAGGCCAAAATACCAATGAGGCAAACTCATTTTATGCTCAATTACCTAGAGGTAGCTTAAATAAATAGCACCTAAGAGCATAAAACTTTTTTTTAGAGAAAGGAAGGGGGAAAGAGAGAGAGAGAAAACGCGCACATCGATTGGCTGCTTCCAGCATGCACCCCGACTAGAGATGGGACCTGCAACCTGGGCATATGCCCTGACCAGGAATCAAATCCACCATCTTTGGTGTCAGAACGACGATCCAACAAATTGAGCCATACCATCCAGGGCAAGCGTTTAGAAAACTAAAGCTGTGTAGTTAATGTCAGAACTTACACTAAATCAAGGCCTTTTGACTCTCAGATAGTAACTTAATACTTTTAAGCACAATCTAATTTTGGTAATTAACCAGGAATTTCACAATAGACTGCAAACCAGAGATGAGACTATAAGAAAATTCAGGGCTATTTTAATTCAAAATCTTTTAAAGCACTTTTAAAAACACGTAATATCTCAGAATTAGAAGTATCCTAGAAAGATACAGGCCCAGCACTCATGTACACATAAGAGAACGTACAGTTTAAGCCAATACTACCCTTTCCTAATAAGGCTCTACCCACACGATCATGCTCCTTCAAAAATAACAAAAGTAAAGGAGCTGCCTACTTTCCAAAGCGCAGAGAGCTTTGTTTTAAAAGTTGTCAGATCTCGCCCTGGCCAGGTGGTTCGGTTGGTTGGAGCGACAGGATCGATCCCTGATCAGGCACATGCGGGAAGCAGCTAACCAATGTTTCTCTCTCTAAAAAAAATCAATAAAAACATATCTTTGGGTAAGAATTAAAAAAAAAAAAAAGAAAATTGTGAAACCTCTATGAAAAAATCCATCTTTTAAAGACTCCTAGTATACAGGGTTCTTTGCAAAGGAAATACCACCTGCATTTGAGCCCTCTGTTATATCTGTGGCTGATTACAGAATCAATTGCCATTACAGATCAGGGAAAGAAGACTTAAAAGATATGAGCCCACAAAGAGTCTCTACTGGTTACAAAGGCAGTCAGCAGCATGTGCTGGACATTTCTGGCAAAGATAAGAAGGTGGCCAAGAGCGACCACCACAACTCCTTTTGTAAAGCTTACTCCAGCAGGCAGTGACCTGTACGCTGACGACCAGAAATGAACATTTCCAGGAGAGAAGGGCATGATTCTGAATTGCTTGCATGGCCTTCTCTTTGGGACTCAAAGGCAATCAGGCAGAGGAAGAGAAGGACATGGCTAGAACCTGTTATATTGTGCATATAACACAATGAGTTCAGATTGACTCCAAAGCAAACCTTCATTAAAAAGACTCTAAGTAAGATATTTCAACAGTTTAGAGTGAAACCGGGAAAGGCAGTAAAACCCACCTGTCTGGTAGTAGGTTTCAGCAACAGAAGGCTGAGGCTGGGCAGCAGCGGCTACAGCAGCAGCAGTTGCTGTTGGCTGTTGGTAGTACTGCTTACTGTCGTAAGCTACAGCAGGAGCGGTGGATCTCACATATGAGTATGAGTCCTAAGGAAAAAGGAGGAAAGAAAACCTTGCTATGAGGAAGAGGCAGTAAATGCTCCTCATCTTTATTAAATGAAAGTATAATTAAAAAAATTAAAAAACTAAACATATACTTAAACTAGACATGAGTCAAATTCAATCACAAAGGGGATACATTTTGACTTCATTAAATAAGGTCAAAACCATTTCAAGCATCATGTTTAACTTTTAAAATCAGAAAAATGAGCAATGCTTATTTTTTTAAAATTAATTGTATTATAAAACTCATGGCAGTTCTTCCTTTAAATGGATCCCATAGTAAAGAATGCCTGTGTGAACTAAATTTTGCATTTGCTCCAACTTTTTCAATCTTCTTTATTTACTACTAACATTAACATAGTAATGAATAGAAGCTTCCAGCTGGAGGAGAGTGGAATGGAGGTGCCAGGGAGAAGACACATCAACACTAATAAAAGAGAAACATGCTAGTTGACCATACCTTAGGATGCCCACCAGCCAATCAGGAGTATGCAAATTAACCCAACAAAGATGGCGGGTTAATTTGCATACACAGGCCCTAAGCACCTGGAACCATGTGTGTTCTGCACCACCCAGCCACTCGGGGCCTGTGGGCAGCATGGGAAGGCGAACAGGCGGCTCCGACCAGAGGAAAGACAGTGCTGCAGCCAGGGAAAAGAAGGCCCATTCTAGCACGAGTCTTTGTGCATCGGGCCTCTAGTTCCATATAATAAAAGGGTAATATGCAAATTGACCCTAATAGCGGAATGACCAGAACCACCGCTGGATCAGTCACTATGAGGCGCACTGACCAGCTCTTGGTTCCTTTCCCCAGCCAGCAGGCACCGATCATCTGATGGTGAACAGGGCAGCGGGGGGCGGAGCTGGCAGCAGGCAGCTGGGGAAGATGGCCCTAATCACAGGCCAGGCCTCAGGACCAGACCTGCATACGAATTTCATGTACCGGGCCTCTAGTACATGAAGATCAAGGTGAACTAGGTGAATTCCTGTGCTGCATAAAGTGAAGGGTGAAAAGGCATACAGATAGAAAGGCTGAAGAAGTAGGCAGGGTGCAAAAAAAATGGGCTTCATACACCCTATTTAAAAAATGGAATTTATTATATTCTGTCTCTAGACATAATGAAGACTATTGCAAAAGTAAAAAAGAATTCCATGTTAATAACTTGCCATATATTATAGCAAATACTAATACATCCGAAGCTGGCTGCTGGCTATATTGTGGAGAAGAATAAATATAATACAATTTATTAATACTGTTAATTCATGTGTCAATTTCTTAATTCAAATTCCTATAGTTAAAAAGAATATAGCCGAAACTGGTTTGGCTCAGTGGATAGAGCGTCGGCCTGCGACTGAAAGGTCCCAGGTTTGATTCCAATCAAGGACATGTACCTTGGTTGCAGGCACATCCCCAGTGGGGGGGTATGCAAGAGGCAGCTGATCGATAATTCTCTCTCATCGATGTTTCTAACTCTCTAACCTCTTTCTTTCTCTCTGTAAGAAATCAATAAAATTTTAAAAAATTAAAAAAAATATAGAAAAACCAGGCCAAGACCAGAAGAATCAAAGTTTAAAAAACAGATCCTAAAAGAAAACCAACCAAAAAAACGGGTTAATTTGCACAGCAAAGGAAACCATCCACAAAATAAAAAGACAACCCACGAATGGGAGAACACATTTGCGATGATACGTAGTGTGGGCTCGTAGTTCTCAAAATAGGAGGCATGGCTGTGTTCCAAGTGGACAAATAATGCCACATACAAACAGGGGGCCTTTTCCTTATTACCTTAATTTTTCTTAAAATTTGGAGTAAAATTAAAATATTTAGTCAATGTTAATTTTTCAAAATTAAAGCAAGCAGTTATAGTGAAATAGACTGGGGGAGATTATTAATATTAATATTAATATTAATATAAAATGCACAGCCCAGTCAGTATGGCTCAATGGATAAGCGTCGATGTATGAACCAGGAGGCCATGGTTCAATTACTGGTCAGGGCACATGCCTAGGCTGTATGCTTGATCCCCAGTAGAAGGCATGTAGGAGGCAAAATCAATGATTCTCTCTCTTCATTGATGTTTCTCTCCCCCACTCTTTGAAATCAATAAAAATATATTTAAAAAAAGAAAAAAAACTTACAGCAAGGAAAAGTAATGATTGGACTATGTCCCTAAATCCCTACGAATACACACTTACTTTTTTCTACCATTACAGGTACATTTTGAGAGATCCAAGTTTGAAGCACTGGCTTGGACAGGATACCATACTTGAGGACACTGAAGCTGTATGTTAAGGCCACTAGCACTAATAGCTTTCTTACCTGGTAGTTTTGTGTAGTGGCTGGAGGTGGCGGGGGCGGTGCTTCTTGTTGTCTCTGGGTATAACCATAGTCCGTGGCTGTGTGCGCAGTGGGGTAGCCTCCATAAGCGGCAGCTGTTGCAGCAGCTGCGACAGCTACAGGAGCAGGCCTGGCAACCGCAACTGTAGCAGCTGCTGGGGCATAGGCAGCGGTAACTGTGTGAGCAGCTACCGGAGCCTGATGGACAGTGTAGCTAGCGACTGTAGTTGGATGAGAGTAGGCTACACCCGAAGCTGGCTGCTGGCTATATTGTGGAGTAGAAGAATAAACATAATACAATTTATTAAAAATCTAGGAGCTTAATCAACTTAAATAAAAAGTGTGTTTTCAAGGAATTTACTCATGGACTGCAAAAACCCCAGTATTTTATTTGAACTTAACCTCCCAATTAATACCATAATTGTTGTTATACATTTTTCATTGCTTAATTTCAATACATTAGATAATCACACATTATGTTTCAGATCACAGATCAGATCACAAAGCAGGGATGACAAACTGGGATAAGAAGCAGTATTAGAAGGAAATGAAGTTTATCAAACTTGAAATTTAAAAAAATATATTTATTGTACCTAAAGTTCTTTATTAAGGACTACAGTTGTTTTTTTTAAATCTCTACAAAGAGATGTTAAGAAAAATATTGTATTCTAACTCCAATTATGGAAAACATGTAAGGTAAAAACTATTGCCCAGTTGACTTAAATACTTCTCCTGCTCTATCTAGGGCAGTGGTTCTTAAGTGGAGGAGATTTTGCCGCCAAACCCTCTTGCCCTGCACCCCAGGGACATGTGGCCATGTCTGAAGATATTTTTGATGGTCAAACTGCGAGAAGTTGGTAGTGGGTGATGAGTGCTACTGACAACTAGTGGGGAGAGGCCAGTGATGCTGTTCCTTACCCTACAATGCACAGGAGAGCTACTCACAACAGAAAGTTATGCAAAGAGGGCCAGTAGTGCTGAAGTTGAGAAATACTGCTCTAGGGTACAAAATCTACAATGCAGAATCTATTATTTTAGATAAAATTTTCTAGATTACAGACATAATTTCATTATGCATACTTATTTTTCTCTTTAAAATGTAGATGTTGCAAAAGAAGATCTAAGTCAGATATTTTGCAATAATGACCAGTTAAACCTCAAAGAGGCAAAATTTTTCCAAAATCGTAAATCAAAACATTTATAGCCAAAATTCTTTAAATAATTTTTACTTTAACCTTTACATTGAAAGCCCATGTCACATACTAGTAAACCAAGGCCTAAAGACGTTGGCATATTAAGTTTATTTGTTGTCCTATGATCTCTGAATAATATACTCACAATTAGTTCTAAAGCTTTATTACCAAGACAGAACTGCCTTCTTGAAAAAATGAGAGCACCAAGAGTTATTTAGCTGACCATAGCTATAATGAGTCAAGAATAAAACACAGAATTCTTCACTTGCACTCACAGTATCATAGAAACATGGCATAGAATTAAATTTTGAGACCATCGTATTTTAACTGATATTATGGAATCACTGATAATTAGAAATTATTAAAAGGGAATCAATATAAAGCTTAAGTGGGGGACCTGTCCTGAATTCTAGGACATTCAGTCTAGAAAAGGTGATATGATTAGCTGCCTTCTAATAGATGAGACTTACTCCATGCTGCTCCAGAGAACAGAACTAGAACCAATGGATGGAAGGGTGGCAGAATTCAGCCCAATATGAAAAAGAAAAACACACACACAAAAAAAACTTAGAACAGAGTTCAAAGAAACTCTTACAATTTCTATTTGGATGAGGTTTTCCATTTTTGATGTTAATATATATGCCAATTATAAGACAGGCAAAGGAAGTTTCAATTGTAATAGTGGGAAATTGGTTTGGGATTGATATTTTCTATGGATAATTCCACATCCTTAATTCTCTCTCCCTATATTTGTCCTATTGAATAAAAAGCAGGGTGGGGATAGAATAGAAATGTCAAGTCAATTAGGCAGGCCATTTTCTTATTCTGTCTCTTATATAACTAAGAGTCCCTGTGACTCAGGATGCGATGACCATATGCTCTGTCACAGCATAATTATTAGTAGTACTCTCACTCTCCTATGTGTCTCAGTATGAACAAGAGATTTTACAAGAAACCATATAAGAAAATGCCAGTGCACTTAGCAATTACCATATACAATATATCTCTAAGGCTGCTTAACCTAACTCTACTCTAGATAGCCAGGTCCCCACCCATCATCTGGACTGACCACATCCTCCACAAAAGCATCCTGAACAATGATAATCCAGTCCCAGTTCCCAGGGGAGTCAAGGCTAGGGCAGCTGACTGCTTGCTGTTCAGAATAAAGATCCTCTCGGCTCTTGTCTTAGACCCATCTGGGAAGTTCTCTTTCAGTTTCAAATATCCTTAGAAAATCTGTCCTTTACATGACGTAGATGACCAGACTGGACTCTACCAATTCAATTATGTAAGTATTCAGTGATAAGTCTAAATAAACAAGTTAGTTTTTTAAAAATCCAGGTCAAATCAATCTCAAATTCATTTAAATTTTGTCAAAGTGAAAATAGTTTAAATCAAGGGTGTGGGTTTTTTTTGCCTAGCTTTGGATAGAAGGTGTTAAATTATATCCCTACATAAAATGTAAGACTTACTATCTTTAAATTATTTCTTAAATAAAGCAGAATATAAAGTAAATAACCCAAATCTTGTGCCATAAAAATACATTTGTGGCCCTGGTTCATTGGCTATAATATTGGCCTGTGCACCAAAGGGTCTCAGGTTCGATTCTCAGTCAAGGACTTGTATTTAGGCTGCAGGTTCAATGCCCGGTCGGGGCACATGCAGGAGGCAATCAATCAATGTGTCTCTCTCACACTGGTATTTTTCTCTCTCTACCTCACCTTCCCCCTCCTTCCCATTCTATGAAAATCAATGGGGGTAAATACATTTGTGAAATATGGGAAGACTTTCATTTACTAACCATCCAGTACATTGGAAGCTTCTATTTAGATAATTATATCCTTTGTTAATAAGTTAAATCTAATCAGCTTTAATCAGTTTTTAACCAGAACAAATAAATTAATAAATGATGAAACAAACATAAAAAAGTGGGTAAAACGGTTAGGAGACCTGGGGTTTGGGGGTGGGTCCCTGCGCGTGTCCAACATGCAGTTGAGAAGTGCGATTTCTCTCCGGGCCCGTTTCCCGGGCCACTGCATGATGTTCATCCACAACTGCCAGGTGTTCAGGTTTTGTAAATCCAAATGTCATAGAAACTTTAAAAGAAAGTGCAATCCTCCCGAGGTCAGGTGGACTAAAGTATCCCATAAAGCAGCTGGTAAAGAACTTACAATGGATAATTCATTTGAATTTTTAAAAAATGTAGAAACGAACCTGTCAAATACCAGAGAGTGCTGTGAATAAATGACTGATGCAATGAAGAGCTGAAGAGATTAGCGACATCAAGCTAAATTTATAATGAACAAGTTAAAAAAAAAAAAAAAAAAAAAAAAAAAAGAACTATAGAAAGCTCAATGCATCAAAGAAGTCAAGCAAAACATTTCTCTCACCCGGGTCCCTTTTGCATGCAAAGGAAAGCAGCTGGAAGACAACGTGATAAACTAGAGGATGTGGACATGAAAGTTATTTCTGATAATCTTACTGTTTTAACTATTCTATATTTCTATGAGCACATTGGAAAATCTCCTTTAGAGACTTAGATGCTCTTAAGTTATTGATTTATTTTTTACATAAGGTGACTCGAATAAAAGGGGATTAAAAGTACATTTACGTTGCTATCTTCAGATCAAATGGATGTTAGTTACACTGCATCTCAATGTTAAACATTCATTGATATACTTATGTAAATAATGCATATTCTGCAGATACTAAGTGAACTGTGGACATAAAATGATTATGCCACTTAGATAATAGCATCAGACACATTTATGTAATAATGACAAACATTCATGGCTAGTGATATGTAAAATAAAATTTTCTTTGTACTTAAAAAATGTTAAGAAATAACTGAGGAAATAGGGGGAAAAGGAGATATATGTACTACTATATGTAATACTTTAAACAAAAAAATTTAAAATAAAATAAAGTGAAAACTTAAAAAAAATAAAATAAAATGCAATGCCTTGAAAATAAATAAATAAATAAATAAATAACCGAGGAATCAGACATAAAATGAAGGGTGAATCTCTTGAAAAGAGAAAGAGAAAAAGGATTAAGGGAATTATTAATATTAAAGAATAAAATCATTTTATATTCTTGGATTTAACCTGGAGATTAATTAAATCCATCTGCTTACCAAAAAGTGAAGCCAACCAGAGGGCTTACCAAAATAGTTAGCCAACCAATCTGCCCTCACTGGTTTGGCTCAGTGGATAGAGCGTCAGCCTGCAGACTTAAGGGTCCTGGTTCGATTTCGGTCAAGGGCACGTGAGGGCTCAATTGCCAGTAGGGGGCATGCAGGAGGCAGCCAATCAATGATTCCCTCTCATCACTGATGTTTCTATCTCTTTCTCCCTCTCCCTTCCTCTCTAAAATCAATGAAAATACATTTAAAAAAAAAAAGAAAAGAATGACCCTGTGGAAATAAGATTATTTCAAAGCAACAATTTTCAAAAACTCTAATGTGCATCCTTAAAACAAGACCTTTATAATAGTTAGAAGATAAAGTTGAAGGATATAGACAAGATAAAGATGAAAACTATAAAAAGAGAGAAATCTAAAAGGTCTGATATTCAACTAGAAGGAATTCTGGAGAAGAAAAGCAAAAAGCAATGAAAGAAATAAAATTTCCCTTAAAGGGCGGCACAAATTTTCAAATTCAACGGGCCTGCACAGTGCAAAGCAGAATGAAAGAACTGCACCAAGAGACATATGGCATTTCACATCTCACAACAAAAAACATCCTTCAGGTCTCCAGAGAGGAGAAAAACAGGTCACCTACACACACCTAAAAGTAAATCAGTCTCTCATTAAAGTAATAGCTAGAAGACAATAGGATATCTTGAAAATTCAAGGGAAAATTATTAACTAGAGGCCAGGTGCACAAAATTCATGCACGGGGGGTGTGGGGAGGAGGGAGTTTGACCCTCATCCCAGCCTGTATCCTCTCCAATCTGGGATCCCTCTCATAATCCAGGACTACTGGCTCCCAAATCCTCGCCTGCCTGCCTTCCCAATTGCCCCTAACTGCTTCTGCCTGCCAGCCTGATTGATGCCTAACTGATCCCTGCCAGCCTGTTTGTCCCTAACTGCCCTCCTCTGCAGGCCTGGTCCCCCCAGACGGCTCTCCCCTGCCAGCCTGTTTGCCCCCAACTTCCCTCCTCTGCTGGCCTGGTCACTCCTAACTGCCCTCCCTTGCAGGCCTGGACCCTCCCAACTGCTCTCCCCTGCTGGCCATCTGTGGTGGCCATCTTATGTCCACATGGGGGCAGCCATATTTGACCACATGGGGGGCAGTGATCTTGTGTGTTGGAGTGATGATCAATTTGCATATTACTCTTTTATTAAGATAGTATAGACGCCTGGTGCCTGTGTGGGGGCCAGCTGGTTGCCCTGAAGGGTGTCCTGAATCAGGGTGGGAGTTCCCTTGGAGCATGGGATGGCCTGGGCAAGGGGCCTGTTGTGGTTTGCAGGCCAGCCATGCTCCCCTGTGACCCAAGTATCTGGAATTTATCTTCAATAATTGAAACTTTGTAGCCAAACCTCCTGAATGCTCCATGGCTGCATTTTTGTTGGGATTTATTGTCTATAATTGAAACTGTAGCCTTGAGTGGAGGCCTAGGCCGGCCAGGGTGTGTGGAAAGCTTGGCTTCCTCCATTACCGGGGAAACCCAAGCCTCCTGCTCTCTCCAGATCCATGACTGCTGCCATTTTTTGTTGGGATTTATTTTTCTTCTATAATTAAAACTTTGTGGCCTTGAGGGTAGGCCTAGGCCGGCCAGGGTGTGCAGAAAGCTTGGCTTCCTCCATTACCGGGGAATGGAGGAAGCCTCCTGCTTGCTCCGTTGCTGCAGCCATCTTGGTTGGGTTAATTTGCATATTTGCTCCTGATTGCCTGGTGGGATAAATTAAGGAAGAATACATATTTTTCTTGGCATTCAAGGACTGAAGGAGTTTACCACCTCTATACCTTTTAGGGCACTAGATGATGATGTATTTTTTTAATCAATCGATTAATCAAGAAAAAGATTGTAGAATCCTGCAAACATGGATCCAGGAGTGAGGTGACAGCCCAGGTCAGCAGTTGTATAGCAGCCCAGAGAGGAGCAAGATGTTTAAGAAAGAGGACTGGACAGTAGACTAGAAATGTCTTAAAATGCAATCAAGGCACCAACAAGATCTTGGGGGGGGGGGGGGGGGGAAGGAAGGGAAGAAAACAGGGCATGAGTGACCAGAGCCCCAAGTCTGTCACCTGCAGCTGCAATATTTTTATCCAGGGCTCTAATCTCCCCATTTACCCAGTATTGCTGCTGAACAAGTATCTATTTACTTCATAGAAAACTAGCAGTGGTAAAATGTCTTCTGAAAATCAGGCAATAGGCTAGTAAGTTTTATATTTAAATCTTCATCTCAAGGCAAGTTAGGTAAGGAAACTGAGCAAGGGATAGAGCTGGGAATCAAATCCCAAGTCCAGCTGCAAATGCTTGCCCTTTCACTCTAGTCATTTGTAAGGTAGTTTACAAAAGCAGAGCAAAGCACACGCCTTAAACAACATTCTGTACAGGGGTACTCTGGCTCACTCTGCTCTTAAAATCATTAACAACATTAAAAAAGAAACATCGTCAACATTAACAGCAACAATGTTTTGGAAAGAAAATTTTCATTATTTCAAACTCACTCATGCACTATGAATCCTAAGATCTCTGATTCAACAATGAAAAAAAGCTGATATAATTAGCAGTTGCAGTAATTTTTTTTTTTTTTTTTTTTTTTTTGGAGAGCCAGTAAATTTCCATCACCATGATTGGTTTCAAAAACCTGTTCACCTGGTTTTTGCAGCTTCTCAGTTAGTGGTTATTCCTTTTTTTTTTTTTTTTTTTTTTACCTTACTAGTGTTACTTTTATTCTTTCCTTCAAGACACAATATTCATAACACTACATTCAAATAAAAAGTTAAAAAGAAAGAGAAAGGAAAATTCCCCCTGCTTACCCAGTCAGCCTACCCAAGTTATCTTAGTGATGTGAAATAATTATAATTTAGGACCAGATTGTCCTAAAGACATCTCAAGAATCATTAGATGATATGCCTTCTTTTGATTAGCAGATACTTAAACTAATGTACAGAAAACAGTCAAAATCCACTTAAACATTTATCCCTTAGCATTTGCTAAGACTAATTACAACCTTTATGCAATCTCTAAAGTCTTTAAGTTCAATAAACAGTGGATATAAAAAGTGTAAAAAATGTTGCCAACTGATTATTTTAAACAGGTGACTATACTGAAAGGTAAAATAACATTCAGATATCAATGATGCACTAAGAATTATATATAGGACAAAGAAAATTAGGGTGTTTTTTTTTGTTTTTGTTTTTTAAATATATTTTATTGATTTTGTACAGAGAGGAAGGGAGAGAGTTAGAAACATCGATGAGAGAGAATCATTGATCAGCTGCCTCTTGCACACCCCCCACTGGGGATATGCCCGCAAAGTACATGTCCTTGATGAGAATCGAACCTGGGACCTTTCAGTCCCCAAGCCGATGCTTTATCCATTCAGCCATACCGGTTTCGTCAAGAAAATTAGTTTAATTAAACACACGCTAAAGATTTAGGTTATCCGCTAAAAGACAAGTATCTTGACCAGCTAGAAAGATGACAAGGAACCAACTGCTGGTTTAAAGGCCTCAAAAAAAAATGACTGTCTTATTAATAGTGATATTTAATGAGATTACTTTATTTTTTATATATATATATATCACAAATCAACTTCTGTATCATTAAAAAAAACTGGTAATGGTTTTGATCCTATGAAACAGGCGTCTTCAAACTGCGGCCCGCGGGTCACATGCGGCCCGCAGAGGAGTCTGATCCGGCCCGCCAGGTTTTTTGGGCAGTGAGCACAGCCGAGGTGTTACAGTAGGAATTAGTAGTTTATATAGTCCAGCCCTCCAGCTCTCTGAGGGACCGTGATCTGGCCCCCACTTTAAAAAGTTTGAGGACCCCTGTATGAAACTATGAATTATAAAGCTTTTCCTTCCTCATATTTTTTTTTTAAAAAATACTGTTTTATTTCAGAGAGGAAGAGAGGAATAGAAATATCATTGATGAGAGAGAATCACCAATCAGCTGCCTCCTGCACACACCACACTGCAGATTCAGCCCACAACCCGGGCATGTGCCCTGATGGGAATTGAACCATGACCTCCTGGTTCATAAGTGGATGCTCAACCATTGAGCCATGCCAGCGGGCCTCCCTCACTTTCTTTGCTAATCTAAGTCCTTATAACTATTAAAATAGTTTCCAAGATTTATTACAAAGTTAGATTTGTCTGTCTAAAAGGAAGTCTATCTTCTCAAACCAAAAAGGTCTACTCTACGGAACGAAGCAGGTTACCTAGCCAACCAAGTTCCCTTCTGCCATGAAGTCATCTCTATTTCCTCTCTGTGCTTGAGGTCTGCCTTGTCCTACACACCCCAAATTAACCTTCTATCAAGAATACATGCATCTACATACACAAATACTTTTTAAAAATGTTTTTGATTTCTTCATTTCCAAAGGAGGTGGGGGGCAAATTAAAGGTCAGAAAATGAAAAAAATTACATCTGCAAGAGTGGCAAATGGCATAAATTTATTTACTCGTCTTAAAAAAAACACAAAGCAGGAAGAAAAACACTCAGCAGCTGATGGAACATGTAGCACAAGAACTGAACAAATGCCTATCACAAAATGTTTCATATGCATATGTAAATGAAAACCTTGGTTTATCCTGAAGTTATTAGTAGCAAAACTTATGAGATCTTTATAAAATATTTTTAAAACCTTGATTTTTAGAATGCCATTATGAATCTCAAATATTAACAAGCAATAGTCTAAGCTCCAAATAAATTTAATCAAATACCTTCCATAGCTGTAACAAAAATAGCTTAGAACCAGAATTAAATCTAGACTTGAGTTACTTTCATTTATCTGAATTCAATGACAGATGGCCGAAACCGGTTTGGCTCAATGGATAGTGTGTCGGCTTGGGGACTGAAAGGTCCCGGGTTCAATTCCGGTCAAGGGCATATCCCAAGTGGGGGGTGTGCAGGAGGCAGCTGATCAATGACTCTCTCTCATTGATGTTTCTAACTCTCTATCTCTCTCCCTTCCTCTCTGTACAAAATCAATAAAATATATTTTAAAAAAATCATTGAATTCAATGACAGATGAAGCAACTATCCAAGGCATCCACATATAACCGCTTAAGATTTCCCTGAGTTCGCATCCTTCAAATGAAAAAAAAAATATATATGTAATGTTTGCAAAGTAGAGCTTAGTCTTCCATGTTTAAAAGTTACATTGTAATGATTTCTAGACAAGAAGAAAAAGAGCATCCTTACCACATTTTTTGCATATGCTTTTATTATTGATGCTACAGTAAGACCTCAATATAACAGACTAATTCAGGTGAGGGCATATCCGTTAAAGCCAAAAGTCCAGCCCAGCCAGTGTATGGCTCAATTGTTGAGCATGGTCCAAGAACCAGGAGGTCACAGTTTGATCTCCAGTCAGGGCACAGACCAGGAATCCAGAAGGAAGTGTGCAAAGGGCAACCTGATTGATGATTCTCTCATCGCTGATGATTCTCTCTACCTCTCCCTTCCTCTTTCTGAAATCAATAAAAACATTAAAAGAAAAGAAAAAGAAAGGCTGAGCCCTAGCTGGTTTGACTCAGTGTACAGAGCATTGGCCTGCGGACTGAAGGGCCCTGGATTCAATTTCAGTCAAGGGCACATGCCCAGGTTGTGGGCTCAATCCCCAGTAGCGGATGTGCAGGAGGCAGCCCATCAGCGATTCTCTCTCTCATCATTGATGTTCTCTCTCTCTTGCTCTCTCTCCCTTTCTCTCTGAAATCAATTATCAATATATTTTTTTTAAAAAGGGTTGAAATAATTTTCCCAAATGTGCACGTTAAAAAGTTAGTTCACCTGTAATTAGTTCACCTGAATTTATGGACACAATGTGTAATTAAGATTAAGTATGTGTGAGAAGTTCACTTTCCCAGAAATTTTCGTATTACTGTAATTTTAAATGTATACTGATTATTTCTAGTAAATGCACCAGTCACCACTAGTAAAAAAATGCACATGGCTGGGGTTGGCTTAACACACACGGAACATTGTTAAAACTGCTGCAGAAAGTCATGTAAAGCACAATAAAGCCAATCACTGTGAGTGATACAAAGTAATCAAGTGATAGTGACTGTGTGCTGATCATTCTCCGAACATTGTGTATCAGCAGTCAATCTGGGATTTAAATATGTAACTACTAGAGGCCCAGTGCACTGGGGGGCCTTGGAGGGGGAGAGGGGAGCATGTCTCCTCAGCCTGGCCTGCGCCCTCTCAGTCTGGGACCCCTTGGGGGATATGTCCACCTGCTGCCTTAGGCCAGGTCTCCTGTCTCCTTACCGCTCAGCTAGCTGCTCCTTAGCGCTGATCAGAGGTGGGAGAGGCTCCTGTGTTCCCCAGCTGTGAGCCCGGCTTCTGGCTGAGCAGGGCTCCCCATGTGGGAGAACACTGACCACAAGGGGGCAGCTCCTGTTGACCATCTGCCCCCGGTTGTCAGTGCATATCATGGCAACCGGTCATCTGCCACTTGGTCAATTTTATTACCCTTTTATTATATAGGACCAGAGGCCGGGTGCAAAAATTCATGGGGGGTGGGGGTGGGGAGAAGGGGAGGCATCCTGCAACCTTTTGTAATGCGGGACCCCTCAGGCAATGTCCGACTGCCAGTCTAGCCCAGATTGGACATCCCTCTTGCAATCCGGAACTGCTGGCTCCTAACTGCTCACCTGCCTGCCTACCTGATCGCCTCTAACCGCCTGTGCTTGGCCCTCCTCTTGACCTCTCCACCACCGCAGCTTCGTTTGGAAGGACATCTGATGTTAATTTCCACGTGCTATATGGACTTGAAATTTTGTCCCTTAAATCTGAAGTCTGTTAAATTGAGGTCTGCAAAATCAGGAGTTTACTGTACTTGTTCATTTTTGTTAAGCCAAAGCATTAGCTTTATTGACCCTCACTTATTCCTATCAAAAGCAAACAATTTCCATGTACTATATTTATATATGAGGACAGAGCATCTTAACTAATTTTGCCAATATATGCATAAATAACATTTCTAAAAGTATTCTGACTATACATATATATATATAGCAATAATTGGATTGTTGTTAGTTTAGAGAAACTATGAGATTCAAAGCCAAAGAAAAATTAGGTACAGATTTTATTGAATAGTTTCCTATATTGGGATAAAAATTATATATGCAACTATTTTATTTTTTAAAATAATTACCTTTAAATTGGCATTTGCTCCCCTCCTTTCTATCTGTAGGTTCGCATTAGAAAAACATTTCAGAACTGCCACAAACAACAAACCCACTACATTTTCAGTAAATAAACCAAAATGCTATCACTCTGCCCGTTTTAACAGAAAAATTCTGGGTAAAACAAGTTAAATGTTTAATGGTTACATACAGACTCATCTAGAACACAAAGTACTTGGTAGCACTGGATTTATGGCACAGATGCTGATTAGCTATCTTGTTTCCCAGAAAAAGAAAGTAGCTATTTTTTCCTCTCTCCACAAGTTTTAGTTCTAAAATCTTTTAACAAAGTAGCTGAGGCTTCATTAGTTGTTTACAACTTGTAAGAAGAGGATTTGTTGATTTGCCCCAGTAAACTGTCATCTCAGTCTTTATTTGGAACATAGATATCCAGATAAAAGAGAGTTGTTAAAAAAAAAATAGTCCAAAGGCATTATTAATTAGTAAAATACCAACTTCATCAATAAATGGCACATTTATACATGTTAACATCTCTTAAAATCAATGGGTAGGTAAGCGCTGTCATGTTTTAATTGGTAGCATATTTTTGGTGATATAGAACATGATACCCCTTACAATAAATGGAACCTTAGAAATTCCATGGCATAAGGCAACTTTCTCAGAATTACAAATTTTAACCCCAAAAGATGACCGAGAACCTCATTTTTTTTTTTTACATGAGGGAAAAAGAAAGCCCAGGTCAAATGATGACCCCCGACGTCCTAAAATCAAGAGCAAACGGGATGGGCGCCCAGGTCTTCTGGCTCCCGAGGAGGCCCTTTGAGGATGCCCTCTGCACTCGGCCCGCCGCCCGCACAGGGGCCGCCCGCACAGGGGCCGCCCGCACAGGGGCCGCCCGCACAGGGGCCGCCCGCACAGGGGCCGCCCGCACAGGGGCCGCCCGCACAGGGGCCGCCCGCACAGGGGCCGCCCGCACAGTGATCCCTCGCACAGGGACCGCCCGCACAGCGACCGCCCGCGCAGTGATGAGATGGGGGACAGCGGCCGGGCTTCCCCACGGTCAGCATGCCCGGCCCTCCCACAGGCACACGCTCAGGGCCCGACTCTGAACCCTACAGGGTCCTGGCCTGAATCTGTCTCAGACTGACCCCAAAGTAACAGCGATGACAACAACAACAACAACACACCTTCCCCCCGTTTTGTTAATGACACTCAGACAGCCGGGCTCCCGCCGAGGCAGGGGCTGCGCCCGGTGCACGGCAGGGGCCGCGCCCGGTGCACGGCAGGGGCCCGGTGCACGGCAGGGGCCCGGTGCCCTCACCTGCACTTTCCTCTCCCCAGGGGACGGGCTCGCCCCGGTGAACGCAGCCCGCACGGGGCCCACCCCCGGGGCCGGGCCGAGGCCGCGGCCTCCCCGCTGGGCGCCGGCCCCCACTCCACGCTCACAGGTGGCGGGTGTGCGCCATCGCTCCGGGGGGACCGGGGGCCCGGACCGGGGGCCGGGGCCGGAGGAGAGAGCACCGGGACCCGAGCGGCGTCCTCCTCGCCCCCGGGCCGGGCGAGCCCCGATGCCCCGCAGGCTGGCGGGCCGGGCGCGGGGCCTGGGCTCGGCACCCCCCTCCCCGGGCGGCCGGGCGGGGCGGGCCGGGCTCCAGGCCGCGGGAGGCCATTTTAGCTGCGGGGCCGCCGAGCGGGCCCTCCACGTCCCCAAACCCGCCGCCGGCCGCCCGCGGGCCGCTCCCGCCGGGCCGGGCGGGGGGCGGGGGCCGGGCCGGGGGATCGGGGGCCGGGGGGCCGGGCGGAGGGAGCGGGGGGGGGGGGACGGGGACGGGGCCGGGGCCGGGGCCGGGGGAGGGCGCAGCCGTTACCTGTACTGGGCCGCGGCCGCCGCCGCCGCCGCCCCGCTGTGGGTGAATCCAAAGTAGTTGCCGGTCGCCATTTTGGCATCTTCCCCCAGCCGGCTGGGCACTGCGGCGGGCGCCGAGCGGGTCCCATGGCGGGGGGAGAGAGGGAGAGAGAGAGAGAGGGAGAGAGAGAGAGAGAGAGAGAGAGAGAGAGAGAGAGAGAGAGAGGGAGAGGGAGGGAGGGAGGGAGGGAGGGAGAGCGGCGCCGTGAGAAGCCGCCCTCCGGCCGGGCCCGGCCGCCGCCCCGCCCGCCGCTCGCACCTCACTCACCCGCACGCCCCGCCGCCGCCCGGCCCGCGCCGCCCGCGCCCGCCGCCCCCGCCCCGGCCGGCGCCCCGGCCTCACACTCACCATAGGTGAAGGAGACCACAGGGCATATGGGAATCATGGGCTCGGGCTGCTGCGCTGAACTCTGAACTCTCACCCGCTGCCTCCCTCCTCGCCCGCTGCTCCTCGGCGAACAGACCGCCGGCCGCCGCGCCGCGCAGGCGCCGCCGCGCTCGGCACGCCGGGAGTTGTAGTCCCGCCGCCCTCGCGGCTCCGCGGGGCGCGGGCCCGCCGGGCCTCCGCCGGGGCTGACTTGGGGAGCCGCCCCGGCGGGGGAGGTCAAGCCCGGAGGAAGGTCTCCTCGCGAGGGGCCGTGCCTGCAGCGAGCCGCGGGCCGGGCGGCGGAGGGGAGGGCGGGGGAGCGCCCGGCAGGGCCGGGGGGAACCGGGCAGAGGGGCCCGGGAGTGACGTCTGCTACCAGCTCTGCTTTGCACGCTCCTTCCACCGCGGCGAGTGCATTTCGTCCTCCGCCTTTCGGCCCTTCCGGCCTGGGCACGCTCCACCGGAATGGGAGCCGGGTCAGTTTGGATTCTGCATCCGGTCCCGCGTTCCCGTCTCTTGTCCCTGGCCTCTGAGTTTAGGGAGGGCGAGACGGAGGAGAGAGGGAGAGAGAAGGGCAAAGTGTGCTGTCCTGTTGGACTGGAAGCACACCCCCACACATCCCCCTCGAACCCGCCTCCACGGCTACTCTCTCCCGCTTGCAGCGACCCCTTGACTCATTCAACGTATATTGAGACCTCCCCCCCCCCTCCCCCCGTGTCAGGTGTCAGGCTGGGCACTGGAGACCTATCCACACGGATTTAGGGCCTGGGGAGTGGGGAGGGCGGGAGACAACAGCCGCCTGAGCAGAGTGTGGGTGGCGATCGCCGCTCTAAGAATAAAGCCGGCGGGACGGTAGGGAGCGGGAGCTGCTGTGGGAAGGAGGGTGGAGGGGGCAGCGGCCCACCCCGGAGGCCGTTAGGGACTAGCGAGGTAGGTACCTGGGGGAGGAGCCTAGAGCAGGAGTGCTCTGGAGCAGCGGGGACCCCTGGCTGGTCTGGCTCAGAGGATAGAGCGAGGGCCTGTGGACTGGAGGGTCCCGGGTTCCATTCTGGTCGGGCTACATGCCTGGATTGCAGGCTCAATCCTCAGGGGGGTGGGGGGGCAGTCAATAGATGATTCTATCTCATCAGTGATGTTTCTCTCCCTCTCCCTTCTCTGAAGGGAGGTGCGGGGTAGGGAGACAGGCTGGGAAGGGGCCTTGGTAAAGGTGCCAGGCCTTTCCTGGTAAGGACAGACTTCACTCTTCCCATGCAAGTATTTCATTCTTCCCTCTGCTTTCCCGCCGTTTCCCCCCCACCCCCACCCCCCCAGTCCTTTCCAACCATTCTCTTTCCTCCTGCAGTCCCTCTTCTGATGGACTCTTTTCTCCCACCTCATCTCCTCCCTGCCTCCCGTCTTTGCACCAGTTCTCCATCTTCCCTCTGCCTCCCTTTCTCCATGGCCTTCCCCAGGCCCTCTGTCACCGGTTCCTCTTCAGTGGTAGATACGAGCATCAGAAAGAAAGGCAGGGGTGGATCAGAATGCACACGGGAAGTTAGAGCTTTACCCCACCTTCTCCTACCAGAGCAGAAAGAATACCTTACCGACTGGTGCCAAGCCTGCCCCACCCCCGCCCCCCGTGCGGGTTCTAAGAACCTGTCTGATTTACCTGCTTATTCATTTCAGAGAGAGAGGAGAGAGGGGGAGAGAGAGAGAAAAGAGGGGGAGAGAGAGAGAGAGGGAGAGAGAGAGGGAGAGAGGGGGAGAGAGGGGGGGGAGAGAGAGGGGAGGGGGAGAGAGAGAGAAAGAGGGGGAGAGAGAGAGAGAGGGGGGGAGAGAGAGGGGGGGAGAGGGGGGGAGAGAGAGAGGGGGGAGAGAGAGGGGGAGAGGAGGAGAGGGGGGGGGAGGGAGAGGGAGAGAGAGAGGGAATGTTTGAGAGGAATCAGCATCATTGTTTGTGGGAGTGCGATGTTTCCCTGGGCCTAGGCTAAAGCCATCTGTGTTGCTGGGAAAGACATCTCCAGCACGTGGGCTATCAGAACGGAACTTTAAAGTAATTCGCCTTGAACTCCTTGGGGCGATCAAGCCTTCACAACACCTCCCGTTCAGTGCTTTGATGGATCTCGCTATTCGTTACCAGGCTATTGAATAAAACTGAGGACAAAGGCAGGTGTGAGTCACCTGCCCAGAGACTCCTTTTGAGGCTAATGTTATGCTGGTTTGCTTGGCAGGCCTGTGAGGATGGAGGAGGGCAGCTGGCTCACCCCAGCAGGCAGGCAGGCGGGTAACCGGAGAGAGGGAGGCGGGCTCCGGCCTCAGTAACTGTTCTTAGAGCCCAGCGGAGGCGGTGCGGCTGAGAGCGCTCTCTGCAGAGGAGACCGGTGGGAAGGGCCCGGCCTGGCCCCTGCCGGGAGCTTGTCCAAAGGAATTTTGGAAGGAATTTGTCACGAAGAGGACGTGGGTCCTTTTCCTGGGCATTTCGTAGGGGAATGACTTCATTGACCTCTTCAAACCCATGTGACAGGAGTAACACCCCCTCTCCCAGGCTGTGGTGGGATTGAATGAGGCAGCATTTCTGTTCAGCACTCCCAAGCACAAGGCGTTGGTGCAAAAAGGACCAGGCCGGGTGGTGGCAAGTCTTTTTAAAATGTGCCTTCAGGTAAGGGAGTCTGCTGTGCAGATCACGCACCTGAAACCAGAAAGCAGACGGCTCTGCCCGAAGGGTTTATGTCCCAGAGAGTGCCTGGTGCCAGCGACAGAGCTGGCCAGCCCCGGAAGGCGGGAGGCCTGATGGAAGCAGCCGGTTGAACACCTGTCATCCTTGTGCCCAGAAGCGGCGGGCACAGAGGACAGACAGTTACACTGAGCAGCATCCTCCGCACTGCAGCGGAGCAATGGGTTCCAAACGCAGATCTGACCCAGCCTTCCGTGCTGCCCTCCCCGGAGGGTAAAGCACACTCACCAGCAGCTTTAAGAATAAAGCAAGGCCGAAACCGGTGTGGCTCAGTGGATGGAGCATCAGCCTGCAGACTGAAAGGTCCCAGGTTCGATTCCGGTCAGGGGCATGTGCCTTGGTTGCAGGCACATTCCCAGTGGGGCAGCTGATTGATGATTCTCTCTCATCGATGTTTCTTACTCTCTATCTCTCTCTTTCTCTCTGTAAAAAATCAATTAAAAAAAAATTTTTTTTTTTAAAGAATAAAGCAGGGTAACAAACACGTGGCCAGGCCTCCTGCCTCTCAGCCCCCGGTGCCGGTTCTCCCCTCCCAGCCTCCGGGCCGCTGTGTGCGGTGCTTCCTTAGCCCAGACCATCCTCATCACCCAGGCGGCCCTCACACTTCAGGGTCCCCCTCCGGGGTCCGCAGCCTCCTCACGCCTGTGTTCTGCTCTCACACACCAGGCCCGGGCCTTTGTGCCCTGTGTCACCGATGCGGCCCTTCACTCATTGTGCGATCACTTGGTGGATATGTCTGTGTGAAAAGTTAAAAAGGCCAAGATAGTCACTGTTGCTAAGCCACGTCACCCAAGCAAAACTTAACAACGAACTTAATTGCAGTTTTAGCCTCTTCTCGGGGTGAAATTTTAAACCAATCGGTGGGACTGCATGGCCAACAACGGTAATCTGCCTGAGACCGCTGCTCCCCTTGAAGGCAGCAAAGTTCAACCTTTAAAGAAAAAAATCTCCCGGCACACAGAAGCTACCAAAATTCTGTGGTACACCAAAAATAATTTTTTTAAATTTTTTTTTTGCTGATCGGACAAAAACATAGGTATAATTTTGATTCATTCACACTGGGTGGCGATTGCTGTGTTGGCTACTGTCATTTTTTAAATTGACAATCTAAGGCAGTGGTTCTCAACCTTCCTAATACAGCTCCTCATGTTGTGGTGCCCCCCAACCATAACATTATTTTGGTGGCTACTTCATAACTGTCATCTTGCTACTGTTATGAATCGTAATGTAAATATCATAATGTAATTGTCTTAGGCTCTACAGCAGCGGTTTTACTGATTCAAAGTCGGGACCCACAGGTTGAGAACCACTAGCAGGGTCCCCTAAGACCATCGGAAAACACAGATATTTACATTACAATTCATAACAGTAGCAAAATTACAGTTACGAAGTAGCCACGAAAATAATTTTATGGCTGGGGGTCACCATAACATAAGGAGCTGTATTAAAGGGTCGCGGCGTTAGGGAGGGTGAGAACTACTGTTCTAAGGGAAAAGAGGCCAGTGCCCCTGACTAAATAGTCAGGCATCACATGTTTAAAACATTCTTGCAGCCGAAACCAGTTTGGCTCAGTGGCTAGAGCGTCGGCCTGTGGACTGAAAGGTCTTCGGTTCCATTCCGGTCAGGGGCATGTACCTTGGTTGCGGGTACATCTCCAATGGGGGGTGTGCAAGAGGCAGCTGATCGATGATTCTCTCATCGATGCTTCTAATTCTCTATCCCTCTCTCTTCCTCTCTGTAAAAAATCAATAAAATATATATATTAAAAAAAAAAAATTCTTGCGGCTCACAGGTTGAAAACCAGAGCTCTTAAGGGGATGTGCCCTTGTCTGAAAGAATTCACTCTTTTAATGTCTTTGTCCCAGCCTCCCGTGGCCTAAAAACCTCCCACTCTGTGCAGCTCCTGTGGAGCCTTCCAGTTGCTGTGTGAGTTGCTGCTGATTCAGGAACCACTTACTAAAGCCAGTTAGACCTCCTGGTCTCTCGGTTGAATGCAGCGCTCCGGTATGTTCTGCCCCTTCACGCTGCCGCTTGGGAAAGGCGGGGGCCTGGCCAGAGGCCGGTTAGTGTGTGACCCAGGCTGCGCGCAGCGTCCTCTCTCTGAAATGACTCGAAGGCAGGTCAGGAGCTCAGTGCCTTGGCCATCATTCGGAACCACAACAGCCCCCAGGGCAGACGAGGACCTGCTCCCTGGCTGACCAGTGACCACAGGGCAGAGCCAGCCTGAGAAAGCCTGCCCTGAACTCAAGGGAAAGCGCATTCACTGGCCTTTAGTCACACCTTTGAGGCAAGGCCCTGTACCCCAAAAGGCCTTGGTAAGACACAAGCATGTCAGCCAGAAAGGATAACCTCCGAGCTATTCCTACAAGAGGAGCATGGCATGCTGAGTAAGTATGGACTCTTGCCCGGCTGGTGTAGCTCAGTGGTTGAGCGTTGCCCTATGAAACGGGAGGTCACGGTTTGATTCCAGTCAGGGCACATGCCCAGGTTGTAGGCTCAGTCTCCAGTAGGGGATACGCAAGAGGTAGCCAATCAATGATTTTTCTCTCGTCATTGATGTTTTTCTCTCTGTTTCTCTCTGTTTCTCTCTCTCTCCCTTCCTCTCTGAAATCAATAAAAGATGTATATTTTTAGAAAGAGTATGCACTCAGCCGTGACCTCCCTGTGCCTCCTCCTCCTCCTCTGCGAATAGGGTTGATAAAAGTAGCATCTGTAGATGCAGGGGGTGGTTGGTAGGGCTGAACAACCTCCAATGTCAAGTTTGAATCAGTGCCGGGTCCTATGCCAGCACCTATGTGAGTGTTGTTCTTTATTCCAACCACCACCCGGTTTTTAAAATGGTGGCTGGAAAGAACAGGTTTACCATGTAACACACGAATGTTTCAGTTAAAACCCAATTCTGAGCACATCTGATTTGCATACATCCTGGAAACATTGTCATTTGTACCCTCGCTGCCCCCACTCCCACCACCTTGAGTCAGCTTCCCAGCTGCCAGTCAGCCCCCTCACTTCCCGTTCCTCTGCCCACTCCAGACTCCTCCACCCGCGCGCCGCTCAGCCAGCCTGGAGGCCAGGAGCCTCAGAATAACCCCTTCTCCGCCTGGAGGGCCGTGGCGCTGAGTCACCCTCCCCCTGAGGTGCCAGGGGAGCCCCAGAGACTGCTGGGGGTGGATGCGACAGCCAACGTTTTCTCCTCGCCCCGGCCAGCCACACGCCTAGGCCGCGCTCAGCCTGGAGCACTTTCAGAAAGGTCCCTCTGAGGTGCACGCTCCCACCTTCCTAGTTTCTCAAAGCCACGTCTTAAAGCCACACAAGCGAGATGCTGTGCCAGGTGGGGCTGGAAGAGTACATTTAAACAGCTAAACAGGAGAGTGTGGAACAAGTAGAACTATCGTAACCACAGTGAGCATGCCAATGATTTCAACCACTTTGGAGAACTGCTAAATTAAAGCTCAACAAATGCATATGTATTCAATAATACTACTCCTGGTATACCTACAGAAGTTATATAAATATAATATATATGTGTTTACTAAAATATATGTGCCAGAAGATTTGGAGGAACAGCTATTCATATAGTCCAAAATTGGAAACCACCCAAATATTCATCAGTAGTCACATGGGTAAAATAAATTCTATTATATTCATGCAATAGAATATTATTGGTAATGAGAATGAATGAATTATTGATACATGAAGCAGCATAGATAATATAACACCAAGAAAAAAAAAAGCCAGACATAAATAAATTTATATGATGTCATTTATATCAAGTCTTTTTACTTCTTTACAACTTTATTGAGGAACCAGAGGCCCAGTGCATGAAATTTGTGCAAGGGGCAGCAGTGTCCCTCAGTCTAGCCTGCACCCTCTCCAATCTGGGACCAATCCCACTGGCAGTTGGACATCCCTCTCAAAATCCAGGACTGTTGGCTCCCAACCACTTGCCTTCCTGCCTTCCTGATTGCCCCTAACCACTTCTGCTTGCCAGCCTGATTACCCCTAACTATTATACTTCCCTGCCAGCCTGTTCGATGCCTAATTGCTCCCCTGCTGGCCTGATTGCCCCTAATTGCCCTCCCCTGCTGGCCTGGTCGCCCTTAAATGCCCTCCTCTGCAGGCCTGGTCTCCCCTAACTGCCCTCCTCTGCAGGCCTGGTCCCCCCAACTGTCCTTCTCTGCCAGCCCAGTCACCCCCAACTGCTCTCCTCTGCCACCTGGTGGCCCCTAACTGCCTTCCCCTGCAGGCCTGGTTCCTCCGAATTGTCCTCCCCTGCTGGCCTGGTCACCCACAACTGCCCTCCCCTGCCAGCCATCTTGTGGCAGCTATCTTGTGTACACATGGGGGTGGCCATCTTTGACCACATGGGCTCAGCCATCTTGTGTGTTGGTGTGATGGTCAATTTGCATATTACCTCTTTATTATATAGGAGTACAGACATATTATGTTGTGTAACTTTAAGGTATATGAGATGTATATATTGTGAAATATTTACCACAATAAGGTTAGTTAATAGACCCATGACCTTACATAATTATAATTTTTTACATGAAGTTTTTTACATAAAAATTAATTTTTTTACATAATTTTTACATAAAAACTTGCAAAATTAAACTCTGCTGTAATAAGTCAGGACAGTGGGCGGGAAGTGATGAGACGAGAATACGATGGAGAGTTCTATGGAGTTATTAAAATTAGGGTCCATCAGAAGAGACAGGTAACGTGTAAATCTTTAATTTATAAGTATAAATTGGATAACAAATGGGTAATTTATAAAAATCCACTGAGTGACCTACCCATGTTTTATACATTTTTCTGCATATATGTTCATTTCCATGTAAAGTTTACTCAAAAAATCAGTCCCCATAGGCAGTGGTTCTCCACTTTTCCCCAAACACCCCCTTTTATAACCATGTTTTATAACACTTCCCACACTCTCCTGAAAATGAAAGTTGAAGATGCAGGTATAAATAAAATATTTTCTTTTTAAAATAAAATGCTAATTTTATTACTTAAACATCATTATAATGCCTTACTTGAAGTATAGAGAACAAAGGAGAGGGGAAAGACTTTGTAATAAAATCATGCATATTTCGGTATGTTAATGTTCCGTCGCACTGCTCTCGAAGACACTGAGTACCTGAGGTGATTGCACCTAGCATGACCATCTCCAGCGATGCCGTGTTGCAAGCACATTCTAGCTAATGCCCAGGGCACTGGTGATATGATTCTCTGAAATGTAAACAATCTGCACTCAAGTCTTTAAAAAAATATGTATATATATATATATATATATATATATATATATTATATTATTGATTTCAGAGAGAGAGGAAGGGAGAGGGAGAGAGAGATATAAACATCAATGATGAGGTAGAATCATTGATTGGCTGCCCCTGGCACACCCCCTACTGGGTGGGGATCGAGTCCAAAACCTGGGGATGTGCCCTTACTGGGAATGGAACTGTGACTTCCTGGTTCATAGGTCGACACTCGACAACTGAGCCACACCAGCCAGGCTGTGCTAAATTATTAAACAGGACACAGTACAATCATTCTTCCATTTGTGCAATAATGGCATTCCTTTGAAGTCTAGAGCATGTTAAAACTATGAAAATACACTGTGTTCAAAGCCAACAAAGATGCTAGGCTCAGATGATTACAAACAGGCTTTGCATGTACATGGATGTCCAGTTTGATATTATAAAATCATGTGCAAGATGGCAGCTATCTCCAAATAGGAAGAGGACCATCACCAGAGAGACAGGGAGAGAAGAGAGAGGGAGAGAGCGAGAGAGCGAGAGAGCGAGAGAGCGAGAGAGCGAGAGAGCGAGAGAGAGAGAGAGAGAGAGAGAGAGAGAGAGAGAGATCTTCATGAAGCAAGGACTGTGTCTTTTTTACCTTGGTATCTCTAGTGCTCAGCATAGTCATTGAGTAAATACTTGTGGAATGAGTGGAAGGATGGATCTTCCAGGACTAGTCTGCTAGGAACCTATTTTCTCTAGAGAATGAGGAAGTGACAATACTGTTTATCAGCCACTTCTGTCCTCTCTGAAATCAACAAAGATACATATTTTTTAAAAACTTAAGAGCTGTAGACAGCAGCACAGGATGCTGGCTTATGGCCTCAAAGGGGTTAACCCAGGTTGGAAGAAAGTGTGTCCCTTCAGCAGCAGCTGGGGGAGCTGTTCCTGGCCTCTGACCCCACAGACATGGGAGATATTGCGGGGGGCGAAGGAGGGGACCGGCCCCTGTGGGGAGCGTGGGCCCACGCGGCAGGTCACCGCGCGGGTCTGGTGGGGAGTGACTGGACCGACAGGGAGCTGCAGGGAAGCCCGTGTGCCACGGAAGGTGCAGGGCCGGCCAGGCGTTCCCACAGTGGTTTTGGGAAACAAACAAAGTCTGATGTCAGTGGCTTACAGTGTGGACACCAGGTTTCTGCTTCTCCCTGTAGGCCTCAGTCCCCTGGGGCCAGGCCCAGGCCAGCCCCACCCACACGCCTCTCACAGGGGACTAGCATCTTCTCCTGGCAGGGGACAGACTCAGGAAGCCAAGACCAGCCATGCAGGGACGTTTAGACCCGCAGCTCGGGTGACAGACAAATATTCCACTGACAACAAATCGCACAGTCAAGCCCAGCATCAGGGGGGCACGGACATGCACTGCAGTGGGAGCTGCGAGCCCCTTCCACAGAGAGAGGGAGGGAGAGAGGGAGGGAGGGAGGGAGGGAGCCGCAGCCCCATCTCCCCCAGGGCCACAGAGGCTGTTTGGAAGCACAAGTGAGTTACCATGGAGACACCTTGTGTGAGAAGAGTGAAATCGCAGTGGGAAAGGCATGCTGGGGAAGATGGCTCCTCTGTGGCTGGCACTGTGACACAGAATCCTTGGTTTGGAGCCTCCAGGGGAAAATTTGAGCCTCTTCTGCTTTGATCCCCGGGCTAAATAGGAGACTGCGGAAGCTCACGTGACAGGGGCCTGTGTGGCTCAGCTGATCCCAGCGGTGTCCTGTCCACCAAAAGGTGGCAGGTTCCATTCCTGGCCAGGCCACGTACCTAGGTTTCCAGTTCGATCCCAGGCAGAGGCAGGTGGGGGAGGCAACCGATCCATGTTTCTCTCTCACACCCATGCTTCTCTCTCTTCATCTCTCCCTTCCTCTCTCAAAAATAAAGCAAGCAAACAAACAAATCCCCAAACCTGGATGGAAGCAATCAGACTGAGGAGCGCACAGCGCTTGCAACTTGTAACATAACGGGCTACACACCCACACCGGACAGGGCTGAGGAACGCTTGGCTTCCTCCATCACTGGGAGCAACTCTAGCTTCCTGCTCTCTCTAGCTCTGTGGCTGCTGCCATTTTTGTTGGGATTTATTTATCTTTTATAATTGAAACTTTGTAGCCTTGAGTGGAGGCCTGGGCCCCATCAGGGTGTGCAGAAAGCTTGGCTTCCTCCATTGCGGGAGAAACCCAAGCCTCCTGCTTGCTCTGTGGCTGTAGCCATCTTGGTTGGGTTAATTTGTATACTTGCTCCTGATTGGCTGGTGGGCGAGCTAGTGGGTGTAGCAGAGTGATGGTTAATTTGTATATTACTCTTTTATTAGATAGGACTTTTAAAATATATTTTTATTGATTTCAAGAGGAAGGAAGAGGAAGAGAGAGACAGAAACATCAATGTGAGAGAGACTCATTGATCTGCTACTCCCTGCCAATGCCCAGGGGATTGAGCCTGCAATCCAGGCTGAAATTGAACCTGCGACCCTTCAGTCCACAGGCCAAAGCTCTATCTACTGAGATTTTTAAAAAATATATATATTTTATTGATTTTTTACAGAGAGGAGGAGAGAGGGAGAGAGAGCTAGAAATATCGATGAGAGAGAAACATCGACCAGCTGCCTCTTGCACACCCCCTACCGGGGATGTGCCCACAACCAAATGTACATGCCCTTGACCGGAATCGAACCTGGGACCTTTCATTGACCGACGCTCTATCCAATGAGCCAAACAGGTTTCGGCTATCCACCGAGATTTTTTAAATCAATAGGGAACAAGTGAAAAATTAGCTATTCATTTGGGAAAAAATAAATAAAATGCCTTCCTTAATTCCATTGTAAGTTCCAGACAAAGTTTTACATTTGTTTCTAAAGCAAAAAGAACAAAAACATTTGAATAAAAAGTTGAAGCATAAAACATGGAAGAAACTTGAAATGGTGAAAACCTTTTTATTTTTATTTTTTAACCTTTGTTTTGAGTTTATTCTCACAAGTTATTCTTTTTTTATTATCTAAAGTTTTACATAAGTCTCCTTTTCCTCCAAGTGACACCCCTCCGCCAGCCATTCCCACCCCCGAGGGCAAGCCCCCACTGCCCCAGCATCTGTGTCCATTGGTTATGCTAATGTGCATGCAGACAAGTCCTTTGGTTGCTCTCTAACCCTCCCTCCCCTGCCATCTGTCTCTGGATCTATTTTTGTTCATCAAATTATGTTGATTGTTATATCCCACATATGAGTGAGAACATGTGATATTTATCTTACTCCTTCTGGCTTATTTTGCTCAGCATAATGCTTTCCAGTTCCATCCATGCTGTTGCAAATGGTAAAAGTTCCTTCTTTTTTATAGCAGTGTAGTATTCCATTGTGTAGATGTACCACAGTTTTTTTGATCCACTCATCTGCTGCTGGGCACTTAGACTGTTTATGGTGAAGGCCTTTTTAATCAAAGAAACACAATGCAGAAACAAGGAAGTAAAAATAAATAAATTCCGACACTCTCATAAAAATAAAATTCTCTATACTATCTACCAAAGACACACATTCGACTTAATAAACAAGCAGAAGTCTGGAAAGAACAATGGTCACCTGACCTGACAGGTAAGGTTTTGCTCGCTCAGGGGGAAGGATGGCAAGGCCTTCTCGATGAGCCGTACGCCATGCTGGCCGGTCAGCTGGTTAACAGCACAGGCATTTTCACTTCTGTCGGTTTTTATTTATATCTGTCTGCCTCTATTATCTTCTTTCCCCATGAATTCCAGACTCTCAACACTATGGGGTAGTATGCAGCAGTTAAAAAGAACTAAACGTCTCCATAGATATGCACAAGGAAAGTTTTATTGATAAGTGAAGTCTTATCCATAATTTATTTTTTAAATATCAAGCTGGGAAAGAAGATAAATGTACATAGAGGTTCACAAAACTCTCTATGTACATTTATATAAGTAAATATATATATATATATATAGTTCTGGAAGGACATGCTCCAAACTGATATCAATGACTCTGTAAGTTGTATTTTTCTACACAACAGAATGTATCTGTATTAAAAAAAAGATTCTTATGTATGAGTCAAGTATCTGGCTAAAGGCCATCCCTTGCCTCCCCCCTACACTTTTTAAAAAATATATATATTTTATTGATTTTTTACACAGAGGAAGGGAGAGAGATAGAGAGCTAGAAACGTCGATGAGAGAGAAAGATCGACCAGCCGCCTCTTGCACATCCCCTACCGGGGATGTTCCCCCCAACCAACATACATGCCCTTGACTGGAATCGAACCTGGGACCTTTCAGTCCGCAGACCGATGCTCTAAACTGGTATCGGCTTTCCCCTACACTTTAAAAAAAATTCTCACCCAAGGATATGCTTAGAGAGAGGCAAGGGGAGGGAGAGGGACAGGGACAGGAAGGCAGGCAGACATCAGGATATGAGAGAGAAACATCCTTCGGTTGCCTTCCATATGTGCCCAGACCCAGAATTCAACCTGAAACCCTGGGGCACAGGACAACCCTCACCCAACTGAGCCACCCTAGCCACGCCGGGGACCCCTTCGGAGGGTCCAGAGGCCTGTTCCTGTCACTCTCTGAGGGGGAGCTGGGAGGTTTTTCCTTGAGTAGAGTGCTGGAGACGGAGTGAGCATGTGAGCCAGCTGGAGGACAGAGGACTCAAGGTAAAGGCAAGCTCTGTCCCAGGGCACCTTCTGGGGTCCATAATGAGGGGAAGCGATGGGCTGGGAAAACAGACCCAGAAGCTGGGCAGCTGGGCTGGGAATGGAAGCATGGGCGCTGGGGGGCGTGGTTTTTATTGAGTGCTTCTGTGACATGCACCGTGGGCCTGAGTCAGTGTATAGAGTTGGACCCAGCAAGAACTGCTTTTCAGATTTGCTACATGTCTGCATATGTCATGTATGAAAGTGCCCAAGTGTTGCTGAAACCGGTTTGGCTCAGTGGATGGAACGTCGGTCTGCGGACTGAAAGGTCCCAGGTTTGATTCCGGTCAAGGGCATGTACTTTGGTTGCGGGCACATCCCCAGTGGGGGGCGGTGGGGGGGGCAGGAGGCAGCTGATCGATGTTTCTCTCTCAATGTTTCTAGCTCTCAACCCCTCTCCCTTCCTCTCTATAAAAAAAATCAATAAAATACATTTTTTAAAAAGAAAGTACCCAAGTGTTGAAGGTATGTAGAAGTGTGAGGATGCTACCAGAGCTATGACACACCTTCCTATCAAACCATCCTGAGCATCTTTGCAGTCCCTGTAAAAGTAAATTGTAGTGTACCTGGTTAACCACCAGGGGGCACACGCATCTCGGGCAGAGACCTGGCTTGGGGCTGGGCTGGAGCCAGGAGGGAATAATTCCTTCCAGGTGTGGGAGACTCTGCTTCCCCCCCTCCTCCCCCCAACCCCCGGAGGCCACAGAAATAAATGATCGTTTCCGTTGGCCAGTTGGAGTTTGTCTTCTTGACATTTGGTCCTGCCCTGAGGCTTTTGGCTCTGAACAGGTTTATAAAGACACGGCATTAATTAAATTTAACTCTTGGTCATCCATCCCACTTTCATTTGAGAACTCCTCCAGGGGGTGCTTCTTTCGTCCAAAGTCAGCGTGGCACAAATTGAGTGGGAGAGGAGATCATTTGTCCTCGTTTTTGTCATTAAAGACTAAATCACACTACCCCCCCCCCCCCCCACACACACACACACACAGTCCCCTGGTAAACGGAAACAGCAGACAAATCCCTCGAAGCAACAAGCTGTCTTTCATGTGTCTGCTTTGTTTTGAGGATGTGAGCAGATGGCCCAGGGGCATCAGTAAGATGTTCGTCCTGGAGAAGAGTGAGCTGGAGGTCCAGGGGACGGGCCGTGCGAGCAGCTCAGCCATCTCCCAGGGCAGCTTCTCCAGTGCCCTTGACTGGAATCGACCTGGGAGCCTGAGCCCCCACAGAGGGAGGCTTGTAGGAAGGCAGCTTTCTGGGCTGCATCCCAACGTCCTCGGTCAGAATCTGCCTCCGAATCTGCCTTTGACCCCTCGTTGACTTCCTGTGAATATGCATTACCTGTGAGGTCAGAGGTCAGCCTCCTAGGAGGAAGAGGGGAGATGGGGGGGTAGTATGTAGAGGGGAGGAAGGACATTTCTGTGTCAGGTTTCAAGGACCTCATCCCGAGTAAAGGTCACACGCCCCGTGGAAAACCAAGTGGCTGGCAAGCTGGGCCGGGGGTGGACAGGAGAGGCTGGGGGCGTGGCTCATGGCACTGGCCGCCATCTGGAGGGAGAAATGTGATTTATTGGACAACGCAGGAAGCGGCTGGGACGCTTCCCTGAGGACCCCCCTCCCCCACACCCCGTTTTCTGCCACTCTGAGGCACCCAGAAATTCAAAGCACCGCATCCCCAGGATGGGCCCCATCTGCAGAGTACCTGTGAACCGCCCCCCATGTCTCCCTCGCTCCAGGAAATCCCCCACTTGATTGCGCTTCCTGGAATTTCACCAAACACAGCTACATCGGTGTGGGATTCTGTTTTGTTTTGAAATCTTTTCAAATGCAAAGCCCTCTGGGGAAAAGAAGCTGCTGTTCTGACACTGGAAGGAATTCTCTCGTTACCGCTGGTTGCACAGTTGTGATCTCTCACACAGAGAAGGAGAGAAGTTTTTTTGTTTTTTTTTAAATATATTTTTTATTGATTTTTTACAGAGAGGAAGGGGGAGAGATAGAGAGCTAGAAACGCCGATGAGAGAGAAACACCGACCAGCTGCCTCTTGCACACCCCCTACCAGGGATCTGCCTGCAAGCCCTTAACCGGAATCGAACCTGGGACCTTTCAGTCCACAGATCGACGCTCTACCACTGAGCCAAACCGGTTTCAGCAGGAAAGATGTTTTTGTTGAATCGAGAGGGAGGGGTGATTCCCAAGCGGAGAGCTTGAATGAAGGGAGCGGAGATGGCTCCCAGGGACACCGAGTGGGAAGACGCCACGGGTGGCTTCCAGTCCTGCAGGGCTTCCGGCCGGAGGGGCCTGGTCAGAGGAGACCGGAAGTAGGGAGGACCCGTGGCAGGAGTGAGATCTTCGTTTGCAAATCCCAGGCCTGAAGTCATAGAGCTTCTACCTCACCCTCATATCTGCTTTGCTTCCCCGGACCCATTTGTAAGCAAATACCCCCAGATCACACGGAGGCAGAGGAACTGAACTGGATACTGTCACTCAGGAACCCAGGCTGGGGGCCTCATTTCCACATGCCAAGGTCACGTGGCAGGGAAAACAGTAAAGATGGTGAATTGCACAGAGGCTCTGCATTGGTCAAGGTTCTCCAGAGAACATGTGCGTGTGCACAGAGGGAGAGGGAGAGAGACAGAGAGAGCGCAGACAGGGATTTATCTTGAAGATTTGGCCCACGCGATTTCAGGGGCTGGAAAAATCCAAAATCTTCAGGCAGGCTGGAGGCCAGGGAAGAGTTAATGCCGTAGCTGAAGTCCAAGGCAGTCTGGAGGCAGAATTCCTTTTTCCCTGGGAGACCTGTCTGTTCTCTTAAAGCCTTTACCTGATTGGATGAGGCCCCCCCACATTATGGAGTAGGATCGGCTTTCCTCAGAGGAATTCCCGGTACAGGCCAGTCACATCTAACGCACACGTGCACAGCAGCACCCGGACTGGTGTGTGACCCCAGCCTGGGTGCCATGGCCTCACCCGGGTGACGCATGGACTTCGCCATCATAGGCTCTCATCCTCCAGCTCACACAGGATGCAGCTCGCCTGTGCTCCGTGTCATTGGCCAAAGTGTGTCACGTGACCTTGGCTACCTGTGGTCACTCTTGAACCTGCCCTGGATTTGAGGCAATGACTTGGTGGCTTTGTTTGGGTTCCCCCAGAAGTACCCCCAAATGAAGAACCGAGTGCCAGTGGTCTCCTCAGGAGGTGACACCAGGAAACTCCAACAGGGGGGTGGAAAAGTGAGGTGGGAAGGGGAGAGGGCCGATCAAGCGTGTGCCAGCCAGCGAGCGTCCACTGTGGGACCGTGGGCTCCATCCGGAGGGAGCACTGAGCACCATCTCCAGTGTCCCTGGTCCAGAGGGGAGATCTCTGGTCCTCCTTGGCTGGAGGCATTCCCACTCGGGCCCTCAGGACTGGCCCCGGGCAGGCCTAGCAGCCCCCTGCGACCGGGAAGGTGTCTTCAGGCGGAGGCAGGGTGGTGGGTAAGCAGGGACCTGGGCACAGGGACCGCAGTGGCTGCGGTGGCCGGTGCCAGGGAGCTGGGCCCACGCTCGAGTCCGCCGTGGCTCCTCCGATGCACTCCCCTCGGTGACCCCAGCTCCTCAGAGGAGGAACAGAAAGAATCGTCCCTTTAGGAAAGGAACCGGCTTTGCTCACCTCACAGCCAGGCTCTCCTGCTGAGCTCTCCCCGCTTAAGGGGACCTGGACGGAGCTGCTCAGAATCCCTGATGCTCAGGCTCCATTCAGTCAGCGGCCGCTGCTCAGGACAAGCGAATAACACGAATAACACGCGGGCACTCGTGGAAAGTAAAAACGCCGGGGCCTCTGTTTACAATTAATTAAGAATTTCTAGGCCTGGCTGGTGTGGCTCAGTGGAGCGTTGGTGCATGAATTAGAAGGTCAGGGTTCGATTCCGGTCAGGGCCCAGGCCCAGGTTGTGGGCTCCATCCCCAGCGGGGAGCACGCAGGGGGCAGCTGATCCATGATTCTCTCTCATCATTGATGTTTCTCTCTCTCTCTTTCTGTCTCTGACATCAATGTTTTTTAAAAACTAAAACGTTCTATGTGGTGGCCGCTGAGCATTCACTGAGCATTGGAGCCTTCTGTGTGAGGGGTCTCGGGGAGCAGCCCCCGGGGGTCCCCAACACCTGGTGAGCTGCAGGGCTCCTGGGCAGGCCTGTCAGCCAAGCCCCAAGTCTCCATCTCAGATTGGGGTTTCCTCCCCCGCCGCCTGCTCTGGGCTTCCCCTTCCCTCTGGGTCCTGGCACCGAAGACCCGAGACCACGAGGCTCCCTCCCTCACAGGTGCCTCCTCTCTGCTCTGGTTTTGACGTGAGTCAGCCCCACTCTGGATCCCCCAGAGGACCTCAGGGAGGCGGCGGCACGGCTGAGACTGAGACAGGGTGTCTCTCCGCTGTCTGCACTCCCAGTTCTCCCTTCTCAGGTCCCCCGGTCTCCTCCCCCGGGAGTCGGGATTGGGGCAGCTGTTTATATTAGGTCCGCAGCAATCCTGGCCACATATTCCGAGGGAGAGAAGAAACGTGAACGCGACAGGACTTCACGTGGGTGGGATTTTGCTTTGTAAACAGAAATAGAAGAGAGGACTGAAACCGGTGTGGCTCAGTGCATAGAGCGTCAGCCTGTGGACTGGAAGGTCCCGGGTTCGATTCTGGTCAGAGGCATGTGCCTTGGTTGCGGGCACATCCCCAGTGGGGGGCGTGCAGGAGGCAGCTGATTGATGGTTCTCTCTCATAGATGTTTCTCTCTATCCCTTTTTCTTCCTCTCTGTGGAAAATCAACAAAATATATATTTTAAAAAGTGTCCACATCTACATTAAAAAAAGTAAGAAAAGAAAGAAACAGAAGAGAGGAGTCACATAAGGGAAACCGGGGTACCTTTATTTACTGAGAGGGTTCCTAAGTTTCAGGCGTGAATAGACGAGGTTCCTCTTGTTGGGAAGGGAATTGTCCCCCATCCTTGGTTCTCTGGGCTGGTCTAATGATTGAACTGACGCAAGACAGATGGGCAGAAGAGAGAAAACACACAAATGTAATTGGCGTGTACGGGGGCCTCAAGATACGGGACCCAAAGAAAGGACTGAGGAGGGCAGCTTCTGTGCATTTTAGAGAAAGAAACAACCACTTAGAGAAGAACGGACAGGACAACAGATGTAGGCGTGGTGCTTGCTCCGGGAGCAGTGTGAGCAGGTTTGGGCGTGGGGTCAGACGTTGGTAAAGGAGTAACCAGGTCTGTTTGTACAGGCTTTGGGGCCTGTAATTTTCCGACTCAAAGATAAAGACGGGGCTCCACCTCCTCGGGAAAGGAGGGTCACTCTCCCCTGGGAGATTTATCTCCTGCTTCCGGGGCACAGGGAGGAGGTCAGGGCGTCCCTCCCGCACCGGCTGGTTCTCAGGTAACTTTCCTTCCGAACAACCAACATGCCAGAGTGAACCCCCTCAGGATGGCCTGCCCTGAGCCCCGCCCTGTCCTTCACACGCTGGTTCGATAGGGAATGGATTTCTCCAAGGCGTCAGGCTCTGTTAGAACGTTCAGATACTTTGCTCCTTCTTCTCCTCATTTATTGGGCAAAAGTCACATCCAGTCATTCCTTATAAGTTCCATCCTAAATCTTTTTTTTTTTTTTTAATATATTGATTTTTTACAGAGAGGAAGAGAGAGGGATAGAGAGTTAGAAACATCGATGAGAGAGAATCATCAATCAGCTGCCTCTTGCACACCTCCTATTGGGGATGTGCCCACAACTAAGGTACATGCCCTTGACCAGAATCAAACCCAGGACCTTTCAGTCCTCAAGTCGACACTCTATCCACTGAGCCAAACCGGTTTCGGCTAAATCTTTTTTTTTTTTTTTTAATATATATATTTTTTATTGCTTTTAGAGAGGAAGGAAGAGGGAGAGAGAGATAGAAACATCCATGATGAGAAATAATCACTGGTGAGCTACTTCCTGCACGCCCCATGCTGGGGATTGAGCCTGCAACCCGGGCATGTGCCCTGACCGGGGATCAAACCCTGACCTCCTGGTTTATAGGTCAACGCTCAGCCATTGAGCCACACCGGCCGGGCCTAATCTTATTTTCCTCTCGTGGAGCATAGCTCTTCCTGACGAACAGGGTCAATGTCCAAACCTAACGTGAGCAATAGGAACCTGAGCGCTGCAGCCTTCCTTATCTGCTAGCTGCCAGATGCACACAAATGTAAGGGCTAGGAACGCATCGGCTAGTCGACTTAAAAAGAGAAGTTTAAGTGTCTGTAAATTACAGCTCAAAAAGGCATCCAACCGCCGGTACCATTCTGGTGCCGTCCCACTGCCACCAGGTCCGGGGCTTCGGGCCGGGAGAGTGCTGGGAAGGGGGGCAGGGAGGCCTCTGCAGGAGCCTGCCCTCGGGGAGTGGCCGAGGGAAGTGTGCAGAGCATGGACGCTCGTTGCTACAGGCTAAGCTGTCAAGGAGCACGGCTGCCTCTTTTGGCCATGCTAATCTACTTCGTATTCAACCCCAAGAGGAAGAAGGGGAAAGGAGGGGAACAATCCTTCCTGCCACACACAAAATACCGCAGATGTTGGCCGATGATTGCAAAAGAGCCAAGCAGGCCAGGAAACCGTTGGAGGACAGGGGGCTGTTCTTGGAGCTGACTGTTCAGGGCAGATGCTCCGGGGATTGAATTACAGAGAATGAGGTGAGAGGTGCCCCTCCTCCTCCTCCTTTTCCTTTTCCTCCTCCTCCTAGGCCCTCCTAGGTCCTCCCATCACCCCTCCCCCCAGCTCAGTAGGGCGGGAGCTCTTTCAAGCCAGTGGGAAAGAGTCTGCACTGTACCTTAGCAAGGCCCTTTATTTGCTCCCTGGTTTTGGAAAAATTTTCCCAGCTCTGCATGTATGTATGTGGGTGACTTCCGTGAAGTGTTACTCAGAGACTCAGCCTCAGGCCGGACTCGTGTGGATTCCGCCTCCTCTGCGGCCAGTTCCTGCCCCTCTGTGTGAGAACAAACAAGTCACCTTTCCTGTCAAAGCACAGCTTAGACGGCCGCCATTTTGGCCGCATGACTTGGCAGCCGCCATGTTGGACGCATGGCCTGCAGCTCCTCTGAGGGCCGCCATCTTGAAACAGTAAAGGCCAATTCTTCCCTTTGAATGAGCCAATCACGGAAGACTATGCAGCTGGGCTCCAAACAAGAGCAAAGGACAGGTCACGTGCGTCAGGGATTATAAACCTGAGCAGCCCACCTGCTTGGTGTGCGGCTTCCAGACCATGTGTGTGCACCCTTCTGTGTAGAAGTAAAGATGTTTGCCTTGCTGCCTGGCTCCCGAGTACGTTTCGTGTTCTACCTGGACCCCTGACGTGGAGGGCCTCGCCTTATTTCTAACATCTGGCAACAGCCAGTGACTTTTCATGGGGGACACCTTGTTCCTCACCCTCAGTCCACATGGTCAGGGAAACTGATTCTCACCCTGCCCGGAACCCCTACTCCAAACTGGGCCCTTACATCGACCTAAGCCATTGGTCCCTGTGATCGTACATGGTGCGGGGGAGGGGTGCCCGGGGATGTCCACAAGACTTAGGTTAGGGAGACGGGAATCAGCCGAGGACTTGGGCGGTCCCTCCTGTGGAAGAGGGCTAGCTCTCCTCGGTGGGTGCTCAGTGGATGGGATAGAAGGCGAGAAAGCGTGCCTGAGGATGAAGCCAGAAAGAAGCCAGCCAGGTTTGAGCGAGGTTCCTCAGGGCCCTGCATGGGCTTTTGCATCCTCCTGCAGCTGGAACTGATACTACCTGTGGGCACAAAGCGGGGTGTGCTAACGCTGACAAGCTCAGGGCAGGCCCGCAGGGTGGGCCCTGCAAACTCAGAGACCCCGGTAACACACAGGATGGTCTGCAATGAGAACTTCCCAGCTGAAGCAGTGGTGGTGGGTAGTCAAGGCCTAGGCCCGTGCTTTTTGTGACAAAGGTCAGTCTTTACCTTACCTGAGCTGTCTGTAGTCTCTTTACATCTACATAGCACACCTGGGGAATGTCAGGGTGATATCATTTTTTCCAGACCCCTCCGGGCACAGTCTCCCACCATGGCAGGAGGTCACAGAGCGCCTCATGGTTATTGCTATCATGTCAACTGTTGACTGTTAACTACCCTGCACCCACCTACGGAAAAGAAGTATGTGTCTAGCTGAAACCGGTTTGGCTCAGTGGATAGAGTGTCAGCCTGTGGACTGAAAGGTCCCGAGTTCGATTCTGGTCAAGGGCATGTACCTGGGTTGCAGGCACATCCCCAGTAGGGGGTTTGCAAGAGGCAGCTGATTGATGTGCCCGCTGCAGGGAGCGCAGTGCTTGGCGGTGCCCGGACCGCTTTCCCGTGGACAAAGTGTGCTGCCATTTCTGGCCAGTTTTTGGCTCCGTAAAACCCTTCTTTCAGAAAAGCTTTTGGCCGTGAAAGTTTCTTGTTTAATATTCTCAGGAAGCTTGTAGGTGGGTCAGAGAGTCAGGCAGGAAAATGGGTGGAGAAATAATATAATCAGTGCTACTTTACATGGAAATAATCGACCTGTGATGCTCTCTCCTTCCTTGGTTCATGGAATCCTGGTTTTATTCAAGGAGGCACGATGCTCAGGGCTTGCCCGGGCTCCGGATGAATACGGGAGATCTTAGCCAGCGCGGCTCAGGTGTTAGCAAGCGTTAGAATCACCTAGAGGGCTTTTAGAACGCAGAACCCAGCCTCACCCTCAGAGTTGCTGATTCAATAGGTCCAGGTGAGGCCCAAGAAGTTGCACTCCTAACCAGCTGCCAGGCCATGCTGCTGCCACTGGCCAGAGGGCCCCCAACCCACATCTAGCATGGCCACCCGGTCCCCCTGCTCTGGCATGTGGTTTAGGGGTGCGCGCACGGCCACGTGCTGGCCAGTGAAGTGAAAAGGAGGAACTGCAGGGGGAATGTCTGCTTCCCGGGGAAACGTGAGCAGAGCTCTGTGGGCTGCTCTTGTGGGGTGTCAATGTGGACATGGTTGTGTCCTGCAAAAACCCGGACCCAGAGCCTGGACCTTGTCGAGGAGCTAAGCGAACCCCGGAATCATCTACCTTCGAGCTCTTTCTGTGAAACCATGAAATACTGCTGTTCCCATGTGCAGGCAGAGCTGTGCGTGCGCCAGCGGGTTCCGAGGGCCGCCAGTCTGAGTGAGTGGGAAGGAGTGTTGGAAAGGCTTCGGAGGAGGTGATTCACTCTGGTTTCACGCTCTTCAAGGTGCCCATCGGGGCCTTGGCAAATGACAAACGATGACCCTTTACAGACTCACTTTATGGAGTGCCTTTTGAACTGGCTAAGCTGGAAATGTGGGGTTTGTGCAAGCCAAGGGTTTATTTCCTGTAGAAAGACTGTGTGGGAGCACAGAATAAGGAAACTATTAAATCTACCTGCCGTGGAGACAAGGAGTAATTAATTGTGTGGAGGTGACGTTTGGGCCAGGCCACTTAGTGCTGGAGTGGGTGGCGGGGAGGTATAATGCTCCAGCCTGTTATGTGGTATGTACCCCCATGTTTGTGGGACTTCACTGATCTTAAGAACACATCATCCAGAGGAAATGTCCGGAGGCATGACCGAGCTTGGCATCTCTGGGTGAGAGCACACACTTGGGTGTGATGAATGAGAGGCAGTAGGGGTTAGACCAAGCATGTCAGTCTCGCGGCCCACAACGAATATTTTTGCGGCCCAGCCAACAGAACGGTATGTAAGAAACATTTTATTAAAAATTTTGTAACTTAATCTTTACAATATCCTGTTATACATCATTATTAATAATGAACTACAACATTTGCTAATGACTGATTCTATAATTGTGTTGCATTCATTTCACTTATTCGCAGGCACGCCATTTCTCACCACTAATGGATATTAGTGGCGAATATTTTAGCAGCCGATGGCCATGTCATTATTCTCGGACTGACTTGTTTGGTGTGAGAAACAGGAACTATTTTGCTTTCGGAGAGCAAGAAAAATAGGTTTAGCTCTGGCTGGTTTGGCTCAATGGATAAAGCATTGGACTGCAGACTGAAGGGTCCCAGGTTTGATTTCAGTCAAGGTCACAGGCCTGCGTTGTGGGCTTGATCCCCAGTAGGGGGCGTGCAGGAGGCAGCTGATCAATGATTCTCTCTCATCATTGATGTTTCTATCTCTCACTTCTCCCTTTTCTCTGAAATAAATAAAAAGTATATATAAAAAAAGAAAAATAGGTTTATTTGCATTATGCTTATTAATTGGTGCAGTTATTCAGTGTCTGGTAAGTTAATATTCAAGAAAACATACTGATTTTTATTAAAATGTTCTATTTTCTGTTAATGATTACTCATTTATTTCAGCCCTTTGTCTCTATCAAAATAAACTTATGCTTCTATGAAAAGTTTTTTTTTTTTTTTTTTGTGGTCACATACACTTAAACCTTGTTTATTCGGCCCGTGTTAGCCTTTGAGTTTGACATGCTTGGGTTACACTGCACCTTGATATGGTAAAAAAAAAAAAAAAAAAAAAAAAAAAAAAAAAAAAAAAAAAAAAAAAAAGCTGAGGAGCATTAAATTAGAAAGCAAAATCAAGGAGATCAATTAGGCCAACAGCAATAACTACAAATGGAATATCCCAACATCAACGGCTTCTGAACCCCGCCTTCCTCAGCTCTTCTGCCTCAGGAGGGGTACCTACCGCCTTGGCCTGAAGGAGGCAGTTGTCACAGACCCCTTGCCCCCCACCACCACCTGGGAGGAGGAACTGATCCAGGCCCTACTTGTCATTTCACTGTTCCCCAGCAACAAACCCTAAAGGCACCACGGCCTGGGTGGAGCAGGGAGGGAGAGCAGGCTGTGAAATGAGCCGGAACGTGACCGCAGGAAATGATCCATGTACAGCAGGCTGGGTTAAATGGACGCGATTGCTCACAGCTGGGGGATTGCTCACAGCTGGGGGATCAGTCCAGGGGCCCCATCTCCCAGCTCCACCCACCACCGCTGGAGGGGACCAGTGACTCCACATCTGTAACTCATTGCCTGCTTACATGTTAAGAGACCCCAGGACGCACTAAGAATGGATTTGGAGGATGCTTAAACAAGAATGGCGGGACGTGGTTTCATTGGGCTGGATTTAGAGCTCTTTGGTGCTGTATGTTATATGCTAGCGTGGACAGGCGAGGTTGTGTTTTCTCTTTCCACAGTGAGACATCGGCTTTCAAAAGGATTCAAGACAATGGTGTTACAACCACACACAAAAGCTCAGCATCTGCAAATCAGATTTCACATCTGTTCCCAGAATATAGGCCACCTTAGACCCACTGCCTGGGGAAAGCAGCTATTCTTTTTGTTCTTTATTTTATTTTTTTAATCCTCACCCGAGGATATTTTTTCCCATTGATTTTTAGAGAGAGTGGAGGGAGAGGGAGAGAGAAACACGGATGTGAGAGAGATACATTGATTGGTTGTCTACCACTTGCCCCCGGCCAGTACTGGGAGCCTGCAACGGAGGTACATGCCCTTGACCAGAATCGAGCCCAGGACCCTTCAGCCCGCAGGCTGACGCTCTATCCGCTGAGCAACTCCAGGCGGGGCTCTTTTGTTCTTTAAATAACAGCTTTATGGAGATACAATGCACATATCGTAAAAGCCACCCTTTTAAAGCGTGCAGTTCAGTGGTTTCAGCAGAGTCACAAGATTCTGCAACCCTCCCCTCTGTTCAAGAGGGCTGCTGGAGTGTCAGATGCCGCCCAGGAGGGTCAGCATGATACTGCAAGGACAGGCACTGGCCTTTTTGCCTTGATTCTAAGTTTGGACGATTTATAAAAACCAGAATGAATGAACAAAGTTCCCGTGGAAAGGAGGCCAGTTAGTTAGGAAGCAAGGCTCTACACGTTTGCTTCATCATATGATCTGACATCTGCTCTTGAGAGGGATGTCAGAGTTCCGCCTAGAGTTTCCTCTGCCCCCCTCTACCACCTCCCCCCCCCCCCCCCCCCCGACCGCAGGCAGACTGAGGTGCTCAGTCCTTGTGCTGAGATGGTGATTGCTGTCGAGGGCCTGCACTTTTCTCTGACGACGTGTGTAGCTGTGATTTATGACAAGACATAAACCTTTGCTGTAACCTGTTTCCCAGGCCATGTTTTTGTTCTGTGGCTACACCGAGACACAGAAATAACTGAGGGCGGGGAAGGAGACTTTAGATTTTTAAAACATGTTTTTATTAATTTCAGAGAGAGGTAAAGGAGAGGGAGAGAGAGTAGAAGCATCAATGGTGAGAGAGAATGATCAATCAGCTGCCTCCTGTACACCCTACACTGGGGATAGAGCCTGCAACCTGGACATGTGCCCTGAGCGGGAATCGAACTGTGACCTCCTGGTTCATAGGTCGTCACTCAACCACTGCACCATGCTGGCCAGGCTGGGGAGGAGCCCTGTGCCTGCTGTCAGCAGGTGAGGAGGCAGGACACTGGAGGCAGAAATGGAGAGATGACCTCATCTGCATGCTGCCTCGTGGACCCGGCTGCACACGGTTAGACCAGCGTGAGAGCCGCTCCCTCACGGCTCTCCCCATCCCGGGAGACACTCCCTGCCAAGCAGGCCCTGGGGCCAGCCGCACAGTGTGTCTTTCTCTAGTTTTGTGATGGTCTTTATTTGAGGGGGTAACAGTCTCTGGGACCCCCGAGTCCTGAGCACCAGGGGCTCCCCCACGAAGAAATCATTTCCAGCTCAAAGAATGACTCAACCCCAGTGCACAGCAGTCCCCTTAGCGCTTCAGAAGGGAAGTGGCAAGTGGCATCTTGCCAGGGACTTGACTCAAAACAAATCTCAAGGGACCCAGAGGAGCTGGTGGCAGGGGTTGCGGGAGCCGGAGAAGCAGTTGGCAGGTGAGAACTGTGCATGAATGGCCTCCCTCGGGCTCACCCCTCAGCTTCAAACCAGCACCCAGGAACCAGGGCCCCTAATGAGCTCAGGAGACCTTGGACAGTTCTCTCCATCTCAGGGCATGGGGGCGGGATCCAAGGCACAGAGATGAAAGCCTTTGTCCAAAGCCACCCAGCGGAGATCTGCAAGCAGAGCCGGATCTCATTTCCTGGTTCAGATATTTCCACTGCCTGCCTGGTGTGGCAGCTGCACAGAACTGCTCTCCTCTCTTGCTGATCGGTCTCTATGCCTGGTGCAGAGCTCAAGCATCAATCAAGACGCGGTAGGGAGTGAGAGCTGTGGCTCCCGTGTATGGGGGTGGCATGTGACAGTGTGTGGGCACACACATGATTGAAAGCAGTGCCATGGCAACCCGCATTCACGCTGGCCTCAGGGAGCACCATGAGCCAGAGCGTAATTGAAAATAGCTTCTCACATGCTGAGTGGAGTGCTCAAGCCTCTGTTTCCCCAACAGCCACTGACTCTAAAAGGTGCCAAGCCCCGAGTGCAGGAGCCAGTTCCAGCGTGTCATAATTGCAAGAGTTTCATCAAAAGGTTGGTGGAATGTGGGGACTCAACAAGGGCTGAATCACATATGTTATCGCCTGCTGGAATGGCTAAAGCACATGTGTCAAATACAAGGCCCTCAGGCCAAATCCGTCCCGCCAGGCCTTGCAATGTGGCCCGCACAGCGCTGTCATCATTGCACTCCGCTGCGTTTCCATCACAATGACAGTTTATGACTGTTCAGTAAACCATTCGGCCCGCGATTTAGGCTGGATTTTAGATTTTGGCCCCTTCTCTGATTGAGTTCGACACCCCTAGGCTAAAGGCATTTCCCCAAACCTGAAAAGGATGATTGCTTGCTTCTAAGGCAGCTCAGGTCATCTTAATCTACATGGTATTGCCTCCTACTGGCCAAACACCTGAACAGCTGTAGGCTATTCCCCATTCTGACAAAGGACTCTGTAAAACCCTGTCCTTTGAAGTGTATATCTCCACCTAGCCCTAGAACAATTTGTGTTAATAAAAAGCAAGGGGTCCTGAGACAAGGAGAACTTAGCTTCTTTAGCTAGGCTCCTCTGACCCCCAATGCCTTCCAAAATTACCTTTCGTCACTGGACTCTTCCTCCAGTTACGCACAGCCTTTCTCCAGATTGCTGAACCCTTCTTAATGCCGGGACAAGAACCCCGACACCTGAGTGCAGCAACAGGACTAGTCCAGCCTCTTTTTTGTTTTGTTAATCCTCACCCGAGGATATTTTTCCATCGGTTGCCTCCTGCTTGAGCCCTGACCAGGGCCCAGGCTGGGGAGGAGCCTGCATCCAGAGTTACATGCCTTTGAGGGGCATCGAACCCAGGACCCGTTGGGTTGCCGACGCTCTATCTACTGAGCCAAACCGGGTAGGGCTAGCCCAGCTTCTTCACCCAGGAGTGGGGAGTTTCCCAGGAGAAATAAACTCAACGGAGTTGAAAATGCCCAAACACTGCTGTCTGGCAGCATGGGCTTGCAGGGTAGGCGCTAGTTTTGCTTCCTCATAGAGCAGTGCGTTGTTCCAAAGTGTGTTCCCCGAACACGGATGGTCCGAACAGGAGCCCTAGGCCATCTGCCGTCCCCCGACATGCGCTTTCCCCTCCTCTTCCCGGGTTTCTGAGTGGGCCCCTGGAATAAAGACTCCCAGCCCGCTGACGTGGAGGCATGGCTCTGGGACCACGTGCTGACCTCTGCCCCATGCGCCTGAGCGCGGGGCGCTGTAAGCGACAAGCCTGCTGGACGTGGCTTAAAACCGTGGGCGTCCACAGAACAGGATGTCACGCCACGAGAACCCAGAGGCGGGAGGTTGGCTCCCTGTCGACAAATTCCCAGCATCTGGGTGGCTTCTCTCGGCCATCTGAGTTCTCTCCCGGCTCCGGAGGCCAGTCTCACTGGACAGAAGTCACTGGGCAGGACCGTGTGTGTGGGTGTGTGCTTGTTTGTTTTTGAGGCGCTAGGAAGAATCTGTTTCTTGGGCTTTTTTATTTTTATTTTTTAGCTTCTGGAGACTTCTGCATTTCTTGGCTCATGATCCTCCTCAAATGCCTCCAACCCTCCTGCTTCCTCCCAATCTCCCTCTGCCAGCCTCCTGTGAGGACACCTGTGGCTACAGGCCCGGCCGCCTGCACAATCCAAGAGAATCTCTTCCACCCACAGGCTTTAGCTCAGGTAGATAAGGTGAGATCTCAGGCTCCCCTGGCTGGAGCCGTCACCGCACGTAGTTATTACAGTGTGATTGACCGTATTCCCTCTGCTGTGCCTTCCACCCCTTGACAATGGTTAAAACGGGAAGTTTGCACTGCTTTTAAAGTTGGCGCTTCTTCATTTCCTTCCTCCCTTTCCCCCACCACCTCCTTCCCTCTGGCAACTCTCAGTTTGTTCCCTGTATTTATGAGATTGTTTCTGTTTTGCAGTTTTGCAGTCGAAGGAACCACTGAGCTAAAGCCAGTCCATGTTCCTGTTTTGTTAGTTTTTGTTTTGTTATTTTTTTAAAATATATTTTTTATTGATTTCAGAGAGGAAGGGAGAGGGAGAGAGAGATGGAAACATCCATGATGAGAGAGAGCCATGGATCGGCTGCCTCTTGCAAGTCCCGCACTGCAGATCGAGCCAGTAACCCAGGCATGTGCCCTTGACCGGAATCGAACCTGGGACCTTCCAGTTGGAGGGCGGATGCTCTATCCACTGACCCCCACCGGCTAGGGCTCTTTTTGTTTTTTGGATTCCACGTGTAAGTGAAGCATAACACCCTCGGTGTCCATCCAGGCCTCACCTGTACAGCGGCAGCTCACCCGTTCTCAGTGGAAAGCCGCTCCCCTCGCGGTCTGCACATCCGTTAGGACTCTAAGCATCCCGTCCTCAGGGGGCCTCGTCCACAGCAACAGGGAGGCTGTTTCCGTCCTCCCTCATCATCACCGCGGAGGACCTGCTCTCCCCGAGGTCCAGGGCAGGCGCCGTGGCAGGCCCAGGAGCCAGGACAGGGACCCGGCCCGCTGTCCGTGCTCTGGCTGCACAGGAGGCAGGAAGCTGCTCTCCGGCATCGTTAACCTCTCCAGCGGCTGAGGTGCTGCTGCCCAGGGGGAGAATGGCTGCCAGGGAGGCACAGACTCACTCCGGTAGGTCCTGCCGGGAGTTCACGGGCGAGAGTACCACCAGAGCCCTGGTTTCTAGGCAGCCCCGAAGAGCACATGTGATGAGCCTGGCCAGTGTGTTCAGTGGTTGAGCATCAGCCCATGAACCAGGAGGTCACAGTTCGATTCCCAGTCAAGGCGCATACCCGGGTTTCCGACCTGATCCCCAGTAAGGGGTGTGCAGGAGGCAGCGGATCCATATTTCTCCCTCATCATTGATGTTTCTCTCTCTCTCACTGACTGCAGGTAAAGCACTGAACATCTCCAGAGAACCTTTAGGTTTTGCTGGTCAGATCCTCCCTCCTGGGAAAAAGGGGGAAGGGGAACTTGAGCTGGGAGTGCTTCTTCTCTTTCAGCCCACAACTTGCCACGCTCGCCTTGGCTTTGAAAGAAGGACTGAGCCTGTGGGAACTCCCACCTCTTTCTGATTGGTGGAGAGAAAGGGGAAACCCGAACAGTATGTGTTTATCCCTCAATCCCTGTTCATTTGTTGGGAATATATGAAAACCCACAGGGGTTTCTCGCTGTCCCCCTGGAGCCCAGTGGATCCTGTGGGGCACAGATGGAGAACCCCTGACCTGTGGGCTTGGGAAGCAGCTCGGAGCAATCAAACCAGCACAGGCCTCTTGGTTTCCTGGTTGAGAACCGGGGAGGTGGGGTGAGGACAGGGAGGGGAGACACCTCACAGTCATCCTGTGAGGAACGAAAGAACCACACACGTAGTGTGGAGCACAGAGGTTGGCGGGCAGCTGCCCTCGCTTCCTGTTCCTTCTCTTTCCCTTCTCTTTGCTCGGGAGCAGCTGGCCTGAGTGAGAAGGCAGGTGGGAGGAGGGAAGAACATACCGGAATGTGTTGTGAGAGGACCTGCTGATCAGGCGGGAGAACGAGGAGCACAAGACGCAAGGCCGAACCATCGCAAGGAGCGGCCACAGATATAAGTGGTGCCGCTGCAGCAGGAAACAGGCGGTACACCCTTCGGAAAAGCTAAACGCAGTGTCACCTAGGACCCACCAGACCCACTCCTCGGTTCAGAGAAAGAGAGAGAGGCACGTGTCCACACACACACCTGCTCCCAGCGTTCCCAGCAGCACGGTTCATCACAGCCGCAAGTGGGACCAACCCACATGCCCATCAAGCGAGGAGTGGGTGGACCACACCTGAGAGAGCTTTATAGTGGAATTTGTGCGGTGAGGGGGTAAGGAAGGAATGTCCTCAGCCCAGCCTGCATCCTTTCCAACCTGGGACCCCTCGGGATTGGGCCTAGACAGGCAGTCAGACATCCCTCTTACAATCCAAGACTGCTGGCTCCCTACTGCTCACCTGCCTGCCTGCCATCCTGCTCACCCCCTAGCCACTCCCCTGCCAGTCCAATTGCCCCTAACTGCCCTCCCCTGCCAGCCTTGTCCCTCACAATTGCCCTCTCCTGCTGGCCATCTTGTGGCGGCCATCTTGTATCCACACAGGGTTGGCCATCTTTGACCACATGGGGGCGCCCATCTTGTGTATTGGAGTGATGGTCAATTTGCATATTACCTCTTCATTATATAGGATATTTCTCAGTCACAAATAAGGGTGAAATCCTGCTATGGGCAACAGAATGAGTGGGCCCTAAGAACATCATACCCTGCACAAGAAACCAGTCACAAAAGACACATGTTGTAGGATTCCACTTACACGGAATGAGCAGAACAAGGAAATCTGCAGACACAGGTGGCACTAAGTGGTGCCCAGGGGCTGGGGAAGGAGGAAACGAGGAATGACTGTTAAGGGGCCTGGGGGTTCTTTTTTGGGGATGAAAGTTCTGAAATGAGATAGTGCACAGTCTTGGGACTATATTAAACCCACTGAATGGAACACCATAAAAGTGAATTTTATGGTATATAAATTATATCTCAATTTTTAAAAAATTTTAAAGGAAGAAGCAACCACAGTAAATAAAGCTGGCCCACATCCTGTGGGTGAACACAAGAAGCAGCTCAGAGCCTGTGGCCTCCTTAGAACGAGAGATTGCAGGGAGAGCCCGGGTTCAGATGACAAGCCTGGGCGAGCCCAAGACTGCCTTTTTTTTTCTTTTCTTTCTTTTTTTTTTGCTTGAAGAATTTCTCCATTTCTCAAAAACGAGGAATTGGTGGCTAGCAAAACTATGCCTATTATACTTGCAATAACGATTTATTTCTCGGCCCACCTCCATTGATTGTTTACATGTGTTTACATTCCAGCCACAGGGCTGGCTGGTTAATATTTTTTGTCAGTGTATTGGGGTGACGGTGGTTACTAGGATCGTACAGGTTTCAAGTGCACATTTCTCTGATACAAGACCGGTACATTGCACTGTGCGGCCACCTCCCATCAGATTGTCTCCCGTCATCTGTTAGGCCCCCTTCACCCACCCTCCCCTCTCCTCCCTGCCCCAAGCCCCTTTCCCAGGGCAACCGCTGTGTGTGTGTGTCTGCCAGTTTCAGCTCTCTACCCCACATGAGTGAAATCCTATGGTTCTTAGCTTTTCGTGACTTACTGTTTCACTTAGCACGATATACCCAAGGCCCCTCCCTGGTGTCTCAAGTGGCAGTATTTCACCTTTTCTCATGGCCCAGTAGTATTCCATTGTGTATATGGACCGCCTCTTCCTTATCCAGTCTCTATCGCAGGGCACTTTGGCTCTCTGTGTCTTGGCCACCAAGAATAGCGCTGCCATGAGGGTAGGGTGCGTACATCTTTGCAAACGCATGTTTTGAGTTTCTGGGGGAGGTCCCTAAACGCGGGGTTTCTGGGTCCTGTGGTAACTCCATTCCTAACTCGCTGAGGAGTCACAGACTGTCTTCACCAGTGGCTGCAGCCTCTATGTTCGCACCGGCAGTGAGTGAGGTTCCTTCTCTCCACATCCTCTCCAACACCTGTTCTCACCTAGCTTGTTAACTTCAGCCGTTGCGATATTGTCCTTTTGGTTTGCATCCCCCTAGTTGCTGGTGAGGTTCAGCACCCTTTCACACATCTGCTGGCTGTTGGTGTGTCTTTTGGCGAGAGGTGTGTTAATTTTCAAAGGCTTAATTAATTGTGTGAGTGTGTGTGTGTTTTCTGAACACCCAGCTCTAGCAGCCCAATCAGATGGTTCGGGTTCAGTGCAGGTTTTGGTCTTGGGGACTCGACACAAGCCTTCACGTTGGCCCACCAGGCAGCCACACACGGTCTCTGCCGGCAGGGCCCTTTGCTCAGGAAGCCTCCAGCTCAGGCAGGGAGAGGGACGTCCTTGGGGAGAAGCCGATGGAATTCCCTGCGGCTTGAGGTGTTTGGATGGAGGTCGGCCAGGGCATCGTTATCCCGCTTCCTGGCTCGTCCCGGCTTCAGGCGTTCTGTGACGGCTCTGACCTTGGGCAGGTCAGGGAACGGTCCCCGTCCCTTCCGAGCGGCCGCAGATGCTCCGCTGCACGTGGGATTATTGCATCGGGGTGGCAAACGCGATCTTAAAAAGTCCTCTGGAGTTTGCCTGCAGCATTTTGCAAGGAGGTGCTCACAGCTGCCTGTTTAACCTCCCAGCGTGGCTGTTGCAGATTATCACTGAGGTGCAAGCACTGACATCATCATGGTGACAAGCAGGAACGGATTCCCAGGAGGGGCTTTCGGGGCATCAATGTGCTCTCTCCGGTCCGAGTGCCCCAAAGAGACGTCAGGGTTTGACCAACCAGTGGCTCCCGGGAGATGAGGGTCCCTTGGCAAACTGCCCACGCCTAGGCCTCTGGCAGCCTCCCCAGGCCACGAGTCAGCACATTTCAGAGGCCGCTGAGGCTCTGCCAGGAGGACCTGCTTGCACCTCTTGCTCCCCTTATTTTTGACTCAAATTGTTCATGACAAACCTCTCTTCTGTTGGAACTGACGCTGAGTTAAAAGGACCCCAAGGAATCTGGATACAGTTAGAACCTCATTCATTCATACATTCATTTAACAAAAGGATAAGAGCTTATTGAAATATAATTCACAAACCATGAACATCATTCTCTTAAAGTGCACAATTTAGCAGTGTGTGGTGTATTCACAGAGTTAGCGTTGCTGCTGTCTAATTCTAGAAAGTTTTCCTCCCCCCAAAAAGAGACCTCGCTGCCATTCCCGTTAGCAGTCACGCACAATCCCCTTCCTCTCCCGACCAGGGCAACCACGAACCCACTTCCTGCCTCTGTGGATCTGCTGCATCTGCGCAGCTCAAACAGACAGACGTATTAGCATGTGGCCTTTTGTTATTGGCCCCTTTTCCGTAGCCCATGCATCCAAGGTTGATTCATGTTGAATGTGTCTACATTCGGTATTGAGAAGTGGTCTAAATTGTGGTAAACCATTTATCCGGAACATGAAATGTACCATTTTTAAGTTCAGTGGTGTTAAGTGCATTCCATTGTTAAGAGTTTCCAGAACTCTTTTCATTTTGCAAAACTGAAGTTCTGCATGCATTCAACAACAACCCCTCATCCTCCCCTGCCCCGCGCCCCCCCACACCCCCATCCTACTTCCTGTCTCTAGGAACCTGGCTTCTTTAGGCACCTGAAAGCATTTTTCTTTGGGGGACTGGCTTACACCACTTAGCATAATCTCCTCAAAGTGTATCCATGTGTAGTGCCTGTCAGAGTTTCCTGCCATTTTAAGCGGAGTAACAGTAGTCCATGTTATGCTTCTACCACATTTCGTTTATCCTTTCCCCTGTCCGAGGACACTAAGCTGCTCCCACCCTTGGCTGTTGCAGGTAATGCTGCTATAACATGGGAGTACAAACCTCTGGGTTCCTGCTTTCACTGCTTTTGGGTACAGACCCAGACATGGAATTGCTGGATCGCACAATAATTCTGTTTTCATTGTTTTGAGGAACCTCCATACTGTTTTCCCTGATATCCAGGACCTCTCTACTGCCTAATCTCACCCGAGCAGTCTCAGCTGTGTGCAATTGGGAACTTGAGAAGGATGGCCAGTCTCAGACTGAGCCGTAAGAAATCCACATTTGAATACAAAAGTAGCCTATAAAATAAGGTGACCAGATTTTAACATTGGTAAAGCGGGACACCGTTGACAGGGGGTAGAGGGGGACAGACACGGACTTCTTGATTAAAAATTTGGTCTATATGGAGCAACAAATATTTTCATAGAATGCAAAAATAGTATTGCAATATATTTTTTTAAAATTTCAATATAAGTACAATTTACAAATATAATAAATAAAAAAACATTATGTATAGTCGCAAGAGTCACTTTCAAGGCCGGCGCTACTTTTTGCCGCCACTATAAAATGTAAATAATATGAGTACTGTCTGCTAAATTCAAGAAAATTTCTGTATTTATGAAATAAATAAATAAAGTACTTACCTAAATTATCTGAACAGCTGATTTGTAATGACATCACTTGTTTAACTAGCTTACTAGCACGCAGTACGATGTGTATTGTCTGAGAGGCAGTTACAAAATGTTTTCGTCGTTGCCAATCCCAAAAAATGCCATTGTTCATTAAGTCCAAACAATGGTGGTCGGATTCTAACAACCGATCAACAATGCGAACTTAGATAAGCAGTTCTTGATAATCAGTTCTCAACAATTATTTGTTATTATTAAAGTTTAACATTATAAAATGAACAAAAATAATATAAAACTCATATCCTGGCTAAATAGCCACATGACCGCCGAAAACTATATGTTCCCTTCCCATTCTCCCGCCGTTCCCTAGCTTGTTGTGCACTCTTTACAAAAATCGGGACTTTTTTAAAACGTCGCGGGACACGGGACAAATTGTTAAAAATTGGGACTGTCCCGCCAAAAGTGGGATGCCTGGTCACCTTACTATAAAATGGCAGTTTCGTATGAATCCATCTACTTTCACATACCGTATTTTTCGGACCATAAGACGCTCCGGACCATAAGACGCACCAGTTTTTAGAGAAGGGAAATGAAGAAAAAAAGATTCTGAAACAAATAGTGTCCTAAAATATTTTATGTGCATTAAAACCCAACATCACAGTCATAAACACATGTAATCAAAAACAGCAGCATTTAGAACCATTTTAGAGCCGGGCAAGCACACAGAGACCACACAGAGCCGGGCAAGTAAAAAAACATTTTTAAAAAGTATATGTGTAGGCTATATTTGGACCATAAGACGCAGGGACTTTCCCCCCCCCACTTCTGGGGGAAAAAAGTGCGTCTTATGGTCCGAAAAATACGGTATGTGGTTTTGAACAAGAGACTCTAAATCCATATACTCCAGCTGTGTAATGGGGTACACTCCTTTTTTTATGCAACAACAGCTGGTCACCTGAACACTCCCTCGCTCTGGGGAGGCTATGAAGATTAATGGGAGGATTAATGCAAAGCACGTGGCATAGCATCTGACACATAGGAGGAGGCTCAAAAGGGTTAGCTGTTTCTTTGTCCAGTGCCCGGCACAGGGTCTCTGCATATACTAGCTGCTCTCTAGTTATATATTTAAAAATTGAGGTATAATTTACATTCCGCAAGAGTCACCCTTTTCAAGTACAATTCAGCGGTTTTCAGCGAGTTCACAAAGTTGTACAGCAATCATCACTAATTCCAGAATACTTTTTAAAAACAGGTGTGGGTTTTGTTGTTGTTTGTTTTTAAATATATATTTTTTTATTTCAGAGAGAAAGGGAAGGGGAGAGAGAGATAGAAAAGTCAATGATGAGAGGAAATCATTGATCGGCTGCCTCCTGCTCTCCCCCTACTGGGATATGGAGCCTGCAACCCGGTCATGTGCCCTGACTGGGGACCCTTCAGTCCGCAGGTCAATGCTCTACCCACAACTCGGCTAGGGCCCCAGAACATTTTTATTATCCCCCAAAGAAACTTCATACCCGGTTAGCAGTCACTTTAATTATCTTTTGAATGAATCATCTTTGCCTCAAAATGGCTGGGAGCATCTGCCTTCCAGGACTCACCCAGTACTTAATAATTTGATTGGCATCTCCTGTCGAGTTAAAGGGACACTCCTTTTTAATTCAACAACAATTGGTCACCTTCTTTAATGTGTGTGTGTGTGTGTGTGTGTGTGATCACAGACATCCACATTTAAGCTCAGGAAATCAGATTCCCCTCCATCAGAATAATAAAAAGGCATCCATAACAACCATAATCAACAACAACGACTCTCACAACCCTCGCTGAGCATCTGAAAAGACACAAACTCCTGTGATGCCGCCAGGCCGCGGGCTCGCCTCCTCCTCCAGCTCTGCGGGGGAATTCACCGAGAGCCCGGATTTCCCCACGCTCCCCACGTGCCAGCACCTGCTGGCTCTGTCCAGGGGCTGTCACAGGAGAGAGGAAACTGAGCCAGCGCTGGGAGGGTGCCTCGAAAGCCCTCAGCAGGTTCATGGTTGAGGGCAGAATAGCTCTGTTATAAATAGCTCTGTTACTCGAAGAAGGCCGAGGCCAAGGGCAAGCCGCCCCGTTCCCCCGGGCTGCGGGGCCTGTGCTCCCCAGCTGGCAGGTCGGCCCGGCCGGGCGTTTGCCTGATTCTGGGGGAGACACAGCTGTGGAGGAAGTTACACATGTTGGCCTACTTTGCATTCTTCAAGAAAGGCCATCCCGGAAAAGAACCCCATTTGGTATTTACATGACTCTGCACGCTCGATGGCTTAGGAAGGTTAGTCCTGCACCAGAACTCACCGACTTCGGACACGGCTCGCTGCTCCTGTTCTGAAACACCCCCGTTCTCTTCCACACCTGCTGTCGTTGGCGCGGGTCCTTCTTTCCGAGTGTGGGCTCTTGTCAGCCCAGAAGGAGCAAGAAATACTGTACCCGGCGCTGACGTAAAAATAGTTCCATGAGGTGCCCGAGGACGAACAGATAGGAGACAAACATCTTAGAATGTGCATGTGACCAGTCCACAAGCAACACATTAAGAAACATGAACATTCAAAATAAAACTTACAGACTAGACAAAGAAACAGAAGTGAAGATAAAAACAGCCCATGGCGGGGGCCAGCCAGTTGTTCCACAGTTAGTTGTCTGGAGTCACAGGGAGCATTCAGCCTGGCCTCTGGAGGTGGAGACCTTTGAGGCCCACACAGTCTGAAGAAGGGCCAGCTACGCATTCTCTCGAGTGTCTCTTCCCAGAGCAGGTCGGCCGGTCCCTCTTGAAAAATCGCTGTTGAATATGCACTTTCTGGTTCTAACTCCTTCCTCCCTCAAGCCACAAGGAATATCATCTTTCCCGCACAATTAGGGTTTTCTACTTGGAGATAGCAGCAACTCTTCAATATATATATATTTTTTTATGAGCACTGAATGACCACTTTCTATGTAGAGTTGACACAAAGGCATTTGTACTTTTGAATCAGGGCTCCCAATTCAGCTTTCTGGGTAAGCTTTGGGTCAGAATACTAAATAATTATTAGATGTTGCATCAGCCCCTGGCTGGTGGGGCCCAGTCGGTTGGGGCGTCACTCCGTGCACCGGAAGGTCACAGTTCAATTCCCTTTCAGGGCACATGCCTAGGTTGGGGGTTTGATCCCCAGTGGCGGAGTGTGTGGGAGGTAGCTGATGGATGTATTTTTCACACTGATGTGTCTTCTCTCAATAACCTCAGACGTGTGAACTTGTATAAATGGACCAGTATTATTGGAAACCTGACTTGGAGAAGAACTCTTCAAACTCATAGAAGATATTTAAAAATCTAGATGTTTATTTTTTAAAAATTATTTTAAAAAGTTTTTATTGTCAAAAGTATTACATATGTCCCCTATTCCTCCCTATTGGCCCCCTCCAGCCTATCCCACACCCCACCCCAGACCTTCACCACCCTATTGTCTGTGTCCATGGGTTCTGCATATACGCATGCGAGGTCTTCGGTTGATTATTTCTCCCCCATCCACCCTCCCCCACCGTCCCTCCGATATTCTGCACTCTGTTCCATGCTCCCATGTCTCAGGATCCACTCTGTTCATCAGTTTATTTTGTTAATTAGATGCCACGTATGCGTGAGACCATGTGATGCTTGTCTTTCTCTGTCTGGCTTATTTCACTCAGCGTGATACTCTCCAGGTCCCTCCATGCTGTCTCAAAGGGTAAGCTTTCCTTCTTTTCTTTTTTAGGCTTTTAGGCTGTTTCCAGATCTCAGCTATTGTAAGTTGAGCTGCTATAAACAGAGGGGTGTATACATTCTTTCTGACTGGTGTTTAGGGTTTCTTAGGATGTATTCCTAGAGGTGGGGTCATTGGATCAAATGGCAGTCCCATATTTAATTTTTTGAGGATACTCCATACAATTTTCCATAATGGCTGCACCAATCTGCATTCCCACCAGCAGTGTACCAGAGTTCCCTTTTCTGCACATCCTCACCAGCACTTGTCATTTGTTGATTAAAAAAAATCTAAATCTTTAGATCAAATAAATTAATAAACTGAGAATATATGTTAGCAGAATCTACTGTGGTAAGGTGTCTCTAGAACCTTTTTTAAAGGCATATTTGAGTGACAGCTAAGTCAAGGACAAGCAGAAAAGGAAGCCAGCAGGGTAGAAGAAAGGAGATTGTTGAAGAATTTGCTTAAATGCTAAGAAATTTATTTTATTTTTTCCCTAACAAAGTTTTTCAGAGAATAAATTGGGGGGAAAAAATCTGGGGAGAAATCATTAACTATCAATTTTTAAATAATTAAAAAATGTCTTTTGCATAGGGTGAGGAAAATTATTCATCCATGTTTTTCAAAAAAAATAATTAAAATGGAGATGACGGTTTGGCTTAATCACTGCTATGTCCCTCGGAGTTTAGGCCCATGGTTTCCTTATTTGGTTCTACGTCTCAGTCTAACTTAGATGCAATTCCACATGACTTTCCAAATTCAGCGTCTTCACATTTGGGGACATACAGTCCGCAGTAACCTAGGTTGCCACCGTGGAAGAACAAATCTATTTGACTTCTGCCATCTAGGTCTGATGATCTAGCAGCAGTCACTGAGGGACAAGAATGTCCACATAAGATGTTTCTGAAAAGCAGACTTTTTAAAAAACAGAACTACCAGAGTCTCTACACCTGTCTTGGTCTGTTAATCATAGTTAAATTTTTGAAACCGAAAGTAAACAGTGGATTGCTTTCGAACAACATGCGTTTACCAAAGACACGGTGATGTGAGAAGCTGCAGATCTGAGTGAGAAAAGGTGGCAGGGCCGTCTTGACCCAGAGCTGAGCTGCTGGTTTCCGGGTTGGTCCGGAGGCCAGTATCCTCCCTCCATAGCTCTCCTGAATCCTGTATTCTGAGGGATTGCCAGATTGGGCTGCCAACACAGCATCGCTCAGCGCTGTGGCCTCTGGTTAAGTGGCTTTGCAGGTTGTTGGAGGGTTGAGAACTTGTTTCAGCAGAGACCAGGACAGTCATGGACTGTCCGCTTAGTCATTTTCCTAATCTGTTGGCTGATGCAGCCCATGCTTGCTCTGAAAACTCTATAAAAAAAAATGTGATGGTCAATCAGCCAGACAGATCCTGGTCTTAGGCCCCGGCTACAGAGGAGACTCTGTGGGTTGAATTTGTATATTGGCTTCATTTGCGATCACAGGCCTAGCAACCTAAGATGCACATTAAATGCTGAGGACCCCAGAAAAGTTTGCCTAAGCAGTACGACCCCTGAAGGACTGTCCTCTATGTCAGTCTCCTTTGGATGCTACTTGTTCAAACGGTGATACTACATTTATACTCACCATTTTAAAATAATTGTCACCAGGGCCGTAACCGGTTTGGCTCAGTGGATGGAGCATTGGCCTGCAGACTGAAGGGTCCCGGGTTGGATTCCAGTCAAGGGTGTGTACCTTGGTTGCGGGCACATCCCCAGTAGGAGGTGTGCAGGAGACAGCTGATCCATGTTTCTCTCTCATCGATATTTCTAATTCTCCCTCTCCTTTCCGTTCTATATTAAAAAAAAAAAAAAATCAATAATATATATTAAAAAAATAAAATAAAATAATTGTCACCAGGGCCAATTAGTGATCCTTATGAAGATATTATTTTATGAATGTCTAATTACTCATATTTCTCATCAAGGATTTGAGAATTTCTTTTGCTCTTTGCAGATAGAAATTGGCCTCAAAAGCTAAAAGTTTCCTGTCACTAGGGACATACGAAGACCATGCCTCAAGCTCTGACAACCGTTCTCAGAAGAGAATTCTAAAAGTTAACTTCGACCAACGTCAGAGTCATTGCAGTCATCACACACCTTCCAAGATGACTTCTGAAGGGGAAAACGCTCATTTGGATATAAATTATGGCATATTTACTGGAAGCTAATTACACTATTTTATAGAACATTAAATAAGTCGGGTATAAATAGTATGATGAGTTATGCTATTCACCTAGTGAAGGCAGAATATAGACTTTTGCCATTATAAGATGCATTCTCCTGTCAAAGGTGAGATAGCACATCTGAGGAAAATTGGATCTAAGAATAGCTCTACTACCAAGTTCAACAAAGTCACCCTAGGTCGGGGGAAATGCTCAGCAGTCTGTGCTTAAATAGCTTTCTTAAATATATTCATTCCTGTTCCTCGCTGCATAGGACCTTACATGTAATTCATGCTTGTTTGTGATTGCTTGAGTGAGAAGGAGCATTGCAGGTTTGGAATTACAAGTCATTAACTTTTCAATGTTGTGCTATGAAGGGTGATTTCAGCAGATAAATCCAGGGCCTATAGCAGCTTGTCTGGTGAAGAGCATTTTAGCAGGGAGCGCCTCACCCTGCCCTTCTCGGAGCAAACACCGCCTCTCCTTCTCTCCTCCCATCAGTGTCCATCTGTCTGCTCTGGTCCCCAGAGGACAGGCACCACCCACAGAGGCCCACAGAGGAATGTCGCTCTTTCCTTTTGATCGCTGGTGACTTTTTGACCTGTGTTATGTCCCTTTAAGGCATTTGGAAAATACCGTGCTGGTCCCTTCCCTCTGTCTCTAGGCCTAATTCTCCAGGTGGTAGGCTAGGAAAGGAGAAAGAAAACTACTCTTACCGTCTTCTTCAAAGCCTATGAAACAGGACTTGTTTCCCCTCGGCCTTTTCTCACTCACTGTGTCCGAGAGTTGTCACTCATCCCCTGTGAAGCTAGATGCTTCCTGGTCTCCCCTTAGAAAGAGGGTGTAAACCCCCCCCCCCACACACACACACAAACATACGTATCCCCTCCCTTCCCAACTCCCTTTCGCATGTCTCCCCTTCTGCACGTATGACCCAAATGGCCCCATCCTAGGTGCCCCAAGACACCTGGATGACCAGAGCCAACGCTCCTTCCACGGCCCAGGGGATGGCGGCTGCTGACATTTAAGAGCCTGCTTCCCTGTTTCAGCCTGAGGCTAAGCCAGGGGTTCCTGACCTCCTGCTGTGCCCACCCCACCCCAGCACAAGGCAGGGCTCCTTTCCCCTTATTTCCTGTTCCCTCCTCTTCGTCCATCACAGGGCGGGCTCTGGTGCTGCAAACAGGCTCAGGAGGAAGGTGACTGTCTTTCTTTTCTCTTTTTCTTTCTTTTTTTTATTTTTATAACTATTTCTTTTTTTAAAACTATATTTTATAGATTTTTTTTTACAGAGAGGAAGGGGGAGGGACATAGAGTTAGAAACATGGATGAGAGAGAAACATGATCAGCTGAGGATGTGTCCACAACCAAGGTACATGACCTTGACCGGAATCGAACCTGGGACCCTTGAGTCCGCAGGCCGATGCTCTATCTACTGAGCCACACCAGTTTTGGCTGATTGTCTTGATTTCCTGTGATTGCGTTTCATGATCGCCAGTGCATCTAGTGGCAGAAACACATCTCGGCCAATTTCAGGTTGTGCTCTCTCTCCTCCCGTCTTACTCCCCATCTAAGTTTGGGCGGGCATTGGGTGAGCCCTTTCGGTGTCAGAGCATCAGGGTGGCGGCGGGCTCCAGCCTCTTGGCCCAGGCTGGCCTGAGCGTCCGTCTTCATCCTGTTGATTCTTGTCCTGCATCCTTCCGTACATGGATGTTGTTGAGATGTGCGTGTTCGGTCCGCACTGTTCAGATCCTGGCTGTTGAGGAGGCCTCCCCCCTCTGCCGGTGGCCAGGGCCACATCTGCGCTGCCCCTGGGGAGCCCGGGACTCAGCAAAGCTGCCACAGCCCCCCCACCCCATCCTCTATGTGCGGCGGACGCCTCTTCCCACACCCTGGGGGGCTGCCCACCTGGAAAACAAGGGGCAGCTTCGCTTTGTTCTCAGACCCCCGGTTTCCTTGGGGACCTTCTGCCAGGCTGGTCTGGGGACAGGGAGCAGAGCGAGGGCTCCAAACCCTAAAGAGAAGGGTCACCTCCTCTCTCTCTGACTCCCCTCCCCCTGGTCTGGGGAACACCTGAGGGAGGGGGTGGGAGGGATCGGGGCAGAAAGAACAGGATTTGGCTAATGACAGAATCTTTTAAATCCTGAGGCTTTAAAAGCCCAAGGCCAGGAATCGGACCCCCTTGCTCTGCTCTAACCCTCTTCTCCTGTGGAACGCTGTGGCTGAGAAGGTGGGGAGTGGGGAAGGGTCAGGGCAAGAAGGCAGAGGAGCTGGGACAGGGGCCGCCTTGGGTCACATTCCAGAATGCCATCCTGCTGCTTGAGTGCTTCTTTCTTTATAGTTTCAGGAGACACGAGTCACGGAGGGTGTTCGCTGCGCAGTAGCATCGCAGGGACTGCTTCAGAGCCCTCAGCCTCGCCCAGACTCCGGACTTTCTCACACGCGGGCCAGTCCTCCCGCTCTGGTCCTTCCCGGTGACTGAGCGGTTTTCTCTTCCCCCCGTCCCCCACCCCGCCTCCCTCTCTGGTCTCCCTGCAGACATTCCGAATGCAGCTCATGTGCTCACTAAAGCTTCTGGGAGGAATCACCCATTTCTCCCAGAGCCAGGCCTGGCGGCAGCTAGATCGTCATCTACACCCGAAGATCCCCTCTGGCAATTCCCTGTGAAAAGAGCCGTTCCCCACCTCCTCCTGCACAGACGCCCGTGCACGACACCTCCCTCCCGTTAGGCGTGCTTGGCGTGTGCATGCATTCTTGCCTTTCTGTGCCAGAAATAACAGAGAGCTGTGGACGGGGAATTTGGAGGCTGGTCAACCCTAATTGCCCTACACTCAGGGTCAGAGCTAATCACTAGATATGGTAGCTGAAGCAGCCCCCACCTGTTAGTCATAAATGCCCCGATTGGCTTTGATTGGAGTTTCCTGCCAGGGCATACGGGTATATCCTATCATTTTAGTCTTAATAAAAGGGATGGAGAGAGACATTTTGAGGCCCCCACCACTGCTGACTCAGCTTCCGGCTGCCCTCCTCTACCGCCATGGGAATGGTCCGTCCCCGGAGGAGCCAGCGCCTTCGTCCGCGCCGCTGCCCGCCCTGCAGCCCGCCGCTCAGCCCTCGCCACGAGGCCCTGATGACCTACTTGGCGGGAGGGCCGCCCCCGGAAAACCTGCTGCCGATGCTGGCGGCCACTGCCCCCGCGCCTCCACCCATGCTCTTACGTCTCCCGTGGTGGTGCCGAGGCCCATCTCCCAGGTGCGCCAGAATTACCACAACAACTGCGAGGCCTCCATCAACCACCAGATCCACCTGGAGCTGCACGCCTCCTACGTGTACCTGTCCATCGCCTTCTACTTCGGCCGCCAGGACCAGGCCCTGCAGCGCTTGCCGCCTTCTTCCTGTGGCAGTCCAGGGAGGAGTGGAAGCACGCCCGGACGCTGATGGAGCTGCAGAACCGGCGAGGGGGCTGCATCCGCCTGCGAGATATCAGGGGGCCTGACCACAGCCAGTGGGAGAGCGGCCTGAAGGCCGTGAAGAGCGCCTTGCAGATGGCGAGGATGGTCAACCAGAGCTGCGCAACCTGCACCAGCTGGCCACCAGCAAGCACGACGCCCACCTGCGCGGTTTCCTGGCGCGTCACTTCCTGCGCCAGGACGTGCAGTTCATCTACAGCCTGGGAGCCAGTGTCAGCGAGCTGCGCAAGCTGGGAGCCCCGACCTCCAGCCTGGAAGAGTACCTCTCCGACAAGCTCGCTCTGGGTGCCGGCAAGAAGAGCTGAGCCTGGACTGCCTTCCTGAGAGCCATGGGTGACGTCCCCTTGTCACCGTGCCCAGCATGCGTGTTGTCATATTGCCCTTGCAAAATGTTAAGTTTTCATGTTCAAGTGTTACTGTTTCTTCAAATACAGTTATTGGTTCTTAAATTTAAAAAAAAATAAATAAAATTGAAAGAAAAAATAAATAAAAGGGATGGAAAAGCCAGAGCGAGGAGTAGTCCTCCCACTGGAGGGGGACTACTGCCTGGGCCCCATTTCCCAAATTAAATCTTTTCTAAAGTCTCTTTTCATTTGTGTGTGGCCTTCTCCAAAACTGGAACCCTGAACCGGAACCCTGAACCACGCGGGACATGAAAGGGGTTCCCACATTTCTGTTCTAGAAATGCATTTTATTTCAGGTGCTCGCGGTAAGGAGAGCCGGGCTGCCCCGCTGGAGCTGGCTGGAGCAGAGAGCGGATCTATAATTCATACGTGAAGCATCTCACCCAGGAACCAAGCACCTTGGCCGGCCGAGTCCTGTGAGCAGTCCAGGCTGTGTGAGGGGACGTGCATGTGTGTTCCCTCCCGTTATTGAAAAGCAACGGTGGCCCTCTTTTGCTTCGAAGAAAACTTCTCCTTCCTCTGTCACTCAAATGTAAAATTTCATTCTTATTTTTTGAATGACTACTACTGAAAAAAAGAAAAGAAAAATCACTTATGCTCTTGGGTTTGCGAGTAGTTTCACCACCCAAGAGAACGGAGCCAGCTGCACTCACATGCAAAGCACCTCCTCTCTCTGCTTCTGAAAATCCCTGCTTCCTGAGCAGGTCACCCCTGAGGCCCAGAGCTCCGAACCCCGCCCGCAGGCCCCGCCCGCTCCTCCGGCGGCACCGCGCTGAATGGCCCCTTTGTTAAGGCAGCTGGGTGCCAGGCCCGGTATACTGATCCAGGTGTGCTGGGTTTACCTGGGAGGAGGAGCATGACTCTGACGGAGACCAGAGTATGTCGCCCCGTAATAGGCCTCAAAACTGACACAGAAATTATTTTTGCGCGAAGGCACTGAAAAACACACACCTAGCAGCCAGTGTGAGGACATCCTGGTCCGCCCCTTTCCTCTCCAAAACCAGGAGATCAGACCCGCGGTATGGAAAATGCCTTTCCTATACCGGAAGGAGATTAGCATTCTGATCATCCAGACAGGAAGCCGGGACTGAGAGAATGCCACACGAATGGGTCTTGTTCAAATAATGCTGATCCACCTTCAGTCTCCCTACGTAACCGAGTCACTTTTCACAGATACCTCTAGCTTGATGTGTGAATGCATGTAGGTTTTGCCACTAATCTGGTCTTCATTTCCTTCTGAGGACCCCTGTGACACAGAAACGTATATTAAGTAAATCTGTGTCTTTTCAGTCTGATGCCATTTACTAGTACCCGTGTTTCCCCGAAAATAAGACATCCTCCAAAAATAAGACCTAGCGCATGGGAAGACAAGACATTCCCTGAAAATAAGACCTAGCACAACTATGGGAGAAAAAATTAATTTAGGACACTGTCTTATTTTCGGGGAAACGGGGTCGTTCCGAGGCCCAGCGAAGACCCCAAGCGGGCGGAGGAAAACGTCTCCTGGTTTCCTTAGGCAGGTGTGTGCCAGCGGGGAGGTGAGCAGAGCTGTGACAGTGCATATACTCCTGGCTGCTTTACAGAAAATGTTTTTGTTGACTTCAGAGAGGAACGGAGATGGGGAGAGAGAGAGAAACATCAATGGTGAGAGAGAATAATCGATTGATAGGCTGCCTCCTGCACGCCCCACACTGGGAATGGAGCCCACAATCTGGCATGTGCCCTGACCTCCTGGCTTATAGGTCAAAGGTTCAACCAACTGAGCCACACCGGTCGGGCTTGGCTACCTTTATTTCATTATGATTTAGACTTAACATTAAAAAAAAAAGAAATTAATTTGTGGTTTTGTCTGCATTTAATCTTTTAAGAGTGGAACAGGGCTAGAAGGGGAGAGGGCCTGGGAGGGATGCTTTCCCGTTAGTGCTCAGACTTTGCCTCGTCTCCCGTGTTCTGTTTGCCTCTGAACCCCTTCCCACGTACTGCCCCTCCTCTGAACGCTCCAGATAAGGTACAAAGCCCTTGCCCTGAGGGTCAGGTGGGCGGAACCAAGGACCCAATGGTTCCACAGAGGGAGATCCCATCTTCCCCCCTTTTCACCCCATCGCCTGCACCCTAACTTCCCATGGCATCGTGGGCCTGCCATGCGGCGCTTCGATGGGATTCTGCTCGCCTTCGCTGCGCTTCTTCATTTTGGGGTCCTGCACCGATGTGCTCTCTGCGATGGCGGCCCTGGGAAGGCATCCTCAGAGCCTCCTCCTCAGGGTGAGCGAGCCAGAGCCGGGCCGGCGGTCACCATGGTGCCCGGTGCTTACCAAACGCTGCTCCGCTGGGGTCCGCACTGCGAGAAACGCTCATCTCTCCGGATGCAGATCAGGGACGCGGAGATAGAGTATGGGGACAGGAGCCTTCTAAGGCGTTCTCAGGGGCGGTGTCTGTCCCGTTGCACTAGTAAGGCACACACGGGGGTGCAACCACGGCCTTTTGCCCGGTCCTCCTCCCGCTCCCATTGGCTGGGTACTATGGGGTCACCTGTTTCCTCGTGGGTGGCCTGGGTCTCTCTGTCTTCCATGGGGCCATTGGAAACATTGGGCTGAGGCCCTTCCCAGTTGCCTCCGCCTGCCCCTGTCTGGTTGAGGCAGGAACCTGGGGGTTTCCACCATGATGCTGGCTCACGTCCCGAGTTCTTTGTTCTTATATCCTCTTCCCTCCCCCCTTCACTGTTTGCCCCCGGGGAAATTCAGTAACTGTTTCCATTAAAAGTTGACTATGCTCAGGGTTTGGCCCAGTGGATAGACTCTATCCACTGAGAGTTAGAAACATTGATGAATTAGAAACAAGACTCTATCTGATGGACTTAGACTCTACAGCAGAACTGCTAGCAGGGTCGCATAAGACCATTGGAAAATACAGATGTTTACATTACGACTCAATAACAGTAGCAACATTACAGTTATGAAGTAGCAACGAAAATAATTTTACGGTTGGGGGTCACCACAACATGAGGAACTGTATTAGGAAGGTTGAGAACCACTGGGGTAAGAGCATCAGCCTGCGGACTGAAGGGTCCCAGGTTCAATTCCAGTCAAGGGCATGTACCTTGGTTGCGGGCACATCCCCAGTGGCAGGTGTGCAGGAGGCAGCTGATCGATGTTTCTAACTCGCTATCCCTCTCCCTTCCTCTCTGTAAAAAAACAATAAAATATATTAAAGAAAAAGTTGACTCTGCCACAGAGGCCTGTTTCCTACAATGGCCTCCTCTCTCTCCTGGGCAGGGCCTGCTCTCTTGCTGCACAGCCAGCCCCGGAGTTTGTTTCTGGCGGACACCATTCCACAGCTGTACCATCATCAGTGGCAAAGAAGGCAGGCTGGTCTCTCCTCTCCACGTTCAGTGCAGGCGAGGGGGTCTCAGAAGGGAGGTGCTGGCACCCAGGGGGTTACGTTCAGAGCAGATCTCATCTTATGACTCCTCATGCTCCCTGTGTGGGACCGGACATGTGCACGGAGAGCTCGGCTGGAGCCGGGCCGAAGACAGTCACTCTGATATCCTAGGAACTGATCACCTCTCACCCCGGCTCTCAGAGCATCCTCTTCCATGGCTTTCCCAGGTCCCAGCTCTTCCTTCTTCCTCCTTCCGCCCCATCTTCCTATCACCCCAGACATCCCGGCAACATTCCACTGCCTGGGCTCAAGGGCTTTTCACAATGCATCCTTCTTCTTCTCCTTTAAAAAATATATTTTTATTGGTTTCAGAGAGCAAGGGAGGAGAGAGAGATAGAAACATCAGAGATGAGAATCATGGATCAGCTGCCTCCTGCACGCCCCACACTGGGGATCGAGCCCACATCTTGGGCTGGTGCCCTTGGCTGGAATCAAACCTGGGATCCTTCGGTTTGCAGGCTGATGATGCTCTACCCACTGAGCCAAACCGGCTAGGGCTCGCTGCCTTCTCTTCCCCATGGAATCAAGTCCAAGCTCTTTGGACTTCGTTGAAGGCACTTGACCATCGGGCTTCCAGGACTTTCCCCCTCTTTCTCTGTGCCAACCCTCCCTGCCCCTGGGACTGGCGCCTCCCGGCCTGTCAGAGCGGCCATGCTGAGCTCCAAGCCTCCTTTCCCCATCCACGGTGTCTCTCTCACCCCAGCGCTCGCCTTTCAGGTTTTCTCCGTCTGTTTTAGACAGAACCGGGCGCGGCTCCTTTAAGGCCCTGGAAAGGGTCAGGGTGCGGGCCGCCCGGCGAGGCCACGCCCTGTCACGTGCTCGGGGCGGGGCCAGGCTCGGCTGCGTCACGTCCGGTTCTCTGTCAGCGGCGCGGAGCGGCGAGCGGAGGCTGGTACCCGGGCGGCGGCGGCGCAGCGTGAGTCCGGCCCCCGCCCCGCGCCCCCGGCCCCGGCCCCCGGCCCCGGCCCCCGGCCCCGGCCCCCGGCCCCCGGCCCCCCGGTTCCCCGGCCCCCGGCCCCGCCGCCCCGCTCCCCGCCGGGAGGCCGTGCGGGAAATGGCGGCCCGGCCCGGCCCCCGCCCCGCCTGGGCCTCCGCGGCCCCCTCCTCCGGCCCGGCCCCCTCCCGCTCGGGCCCCGCGCCCCGCGGCAGCCCCTCGGCGCCGAGCGGCCCGGGAGCGGCCCCGGGGGGCGGCGGGCGGCGGGCGGGCGGCCCGGGCTCGGAGCCGGCCGGGCACGCGAGGCCGCGGGCGGGGGCCGGGCGCCCGGACAATGCGGCGGCGGCGGCGGGCCGCTCCTCCGCGGGCCCCGTCCGTCCCTGCCTGCCCCTGGCCCTGCCCCTGTCCCCAGCCTCTGCCCCTGCCCCTGCCCCTGCCCCCTGCCCCTTGCCCCTGCCCCCAGCCCCTGCCCCTGCCCCTGCCCCTGCCCCTGTCCCTGCCCCCAGCCCCTGTCCCTGTCCCCAGCCCCTGCCCCCAGCCCCTGCCCCTGTCCCCAGCCCCTGCCCCCAGCCCCTGCCTCGCCTCTGCCCCCCGGTGGGGGCGCTCCGGGGCCGGGGAGGAGGGCGGGGGCGGGGCCGGGGCGGGTGGGGGTAGGGGCGGCCGGCGGCCTCCGGGGGCGGGGAGAGCTCCGGGTGGAGAAAATGGCGCTGGTGCAAGTCCCCCCTCTTCCCGCCCGCCGCCCCGGACCCCTCCCTCTTCCCGCAGCCCGGACCCCCTCCCCTTAGGCTCGGACCCCCCTCTCCCCGCAGCCCAGGCCCCTTTCCCCCAGCCCCGGACTCCCCTCCCCCTCCCCTCCCCCACCCCCACCCTTCTCCACCCCGACCCCTCCCCTCCCCTCCTCTCTTCCCGAAGCTCCTCCCCCTCCCCCCAGCCCCCCTTCCCCATCCCTTCCCCACCCCCACCCCTCCCCTCCTCTCCCCTCCCCTTCCCCTCCCCCTCCCCTTCCCCTCCCCTCCCCTTCTCCACCCCCACCCTTCCCTTCCCCTCCCCTCTTCCCGCAGCCCCTCCTCCTTAGGCCCGGCCCCCCTCCCCCTCTCCCCGCAGCCCAGGCCCCTCCCCCTTAGCCCCGGACCCCCTCGCCACCGCCTCCCGGGCCTGGGGGTGACCCCCGGGGCCGCCCGAGGTCAGTCCCGGGTGGTCGGCCCCAGCCCTCCCCGCCGGCCTGCACCAGCGATTTCGCGTGGTTTTTGTTTGTGTTTCGTCGGGTTTTGTAGAGCGTCTAGTCTAGCGATGCTCGTGGCCTCTGCCTGGTGTACGAGCCTGCGTTCTTTTGGAGCACGAAGGCCCGGGAGGGAAAGATGAGTGTGTTGGCCATCGGTTCCGGGGGCCGGCTCTGGGCACCATCGCCTGGTCCGCTCAGAGGGAGGGTGCGTTCCTGTGGGACCAGATGGCGGGCGTTTCCCGGGAAACACGGGCCCGCCTGGTCGGGGTTTGAGTGGCCGGGCGTGCTGAGCGGGGTGGATGGGGAGACGGGCTGTGACATGGAGCAGGAGCGGGAATGGGGTGAGGGTGGCTCTGCGGCTGGAACTGAATGTCCAGGATGGGGGAGGGGGCCCTTCCCCTGACCCCCTGCTGTGGAGCACAGTCAAGGCCACTGCTACTGAAGCTTAGAGCGACGTTATCTGTGACTTTTTAAAGGAGGAAGTGGAGTCTTTTGTTCTTTAGACAGGGAGACTGTGTGCGGTGTATTCTGGGCCCATTAGGGCATGGAACAATATGACTCAGTCTCTTGAGAGGGGAGATGGAGAGAGCTGAAGATAACTTTTATTTTATTTTATTGATGTTTTACAGACAGGGAGAGGGAGAGAGAGGTAGAAACATCGATGAGAGAAACATTGATCAGCTGCCTCCTGCACACCCCCTACTGGGGATGTGCCAGCAACCAAGGTCCATGCCCTTGACCGGAATCGAACCCAGGACCCTTCAGTCTGATGCAGGCTGGTGGACTATCCACTGAGCCAAACCGGTTTCAGCTGAAGATAACTTTTTACCACCTGGCACAAGTGCCTTGAAAATAGGTTCTGTGTGTCTTGGAATTCCTTGACATTTGGGATCTAGGTTTTAAACAAATCTGTAAATGCAGGTGCACAGGGCTCTGCCTTGCGGCTCAGGCCCCCAGGAAACATGTGCTGGGAAGGAAGGCACTGGGCTGTGTGCCTCTTTCCTATCGGGGACCTAGGAAGCGAGGATCTCGGAATTTGAGGACAGGGTTTGCCTGTACCACAAGCAGATTCTTCAAATTTTAGTACATTCCAGAGTAAAAAATCAGTGTTAAAATGTATTAAGTTGCGAATTATGTATCACTTTGTGAACTCTGAATTAGTCCTTGTTATTGGATGGCATGGTCAAAAAGCTAAAGAAAAGAATATATACAAAATGTGAAAAATCATTACTTAGTACCCAATGACTGGAAAGACCGGTTGCTATGACGTGCACTGACCACCAGGGGGCAGACGCTCAATGCAGGAGCTGCTCCCTGGTGGTCACTGTGCTCCCTCAGGGGGTTGCCGCTTAGCTAGAAGCTGTGCTGGCCAGCCGTGTGGAGGTGGGAGCCTCTCCTGCCTTCACAGCATTTGGACATCCCCTGAGGGCTCCCAGGCTGCAGGCCAGGCTGAGCGAACCCCAAGTGCACGAATTTTGTGCACTGGGCCTTTAGTAGTAGTGCAATGGCAAATTAATTGTACATCACCATCTGTATAGTGCAAGTATTCCCTGTGGTGAATAATTTTATGTCAGGTCTCATCAGTGAGAGGTGGAAAGCCTTACTGAGAGGTCTTATTCACCCTGGCTTTACCTGGTTACTGTCAGCTGCTTCTTGCAATGGACTTTACTCATAAACATCTCGCCCTGCTAAAATAAAGTATAAAAGTACACTTGACTTTGAGAAAGGGGTATAAGAGTGTGAGATGTGTATGACACTTTGCATGTTATTTTCAGCTTGGAAGAGCATAGATTAGAAGATAACTTCCAGCATTGCGCTCAGAATAACAGCTCCAGTACCACCAAATGGTAGCATGAACCATGGAACTTGTTACATGTTTGGTGGGGGCGATTAAAATGAATGTGATAGAGCCATTTGTAAGTTATTTACCTGGTACGCTTTTCTTTCAGAATGCCGAAGTCAAAGGAACTGGTTTCTTCAAGCTCTTCTGGCAGCGATTCCGACAGTGAAGTTGACAAAAAGGTGACTATTGCTGCCCCAGGCCATTTCTGTAGTACTCAGTCAGCAGTACTGCCCAGGTCCCGCTCTGAGGGACAGCAAGGTGTGTCGGATGGACGTTTCTGGAAATGTAGGAAGAAGGCCCTGGATCTTCACTTCACTCAGATGCCTAGGGTGCTGCTCCATGCAGAACCCTCTCCCCTAACCCGGACTCCAGCCAGCCTCATCCTGACTTCTGTGGGGGAACCCTAGCCCTGCAGAACACTGCCGTAGACCCGAGGCATAGCATTAGAATTAGCCCAAAGTCATGTTTGCCATTATTTAGAAATGGGTTTACTCTGTAGCTTTTGTGTGAAGTAATTGATCCAGATTATCTGAACTCCTTGAATGTATGTGTCGGTTTTGACCCTGTCTCAGTCAATGGTGTTTATACGGCCACAGTATTACTTAGAGGGTAGGCTTGGTCCACTTTAAGTGGGAATGTTACTGACTGGTTCGCTCCCTTTGGCACCAGCAAAGCTGCCCTGAGATGGCCTGTTTAGGCAGAGGAGGCTTTTCCTGCATCAGAGGCAGCTGCACTGGCCGTGGTGCCTTCTCCACTGAGTGTCTGGCCCTTCCTCAGGCTGCCTTCCCGCAGGCTGTCTGCGAGCCTGGGTGGCAGTGCTAGTTAAGAGAGCTTAAGGGGGGCTTTGGGGGAGATGGATCTGAACACATAATCATCTGGCCACTCTGTCTATCCTATATAATAAAAGGCTAATATACAAATTGTCCTCTCGACCAGGAGTTTGACCATCAGGCAGGCTGGCCAACCACCCATGTGCCCTCCCCCTGGCCAGGCTGGCCAGACCCCACCCATGGATGAACACACACACACACACTGAGTGGCCAGATTATTATGCATACAAAGATTATAATAATCTGGCCACTCAGTGTATACTATAGTGGGAACTCTATTACACCAGTATAGCATTTAAATATGATCATTCGACATGTTTTTATTTAGCTTTTGTATGTCAGGCATGTACCAGCCCACAGGGACTATCTAGCCAGAGCCTGATGGAAAGAATAATTGCTTTTGCTTATTGAGCAGAGTTAATTTTTGCTGTTTGTTCCAATAGTACTATTAATCCTAAAGACATATGTTAAATGCATCCATTTCTTTTTGTCTGTACCCATTATATTATATCTAGCTTCATCTAAATTAGTAAGCTAATATACAGGGGTGGACAAAAGTAGGTTTCCAATTGTGAATACATGAACTGTTTACTGCGCTATTATTTGTTAGTTGCATTCATTTGTATTCCAACTGGGAGTCTACTTTTGCCCACCCCAGACTAGCTCAGGCTTTCCACTAAGGAACGTGACTGCCCTCTACTGTTTGGGCTGGGAACTCTACTGGCTTTCATGGGCTGTTAGCTCATTTTGAGACTGAAGTTATATAAAAAGCTTTTGCAATGATGCTGCTTTTAAAACATTGTTTTGCTTTTAGATGCTAGTCTAATACACTGGTGTCTATCTTTAGTTATTTATTTTGAGTTGACTTGTGCACAGTACAAAATAGGTTTCTTTGCCTACTCAGATTCCCTAAGCCCGTGTCTCTTGGAATAGCAGAGCATAAATAGATAATCATACCCTAGAAAACGGAACGAGTTGGTTGTGTTCTTCCTAGTTAGCACGTCCCCTTTGTAGCTGTAGTAGACTCTGGTTTTCAGAGGTTTATTCAGAAGCAGCAGGCCCCTCAGCTTTGGTGGTGGTTCCTCCACAGAAACCTTGCGTGGGATTCTGATCCACAAAATAACTTTTCTGCTTAATACCACTGCAATGCCTAATGTATTTTTTGGGCTCCTCAGAACTGTTTGCAAATATTATTATATACCAGCGTTAGGTTAGTTTCAGAGTTTCATTGTCTGGTGGGTCTTGGCTATGTTTATGTTTTTTACTTAATGAGTAAATGTAGACTTTTGATCCTTTAAGTCTTAAAAAACATTGGAATCTTTTGAACCTTCCATGTAAGAAACGTCTAACTTTGTAGGGAATTTTTATGAGTTAAGTAAGCCAAACTGCATTTGGAATGATGAGGGAGACAAGGAAGGTACATGGAAAGCGAGGCTGGGATTGGACCACAGGGTAGTTAACAAGGGAAACTAAATGTTCTCCCGAGGGCGGTGAAGCTTCCGGGTCTGAGAACTGGGCATTTCAAAGGTGCGTGAACTGAGGTGCCCAGAGACCATGACCGGACTTAATGCAGAGAGAAACTTAATAGAAGTTACCGGCCTGCCCAGTTAGGAGTTTATGGTCAGATGTTAGGTTCCTGTTGCTCACTGAACTTGTATATACCCCCCCCCCCCTTTTCTGTCTGTAAACCCGAGAAATGTTTTAAGGGTGCATGTTTTAACCATATTCATGTTTTTCTTCCAAGTTAAAGAGGAAAAAGCAAGTTGTCTCAGAAAAGGCTGTGAAGAAGCAGAAGACTGGGGAGACGTCCAGAGCCCTGGCCTCCTCCAAGCAGAGCAGCAGCAGCCGGGATGACAACATGTTCCAGGTGAGTGGGCGAGGCCCCGAGCACTTCCTGGCTGGCTGGGCCTGAGGAGCGATCCCAGCGCCTTCCTCTAACAGGCAGTCTTCCTGTTAGTGCTCTGGCTGAGGCTAGTCATTGCAATACAAGAACAAGTTAGTAGAAGTGAAAGTAATTTATATGATGCTGATTTTTTTTTTTTTTTACAAGTTTAATGTGAGCCAAATGGCCAGCACGCCTGGCAGCAGTACCTCAAACGCTCCCTCTGTGGTGTTAGGTCATTGCTAACACCTAAAGTCTGTAGCTTCACTGTATGTAAAACAATGTGAATTTAAAAGCTGTAGAAATCCAAAGGAAGGGATTGGGGATTGCACATTAGACAGTACAGTGGAACTTCGGTTCTCTAACGTAATTCATTTCGGAAGGCTGTTCGAGACCCAGTTTGTTCAAAAACCAAATCATTTTTCCCCTTTAGAAAGAATGTAAGTTGAATTAATTTGTTCCAGACCCCAAATGAATCCCTTTTTTAACCTTTCTTATGTACAGTACCTGTCCAATGTACTGGTTAGTCTATAAACAGACATTTCCTTATGTATCGAGGCACCCCCTTCACACCTGGCTTAAAGGAACCCCTTTCAGCACCCGTTCCAGGTACCACTGCCTTGGAAGCGCTGCTGCTGGCTAAACTGCAAATCCGCAGCAGTTTTCTGACTCTTCAATTACTTATGATCATTGCCTGTCTGTTTCAGAAAGAGGTTCACTTTTACTAGTGAGGGTTCAAAGTTTTAATTCTTTGCAGGTTTCTGATATCTCAGGAAGATGAGTCTTGCAAAAGACAAGCAGCAGTAGTAGTATAGTAGTAGTATTTTTCTGATTGTTTCTTTTGGCTTCAGAATTTTCTTCCTGTGTTTTCAAGTCCTGCAATCTAGGCCAATGTGGCCAGCCTGCCCTTGGAAATCAGGATTGTATCTTTCTGCTTTTTCCCTTCCATGTCTTTGTCACTTTCTTCTCCCTTTTACTTATTTAATGGCTGATCGTTTTCAAGGTCAAATCCTATCATCTAAAGTCTCTTCCATTTGCTCAAGCCCACATTGAATTTTTGACGTGTCTAATAATCAAAATTATTTTAGTAGATTTTAATTTAATCTATTCAACTAGCTCTTAGGCTTATTGTAAAACCAAAATGTTTAGTTCAGTGCCATAGCCTCCTAAGATACCTACATTTAAAAATACATATATATATTTTTATTGATTTCAGAGAGGAATCTGACTGTTCTAGGCATCTTATGGTGGAATCATACAATCGATATCTTTTGGTGATTTGTTATTTCACTTTGCATAATAGCCTCAGGCTCATCCATGTTGTAGCATGTGAATGCCTTTCAAGCTGAGTAATGTTCCATTGCTTGTATACATCACATTTTATTCGTTCATTTATGAGAAGATGGACATTTGGGTTGCCCTGTCCCAAACGTTGTGAGTCATGTTGCTGTGAATATGGGTGTACAGATAATACCTCTTCAAGATCCTGCTTTTATTTCTGGTAGATACATATCCAGAAGTGGGGCTGCTGGAGCAGATGTTCTATTTTTGAGGAACCTCCATGCTGTTTTCCATAGTGGTTGCACTATTTTGCTAATGATTCTTTTAATGTAAAATGATTAGAAATGTGAGTTGTACTTGTTTAGTTCCATCATTTACAAAGATTTTAATAGTGGCATTTCCTTTGGATTGCAGTTTTGATATTGATAGTAGCAGTTATTTTTGTGACTAAAAGAATAGTGAGTGTGCAGTAAGTTGTGACTATAAATGAATGCTTTTTTATGTTCTGTTTCTTTTGCAGATTGGGAAAATGAGGTACGTCAGCGTCCGGGACTTCAAAGGGAAAGTCCTAATTGATATCAGAGAATATTGGATGGATCCAGAAGGTGAAATGAAACCAGGAAGAAAAGGTGAGATTTAATTTCCTGAATTTGGTCCTAATATTGGGACTAAATAAAAACTAAGTGACCTAGTTTGAAATTGAAATAATGTTGCAGTGCACGAGGAAGATCCTCATTTGGTTGATTCACTATCTCCTGTAGTCTTTTTGGTATGACCCTTACTATTTTTTAATCCTCACTTGAGGATATGTTTCTGTGAATTCTAGGGAGAGAGGGAGAGAGGAAGAGAGAGAAAGGAGGGAGGGAGGGAGAATATTGATGTGAGAGAAACTTGATCAGTTGAGTTGCTTCCTGAATATACCCTGAATGAGGATCGAACCCGCAACCCTTTTTCTCTCTCTCTTTTTTTTTTTTTTTTTTTTTTAATGTATGGGGGCGATGCTCCAACCGAGCTGCCTGGCCAGGGCAACACGTAATTTGAATGAGGATAAAGTCATGGCAGCGCCCTGCCAGCGAGGCTCAGTGGTTGAGCATTGACCTGTGAACCAAGAGGTTTCTGTTTGATTCCCAGTCAGGGCATGTGCCTGGGTTGTAGGCTTGATCCTCAAGGGGGTGTGCAGGAAGCAGCCAATCATTGATTCTCTCTCATTGATGTTTGTCTCTCCCTCTCCCTTCCTCTCTGAAATAAATGAAAAATACTATTAAACAAATGGTGCAGGTAAACATAATTAAAATGACAGGGACGAGAGATAAAAGGGCAGATTGCTCTGAGAGGGGAAGTGCCATTTCACACCAGATAAAGGAGGAGCCAGTCCTGTGAATTGTATGGGAGAGGAGTCCTTTTCAGAGTAGAGGAGGTTGTGCAGATACTGTGACTGTGAGAAAGCACTTAGGTGGCTCAGGAGTTATAAGGTTGCTGATTTACTGAATGTCACTTAAAATTATTTCTGCGTTAATTCTGAAGTGGAGTGGGCACTGTCTGGGAAGCTATAAAATGCGGACCGGGAATCCTGGTGTTCAGTGTTTGCTTGGGGTGTTCTTCAGAGCGGTGTCCTTTAAGTGGGCTTTGTCTTCCTTTTCTACTTCATCCAGCACCATAGAAGCATATGTTACTTAGTTATTTTTTCCATTGATCTTTAGAGAGAAGGGAGGGGGGAGAGAGACATTGATGTGAGAGAAGCACATTGATTCGTTTCCTATCACATGAGCCACATCAGCCAGGGCACAGCGTATTTTATTAAGTCACCAAGTAGCTAGAGAACATTTGGGTGCCAAGTTAATGAAAAATGCCCGTTTTCTTCTGCCTGCATGTCATCTCGTAAGGTCTGACCCTTTCCTGTAGTTTTTAGGTTTAGTAAACTTAATGTCTGTTTTCATGTCCTTTTACATTTTCTTGTTCAGCCCACTTTGGGATTGGTCAGTCCACCTGTTCCATTGTGGCCAATGTCAGAGTTCTTTTTTATTTTTTAAAATATATTTTGTTGATTTTTTTTTTTTTTACAGAGGAAGGGAGAGGGATAGAGAGTTAGAAACATCGATCAGCTGCCTCCCGCACACTCCCTACTGGGTTTGTGCCCGCAACCAAGGTGTATGCCTTTATGCCTTGACTGGAATTGTAGCCGGGACCCTTGAGTCTGCTGGCTGACGTTCTATCCAGTGAGCCAAACCGGCTAGGGCGAGTTCTTTTCTTCTTGCTGTGATTACTAACCAGTAAGATGAGCTAGAAAGCCCTTCCTAGGTGTGTCCCAATGCATTCTCCTTCCTCTCCACTTAGGGCCTCCCAGCAGTTTTCTGAGAAATCCATCAGTTCTTCAATGCTAGTTAATTCTCCATTTGCATGGGTCAGATATTAAGATGACTGGAAATTTAAAGTACAACGTTCTTTCTGCCTATACTTCAGACCTGTCATTAGCTAACATTTTAAGTTTTACATGTGTCTAGTGATATGCCAAGCTTGTAGTTCAAATCAGCCAATTTAGTCACAGAAACAACTCTGGAGGCGTAATATACGTACCATTTTAATGACAAGAAAACTTAGGCTCAGAGGCACTTGCAGTTGCTTTAAGTCATATTGTTAGTGATGATGAGGCTGGGATTTGAATCCAGTCTCTAGAATGTACCTTCCAAGAAGTCACACCCCAGGGATTTTCCAAAGTGAGGAACTCCGTACAAGTCATTCACCTGAACTCCTGTGGAAATTTTGAGCAAATGTTGGAGCCAACTGAATGTAGAAATGGATGTCACACACCAAACTTGGACCTGGCCACTGAAATATGGCTAGTTTGCAAGCTTTGTGAGCTAAACTTCAAGTCATGATTAGTTCTCCCTGAGTTTTGTATGTGTCTTGCAGGATGCAGTGTAGGAAGTAAAACTAGATATAGCATCAATCATCTCAGGCAATCAGGATGAATCTATAATTAACATTGTTCTCAATATTATATCATCGTGCCATTCAAAATGGCAATGTTGATAAAATAGTATTTTATTTGGAAGTTTAAAAATACTCAAGAAAGCTTAAATACATTTTCAACTTTTGATTTTTGAAACTTTGTTTTAGGTATTTCCTTAAACCCTGAGCAGTGGAGCCAGCTGAAGGAACAGATTTCTGACATTGACGATGCAGTGAGAAAACTGTGAAATCTGAGCCATATAAACCTGTTCTGTCCTAGTTGTTTTAACCTCTTCTTACATTGGCTTTGTTTTTTAAATGTTGTTTTCCAGGCTGTTGTATATTTGGATTGCAGAACAATTTGTAAGAATACTTTTTTTTTAATGTGCATTATTAAAAATGTTCTGAGTGAAGCTAATTGTCAACTTTATTAAGGGGTTGCTTTGTGTCCACCACCTAGTGTAAAATAAAATCAAGTAATACAATCATAACTGTGTGGCCTTCTTTGGTCCGAAGAATTGGTACTACGGTATTTAAGGCCAAAATTTATAGACCTTTGAATTTCAACTCGGCTTTTCATTATAAGGATTTATATTGTATTGAATTTATAAACTTGATCTGTGAAAGCCTAGTTGATCTCTTCTAAACAAATATCTAGGCTTGGATTTTCAACCCCACTGATACTTCACTTCCCTTGTTATCTTTACTTCATTTTCCTTCGACACTTTTCATGTTCAGCTTTCATTTCACTTTTTGCTTTTTCTTGAATATATTCTGCTAATCTGGAAAGTCAGTGAAACTGTCGAAATATTAGTTATCTCAATAAGGTACTTGTAACTAAAATATTATATGAGAACTACAGTCACTAATTCTACTGTATTAAATATTAGGAGATATAGTTTGATAAACAACATGGCTTGTATGAAAACGGAGCAAGTAAGTGTATGTCATGTATTGTTCTGTGTAGTAGTTATCTTACTGCTTAGTTCTACAGAAAATAATGACTTAGAGTCTGATTTGCTTTCATTTATTGAACATGTTCACCATAGGATGATGTCTATAGAATCAGATATTGTTAAATTAGACTAGGACTTAATAAAAATTGTGAAAATTCATTGGCCTAACATTTTATTTTATAACATCAAGTATGGGTTATATAGAGCCAGGGATGTAGCTGAGCTTTGCCGTCATGTAGGCAATGTGGTTGGTTTTTAGGGAAAGAGCATGCACTCGTGTTTTTTGGCCTTTGCTTCAGACATAGGCTTGGTTCTTCTGCAGTTAATCTAGCAGGTACTCCATAGGATTTTTATTGAACTGGTGACAGAGACATAGATTGAAACACAGGTTTCAGGGCCTCGGCAGCAATAAGCAGGCCTGGTGTGCCTTAGGAAAGGATAGCAGGGAGCTGTGCCTGCAGTTACAGAAGGCCGTGATGTCGGAGAATTCTCGCAAACTAATGCTATTTTGATCATGTAGATAGGACACGATTCTAGATAGAATAGTCAAAAGAGAGGTTTAAAGATGTAAAAAATGCTTGTGGACAAGTTATTTTTGATAGCTAACGTAAAATAAAAATTGGTTATTGCCATGTAGAGAGTTGCACTATTAATACCAAGTTTGATTGCTAACTATGTCTAGAACATTTTATAGAATTGTCAAGGACTTGATTTCAAAGCCATCTTCCAAACCACATATAATTATAAATTTCTCTGGAGCTATTCTGTTTTTTTTTTTTTTTTTTTACATTTTTAGATTTTTTTAAAAAGTGTTTTTAGCAGTAACCCTAATCAGTATGTAATTGAGGAAATAAACTCTCTTTCTGGTATTTTAGCCTTCTTCAAATACTAGGTACCAAAGTGTTCCAATAACGCATTTTAGACAATTCATACTTGATTGATAACTTCCCCCTTTTTTGGAAACATGTCCTGTGAACTTGATTGGGTAGACTTGAAAACTATTCCTTATATATCCAGAAAGGGTTGTTAGAACACAGAACTTTTTGATTTTGGTGTAGATGGAGAGGGGATAATTGCTGACTTGCCTAGGTTGATAGGAATTTGAATTTAAGGATATGTACATTTTGAAACCACCTGCTAACAAAGATGGTGCCAAAATCTGTCACTACCCAGGCCTTGTCCAGCTGTTTAGGTGCGTTGTTAAACCTTCATGTCAGAAGTGCTTCTCTGGCAGAATTTGTTAAGTTGACTGCTAAATTCATTTAAATAGTGCTACTGGATGTGCAGTGTATAGAAATTATAAATCTATTTTGTTTGGTGTGTGCGTAGGGAAGGATGAGGGCTGGTTAAAATAAGAGCCAAGTTAACTCCTCCTGAGAGAAAGGGGACTTTTGTTCCGGTTTACACTTTACCTTTTTGGTAAGATCGCTCAGGAGGAATGGCATTGTGGTCACCATTTCTTACCGTGTGATGCCAACCAACATGGACTTCACCACCACGGCCCTGGCATGTGCTCAGCAGCAGCCTTTCCTCATGGGTTTTACTCTCTTTCACATACAAGTAGCATGTGCCCAGTTTCCAGTGCTCTTGGCATTTTATTAAAAGAACAACCACCAAAAACTGAAAAAACAGCATATAATTTGATGATTCTCTTGTTTTGCTTCATAAATGCTTAAGGAATTCCTGGAAGACTGCTCTTACCTCATTAGCCAGTCAAGATCCCGTGATGATCACCCTGTTCTGCATAGTGTTTTTGGAAAAAAGATGATGAAAATAAGCACATATATCTTGGCTGTGGCTATTGAGGGGAAAAGAAAAATAGAGAAGAGTTCCTGATGACATGGGCATGTTGAAAGAAGACTGAAAATCTGAAATAGTAAAGTGCTGGTGAAAATTAAGGGGTTTCTGTTGATAGTCTGCTATTCACTTTTTATGGAAATCCAGTGAAACACTCAAGAGGGGCTTTTTTGGGGTGTGTGTGTGTGTGTGGGGGGGGGGTGTGTGTTTTGTTTGGTTTTTAGTGGTGGTTTTCCAGATAAATTCTAGGAGTAAAATCTTTACATAGTCACAGACCTGTACTTTGTAACTGTGGAATACCTGTATGCTTTGTTTGGTACGTCTTCCATGGAGATGTCAATGAATACATGACTACATCTGTGAATATTTTAAATGTTGAAATAAAAAATAAGAATCGTGCCCTGTGTCCTCCCAGTTTCACACGCCTGAACATGCATGGCTGTACCTGCCAAGTGGGTTTTTTGAATGGAGTGCCTTTGTGCATGAGTGCCTTTGGAATGTGAATTCGCCAGGGCACGCCCAGCCTTCCAGGCCTCTGGGCTGGACCGCTACCTGATCCCGGGGAAATGCAAACAACTAAGGGGCACAGCCTCCTCCTCTCTGCCCTGTGGCTGTCCCGCAGTCTGAGTGTTCCTTGCTACCCTTACCTGTTTGATGGACTTCTTCGTGTAACTTCAATTTACATTTTCACTTATAAAGTGCCTACTTTTCCCATCTTGATTAGTGCTTCTGCTTAGTTATCTATTGAGATCTCATAAAAAGGAAAACTTATACAGGGATAGAAAGATCTGTGGAACACTACATATGACTAATTTTGCTCCATTTGATAGGCTGTAAAACACATGGACTCAAAACTCCAGTCAATGCTCTAGCCAGTTAGGCTCAGTGGATAGAGCATCAGCCTGTAGACTAAAGGGTCCCAGGTTTGGTTCTGGTCAAGGGCACATGCCCGGGTTGCGGGCTCGATCCCCAGTGGGGGGTGTGCAGGAGGCAGCAGATCAAGGATTCTCTCACATCTCTGATGTTTCTACCTCTCCCTTTGCCTCTGAAATCAATAAAAATATATATTTAAAAAAAAACCACAGTCCTTGACAATTCTGTAGTATGGCTCAAAAGTGTAATCGGTGAGAAGGGTTTGAAAAGCATGAAGCATTTAGAAAATAAGCATTTACAGTATTTACTGTGTAACAGTTCATCTCAGACAATGTCCATCTGAGTAAACGATTCTATTACCAAGATTCCCCCCCCCCCCCCCTTTTTTTTTATAGAAGTCCATCACAGAGCTCAGACCTTCCCTGGCTGTGCTGTTACAGCCGTGCTGTTACAGCTGTTTCAGTCCTAGGTCCAGTGACCTGTTCCAACCAAAGTGGAACACTCCTTTCTCGTCCAGTTTCACCCTCAGGCTTTGAGAGTTTTAAATAGTTAATCTTTCTGTCGTATAACTTCAGGTTAGAAATGATTTGGCCACTTCATTCTCTAACTGCCAGCAGTTGGACACTACAACCGACCTTGGTGAGAAAGACATTGCACACAATAAGTACTTTCCCTCCGGTCCACGTCAGAACTAGAACTAACGAGCAGCCTGAGTCGTAGCTCACGTCTTGGAAAGAGGTTCCACTTTGGCTGCTTCCTCGTGAACCCGAGTCTTCTGACAGTTCCCGCTCTGACTCAATTTCCAAACTAGAGGCCCGATGTGCTGAAATCGTGCAAGGGGCTTGGCCTTGAAGCTGCGTGGCTGCCTCGGGCCCTTACAGCCCGACTCCATTCAGAAGGTCCTTGGTAAGTCGGGTCTAATTAGCCTCATGATTATGGGTACCGAGTTGCAAGAATGGCAGGGAACTCCCACTATCCCTTCTCCCAGAAACCCAGTCAGGTCTGCCAGTTTCCCAATAATATCTAGCACCAGCTTCCAGCCCCTGTGGTGGCTCTGTCTGGTCTTACGTCTGACACAGGCCCTCTGTCCCCTTGCCGTTTACAACCTGCCATCTCTGAGGTGTGGTCTGTAGGTCGCTGGTGATGCTGATGAGGTGGGAGGCAGAGTCTGAGTGAGGAGTGGAGACTCAGCAGCTTGTTATGAGATAAAGAGAAGTGGGGTGGTATTGGGGTGGTATTGGGGTGAAGGATGAGGGAGCCAAGGACAGGGTGAAGCAGTGAACCATCGGAGTGATGGCAGGTCTGGTGTTTCCAGCACAAACTTAAATCAACTGTCAGCTATGCGTCATTTACTTCCTGTTTTGGGTTTCTGGTGACTTCTTTGTAAGTACCATCTGTACTATGAGTACTTTTAATAATTAAAAAAAAATGCATATCCTATCTAATAAAAGTAATATGCAAAGTGACATCACTCAAACACATAAGATGGCTGCCCCCATGTGGACACAAGATGGCCAGCAGGGGAAGGCAGTTAGGGGTGACCAGGTCTTCAAGGGAGGGCATTTAGGGGTGACCAGGCCTGCAGGGGAGGGCAGTTAGGGGCAAATAGGCTGGCAGGGGAGCATTAGGCATCAATCAGGCTGGCAGGGGTCTGGTTAGGGGGTGATCAGGCTGGCAGGCAGAAGTGGTTAGGGGCAGTCAGGAAGGCAGGCAGCATTCCTGGATTGTGAGAGGGATGTCCGACTGCCTGTTTAGGCCTGATCCTGCTGGACATCCCTCGAGAGGCCCCAGATTGGAGAGGGGGCAGGCTGGGCTGAGGAACCACTCCCTCCCCTCCCTGTGCATGAATTTTGTGCACCAGGCCTCTAGCGTGTGTGTGTGTGTGTGTGTGTGTGTGTGTGTGTGTGTGTGTGTATTTTATTATAACATCAAGAATTTGGTCATTTTGGTTCTCAAACCACTTCTCCCTCCTGCAGCCGAGTTTCTCAAGCCTGGACCTTGGCCTTGTCCAGCTGCGTCGGCATAGCCTGCGTGCTTGGTGCCAGAGGCAGTCATGAGCCTCGCCTGTTTGTTGAAGCGTGAGCTTTGTTCCCCCGTCCACGGCTGTCCTTGGGAGGTGAAAGGGAGAAAACACTCCCATTCACCATGTGTGATACAATAGGATGCAGGGCTAGTGAAGGCCCAGGGCGGGACTGGGAGCTTTTGAGGAATGTGTGAATGGCAGCTTCCAGGATCAAGAGGCTCTCTCGGGAGCCATGTCTCCGTACCCAGGCCCCCGAGTAGCTCTTTGGTCAGCGGCTTTTTCAGAGAGAGCCCTTAGAAACAGCAGGACGTTTCCAAAGCAGGGAAGCCTGCAACCCTGGCTCTGGCGGGTTTAAGTAGCAGCGAAGCGACTGCTCGCTGTACCTAAGACGTATTTATTCCAAACCGTGTTGGCAGCAAGCTATTAGAACTGCCTCCGGCACGCTGATGGGGTGATCACTTTAAACATTTTTAAATGGCCCTGACCGGTTTGGCTCATTGGATAGCCTGCAGACTGAGAGGTCCCGGGTTCAATTCCAGTCAAGGGCATGTACCTTGGTTGCGGGCACATCCCCAGTGGGAGGTGTGCAGGAGGCAGTTGATCGATGTTTCTCTCTCATCGATGTTTCTAGTTCTCTATCCCTCTCCTTTTCTCTCTGTGAAAAATCAATAAAATATATTAAAAAAAAAATTTAAAGATGCCTGGATTTTACAACATTTTCGGCTTCAGCAATCTACAAGGGGAAAATGCTAGGACGTAGGACTCTTTCCTGTAAGTATTGACAGTAATCTGGGATAGACTCTGCTTTGGACATGTTTTATCTCAGGAAAGGCGCAGCACTGTGCTGTCAGACCCCTGCGAGGGTTCTCTTCCTGTCCCACTTTACAGGCGCAAATGGACTTCCAGAGCGGAGTTCTCTGGCTTGTAGCAGCACAAGCGGCAGCAGCAGGATTGGAATCCGCATCTGGCGACTTCAAAGCCTGAGGCCGTGCTTACCTTCCCTGAGTCCCTCTGTCCCAGACCTTGGACCCTGGCCCAGTTCCCTCTCAGTCACCAACTCGGGGTTACTCTGCTGGAGCACCCCTCGCCCTGTTCTCACTGGCATCGCGGGCCAGGCCAGGCCTGACCCAGTGCCTCTTGTTCGGCGTGGCTTGGAGCCATGGCACCGCGTCCCCGGGCAGCCGGCAGGGCGGCCGTCGGCACCGGCATGGCAGCACAGGGTCGCGGCTGGGCGAGGGGGTCACTGCCTCCTGGGGCTCCCCCAGCTCTCTCCCCTGCCACCCGGGACGAGCCCGTGATCAGCGGAGAGGGCTGCACAGTCGCATCACTGATGACACCACTGATTTCTAAGGGCACTCGTCAGGAGAGGACGTGAGGGCCATTGGCTGAGAACCCGGAACCCCACGCCTCCCTGGACGGCCTTGCCCCGGGCCTCCGTGTGTGAAATGACAGGTGAAGGACAGAGGGTGTTCCTTTACTATTCCTTCAACTTCTCCGTAGATCTGAACATTTTCAAAATATAATATGTGGGGTGGGAGGGTCAAGTCCAAGTTCACTGGAATGGAATGCAAGCGTTCTTTCTTCAAGCGGTCACGAGGGTAAGGGTGAGAAGGGCCACTCCCATCGTGTGACCCCACGGGTCTGACGCAGTGGTCGGCAAACGGTGTTCTAACGCCATATCTTCAGAACAGACTCGCCCAGGCCGAAAACCGACTTCTGCGCAGGGGCCACGAAGTTCCAATCGCACTGTACGTGTACGCCTGCACGTGGGATTTTGTGGAAGAGCCACACTCAAGGGGCCAAAGAGCCGCATGTGGCTCGCGAGCCTCGGTTTGCCGACCTCAGGTCTAACACACTCAGGAGTTACTCCCACAAATGCTCCCTGGGCTCCTCCGGAAGGCGGGGGAGGTGTTAACATGCCTTTGTTTCCAGGTGCCCCCCCTCCTGGAGCAGGCCTGTCCATCTAACAGGAAGGGCTGGGCACCAAAGAGGAGCAGGCCTGTCCATCTAACAGGAAGGGCTGGGCACCAAAGGGGAGCAGGTCTGTCTGTCTAACAGGAAGGGGCAGGGACTGGAGGGGAGCGGCCTGTCCATGTAACGGGAAGATTGGTGACCGGAGGCAGTAGGGGATGGTGTGACCAGCCCCTGCAGGCAGCGGACGTCCAGGGAAGTGTGGAGGTCAACGCCCATTTACTGACCCCTGCCCATCCAGCAAGGGGTAGTTTCTTTTCTTTTCTTTTTTCTTTTAATATATTTTATTGATTTTTTTCAGAGAGGAAGAGAGGGACAGACAGTTAGAAACATCGATTAGAGAGAGTCATCGATCAGGTGCCTCTTGCACACTCCCTACTGGGGATGTGCCCGCAACCAAGGCACATGCCCTTGACCGGAATCGAATCTGGGACCTTTCAGTCCGCAGGTCGACATTCTATCCACTGAGCCACACCGGTTTCAGCAGTGTGCTCCTTTCTGAGAAATGTCGGCCATGGCCACGTCGTAGTCACACGGTCTGTCAGTCACTCAGAGGGTAAGAGGTCCTCCATGGTGGGCGCCCTGCTCAGCGCACAGCCCACACCAGGGCACCATGCCCTTCCCTGAGAAGCCACTGAACGCCAGATGCCTCTCCCAAGAGCAGAGACAGTCGCCACACTCACCAGGACCACACCTTCAGAAAGAGCCAGCAATCCTCTCTCATCATCAGCTTATGTTTCAATTTCCCCCGAGTGTCTCCCCAAATGCTCTGTTTCTTTCCCTGAGACAGTACCTCGTCAAAGTTCATGCCCTTCGGTTGGTGATGAGTCTCTTTTAATAAAATAATGATCTGTTACTTTTGTTTTTCATTAGCGCTGACTTTTAAAAAAATATATATATTTTATTGATTTTTTTACAGAGAGGAAGGGAGAGAGAGAGAGAGAGCTAGAAACATCGATGAGAGAGAAACATCGACCAGCTGCCTCTTGCACACCCTCTACCGGGGATGTGCCCACAACCAAGGTACATGCCCTTAACCAGAATCGAACCTGGGACCTTTTAGTCCACAGACCGACGCTCTATCCACTGAGCCAAACCGGTTAGGGTAGCGTTGACTTTTGAAAGCATCCACGCCACGTATCCGTGCTGTGTCCCACGTTCTGGGCTTGTCCATGGCCTCACGCTTCGTCCCAGGTGACGCCGCCTCCTGCAGGAACACGGCAGAGGTGAAGCTCCGATCCCAGTGCCCCGGCAGCACACAGGCCAGGCGGCTTCCTGCTGCTCGGTCACCGCGAGCCAAGGTGGTGATTGCCTGGCCTCTCTCTTTTAAAGACACCTTCCCTGGCTGGAGTGGCTCAGTGGATAGAGCCTCCGCCTGCGGACTGAAGGGTCCCAGGTTCGATTCCGGTCAAGGGCAGGAACCTTGGTTGCAGGCACATCCCCAGAGGGAGGTGTGCAGGAGGCAGCTGATCGATGTTTCTCTCTCATCGATGTTTCTAACTCTCTATCCCTCTCTCTTCCTCTGTAAAAAGAAATCAATAAAATATATTTAAAAAAAAAGAGAGAGACCTTCCCTTCCCCTTTACAAATGTCCCACACGGTGCAGACAGGATTGCCTTCTCTGTGGGCTTGGCAAATAGGACCGGTCTGACAGTTCTCCAGGACTTCTCCGGAAAAGTTTGTAGGGTAGGAAGTGCCTTGTTCTCAATGGGAGGTGCCATTGCGAAGGGCATGCAAAGTCCAGGGGAAGGTCCTTGGGCACCACCTCGTGGCCACCTAGGGAGCAGCAGTGCTGCTCAAATGATCCAAGGCATGTCGAAAAAAAAATTATTAGAAAAATTATGTAATAAGCAAATAAACACAAAATACACGTCTCCATTTTTATGATTAGAATCAACAGACAAAACAATATTTTAATAACTACGATCATGACAAACGTAGGGGAAAATAAAATAAAAACTCTGCATTGTTCACTGCAAGTGTAAACAAAGCTAAAAAGAGTGAAATAACGGATTTCCCTGTAATAAATGCCTAAACATAGTCTTGTGTGTTCTTTTGATCCTCACCAGAGGATATTTTCCCATTGATTTTTATAGAGCGAGGAAGAGAAAGGGAGAGACAGAGAGAAATATGGATGTGACAGCGATTGGTTGCCTCCTGAATGAGCTCCAACCAGGGTCCTGGCCAGGAGGAGCCTGCAACTGAAGGACGTGCCCTTGACCAGAATCGAACCCGGGATCACTCCATCCGCAGGCTGATAGTCTATCCACTGAGCCAAACTGGCTAGGGCCTAAACATAGTTTTGAGCAAATACCCATTATATCAAAGTTTAAGTTTTGTACCAAATATGTGTAAAAATATATACCAATATTTATGCAAAAATAAGTTTTCTGATAAATGAACTTGCCTGATAAAGCACCTGATGTAGATTGAATTACCGACAATGTTACGTTCAAGGGAAAATGTTTTGTTTTAACAACATACGCAGTGGAGAAACCAGCTCACAGAGGCATTGTGGGAGTGGGAGGAGACACTTCAAAGCAACCTCAGCACACTCGGGATAGTCATTTAAGTTTTATTCAGAACTAAGCAAGTGAGGTTATAGCTTCAAAACTCACGTTTAATCCTTCATAAGCAGTCAATTCTAACAATTTATCTTGTATTCTTATAGTTAAACTAGAGGCCCGGTGCACGAAAATCCATGCACTGAAGAGGGTCCCTCAGCTAGCCTGCACCCTTTTCACAATCTGGGTGCTCATAGGGGCAGGAGGCGACCTGGCGATCAGAGGAAGGTGATGCCCCCATCACACCTCTGCTGCTGCCACTGCCAGCAGTGCATGCCTTGGCCGGCTCTGGTTACCTGAGCCTCGGGCCAGCCCTAGGTGGCTGGGCAGCTAACATCCGAGGCTTGCCTGAGCCAGCCCTGGGCAGCTGGGAGACTGAGGGTGGGTCTGGCTGCACCATGTGCCTGCTGCCCCCCCTGCCTCCTCCTGCGCGCGCGTCCCCCCCCCCCCCCCCCCAATCTGGCTGGGCTGAAAGGATTGTGGGACTCTGGTGGCAGGTGCAAGGAACAGCTGGACCCACCTGAGGGTGTATCCAGCTGCACCACACACTTGCACCCCTCCCCCCCCTAGCGGGGCTGAAAGGACTGGGGGTCTCCTGCAGGGTTGAGGGGACTGGGTGCCGCAATCTTGTGGCTATGGGCACTAGCCATTTTTGCGATGGCATGATGGTCAATTTGCATATCCCCTCTTTATTAGATAGAATTTTCTTTTGATAAAAGAAATGAATTTCAGATCCAGCCCCATCTTTTGATAGAAAATAAAATTCAATGCATTCTATCCAGTATCTAAAGTATTGGCAATTGTTGTTAAATTATGGTAAATGTTATTACAATCTATATCAATTTTGCCTTCCAAATTATAACTTCTGTTTTTTGCCCTTTACTCTCATTTGCCCCTGGAGAACATGATGCATGAAGGTATTAAAATGTTGAAGTTATTAGGTAAATAATAAATAAAATTGTTCAAGTAACATCTTTAAAAAGTAGGAACCAACTTTTAAACTAAGAGTTTGATCCTGAGTTCAAGCAGAAATAAATGTCTATTGTCGCTCCAGCCAGTTTGGCTCAGTGGATAGAGCGTCAGGCCCGGGACTGAAGGGTCCCCAGTTCAACTCTGGTCAAGGGCATGTACCTCATTTGCTGACATTGGCCCTGGTCTGCGCTTGTGGGAGGCAACCAACTGATGTGTCTCTCACATCGATGTTTCTCTCTGTCTGTCTCTCCCCTCCCTTCCACTCTCTTTAAAAAGCAACGGGAAAACATCCCCAGGTGAGGATTAGCAACAGCAGCCACAACAAAAATGCCTGCTGTTAAACACCCAGGCTGTGGGCTTTCGTTGTAACAGCCCAAGCTGACTAATGCAATGCCTACAGCTGCCCTCACGCCTGGCTCTCTAGCCTCAATACTGTTTATTGGGTGAACAGTGAGGTCTTTTGTAGAACGAGTGATTTGTGAATAAAACGACTCCATATTATATTTTTCCAATATGTAAAAGTTAAGATGCATCAGGAATTTTTAATATAAAATGTATACACAAAAATATAAAATAGAAAATTAGCCCTAGCTGGTTTGGCTCAGCGGTTAGAGCATCGGCCTATGGACTGAAGGGTCCTGGGCTCGATGTTTCTCTCTCATCGATGTTTCTTACTCTCTATCCCTCTCCCTCTCCCTTCCTCTCTGTAAAAAATCAATTATATACAATATATATATATATATATGGTAGAGAATTAGAAACATTGATCAGCTGCCTCCCTGCACACCCCCACTGGGGATGTGCCCACAACCAAGATACATGCCCTTGACCGGAATTGAACCTGGGACCCATTAGTCTGCAGGCCAACGCTCCATCCACTGAGCCACACCGTTTTCGGCTCATTGTGTTCTTTTGTCGCCGCTGCTGAGCATGGGTGTTAGACGTGGAAGAATTTTTCCTGCGGGTCTGGGAGGGGGCTGCTCCCTCGCTCCCCTGGGCGGTGCTGGCCTGTGAACAGCGTGTTTTCCCACAGTAGACAGAGGAGGCGGCACACAGGATTGTGGAACTCGTTCTGATAAAAACCCCACACCGCCTGATGTTCATCATCTCGCCAGAAGGTGGTAGCAAAGTGACAGGCTGACCCTGGGTAAAATGGGCATGGCCAGCTCTCAGGGACAACAAACAGGCAGGAACCCAAACAAAACAGAACAACCCCCCGAGCCTCCCCCTCCACCCCAACCAGGAAGACGATGGAATTTAATTCTCGACGTTGATCTGACAGTCCTGTTCGGAGAACTCAGAATTACTGAAGGAAAGGAACCGCCAAGGAAACGCGATGGTCACTCTGTACGTCTGGTGAATGGGATGATCAGGAAGCAGCTCTTCCGGAGCCCGGCCTCTGAGGGAGACTGAACTCCTCTGAAGCCTCTGACATACACACAGGCTGACGGGGCCAGCGGTGGGGATGGGCCCCCCATACGAAGAGCCCTAAGGAGGGCAGTGATTTCCCCTGAGATGTTTAAGTTTTACTGCGCCAACACCTACCGGCTGCGACTCACCCACAGGCAGCGCAGTGGCGGTGTGTCTGCGTCCGAGGGCCCAGACCATGGCTGGCTGCCCCCAGACTTCACTGGACAGCGGCAGCGGTGACGCTGGGGAGGGGCTTCAAACCAGCAATCTGAGCATGTTCACCAAGGCATGGTGTGGGGCGGGGAGGTTTTTATGGAGATGCTGTTCCGCATGGATCAGTCACACTGCTGCTCTGGAACAAGAGCTATCACACAGCCAGCCGACCCCGGGGGCCAGAGGCAGCTTCCGAACGGCCAAACGGAGAGGGCCCCTGGGTCAGGCAGAAAAATCACTGTCAGTGTCTATGTTACTCATTCAATGCTGAAAAAAATAAAATAAAATAAATAAAAATGATTGCATCTTAGAGTCCCAGTCTCTCCACCATCTGTCGCTCTAGATTGTATTTGCTGTGTATTTTTGGTTCAGATATTTCAAGAAGGAAAAAAAGAGGATTATTTGCACTTCAGAGTCCTGGGTTCTGTCTTGGTGATGACTCAGTTGTCCTGCTGGCTGTCTCCAGACGGCTGTTTTATAACGCCCTCCAGACAGGGCGCCAGGAATGTGGAGAGGAAACCCAGGCTGAGAAACCTTCGGCAAACCGAGGCACACGGAGCAAGGCCACCCCGGCGAGAAGGAGCCCAGCTGCCAGCGATGTTCCCGACGGCCGGTGCCTGTCCTGCCGCTGCCACTGCGTGAGCCCATGTCTGCCGCCTGCAGGCCCTCCCGTGCCCCGGGCCGGGCGGCAGGGGCATGCTCGCTCTCGGCCCCAGAATGGCGGACCTTCAGAAATAGGTCCTCGGCATTTGCTTCTGAATCCAGTGGAAGTTGGCAAATAATGGCCGAGGGCCCGCTGTGTCCCAGGCCACAGGCTGAACAGGGCGCCGTGCCCACGAGCGACCGCCCGGGGCACAGCTCACCGGGGAGGACCCGAGTTCCGCCACGGCGTTCCCAGCTCCCGGAGGAGGGCCTCTGAGGAGGGCGCGCTATCTGGAAGAGGAAGTGCTGTGAAACCAAAGGTGCTACTGTCTTTTTAAAAAAATTATGTATATTTTATTGATTTTTCACAGAGAAGAAGGGAGTGGGATAGAGAGTTAGAAACATCACTGAGAGAGAAACCTCCATTAGGTGCCTCCTGCACACCTCCTTCTAGGGATGTGCCCGCAGCCAGGGTACACGCCCTTGGCCGGAATCGAACCTGGGACCCTTGAGTCCAAAGGACAATACTCTAGCCACTGAGCCAAACCTGTTTTGGCATCCCTCTCTTCTGTAAAAAAATATTTTTATTGATTTCAGAGAGAAAGGGATAGCGAGAGCGAGAGCGAGAGCGAGAGCGAGAGAGAGAGAGAGAGAGAGAGAGAGAGAAAGAAACCTCAATAACGAGAGAAAATTATTGACCGGCTGCCCCTTGCACACCTCACACTGGGGATGGAGCCCGCAACCCGGGCCTGTGCCCTCACCGGGAATTGAACCGTGACCTCCTGGTTCACAGGTCGATGCTCAGCCCCTGCGCCACGCCGGCCGGGCCCTACGCCCCTTTTCTCTATTCCCCTTCCCCCTCGCTGGCTACCCTGGCGGCGACCCCTCCTCTGCAGAAGAGACTTCGTGGTATTAACTTTGAGCGTCTGTGACCTTCTATCGATATAATGTGTTTTCATCTGTGCACTCTCACCTCTGCTATTGTTTTTTTAATCTCTTTATTGATTAAGGTATTACACATGTGACCCCATTCTCCCATGAACCTCCCCCACCCCATTGTTTTTTCTCTCTACAGCGTCCCTGGGGCCGGGCCCCCTCATCTAACCTGCTCCTGAGTCTTTGAGCTCAGGACGCTGTTTTCGCTGGGAGGCGGCGGTGCGCACCCCCGGCCGCAGTGACCATCGTCCTGTGGTCCCGGTGCCCCCAGCCCAGCGCTCAGGCCTGAGGCCTCCGGCGCCCGGGGTGGGTGTGTTCCTGCCTCGGCTGGTGGGCGTCTGAGATCCGTGCGGGGCACTGGCCTCGGACGGGCTGCAGGCACGTCTCCCTCCCAGACAGGGCGCAGGGGACGTGCTGTGCGGGCCCCGGCCGGCTCGCAGCACATTGCCTCATGCTCGAGGAAGCCGCAGCTCCCTTCCAGGCGGACTCAGTGGCCTTTCATGGCATCCACCTGGCCCCGTGCCCTCTGGACGCAGAGCCTCAGGCTGCAGCCAGGACCGCAGCCACGGAGACGGAGACGGGATCAGGTGCCACCGTCCTGCACGCAGGAGCCGGTCTGAATGCGCCTGTCACCTGATAGCGGGCAGACACCCCTCCTCGGCGACTTGGCCTCGGCGCCAGGACATAAGCTGAGGTCAGGGAGTTTGTTTTACCTGCTGGTTTGGAAAAACACTCTGCCGCCCTGGCACGGGGATGTGCATTCCGCGTGCCTGAAGCCATCACACTGGCAAGCCCCATATCGGAGGCCTAACGCTGCTATACACACAGTCTGATTTATTATTATTATTATTATTATTATTTTTATTTTTTTTTTTTGTTAAAATATATTTTATTGATTTTTTTACAGAGAGGAAGAGAGAGGGATAGAGAGTTAGAAACATCGATGAGAGAGAATCATTGATCAGCTGCCTCTTGCACACCCCCTATTGGGGATGTGTCCACAACCAAGGCACATGCCCTTGACCGGAATCGAACCTGGGACCCTTGAGTCTGCAGGCCGATGCTCTAGCCACTGAGCCACACCGGTTCCGGCAGCAGTCTGAGTTAGGTTGTGAGGCTGCCAGAGGGGCTGGGCTGGCCTGGTCCAGAAGTCCCCGCTGACAATTCTGAGGGCCCAGCAGTCAACATCCACCGATGGCGATGATGAGATGATGATGATGATGGTGATGATGATGATATCCACTGCTCAGATCTGACCTGCAGTTCAGGCAGCACAGCTCTGGATGATCAGGGCGAGAAGCTGGGCCCAGGGAGTCCTTATGCAAGCCTTTGGCCAGTCCGGGAAGGAAGGCAGAGGAGTCCGACCGGGTGACTCAGAAGGCAGGCCTCCCCCAGCCTGCTTCTCCTTCCCCAGAGGACTCTGGCAACGAGGAAAGCAGAGCTACGCTTCTTGTCATTTTTCAAAGAAGAGGCCTGTCGCATCCTCAGATAATGTTTTTTTCTTCAAAAGTGTCTTAGAAAGATGTAATGCTACTTAAGTTGGCGTGGTCTAGATGAATCTTCAAGAGCAAGCAGTTGAGCCCTAGTCAGTTTGGCTCAGTGGATGGAGCGTTGGCCTGCGGACTGACTGGCCCCAGGTTTGATTCCGGTCAAGGGCCTGGGTTGCAGGCTCAGTCTCCAGTGTGGGGTGTGCAGAAGGCAACCCATCAATGATTCTCTCATCATTGATCTTTCTATCTCCCTCTCCCTCTCCCTTCCTCTCTGAAATCAATTAAAAAAGAGAGAGGAGAGAGAGAGAGAGAGAGCAAGAGAGCGAGCAAGCACTTTGAGTGTCAGAAAGCACTTTGTTCTCTGGGAAACGAACACTTACAACAGACAGGCAACCTCACAGCCAGTGTGTCTAACACTTTCTTCCCAAAGCACGGGTAATGCTTGGGTGGCATTCGTGTGTGGAAGGAGCGTACGTTTCCAGCCTGTCACCCAGCCGATTCCTCAATCTTCTCAGCTTTCCGCTGTGTTACCACGGCCACGTGGACTCTGTGGAACACCAGTCTGCAGACTAGGAGAGACAGGTCCCAGGAAAGAGAGTTAAACACGAATGGGAAGTGTCAGGCTGGTTAGAGTTCAGCTGGCGTTTTCATTGTGGGGTCAGCGTGAGCCTCTAACGTAGGGAAGCACAAGGAGATGTCGAAGAGGGGAGAAATACGCACATCGAGACACAGCGGGTGCCAAGGGCTGCCCAGACTTATCTGGACAAACTGTGTTCTCATAGGGCCGTGGTCAGCAAACCGTGGCTCCCGAGCCACAGGCGGCTCGTTGGCCCCTTGAGGGTGGCTCTTCCACAAAACACCACGGCCTGGGCGAGTCTGTTTGGAAGAAGTGGCGTTAGAAGAAGTTTAACTTTAAACAATGTGGCTCTCCAGAGAAATGTCCATCGTGGTGCTATTGCTATTTGGCTCTGCGGACCAATGAGTTTGCCGACCACGGTGTGACCTAGAGCATCTCCCGGGATTCAGGAATGTAGGAAGATGACCCCCGGATTCCGCAGGACGCGTCAGGCTACCATAGGCACCGAACAGTCGTTTAGGCGAAAGGAGAAAACCGTTTGCTCAGGTCACCAAGGCCAAGGCAGGGGCAGCCCAGCCGGCTGCGGGGCCGCTTCCCCCGGCGTCCACTGTGCCTGGCCTCCGGCACCGCGAGGCCGAGTCCCGGTCCTCACAGAGCCCCCAAGGTAACGGCTCTCCTTACCCCTTTTCACAAAGAGGGACGGCTTCAGAGAGGCCGTGTCCCAAGGTGACCGAGGCGGCCTGACTCTCAGGCCACACTTGGAACCACCAGGCGCTGTGTCTCCGGGGACGTCAGTGCAGTCCAAGTTCACTCCTCTGTGGGCTCCCGTGTCCTTGGCTCTCCTTCCTTCTCCGCCTTCAGCTTCCCCAGGAGGTTAGAGAGCCGCTCCCGCCCTGCGTATGCCTCCTCACCTCCTTCCCAGGAAGGCTCCTCCTCCCCTCCTCCTCCCCCCCCTCCTCCTCTGCCTCCTCTCCCTCCTCCTCCCCCTCCTCCCCTCCTCCTCCTCCCCCTCCTCCCCCTCCTCCTCCCCCCTCCCCCTCCTCCCCCTCCTCCCCCTACTCCCCCCTCCCCCTCCCCCTCCCCCTCCCCCTCCTCCTCCCCCTCCTCCCCATCCTCCTCCTCCGCCTCCTCTCCCTCCTCCTCCCTCCTCCCCTCCTCCCCCTCCTCCCCCCTCCTCCCCTCCCTCCCCCTCCCCCTCCTCCCCCTCCCCCTCCTCCTCCGCCCTCCTCCCTCCTCCTCCTCCTCGCCTCCTCTCCCTCCTCCTTCCCCTCCCCCTCCCCCTCTCCCTCCCCCTCCCCTCCCCCCTCCCCCATCCCCTCCCCTCCCCCTCCCCCTCCTCCCCCCTCCCCCTCCCCCCTCCCCCTCCCCCCTTTCCCCTCCCCCTCCTCCCTCCCCCTCCCCCTCCCCCTCCCCGTCCCCCCTCCCCCTCCCCCCTCCCCCCCCCCTCCCCCTCCCCCCTCCCCCTCCTCTCCCTCCTCCCTCCTCCCCCTCCCCCCTCCCCCTCCCCTCCCCCTCCTCTCCCTCCTCCCCCCTCCCCCTCCCCCCCCCTCCCCCTCCCCCCTCCCCCTCCCCCCCCCCCTCCGCTCCCTCTCCCCCCTCCCCTCCCCCTCCCCTCCCCTCCCCCTCCCCCTCCCCTCCTCCCCCTCCCTCCTCCTCCCCTCCCCCTCCCCCTCCCCTCCTCCTCCCCCCCTCCCCTCCTCCTCCCTCCTCCCCCTCCACCCTCCTCCTCCCCCTCCTCCCTCCTCCTCCCCGCCTCTCCCTCCTCCGCCCCCCCTCCCCCTCCGCCCCCTCCTCCCCCCCTCCCCCCTCCCCCTCCCCCATCCCCTCCGCCTCTCTCCCCCTCCTCCCCTCCCCCCTCCCCCCTCCTCCCTCCCCCTCCCCTCCCCCCTCCACCCATCCCCCTCCCCCTCCCCCCTCCCCCCTCCCCCCTCCCCTCTCCCCCTCCCCCTCCCCCCCTCCACCCTCCCCCTCCCCCCTCCCCCTCCCCCCTCCCCCCTCCCCCCTCCCCCTCCCACGTCCCCACTCCCCCTCTCCCCTCCCCCTCCCCTCACCCTCCCCACTCTCCCCTCCCCTCCCCCCTCCCCTCCCCCATGCACCACTCCCCCATCCCCCTCCTCTCCCTCCCTCCCCCCTCCCCCCCCCCCTCCCCCTCCCCCCCCCCCCCCCCCTCCCCTCCCCCCCTCCTCTCCCTCCTCCCCCCTCCCCCCTCCCCCTCCCCTCCCCTCCTTCTCCCTCCTCCTCCTCCCCCCCTCTCCCCCCTCCCCTCTTCTCCCCCCTCCCCCTCCTTCTCCTCCCCCTCCTCCCCCTTCTCCCCTTCCTCCTCCCTCTCCTCCTCCCCCTCCTCCTCCCCCTCCTTCTCCCCCCTCCCCCTCCTTCTCCTCCCCCCTCCTCCCCCTTCTCCCCCTCCTCCTCCCTCTCCTCCTCCCCCTCCTCCTCCCCCTCCTTCTCCCCCTCCTCCTCCTCTCCTCTCCTCCTCCCTCTCCTCCTCCTCCCCCTCCTCCTCCTCCCCCTCCCCCTCCTCCTCCTCCTCCTCCTCCTCCGGCTCTGTGTCCTGACTGGAGGGCATGTGGCCCGTCTTGGTGGGCAGGTGTGCAGGGCATTCAGTCAGCTCCGCTCCCGTGGTGCTGTGTGGCCAGGAGAGCAGAGAGTAAGGCTTAGCTGCACCCTCAGTGCCAGCACGGTCCTCCCGGGCTCCCGGGAGCAGTTCTCTGGAGGAAAGAAGGTGTGTTTCCCAGAAGAGGCCCGGGCGCTGATATCCCAAACCTGCACACCCCGCGTCTTCCAGGAGTGGATGGGAGGTGTGTGGAGGGCGCCGCCTGGCTCAGGCACCCCGGTCGGCAGTGGACTCATCGTGGCTGCTCTGGTGTTCAGGCTGCAGCAGAGAAAGACGGTCCCTGTGACAGGAGTGTGACACTGAGCCGGTGGGAGAACCAGCCAGGGGGCGAGCCTTCTGAGAAATACTGAAACTGTAATATGAAGGGAAAGCAGTAGACTTATGTTGTTTACGTACAGAGGATGTGGAAGTGGAAGAAGATGCTGGGGGCGGGTGCTCCAGCCTCAGAACAGTAGCCTCTGGACCAGAGGGATGGGGATGGCACAGAGCGAGAACAAGATGTGCCCGGCAGGCAAGGACCAGGTCTCAGTGGTCAGGACAAGGACCACCAGGTCAGAAGCCCAGAGAATGGACAGCAAGGCCCAGCATCGTCTGAAAGCACAGACCTGCTCAGATACAGGCCGGGAGCCAGCACCGAGGTCCATCTGAGGGAGAGGGCAGAGGCAGAGGGCCAAGCAGGCCGGAGGTGCGGCCGCGGCGAGGGCTGGACGGACCCCCGGGGCTGCAGCCAGGATCCCTGCGGGGTGAGGTCTCAGACGCAGAACAGGGGGGCAGGAAACAGTGTCTCGGGTGCCAGACTCAGGGGCCGACTCCGGAGCCAAGTGATGCCAGAGAGAACTTCCTCCAGTTCCTAGACAGGAAAGTCCGCAGAACAACGGACTTCCTTCGGCCAGCTCGCCCCGCGGGTTCTGCAGGCCGGTCCCTGGCTGTTTGCATGGACGGCGGTCAGCGGCGCGCGGTGGGCTCAGGCAGGCCAGTGCTCCGCCCTGACCGCGGCTCCTTCGGGTCGGCCCGCACGCCCGCCAGCCTTGCTCTCAGGCCACAGGCTGGTGGGCCCCCTCCTTGGTGACGGCACCGGGTGGACCCTCCCCACCTCTGCTGCTGTGAATCCCACATCGCCGCTGTAACAGTCAGCGGAGACTCCGTGACTTAGGACACGAATGTGTTACCTCACAGTTCTGTGATTAGGACACGAATGTATCATCTCACAGCTTGGAGCTCAGAAGTAAAAAATGGGCCTCACGCCCGGCCAGTGTAGCTCAATGGTTGAGCGTTGGCCCAGGACCAAGAGGCCACCAGTTTGATTCCCGGTCAGGGCTCGTGCCTGGGTTGCAGGCTCGATCCCAGTAGGGGGTGTGCAGGAGGCAGCCGATCGATGATGTTTCTCTCTCGTTGATGCTTCTCTCTCTCCCTCTCCCTCTCCCTTCCTTTCTCTAAAAAATCAATAAAAACATTAAAAAAGAGGTCTCACTGGGCCCAAACCGAGGTGCTGGGGAGGCTGCCATCCTTCCCCTTCTCAGCTTCTAGAAGCTTCCTGCACCTCTTCCTTTCTAGGGGCAGGCCAGCATGTCCTAACCTCCTCCTGCCTTTGTCTGATAAAGGGCCCTCGTGGTTAGATTACCTTGGACCCCACTGCCTCCCAGGTCATCCAGGACACTCTCCTCCTCTCAGGTCCCTGACCCAGTCCCACCTGCCACGTCCCTCCTGCCACGTGAGGAAGCACAGGCATGGGCTTCCAGGATAGATGTGGGACCTTTGGGGGACTGTTCATCAGCCCCCCCCTTATTGTCATGTTTACCTTGGAGCCTCCAAACAGCTTTGGCCGTGTGTCCTATGCCCACGTCACTGCTTGCATTGGTCGGTTCCAGGTTTTGTAAGCACCTGCCTGGGGACCTCCAGCTGCGTGCCCGGATGTATTGGCTCTCCCTGGGGAGCACGGGCTGGAAGGTACGTGCTGTTCCCCCAGCGAGGCGGCTCCGGTAAGAGCCATGGCGTGTGCCGGAGGCCTGAGCCATCCAGAGGGCCCTGCCCACCTTTCCGTTTTCCTCCGCCAGGGGAAGAACTGCACAGCCGCCGCTGGGCCTGGCCACAGCCACATACAGCCCCTCCCCGCAGACTATGGGAGGCACATGGGACGGAGAGGCCTCTCTGGAAAATCTTGCATCCCTGTGCAACCTCATATACTCCTTTTAAAAAAAATTTCTTTATTGATTAAGGTATCACATATTTGTCCTCATCGCCCCATTCCCATCCCAAACCCCTCCCCAAGCATGCCCCCACCCCCTGTTGTCCATGACCATGGGTTAGGTTTACATGCATGCACAGAAGTCCTTTGGTTGATTTCTTTCCCTTTCTCCCTGATGTCCCCTGCCTTCCCACTGAGGTATGACAGTCTGATAGATGCTTCCCTATCTCTGGGTCTGTTTCTGTTCAATTTATGTTGTTCATTATTTCCTCTAGATGCGTGAGATCATGTGATGCAGGAAATACACGTATGTCCAAGTTTCCTCTTATAAGATCTGTAAAAGCTGACATTTCAAAGTGACAGGGGGTGTTTTTGGGTAATATCCATCTATCAAACACTTTGAATTGTGCAGTTAGTTCAACTTGGCCAGTCATGCCCGGGCCCTCGGTCCCAAAGTCCCCGGGGGGTTGACGGGACACGGTGGCGGGAGAATGGACTCAACACGCGGCTGGCCACCGCACAGCCACACGGGCTCCGAGGGGCACAGGCCACATGCACGCGGGAGCAGCCGCCCCGTCCCAGAAACACACCTGCCAAGTTCAGGTTCAATTCAATACAAGTTGGAATTGTATTGCTTTTGTCATTTTGTTTGGATTTTATCCTTTAACAAGTGCTATGTGTGGAGAGATTTTTATCTCCCAAATTTGACGTTGTGTACCTCTCTGGAATGCTGCCATCAGAAGTAATTTGAGGTAACAGGAGAGGGCTTGTGAGGGTTTCCCTTGCAACCTTTTATTTGCTTTAAGTGGAAAGTGATCCTTTTAAGAAGCAGCGCCCTCTATGGTTTGGACATTTCTTCAGGAAGAAATGTTTCCTCTGTGACTGCTGCCGATGGTAGGACTTTCTCCTGCAGCCATGGTCACAGTCATGGTGTGCCACTGTCATGGTAACCGACGATTGGTGTCCAGCACCCTGCGGCCTCCTTCTGGTCCCTGTCCCTGCCTTTTCCTTTCCGGAATGCCGTCTTTGTGAAGCTGCCTGTCACGGCGCCCCTCACCTCTGCACCCTCATCCCTGGCCTCGGGCTGGACAGGGGTCCGGATGAGGCCAGTCAGATGTGCTGCACTGTGAGGCTAGAAGCAGCGACACGAGGACTGGAAATAGTGCAGCTGATTCATCCCTGGGTAGAGGCCCAAAGAGACTGGGGGCTTAGGATCCAGAGGAGAACATTTCTTTGGGGAAAGAAACTCCAGCATTATAAAAATGAATATTTTTATTTTCCCAGTTTTATAAAACAATACTTGCTTATTATAGAAATTTTAAGAACACAAATAAGGAGTAAGAAGAAAATAAATCACCTATTGCCTCACAAGCCATATAACTATGGACCACCTCTTAGGCATTATCTCCCCAGTCTCTCCTTTCTGTGCTTGTAAACAACTCTCTGTTTTCTTCAGAAAAGCAGACCCTATAGGACATTTACATTTTACATGTATGTTGAACACTTCCCATCTTACGGCTTATTCTTCAGCACCACTGTTTGAGACACCCATTTCGTGTTTCACTGTGTGTGTGTGTCAGGGTTTTCTTGCTCCCTTAGCTGGGGACCGTTAGATTGTTTTCAGCTTCTAGCAACTGTGACAGGTTTTGCTGATGAGCACATTTCATTTTTGGTTAACTGCCTCAAAACAACTTGTGTAATGGTTATCTTCTGTACTTACCATGCTGTTTGCTTTGTATGTTTTATAACTTGTCAGAGGCCTTGCTGGCTGGGGAGAGACCACCCTTCACAGCTAGCTGCTTCCTAGAGCTAGCCAGCGACTCTCCTGTGAGCTCACCTTCCATTGCAAACCAGCCAATCCACAGCCCCCATTAATCTCACAGACACAAGCCAGCCAGTCACAGCCCTCATTCATTTCGCTCACACAAACCAGCCAATCACAGCCCTCATTCATCTCACACACACACACACACACACACACACACACACACACACAAACTAGCCAATCACAGCCCTCATTCATCTCACTCACACAAACCAGCCAATCACAGCCCTCATTCATCTCACTCACACAAACCAGCCAATCATAGCCCTCATTCATCTCACACATGCAAACCAGCCAATCGACAGCCCTCATTAATTCTCATACACACAAACCAGCCAATCGACAGCCCTCATTACTCTCACACACCCAACCAAGATCCTCCTGCTTGACCCCAGGCACCAGACACCTGGAGAGTGCGCCTACAGCTCACTGTCTCACAGAATTACTCAACCCTTCCATCCTGAACGTGCTCCAACTTGTCTGCCAACCCCCTCCGTCCGCCCGAGTCCACAGAGAAGGCTCTGCCATTCTTCTTCCCTTGCTCCTCTGCCTCCTGAGGAGGGACCATGGTGCCTCCCATGTGGCCCTGCGTGGAGGGCCTGCCCTTCTCATAGAAATGTAAGCAATAAACTCTCCTTTCAGAGGAGCCGCCTGTCTGTCACCTCACCATTCCTGATGAAAACAAGCCCGTCTCTCCTGGCCACACACATTCCACAGATGCCCCGGTCCCAATTCTGTTATATATATATATATTTGATTTCAGAGAGGAAAGGAGAGGGAGAGAGTTAGGAAACATCAGTGATGAGAGAGAATCATTGATCTGCTGCTTCCTGCACTCCCCACATTGGAGAGTCTAACCCACAACCCGGGCATGTGCCCTTGACAAGAATCGAACCCAGGACCTGCCTCAGTCCGCAGGCCGGTGCTCTATCCACTGAGTCAAACCAGCTAGGGCTCCCGGGCCCCAGTTCTGTGCGCATGGCCAGCAGGTGCCCGGTTCCTGACAGCATCCACACAGGGCGTGCGCCTCTGAGGCCCGAGGCTCTGTACACTCTGAGGACACCACCCTCACTCCCCGATAATACTGGATTTTCTTTGCCGGTTGCAATTTGTTTTTTCTTTCTTCCTTTCCTTCTTTCTTTCTTTCTTTCTTTCTTTCTTTCTTTCTTTCTTCTTTCTTTCTTTCTTTCTTTCTTTCTTTCTTTCTTTTTTTTTTTTAATACTGGATTTTCATGTGTTTTTTTTCCCCTTGTTCAAAAGAAGAATAAACCAACCCATTATTTTGCTTCATTGTCTTTGCATAGAAACAAGAGGCCTCTGTATTTTATGTGACGGACTATGTCTATGCTACCCAAGTGTAAATTTTACACAATTTTACACAATGTGAGTCTTGCCCCAAAGCCCAGTAGCTGGACATGTGACCCATGTGTCACCCACAGTGTCTGTTTGATGTGCATAACCCTGGCTGCTTCAAAATGACCCCCTCTGAGAAGCTCTGCTCATGAGACCAGGAAACAGGGGTTTCCAAGCAAATGAGTGATCCATCACTAGAGGACAAATCAAATGGGAATGGAGCCACGGGGTTAGGTGCACAGTAAAAATGCCTTCCCCCTGCAAAAGAAGCGTGGTAGACTGAAAACAAAAGACACTTGATAGAGCGCTGAATGTAGAAAATGAAGTCGAACATTAAAGGGTCATTGCGTATATGTCTGCACACTGGAGGTTTGAGCAAAACCCCCCCGAAGTTCTTAGCATGATGTGTGCTAACCCAGGAGCCTGCACCGTGGCGAGGAGAGACAGAGTCACCGGGCCCTGGTTCTTGGTTTGCTTGGTTCCGTCCGGTGACAGTGAGCCCTCACGTAGCTTTCCGGGGCCTCCATCCCTGACATCTGAGGACCGGATGGCCACGTCTTCCCGCCCTAAAGCTCTAACGGTCGTCCTTTTCCGGGATCCTCACCATGACTGTTCCAAGCCCACCTTTAGGTCATCAAAGGTAACTTCCTATGTCCCACCCCCAACCCAATAGAGACTTTGCCTCTTAGTTTATTAGCACTGCCTAACCCTTTTGGTGTGTCAAAATATAGACACACGCGCTTACATTTTATAATAAAGGAATGAGGAGAAAAAGAGACGAATGGCTGAAATGGAAAACTCTTTGACAATTATCCCTCAAAGCAAGGAGGGCAGCTGGTGTTCAGCACAGTTACTGGGTTGGGGGTCCCACCACTTGGGTTGGCAGGCGGGGGGCTCAGCATTGCTTTCTGAGGCGGGAGTGACAGTTGACTTGGGCAACTTCAGCCCTCATTCTGGTGGACTCCAGCCCCGTTGCTCTGCCCGTGCATGCTGCTTAGGCATAGGGGCTATCGAGTTAACCAGCTGGGTTCACATCCCAGCCTGTCTGCGATGGCAGGGTGAACGCAGAGCAACGACTCCATTCGTTGAAAGCCCAGCTTCATCATCTCTGAAACGGAGCTGAGGAGAACTGGACGTGGAGCGACGGTGGGGATTGGTGAGGCCTTGCTCTTAGCGGTGCAGGGGCAGCTCTGCTTGCTGTTATGCTTTATTGCCTCTGCGGCCAAAGAAGGGCCGCATACTACAGCTGACCGGCTCAGGGAGGCCTGCAGGGTGGGCCCTCACACTCAGAGACCCAAAGTAACCCCACAGGGTGGTCTGACCATGAACAATCCTAACGAAAAGCAGGTCCCGGGGTGGTCCCTTCCGAGGCCTGCAGCTCCCTTCACAAAGGTCAGTCTTCACCTCAGGGAGCCTGTCTGCTGTCCTTCGCCTCAGAGAGAACAGGCCTCTGAAGGCCAGGGCAGTCTCCTCTGCCAGGGCTCTCAGGCACAGGCGCACCGGAGCACAAGCCCACAGAGCCCTCACTGCTGTCTGGCTCCTGGATATGCCATCTCCACGTGCTGGCAGTGTGGATTGTCAGCTGTCCTTGACTCCTGACCCAGCTTCAGAGACTGCCCCACTTTGCTTTGCCCCGCCCCCTTAACCTACCACCCAGGACTTCCTGTGTCCCTCCTCCCACCTCCCCCTCTGGTTCTTTCTTTTTAAAAAAATATATTTTATTGATTTTTTTTACAGAGAGGAAGGGAGAGGGATAGAGAGTTAGAAACATCCATGAGAGAGAAACATCGACCAGCTGCCTCCTGCACACCCCCCACTGGGGACGTGCCCACAACCAATGTACATGCCCTTCACTGGAATCAAACCTGGGACCTTTCAGTCCGCTCCATCCATTGAGCCAAAGCGGCTTCGGCTCCCCCTCTAGTTCTGATGTATCAACTCCGCTGCACCCTCCCCCAACCGCCTCCTGGTTCTGGAGTGTCTTCTCAGCTCCTGGAGATTTCCTTTCCCAGCCGTTGTCAGTTTGGCCCAAATAAGCTCCCAGCAATCCAGCAGTGTTTCCCAAACTTCTCTCAGGATGAGCATCACCTGGCGGAGTTGTTAAACTACAGATTCCTGAATCCCAACTAAGAAGTGCTAAACTAGAATTTTTGGGAACATATAGGTAAAAGCTTACTTAGAGCACTAGTTAAGTATACAATTTTACCTATATGTTTCCAAAAATTCTAGTTTAGCACTTCTTAGTAGGGATTCAGGAATCTGTAGTTTAACAACTCCGCCAGGTGATTCTCATCATGAGAGAAGTTTGGGAAACACTGGCTAAGCGGATAGAGCGTCGGCCTGCAGACTGAAAGGTCCCAGGTACGATTCCGGTCAAGGGCATGCACCTTGGTTGCAGTGGACACATCTCTAGTAGGAGGTGTGCAGGAGGCAGCTGGTCGATGTTTCTCTCTCACTGATGTTTCTAGCTCTCTATCCCTCTCCCTTCCTCTCTGTAAAAAAATCAATAAAATATATTTAAAATTATATCAAAAATACCGCTCCAGTATCCGATTGGGGAGGAACATAACATTTGGTCTCCATGGAACTTCAATGCCAGCGACATTAATGAGCAGAGGGCTGGCAGGGGTCTGCCTGCCATTTCGATGGTAACAACAGGAAACAGCCAATGGCGTCACACCCTATCCATGTCCCTGGAGAATAACATGAAATAGATGTGAAGCAGAACTCGGCCTTTCTGCTTGGAGTGGACGTGTGTGTGTGTGTGTGTGTGTGTTTTGGTCTTCTGAGCGTCCAGCAGGCAGCACCCTCTCCCACTCCGGAAGCCAAAGGCGCATCTTCTCTTTCCCAGCCTGCACCTGCCGTCAGGCCCTGACTCTCGCTCTGCAAACTGGATGTGGCTCTCAGCCTTCGGCTCCTCCCTGAGGGCTGTGGCCACACGTGGCCTGGCTCCTCCCGCTGCAGGTCCTGGCAGCCAGCCCAGGAGCCTTGGGAGCACTGAGGTCATGGGCTCTCAGGCTCCACCTCCGTGTGGAGACAGAGAAGCTCCAGGTGCAGACAAAGGACCGGCAATGGGCGTCTACGAATAGGTCTGATGCTGGAGCTACAGCGATCGTATTAGACCATGAAATGGCCTTGGGGATAGAGCCCTCATAAGGATGACAGAGAGTGACATGACAGATCTTAACAATTAGGTGAAAAATCCAATTAAATTAAGATTTTTAGTTAGAAAAAAGGGGCTTGTCCTGCTTGGCTTCAGGTTTTGGCCAGAGAGTCATACCTCTTCCCCAGGGTCAGCAAACTGCAGCTCCAGAGCCACATGCAGCTCTTTGGCCCCTTGAGTTTTTAGCAAAGGCCAGCTTAGGAGGACCCTAATTAAGTTAATAACAATGTACGTACCTATATAGTTTAAGTTTAAAGAATTGGGCTCTCAAAAGAAATTTCAGTTGTACTGTTGATATTTGGCTCTGTGGACTAATGAGTTTGCTGACCACTGATCTAGGTGACTCGAAACTCACCATTTTCGCGCAGGATATTGTGGATGCTCTTCCAGAATAGACAAGCGGTAACCAACAGCCGGGGGTGAGCAAAGGGGGCCCTTACACACGGCAGTGGCAGTTCCTCCAAATTAAAAAACTAGGACGAGCATATGACCCAGCATCCCGGCCCTGGGTGTCTACCCAAAGGAAATGAAGTCAGAATCTCAGAAGAGATACCCGCGCTCCCGTGTGCACGACCACACCATTCACAACGGCAAGGACACGGAGCAGCCCCCGCGCCCTCCTGGCGAGTGGATCATGGAAACGGGGCACACACACACACACACACACACACACACACACACAATCGGGTATTGCAACGAATATACAACGGGACATTATTAAGCCACAGAAAGAAGGACATGCTGACATTTGGGACAACATGAGAGAAAATAAAGGGTATTGTGCAAAGTGAAAGAAGCCAGGCAGCGAAAGGCCAATATTGTACGGTATCACATGTGGGATTAAAAAGTAGCTGATTCCATATAAAATGGTGGTTGGCAGGCACTGGGCCGGGGGGGGGGGGGAGTGTGGGGAAGTAGGGAGATGTAAGTCAATAGTGTAAATTTTCACTTATAAGGAGTTCTGAGGGTCAATAATGCAGCACGGTGACTACAGTTAGTCATGTGGTATTGGCCGCTTGAAAAGTTGCTGAGAGTAGACTTTAGGCATGCTCACCACACACACACACACACACACACACACACACACACACACAGCTAACTATATGAGGTGATGTATGTGCTAATTGTCTTGGTCTTTGTAAATATCCCACAATGTGTATCACATAAGTTGTTCAATTATATTTGTCAATTATTCTACAAACAAGTTTGAAAAAAATATCACTAGTTCTAAAAACTAAACAAAACCAAAGTAATAATTTTTCACCTAATAGTTAAGATCTATCCATGTCACTCTCGGTAAAAATAGGAAATAGCATAATACTATTTCTATATTGAAATAGTGCATGCATGCACAAGAAATACTCTTTCAATAATATAGACCCCTCTGCAGCATATGTTAACAACAAAGGAGTCATATGGAGTAAAAGGAATGAAGACAGCAACCAAGAGAAGAAATTGAAATTGAAATAAGACAAGAACCTTGCAGGTTGATACAAAAAATTTTGTGCCTGAGGTTAAAAACAACACCACCAAAGTGATTCAGTAGCACAGGAATGATTTACAACTTGAGATGCTTTATACACGTACATACACTTGAATATAAGAAACTGCCCAAGTGGAAAGTCATTTCCATGTCGTACCTCAAGACTTCCAAGAGCCTATAAAATGACACATTTGAGTTAAAATAATATTTGTTACCCCCTCCCGCTGCTCCCCGCCACCCTAGCAGTGAGCACACGGAAAAAGAAATAAAGGCTGAAAAGAATATTTTTGTAGGAAGGATGAAGAGCGAAGAACATCTAAGGCCAAAGGAGTGACCAACAACTGGAAAATAACAATGTGGGGGACTGGGTGAAAAAGATGAGGGGATTAAGCAAAGAAAAAACCACTCACAGACTCACAGCAGTGTGGTGATTTCCTGAGGGAAATAGGGGTTGTGGAGAGGTACAAGGGGGATACAGGGTGATGAAAGAAGACTTGATTTGGGGTGATAAACACACAATATGGTATACATATGTATTATAGAATTGTACACCTGAAACCCATATAATTTTGTTAACAATGCCATTTTAAACATTAAAAAAAAGAGTAATGTTCATGGGTCTTCTTTAAGAATAGTAGTGAGAGGCTGGCCAGTGTTTCTCAGTGGTTGAGCATGGATCCATGCACCAAGAACTTGCCGGTCTCATTCTGGTCAAGGGGCGTGCAGTAGGCAGCAGATTGATGTTTTTGTTTCTCTCTCATCAATATTTCTCTCTCTCTCGCTTTCCCTTCCTCTCTCTCTAAAATCAACATATTTTAAAAAGAAGAAAAGACAAAATATATAAATAACAAAATGGCAGTAAACACATAGCTATTAAAAAAAGAAAAAAGAAAAGGAACAATGTTAGTCTGATGAAACTATTTTCTCCACTAATGTCAGAGTGAATTTAATGTCAACAACATGATCACCCCAAATGGAAGAAGACAAATGTTAAGAATTTTCCTGATCTTTTCCTCGTGGCATTCTATTCTATTTTAGTCTCAGGCATCAGCTAGCCAAGATCTAAGGCCTAGTGGAAAGTGCTTGCTGGAAAGAAAGAAAAAACGATATCTCCCAACATTGTACATGGTGGTAACAAAAATTTCCCTCATCACCTTTAATTTCTGTTCACAGCATTACAAAAAATAATGTTCTTATCTATTAATTTTTTTGGGGATCCGGCATTTTCTTTATTAGCAAAGAAACAATCAAGAATTAAGTGATGAGGTGTTGGTATAGCAATGTGTCAAGACCTCAAAGTTGGTATTTAAGATCTTTGGCTTCTTATATTCTTTGCATAATCAGAAATCCAACAGGATACTTGAATATTCTGAAAATTATTTAAAAAGTTTATCTGTATATGAATTTACATACACATGTAAATTTTCTCCTATATGTTAATCTATATGCTAATTTTTATTTTGGACTTATCATTGGTGAAATAAAATTTTAATTGCCTACTTCATATATCATTCTTGAAGGAGGGAATGCAGGATTAAAGGAAAAAAAAAAATCCTAGCCCTCATGGAGTTCATATTCTCATGGATTAATGATGGTTAATGTAGGGCATGCATTGTTCAATATGTTGATGTCATGACACCAGGAAATTATTTTTGTAAGATGTTTTTGAAATGGAATATATTTTTGTCCTGCTCAAGTTTCTATTAGACGTAGCCCATTTGGCTGTCATAGCACGATTGACTATCACAAAGAGTTAAGTCACGTCTCCAGGCAAAACGAATGTCCCATACAACTGGCTTCAGCTGGAACCCACAGCTCCTGACACACTGGGAATGTCTGAAAGGTTGGAATGAAACAAGGACGTTGAACCCCGGGCCTGACATCTTTGTAGCCTGTGTACTTAGGACACTATCACTATTAATAATACACGAGACCTAGAAATTAAATACATTCCTTCTAGTACAATCCTCTTTTGTGTCCATATATTCTGCTTATTCCTCCCCTCATCCTCCATGGCCTCACTCTTTGCACGCCACTTCTATATTTTCCTGTTTGTTTGTTTATTTATTTATTTATTTTTCCCGTAATCACTCTGATGTACCTCTGTCTCGTTGAGGGAGCTGAGCGCCTGCTGTCCTTGTGAACTATGGAGAGAGAGGAAAGAATATAGAACCAGCTCTTGTCTCAGGCTTACCAGCAAACATCTGAGTGTGGGAACCCAGGGCTAATCTCAAAGTAATTGCCAAGTGGTCCCCCCCAGTAGCCACCTTCAGCAAACCAGCATGATTAAATAAGATCTGTTGTGATTGGACAACGGCCGCTTCCAAACAAGTCACACGTAGCCAATCATTTTGGGTTTTGAGATTATTCCTTTATTTCATGGCGTTTACTGAACACCGACTTGGTGTAATACTCTTTACTGCCATTTAAGGGACTACAGGTCTGCCATGTGCTCATGTCCCTCTGTACTTGAAGGACTTGGCGTCCATCCCTTCTCCTCCTTCCTCCTGCCAGGCCGGGGCGATGACACGCCCTCCGGGTCAGACGGAAGAAGACTGAAGACAAGGAGGAAACTGAGGGTCAGAGAGCCTCGCTGATGGCCTCGGGATGTGTTTGCGAGGCTTCTGAACGCCTCCCGTCTCCATGGAGTACCGCTCCGAGCCTGGTCCACGAGACCCCTCCCAGAAAACGGAAAGAAAACAGGGTGTGACTGGGAACTCTGGAACTGGGATGGGGAGAAAACACTGCTGAGGCTCTGGAGTCTCAGTAAGGGCCCGAGGAACAGCGTGCATTTGGCCTGAGGGGAATTGTCTAGCATTTCTTTTTGTGTGTGTCTCCAAACCCTTTCTGGAATAACGCAGGGTACGACTGAATAAACCAACTACATGTTGTCAATATTGGTGTGCGTGAAGTTGAGGCCCCTCCCCTGCTTTTGTGGCTGTAATAACCTGCGTTAAATAATGTGCCCATCAGCCAGTGACGGGGGAATTCTTCATGCGGCTTGCAAATCCGAGAAAGCTCCCGGCGATGCTCAGGTTAAACCACAGCCCGGCTCTGTGAGTCCTTCTCATGTCACCTGGTCTCGGAACACCTCCAAGGAAGTGACAGCAAGACTGGCTGATGGAAAGTTACGAGGGTAGTGATACCCAAACAAATGGGACCCATCAGGGCCGTGTTTTCAAAAGCATCCTTCAAGGTTGCATTTGACTGCAGTTCCAGAGAAAACTGAATCATAAATTTAAGTAGAAAAAAAAACATGTGATCACTATTATTTTTAGTGCTGGCAAAAAAAAAAAAAAAAAAAAAAAAAAATCTGAGATTTGTATTAAAACCAAACCAAATGATGGGGTAATGACATAGTCCCTGCTGAGGAATGCTGAGACCTAGAGCCGAAGTTTTAATTTTTTTCATCCTGTTTCCTCCCACATCTTGAATGTTCCCTCAAAACCACCCACTGCCTGGGAAAAAGACGCCCTCAGCCCTCCCTACAGCACATGCAGGTTCTGGAATTCTGTGCAATATTGTTTCACCCGTTCCGCCTCTAGGGGGGAGTGTGTTTTCAACAATTGCGCTGCGGAAGGGCTTTCTGTGCGGGCTGCGGTGTGCCCGCAGGGGTGGCTGGCAGGAGGGAGAGCTCTGGGACCATCTGGAAGGGCTCCTGCCCACTTTGGAGGGTGCCTCCAGGATTTGGGGGACAAGGTCAGACGGACGACAATTGGTGAAGAAGACGCTCCGATGGCAATTCTAACAAAGACCCACCTGCTAAGGTCTCCCCTGGAACGCTGTCTGGCCGGCCAGCGGAGGAGTACAGACAGCGGTTATCCCAGAGTGAGAAACAAGCAGTGGGATATTGTACAGAAAACGTGCCACTGCGTTTTAGCAACGTAAAAGCTAAAAAACATGGTGTGTGGATATTGATGAAAACACCTCCAAAGCCTATAAAAAAGTGTTAGTGTCTGTCACATCAGGTGTAGGGCTAACATTGTTTTTAAGGGTTCCTTTTCTTTCTTTTTCTTTTTTAAAGAAGGAGTAATGTGTTTACTCACACGGTCCACAAACTAAATTTTATCAAACGTTAAAAATAATTTCTCTATCTGTAACTAAAATTAGCCCCTTTCAATACTGTGGGTTACAAATATTTCCCCAGGTGGTTGTTTTTTAAAATTTTTTTTTGGGGTGGGTAATTTTATTTTATTTTGCAGTGTTCCCCTGTAACTTTCTTTAGTTTTTATTCAACAATTGTAGCCTGAAAGAATTCATTCAGGGAACAGGTGAACAATTCTTAGAGAGTTAAAAAAGTGGTCTCCCCCCGCCTCCCATTTCAGTATTTTACAGATTGGAAAGGAACAATATTTAAAAATTGAGCCTAAGGGACAAGTTATTTAAGTATTTCCCCCTTCTTTCTGAGTTTGATTCATCTTCACGCTTACAATGTTGCAAAAAGCCCATTATAAAAATATTAGTAATCTTACTGTGCTGTATATTCTCAAAACGTCACTCAAAGTAAGTTTTTGATATAAAGGATGTTATCACTTAAAGTGGAAGTCAGCTCTGTTCCTCTGACCCGGTGCCTGAGGTGGGACACGCTTTATTTCTGACCCAGTTCCACATGGAACTGTTCTCGGGGGTGAGAGTTACTAAACAGGCCGTGGATATCCTTCAGGCCCCAGTTCTTCAGTGCGGGGAGTTCCAAAGGCTTTTCCAGCCTTAGGAGGGGAGGACTCCGGGACACTGTTCACACAGACGGTCCGCTGCGTGGGAAATGTCTAGTTTGGTGGGAAGTGAACAAGCTCATGAAATGAAACTGTGTACTTATACCACTTGGTGGGTATTCCTATGGCCTGTTTTCATTGGAACCCCCTCTCCCCCCTTTTTGGGGGAAAATCATCATTTCTGCTCTTTGGGTGCTTTGAGCACCCGGGAGAGCAGTGGCCCTGGCTCTGCTGGTTCTGCTGTCCAGGTGGGGGCTCTCCCCGGGCCTGGTGCCCTGGAGGGGCCAGCTGGAAGCTGAGGGCTCCAATCCCGAGGCCAGCAGGACGGCACTCACCCTGCCCACACTCCGTGCCCACACCCCCTGCCCTGCGCGTGACCTTGGGCGCAGGCAGCGCCTGGAAGAGGGGGGGAGAGGTTATGGGGGTGGAGGTAATGGGAGGGAGAGGCATGCACCCTCCCGGTGTCACTGAAACCCCAGGCTCCCAGCCTGCAGAGCCCTGTGGCCACTGGCCGCCTTCCCCAGACCCAGGGCACAGCGGGCGGTAACAGGACACCCTGGTTCCTGGCAACCAATTTGGGAATCCATAAAACCCCTTGGATGTAGCCATTGTTCTCCCTTCCTTCCTTCTTTCCTTCTCCATTTCCTTCCTCCCCCCCTCTCCTCCTGCCGGCCTCCCTGCCTCTCTCCCGGGAGCTCAGGGGGTTTGATCACCGCGGAGCTGTCTCCACGGCCATCCTGTGGGCATGACCGCGCTGTGGGCTTCAGTTTTGTGCAGACAGACGCCTCTTTTGCTCCCTCTTACCCGCCCTGCTGGAGTGAATGAGAGGTCGCTCAGGGGTCAGAGCCCCTCCGCCAGGGGTCACAGTGCAGACTCTGACGTGCACGTGGCCCAGAGGGGGAAAGTCACCCGCCCTTAGGTGTTCGGCCCGGGGAGGACCTGGAGGGAGGGGAGGGTGCTGCCAGCGGTGGCGCGCGCCGGTGCCCGAAGATGCCACATCTCTGGAAGCCCGGACTGGCCTTTCCAGGGCCCCAAGGGGGAGGGGGGCGATGGCTCTCTGGGGCCTGGATCTTTGCACAAAGGAACGCAAGCAAACCCACCCGCGATGCCGGATCCGGGCGGCGGAGCGCTAGCCGGCTCCCAGCTCCTGCCGGCAGGGGGCGCGCGCCGCGGGCGAATGCAGTCAGTGCAGCGGGACGCCGGCCGGCACCCCAAAGGCCGTTTTAAACGTTTCCCTTTGATTTTAATTCGCGGGGCTCGGGTGCCGGAATCCTCCCGCCTCAGGCCGCACGTCCACACGGCACGCACCTCAGCGTGTCCCCGCGCGGAGGGTCCGGGTCCCTCCGGAGCTGCCTGCGGCGCGCCGGCCTCCGGGCCACGGGCCGCTCCGCGCCGCTCCCAGCCCCGTCTCCGCGGCGAGACCCGCGGCGGACCGGGTCCGAGGCGGGCCGTGCCCGGAGCGGCAGGACCCGGAGCACAGAGTCTCAGAGTCCGGCGCGCTCGGGAGGCGATGCCGTTGGACCGCCCAGCGCTCGGGGCGGAGCGGAGCGGCGCGGGCGCCTGCACCGGGGACCGGCCGGGTAACGGTCCGGGTAACGGTCCGGGTAACGGTCGGGGACGGGCTCTGGGCGGTCACCTGGTCACACCCGCCCGGAGTTCGCCGTGCGGTCACCTGGCTAGCTCACCAGCCCGGAGGACGCCGCGAGGATGCTTCCCGGGCTCCTGGCCGCCCGAGAAGCCGGACCCTTCGCTCGCCGTTGGGAGCCACAAGTTTCGCTTTCCTGCTCGCGGGTGACGGCTGGCTGTCCTGCTCCACGCGAGGGTCTGTGCGCGGGGACGGGCATCCCGCCACGCGGCCACCCGGGGGACCGGCGCTGCCGGGGGAGGGGGCCGGGGTGCCGGGGGAGGGGGCAGGGATGCCGGGGGAGGGGGCCGGGGTGCCCGGGGAGGGGTCCTGGGCCCGGGGAGGGGGCGCGCTGAGCGCTCAGCCTAGCGGGGCGCCCGGGGATCCGCGGTCCAGCCGCCTGCTCAGGGTCCCAGGCCCCTGCTCCCCCGCCTTGGGCCCGGGGACAGGGAAGGGAGGGTGTCAGGGGGCGGGGGAGGGGGGAAAAGAGGCGAGAGCGAGTCCGACCCACGGCGTTTTGCACGGAAACTACCATTTTCGGGACGGCTCCTTCTCCAGCCTGTGTTTTTGCACGTGGAGGGCGTGCGGTGCCTGCGCGCATGCTGCACTTGGGAAGCGTTTCCCTTTGGAAAGCCGGGCGCTGGGGGGAGGGGGGGGGCGTGCGGGCCGGGGAGGCGGTGCGGGGTGGGCGCTGCGGTGCGGGCTCCCAGGGCGCGGACGTGGGCGGCTTCTAGGGAATGAGGGGAGGCCCCGGGCTCGCGGGGGAGCGGGGTGAGCGACGGCAGAGGTGGGAGAGGAGGGGTGCGGGGAGGAGCCCTGATGTCAGAATGCTAATGAGCGCTCCCCGGCCCGGCCCCCGCCCCCGCCCCCGCCCGCCGGCCGCACAGGCCCGGCCCCGCGCCCCGCGCCCGCCGCGGCCAGGCCGTTCGCTACTTAAACGCCGGCCATGGACCCGGGCGCCGGCGCGAATCAATGAGATCAAACGCGGGGGACATGCACCGTCCATTCCAAGCACTCGGACAAGTCGAACTTTCTTCTTCTTTTACAAATACGCTCTCAACAGCCACCTTAGCAACGCCCAAGTAGAAGCCACCTCTAAGCAACATAGTGTATATACAGGGAGGGCGACTATGGATATATGTTTATAATGAGTCTAATGTGTGAATAGTGACAGGCGTGCAGGTTTACACCCGGTGAACTTCTTCTTCTTTTTTTTTTTTAAACGAGTGACACTGCAAGAAGGACTGTTGTTCCTCTCTGTCTGTTGGCGAGGCAGCGAAGGGGCATCTTACCTGCGGACAGCGCCCGCCCGAGGGGCGCGGGGCCTGGGCGCGCGGAGAGGGGCGGGCCGCGGAGGGGCGCGGCGGCGGGCGGGCGCGGTCCGGGGCACCATGCCGTCCCTGCGGGCGCTGGCCCTCTCCGCGTGCGCCCTGCTCGGCTGGGCGGCGCTGGGCGGCGGCGCGGGCGGCGCGGGCGGCGGAGCGAGGCGCCGGGGGAGAGAGCCGCCGCCGCCGGCGCCGCAGACGATCGAGGTGCTGGTGCTGCTGCCGCGGGACGACTCGTACCCGTTCTCGCTGGCCCGCGTGCGGCCGGCCATCGAGTACGCGCTGCGCGGCCTGGAGGCCAACGGCACGGGCGCGCGGCTGCTGCCGCCGGGCTCGCGCTTCCAGGTGGCCTACGAGGACTCGGGCTGCGGCAACCGCGCGCTCTTCAGCCTCGTGGACCGCGTGGCGGCGGCGCGCGGCGCCCGGCCCGACCTGCTGCTGGGCCCGGTGTGCGAGTACGCGGCGGCGCCCGTGGCGCGGCTGGCGGCGCACTGGGACCTGCCCATGCTGTCCGCGGGCGCGCTGGCCGCCGGCTTCCAGCGCAAGGACGCCGAGTACTCGCACCTGACGCGCGTGGCGCCCGCCTACGCCAAGATGGGCGAGATGCTGCTCGCGCTGTTCCGCCACCACCAGTGGCGCCGCGCCGCGCTGCTCTACAGCGACGACCGGCTGGAGCGCAACTGCTTCTTCACCCTGGAGGGCGTCCACGAGGTGTTCCAGGAGCAGGGCCTGCACACGGCGGCCTACAGCTTCGACGAGGCCCACGACCTGGACCTGGAGGACATCGTGCGCTTCCTCCAGGCCAGCGAGCGAGGTGAGCGGGCACAGGGTGAGCGGAGGGCGCGAGGTGAGCGGGGCGCGGGGTGAGCGGAGGGTGTGGGGCGCGGGGTGAGCGGGGGGGCGCGAGGTGAGCGGGCGCGGGGCGCGGGGTAAGCGGGCCGCGGGGGCTCGGGGGCGCGGGGTGAGCGGAGGGTGTGGGGCGCGGGGTGAGCGGGGGGCGCGGGGGCCTCGGGGCGCGGGGTGCGGGGTGAGCGGGGGGCGCGGGGGCCGCGGGGCGGGGGGTGAGCCGCCCGCCCGGGCTCCCCCTGCGCATCCGTCCGCGCGCGTCTCGGCGGACCCCGCGCCCTCTCCCCCCGGCGGCGCCGAGGACCCGGTGGCGGGGGGCGCGTGCCGCGGGGTGCGGGGAGAGAGCCCCGCGGACGCGGTGGGGCTGGGGGAGGGGCGTCTGAGCCCGCAGCTCCGGCAGGTGTAAAACTCTGGGTTTTTCTCTTCTGCTCTCCCCTGGCCCGCACCTGGTTGGCGGTGAGGGGCGCACTCCGGGCGCCAGGCTCCGGTCGGGACACGAAAGCTTGTGAGGCCCCAGGACCTGCCCAGCACGTCCCCGATGCCGCCCCTCCCGCGGCGGGAGCCCCTCCTGGGGAGCGCGCGCCCCTCTCGGTTCCCAGCGTGGGTCTCGGGGGTCCCCAGGCGGCTCCCTCCGCAGACCCCCCCTTTCTCTTAGAGGCTCCTTTATCGCCCTTCTCGGTCCTCCCGCCGCCCCTCCAGCCTCTTATAAACGAGCGTCTGGGTTTCCACCAAAAATGCCCGCGGTGTCCGGCCCGGCGGCCGCTCCAGGCGCGCCGGCACCCGGTCTCCAGCGCCGGGAGGGCCGCTGGGAGGAGCGCGCGGAGGAGCGGGCTGGGGTGCCTCCCCATCTGCTCCCCACGTTCCCCGCGGTCTGGGGGCCGGGAGCGGGGGCTGAGGCACGGCCGCAGGGGCGGGAGGAGAAGCCGGTGGTCGCGGATCCGTAATCGCGACGGCGCCCGTGTGGCCCGTTAACCGCAGAGCGGGCGGCGGGGAACGGCGGGTCCAGAGGCAGCCGCGCGCAGTGCCCTCCCGCCGGTGGCAGGTTTGGGGTGCACAGAGCTGGAGGGATCCCGCCTCTGCCCCCCCCCCCCCTCGCGACCTGGATTGTAAGGGGGGTGCAACCCCAGCCCGGCTCCCCAGGACCTCCCGCCCAGAGGCCGGGGGACAGGCTGAGCCAGGTGCAGGGCGGCCTGGGCGCGGGCTGCGGAGCCCGAGGAACCGGCGGCCGGTGAGAGCGGGCGGGGCGCCTGGGAGGAGGCAGCGGCCCCGCCCTGCCCGAGGGGCCCGCTCCGCCCCGGGGGCGCCCGCTGCGGCGCGGGGAGCTGGGGGGGGGGGGCGCTGACGGTGACGGTGGGGGCGCTGACGGTGACGGTGGGGGCGCTGACGGTGGGGGCGCTGACGCTGACGGTGGGGGCGCTGACGGTGACGGTGGGGGCGCTGACGGTGGGGGTGCTGACGGTGACGGTGGGGGCGCTGACGGTGGGGGTGCTGACAGCCGCCAAGTCCTGAGCTTTGGAACTCCGGGCGGGTCTGTGCAGAATCCCTGCCAGGCGGGCGGGTGCCGGCTCCTCCGTGGTGAACAAGGTGCTTGTCTGCGGGCCGCATCTGCCCTCACCTCCAGGCTCAGGTGCTGCGGGCTCCTGAAGACCGGGCTGCTCTGGCCCCGGAGCCCGCGTCTCAGCCCGGGTGCTAGGACTTGGAGACGTCCCAGGGCCAGCTGGGGTGGGGGTGTGTGTCCCCCAACCCTCAAGATCTGCTCTGAAGGTCCCCAGCAAGTGGCCTGGAATTCGCGGCCCAGGGGACCTGTCATTTCAGATTAGGGCAGATCTTGGCCAGCCGCCCCCCCTCCCCCCCAGCCTCCCAAGGGGTGGTTGATTGAGCCCAGGGAGCAGGGAGGGCAACAGTGCTCTGGGGGGCGGGGGGCTTCAGACGGTTGGACGTCAGCCTTTTGCTGCTGATCAGCTTTTCAGTCCAGAAGCCTCGCCCACGCACCCAGTCCCTGCTCCTCTCCGTCTAGATCTGATGCGCGGTGGAAGTTGCGTGGCTGCCCTGTGCATTGCACAGGTGGCAGAGGGCACCGTTCCTGTCTAAAGTGTGTTTCCAACAGTGACCAGGCAGATGTCAGAACTATCGTTTCTCCCCCTCTCCCCGAAATTCCCCGCCCTCAGGAGGGAAAGGATCCTGATGGCAAAGCTCTCTCTGGGGACCTTTCCCCTCTGGCCATTACCTCCGGGCAAGCAGTTAATGGGTTAACTGGGCTCAGTGGGGTCTGATTGCCAGAGCCTTGTCCAGGCTCAGCATTCACTGGAAAGGAAGTTTGGGGTTGCTACTAAAGCTCAGGTTCCTCAGGCGCCCCCACCTTAGGGCTGCTGGGAGGATTAAACGAGCTAACCCAGGCGCCTTGCACAGTAAACGTGGAGTTTTATTCCAGCCGTTATTCGTTTGCGCACACAATGATAGTCACTTCCACTGGAAGACGAGCCTGGGGCGGAGCCCGGGGTGAGAAGCAGGTGCTCCGCTCCGCAGCGGCTGGGCCTGGGCGGTCACCTTCCTCTGTGAACCGGGGAGCTGGCCGGGAATCAGGCCCTCACAGGGCGGTGGGTGGTTCTGAGGCGTGCTCCCTCTGTGTAAAGATGTGGTGGGCTGTGTTTCTGTCTTTGGAAATTCTGCATTAAACATCACAGAGCTAGAGAGTCCCCCCTCCACCACCTTTGGAGATCACATTTTAGCACTTTTTTTGGACCTGAGTTCATCTTCAAAATCTGATACGAATATTTGAATCTTTTAAAAGGTAAAAATTGACAATGCCACTATCTCAAATACTAATACGACTAAAGTTTCATTTAGCTATATGCTGTACTGTAGAAAGTTTTTCTTTATATTTATCTAGTTTTTAAAAAATATTTATTTGGTTATTTTTTTATTATTATCTACAATGATAAAAGCATAATATGCTAATTAGACTGGACAGCTGAAGGACCTTCTGGATGTCATTCTGGATGAAGCCACCACAGTGGGGGTCAAGACAGAGGCAGTTAGGGGCAATCAGGCAGGCAGGCAAGTGGTTAGGAGCGATCAGGCAGGCGGGCAACAGGAGCTAGCAGTCCTGGACTTCGAGAGCGATGTCCGACTGCCACATGGGGATTGGGCCTAAACTGGCAGTCGGACATCCCCTGGGGGGTCTCGGATTTCGAGAGGGTGCAGGTTGGGCTGAGGGACCCCTCTCCCCCTGCCCCCCGTATAAATTTCATGCATCGAGCCTTTGATTAATAATGTGTCATTATGCTGGGACTGCAAGACCACTGTAGAGATAGCGTTTAATCAGTAGAGAGTCATTTATTTTTAGAATTAGGCTGGGGGAAATGACCAAGTGGTTGATCAGCAGAATTTTTAAGCAAAGAACCCATGATAAGGGAGATAACTGATCCACAGCAGGGGACAGAAGCACTGTAGGCTGCCCTGTGCAAATGCTGAAAGCCTTTGAGTAGAGGGAGCTTCGTGAACGACAAAAATAAAGGTGCAGCCTCTGTTTTGCAAATAGAACCCATTGCTGTGTAGTGTAGGCTCAGCCAGGGAGAAATCACTTTTCTTAAAAACACATGCTATTTTTATGAGAGTTATAGAGCTATTTGGTTAAAAAGTCAGAAAACTCCAGGTGTCATTAGCACCAGACTTCCCTGTCCCCTTCTCCCCATTTCTCACTGCCCAGAGGCCATCTTAGCACTTCTTTTGGACTTAAGTTCGTCTTCAAAATCAGATACAAATATCTGAATCTTTTGAAAGGTGAAAACTGACAATTCCACCATCTCAAGTACGAATATGACTAAGATTTCATTTGGCTATATGCTGTACTGCAGAAAGAAAAACTAAGATATATATCTATAATAAAATAGATATATATCTATATGTAAAGCATAATATGCTACTTAGAGCGGACAGCCATAAGCAGTTAATGGGTTGCCTGGGCTCAGTGGGGTTTGATTTGCAGGGCCTTTGTCCAGGCTTAGCATTCACTGGAGAGGGGGCTTGGGGTAGCTGTTTCTGTAGGTATTGGACCTCCTACCTCTGAATCCCCTATTACTTTTGATTTTTTCAGTTCTAGGCTTTAATCTCTTACCATCCCACTGCAAGATGCTGGCTTAGTTCTCTTCTGCTCCCTATTAACCACACACTCAGGTTTCCCTCCCAGTCTCCCTTCCAAGATGATTGCATTATAATTTTCGGTTAGCTCAGTAGTATTTTGTGTCGACATTATTATTATCACCTTCCGAAAGTTATTTATAGCCAAGCCATACAGGCTACCACGATGACATTTCCTTTCTTGCCCTGCTTGTTTTCCTCGGGGTTAGAAAAAAGTCTGTTTTCGTTTGTCTGCTTAGTTTCCTATGGAATTACTAAATCATCTACGGATTTTATACTTTTAGTCTCCTGAGCTGCTCCAGTTTAGTCATTTTCTAAACATGCTACACAGTTGTAACTCTGGGTTCTTTCTTCAACATCCTCCTGAAACTCCCCCCCCCCCCCCCGAGTTACCCCCCCTCTGCTTAGGTCCCTCTGTGTTCTTTTTTGGTTCATATTCTTGTTTTAGTGGAACACATCCTCAAGGAGCTTTCTCAGAAAGGATGAATGAGAGCTAGAGTTTGAGACATTTCATGACAGAAAATTTCTTCATCTTACCATCATATGTATTTACAGAATTCTAGATATGAAATTATTTCCCCTCAAAATTTGATGGATTGTCTTATAGATCCCAGCATTGCTATTAGGAAGCTGGGATTGATTCTGCTTCTTTATCAATAGAATGTTGTGTGTTTTTTGTTTTGTTTTTTGTCCAGGAATTTTTTTGGACTATTTTTGTTGCTCCCAATGTTTTTACATCCCATCATGGTAGGTTTTTACGCCAGTATTTTGCCTTATGCACTTGAGGGTATTGAAGGGTAGGCCTCTTCAATCCAGAAACTCATGTCTTTTAGTTCTGGGAAGATTTCTTCTTTAAAAAAAAAGTAAATATATTTTTATTGATTTCAGAGAGGAAGGGAGAGGGAGAGAGAGAGAGAAACACCAATGATGAGAACCATCCATCGGCTGCCTCTTGCACACCCCCTACTGGGGGTTGAGCCCACAACCCAGGCAGGTGTCCTGACTGGGAATCGAACCAGAACCTCCTGGGTTGTGGGTGGATGTTTAACTACTGAGCCACATGGCTGGGCAGAAACGGTTTTACCTGATCTCTACGCTGGCAGCTTACAGGATCGGCTGCTGCCTTTTCTCTGTAAACCTCATTGCCTGCTGCCGGTGAGCGCCGGCAGGGAGCCTGCGGGCCTCGAACGCTTGTCCGGAGACTTCCCGGGAGCTGTCCCCCCATCTGCTCGTGCCCGCTGTGCTTAGTAACTGGAGCATGTAGTTGGGTGAGTTATGCAAACTGATGAAACATGAGCAGGAGGAGAACGCCATTTTAATGAGAACTATTTTAATCTTCTGATAGACTCTATAAAGGCAGGCTACTAAAAATACCTGCTGTTGAACGAGGCTGGAATGAAACAACCCTACGGGATTAGGGCTCATCCTTCAAACCTAGACGGGTTCTCCGCTCTGCCAGCGTCTCAAAGTCCTTGCTCCAACGTAAACCGAGTCATCGTTTCTATGCAGGAAGAGTAATACCCTGCCCTGAACGTGGCAGCTCAGGCTCCCCGCTGAGAGCTAAGCCGCAGGGTCAACACACACGGGGGGGCCTAAAATAAAGGGTGCCCCTGAGGCCACTCCTGCTCCGTCCCCGGAGGCGCTGACATTTAAAGAAGGAACGTCTGCCCGAAGGAATGGGTCTGGATGACGATGGGGACGGAGAGCCGGATGGGCCAGGACCGTAAAAATAGACGAAGAAGCCGCGGGGAGGCCAGGGCCCGGCAGGTCCCAGGCAGGGCTTAGGGAGCTTCTGCGCTGGCCCGAGGACCCCGCCTTCGGTCCTGGGCCGGCAGATGTCTCTTAGACAGACACGTTCGGTCATCACGCCCCGATGCTGAATCATCCAGCGGAGTGACTGCTTCTGAGCTCATCCTCATGCACTCCCCAGTCAGCATGCCTGGGTGCCTGTCGACACACGCATGTTCATGTGCTTTGGTCCTCATGGAGCTTCAGCCGTCTGCCTGTCAGAGCATCTGAGAACGTCTGGGTTAGGTGACCAGGGCTCCCTCCGTCCTCCGCTATGTGCTTGCAGGAGGAGGTGCGTCCGGGAGGGAGAGGCGGACCGGGGGCTCAGTAATTACCGGAAAGCGATGCGGGCTGGGGCAGACCGCTGGCCGGAGCCCCCTGGGCCCTCCCGGGGTGCCCCCTCTGGGAGGCCGAGCTCCTCACACGTGTCCGCCTTCAGCCCCTTCCTGGCTGTTTTGTGGGGCGCCTTCGCTCTCCTTTAATTTCGGGGGCTAGAAGGAATCGGTGCTGAGACAAAGCTCTGAAGCATACTGAGCGACGAGGTGTTTCCTCAAACACCCCCGTCGGAGGCCCCCGGAAATCTGTATGTTCCCTGAGCGTGTCAGTGTGTTCCCCTGGAAATCTGTATGTTCCCTAAGCGTGTCAGCGTGTTCCCCCGGGAATCTGTATGTTCCCTGAGCGTGTCAGCGTGTTCCCCCGGGAATCTGTATGTTCCCTGAGCGTGTCAGCGTGTTCCCCCGGGAATCTGTATGTTCCCTGAGCGTGTCAGCGTGTTCCCCTGGGAATCTGTATGTTCCCTGAGCGTGTCAGCGTGTTCCCCCGGGAATCTGTATGTTCCCTGAGCGTGTCAGCGTGTTCCCCTGGGAATCTGTATGTTCCCTGAGCGTGTCAGCGTGTTCCCCCGGGAATCTGTATGTTCCCTGAGCGTGTCAGTGTGTTCCCCTGGAAATCTATATGTTCCCTAAGCGTGTCAGCGTGTTCCCCCGGGAATCTGTATGTTCCCTAAGCGTGTCAGCGTGTTCCCCCGGGAATCTGTATGTTCCCTGAGCGTGTCAGCGTGTTCCCCTGGGAATCTGTATGTTCCCTGAGCGTGTCAGCGTGTTCCCCCGGGAATCTGTATGTTCCCTGAGCGTGTCAGTGTGTTCCCCTGGAAATCTATATGTTCCCTAAGCGTGTCAGCGTGTTCCCCCGGGAATCTGTATGTTCCCTAAGCGTGTCAGCGTGTTCCTGGCACAGACAGCTCCTCCACGCACAGAGGCAGCACTCTCCGAGCTCCGTGTTGTCCAGAGACACGGTCCCCGGAGCTGGCAGGCGCACACGGAATGTCAGAGTCATGGCCTCCCACGCAGTGAAGGTCACAGGACACGGAACACCCACAGGCCCGCCTCGCGGGGGCCAAGGCCGGCCGGCTGGGCCTGGACGTGTGTGAGGTCTCCCCGCTCCCAGGCCTTCGCAAAGAGCGCCCCCTGCTGGGAGCTGGAGCGCGGGGGGGGGGGGGGGGGGGCCTCTCCCAGCCTCTCCCCTCCTCCAGGTGCGCCCCACACAGCGGTCCGGTCATGGGGACAAGGGCCAGCGATAAGGACTGTTTGCTGGGTAATGGCCATGGGTGCTCTTATGAGCAGGCAGCGGTGTCCCGGAGCTGCCTGAGGCCCCTCCGTCTGACCGTCTGACCGTCTGACCATGTGGCTCTGAATGAGGGAGCGGGGCGGGACCTGGGCTCTGGCACCTGCCCCTCCGGGTGCGGGCACAGCCGGGCGGGCGGTTTCAGAGTCCAGGCGGCAGGAAGCCGGCCCCTCGCTCGCCCTCTGATTTGCCACATGAAGAGGCCCCCCAAACCATGAAGTTTGCTTTTCCGGGAAAAGCTGTTTACCAGGCGGTTAAGTGGAGAAAGCAGTTGGCACTCCTCGCCGTCTTCTGTTGGGCAAATCTGGCGGCTCATTGGAAACATTTTGTAAAACTTTATTTTGAAATAACTACGCGTTGGGAGAAGATGTGAGAAATGAATAAAAAACCATCTCTGCTATAGACCTCACCCAGGTTTTTGGCAATTGTTAACATTCTGCCGCTTTCACTTCGTCATTCTAAACCTCCTCCTCCTCCCCTCCCCCACCTTTCCCCCTCATACATGTACACATGTACCCCACATGGAGACATTACTTGTGAGGAACTAGTTGGGAGTAAGTACAAACCATCATGCTTGCTGACGCCTAAATACTCAGTGTGTCTCCTCGGGAAAAGGACCTTCCCTGCGAGTCCACAGCGGCTGCGAGCAGACAAGCCCTCCCGCACAGCGGCAGTGCTGTTAGCTGGCTTTCCTGCCTTCCTCAGCTTTCTCCCCTTGTCCCAGCAAAGCCCTTTATAGCAAAGTTTATTATTACCTCTTAAAGGGCCAGAATCCACTCCAGGGGCTCACATGGCCCTGAGCATTCTGCTCCTCTGGGTCTTTTCGACTAGGCCTGTGGTCGGCAAACTGCGGCTCGTGAGCCACAGGCGGCTCTTTGGCCCCTTGAGTGTGGCTCTTCCACAAAACACCGCGGCCTGGGCGAGTCTATGTTGAAGAAGTGGCGTTAGAAGAAGTTTAGGTTTAAAAAATGTGGCTCTCCAGAGACATGTCCATCGTTGTGCTGTTGGTATTTGGCTCTGTGGACCGATGAGTTTGCCGACCACGGGACTAGGCATCCCCCGAGCCTGTCTTTGTTTGTCACGAACTTGACCATTTCAAAGTGCACAGGCCAGCTCTTCTACAGCCGGTCCCCACTCTGGCTGCTCCCCCATTGGGTTCAGGTCCCCCACTTTGTCGGTGTTGGTCCGGGGTGGGCTCTATCGGAGGCTCAGGGGTCTCTTCCTGGGGTTGGGACGTTGGCTTCCATCCTGTTACGGTGACATCCTCTGCATGTCTCCACAGTCATGTCACTGCTATTCCCCTCGGTTCCCCTCGGTAACCTATATGTGTTTGTGAGGACACCGGAGGGCATGTGCCTGCCCCGCTGCTTGCCGGCCGCCCCCGTGGGTCTCGGGTCCTCGCTGTGTCCGGACAGGGGTCTCATGCGTGTTGTTGTTCCTCCTCCCAGTGGTGATCATGTGTGCGAGCAGCGACACCATCCGGGGCATCATGCTGGCGGCGCACAGGCACGGGATGACCAGCGGGGACTACGCCTTCTTCAACATCGAGCTCTTCAACAGCTCCTCCTACGGTAACGGTCCCCTCGCCGGCTGGGGGCGGGGCCGGGAGGGCCAATAACGGAGTTCCACCAGCAGGTTTCACAGCTGGGGGTTTAGGAGTTGGGGATCCTGAGCAGGTTATGACTTCTCAGTTCTTAAGCTGTGCTGCTCTGGGAACTCAGCAAAGACGATCCCGCACGCCCTGATGCCAAGGCACTGCCTCCAGGTGGTCTCACCCAGGGCACCTGTCCAAGTGGTCTTACCCAGGGCACCCATCTCCAGGTGGTCTCACCCAGGGCACCTGTCCAAGTGGTCTTACCCAGGGCACCCGCCTCCAGGTGGTCTCACCCAGGGCACCTGTCCAAGTGGTCTTACCCAGGGCACCTCTCCATGTGGTCTTACCCAGGGCACCCATCTCCAGGTGGTCTCACCCAGGGCACCCATCTCCAGGTGGTCTCACCCAGGGCACCCATCTCCAGGTGCTCTCAGCCAGGGCACCCATCTCCAGGTGGTCTCAGCCAGGGCACCCATCTCCAGGTGGTCTCACCCAGGGCACCCGCCCAGGTGGTCTCACCCAGGGCACCCTCCCAGGTGGTCTCACCCAGGGCACCCGCCTCCAGGTGGTCTCACCCAGGGCACCCGCCTCCAGATGGTCTTATCCAGGCCCTGCACACCCTCCCTCGTGCACTTCCACTGCAGGCTGCCTCCGGGATGGGCTGTGGGGATAATTTTTAGTGGGATGAAATAAACTAGAAATATCCATGTACTGGAATAGGACACGTCAAAGTGGGTCACATGTAGCTATATTGTTTCATAAAACTTTTATATAAGTGCTATGTTCATGTGTATACACTGAGTGGCCAGGATATTATGATCTCTGAACGCATACTAATCTGGCCACTCAGTGTGTGTGTGTGTGTGTGTGTGTGTGTGTGTGTGTATGCAAATTGCACAAATTCATGCACAAACTCACGTGCATGAATTCGTGCATGGGTGGGGTGCGGCCAGCCTGGCCAGGGGGAGGGGACATGGGTGGTTGGTCAGGCTGCCTGCTGGTCGAACTCCTGGTCGAGGGAACAATTTGTATATTAGCCTTTTATTATATAGGGTATACACTGAGTGGCCAGATTATTATGCATCCAGAGATCATAATAATCTGGCCACTCAGTGTATGTTTATGCATGTTCACGGCATGTTTGTAATGGGCCACAGTGTGAAAAAAGAAGACAACCATTACTGTAATCTGAGGTGCAACATTCTGACAGGCTCTGCTCCCAGCTCCCCTTCATTTCAGATTCCTTATTACTCTTTAGGTAAACTCTCATGTAGAAGCTCAGGAGCCATCAATAAAAGTGATGGAAAGCGTTTACTTTCTTTCTTTAAAATTTTTTTTATTGATTTCAGAGAGGAAGAGAGAGATAGAGACATCAATGTTGAGAGAGAATCAATAATTGGCTGCCTCCTGCAAGCCCCTCCCCCCTGGGGACTGAACCCGCAACCTGGGCATGTGCCATTGGCAAGAATCGAACTCAGGACCTTTCAGTCCACAGGCAACGCTCTATCCACTGAGCCAAACCAGTCAGGGCTTTACAAAAATGTTTCTAATAAAATGATCACTCTAGTAGGGGTACACGGTATTATTCATTGTTTCTATTTCTTTCTTAAAGATTAAGAATGCATTGAAAATATAAAACAAATATATAAAATTTAATGCATTATTTACCCAGTATTTTATAATGCCAACCTGTCATCTTTACTTTTTCTGTTTTTAAATATCTGTGTTGCTCGCAGAATGAGGCTAATCGAGTGTGCATGCCTGTACATCTGCACACAGGCACACATTTATTCTGTAAGATAAATTTCTAGAAGAATTTCTGGGTCAAAGGTAATATGCATTTAAGTTTTGATAGAAATTGCCAAGTTATCCTCTGGAGAGTTTACCAGTTTACACTTTGCAACAGTGTATGAGAGTGTCTATTCCTACATCTTTGTCATCTCCCTGTTAAATTATTTTACTTATTTTAACTTCTTTTCATGTCCATAAGCAAAGACGTGCATTTTTTCTCCATTTGAATTCTGCCACATCCAGTGCCCCTCGCTCCACCCGCCTGCCCCCTGATGCGTCGGTCTGGTCCACTCTTTAAGTCTCTGGATCTGTTTTGCTCATCGGGTTATTCTGTTCATTGGATGCCACAAGCTCCTCTGACTTTCCGCTTCCTCGGTCTTGGTGAATTGCCTCCAGCCTCAGTGACCCAGCGGACAGCGCGGGCTCCAGGGGTCGTGTCTAAATCCCAGGCAGGACACAGAGGGGACGATGGAGGCCACTGACTCATTCTGCTGGAAGAGCTCTCTGAAGCCCCGCGCTAACCCCTGCTCACACATCACTGTCCACCCTGCTTGTGAGCGGCGTCACAAAATGTGCTTTTAGCTGAACTCACCGCGACCCCAAATCAGCGCGGGGATCAGTGAGGAAGAAGGGACCGTGGCTGTAGCTAGAGAGGCCGCTGTCCCTGTTTGTCCCGGACCCCGGAGCTCCTTTCCCCCGGAGAGCAGAGTCTGTGAACAGAGCCTGTGGCAGGCAGAGGGGCCAGAGCAGGGCCTGGTGCCATGGCCAGGGAGGGCCTTCTCCTAAGGCCCAGCGGCACGTTTCTGCAGAGCTCCAGCAGGAGTCCTCCCCCCGTGCTCCCTCCCCCGGACCCCTCACACCCATTCCACAGAAAGGTCCGATTTCAGTTAGTCCTCGATACTGGATTTGCTCTTTCTTTTTTTTAAATTTAAATTTTTATTGTTGCAAGTATTACACGTCTCCTTTTCCCCCAGTGACCTCTCCCTGTCCGCCCCCGCCCCCCAACACATGCCCTCACCCCCTGCTGCTGCCTGTGTCCACTGGTTGATCTCTTACCTCCCCCGCTCTCCTCTCCCTTGCCTTGATATTGGATTTTTAAAAACGTTTGACGGTGTGTTCATATGGACTGATTACAGGCTGTTTGGGCCTGATGAGCTCTCACATCGGCCTGAGTTCTGTGATGACAGGAGCACAGCACATACTGTGGGGGAATTGAAATGACAAAACATTGCCTGAAAGGGTGGATTTACAAAGTCTCGAGAGAAGAGGACAGCCGTGGTCCCCTGGGTTTTGTTAGTGCCAGGGCGGCGTCTCTGCCGTCGGGCGGGAGGGAGGCTGTTGGGGCAACCCCGCCGGGACTGTGTGGGACGTCCCGTCTTCTGAGGACCCGGAGGGCACTGGCTGTGGCCAGTGCGATGGAAAAACAAAGTTTCAAATTTCATTTAATTTTAATTAATTTCCGCTGGGTTAGTCACCCGCGTGGCTGGTGACAGCTGAGCGCAGTCAGCATCGTTCCCCCGTTTCTTCCCAGACTTTCCGCTTTCTGCGTGCTGATGGCACAGCCCCTTCTGGTTCTCTGTGAGCTCCCGTCTCCTCCTCCTCCTTCTGCCCCCAAAACAGCCTCCCCCAGTGCTGGTGCCAGCCCCCTCCCCGCTCCCTGCACTCTCTCAGCCAGCCCAGCCAGCCTGCCCCCCCAGCCTGTGGAGTGACACCCACATTCCTCCAGCCTTTGCCCCTCTTTCTGTCCAGGCTGCCGGTCCCTCCCGGCCGGGAGCCCTCCCCGGGCATTCTGCAGTCAGTCACCTGAGGGTGACGGTGACCCTGACTGACACCCCACGATGTCCACATCCGCCTCCTCCCTCTGGCCCGGCTCTTCCCTCTGACGGCAGCTCCTTCTCCTCCCCTCTTCGCATCGCTGGTGCCGCGCCTGTCCTGTTGTCCCTCACTCCCTCTCTAGCTGTTGTCCTTCCTTCCCTCCCTCAGTGGAGTCTTGAGATTCCTCTTGCGTCCTCTGCTGCATTCCCAGGACCCTCCCTGTCTTCATGATTAAAAAAAGCAGTACATAATTATGACTGAACATTTCCGAGATCCAGATAAAGAGACGCCAGAAGAAAGAAAGGGAGAGACAAGGGAAGAAAGAGACAAACTGGCCATGATTCTCGCCGCCCGGACACGCGGTTAATTGGTGGTATGGCTTCCCACCTGGGACCCCTCACCTGGTGGCTGGGGCTGTGAGCCCCCCTTGTCCCCCACCCTAACCCATCGCTATTTCCCAGGCATGGTTCTGATCACGCCATCTCCCGTGCCACCCATAAACCCCCAGAGGCACCCGCTGTCCGTGGGATCATGTCCCACCCGCCAGGCCACCTCTGCTCCCTGGGGCCCAGCAGCCCCGTGGGAGGTGTCCCTGGCACATCCAGTGAGAACCCCACAGCGGGGCGTCCTGGTGTCAGCATGTTTGCCACTAGACGCCTATTGGTTTGGCTTAAACTTATTAAGCACCATTGTCTCCATTCTTTATTTTTAGAAAACAAAACTTCAAAATCATTGTCTTTTATTTTTAAATATATTTTTTATTGATGTCAGAGATGAAGGGGGAGAGAGAGAGAGAGAGAGAGAGAGAGAGAGAGAGAGAGAGAGAGAGAGAGAGAGAAATCAATGAGGAGAGAAAATCACGGATCGGCTGCTTCCTGCACACCCTCTACAACCGAAATGTGAGAGGCCACAGAGCTTTGCTCTCTCTCACATTTCGTGAGAGAAATCTTGACAGATTGAGCTCACAACCCAGGCCTGTGCCCTGACCAGGAATCAAACCGTGACCTCCTGGTTCCTAGGTTGATGCTCAACTACTGAGCCACCGGCAGGGTTTATTTTTAGACGATGGCAGACACATTTATCGTACTGGATTTCATGTCTTTCAGAATAAAAGCTGTTTTCTCCATTGTAGGAGCTGAGAGGGTTACTGTCTCCAGGGCCCTGTCCTTTTCTAGCTGCACAGCTCAGCACAGCTCAGCGCCAGGGGGTTATCCCGGGAGAGGGCTCTTCCCCCAGCTGAGCAATCCTCACCCTCTCTGCCTAAGACTCACCACTCTTGCTGAGTCTTGACACTGCAAATCAATGGACAGTGGATCAATAAGTATTGATCGCATGCCCCTGAGAAACAGCTTCCCTCATGGCCAGGCTCTGGGGCCGACCCGCAGCTCCCTCTGAGCAGGGCCATCACCGCTGCTCCTCGCCGAGGCCTCCCGGTGTGCGGGAGACTCCCGGGGGAGGAGGAGGATGGGGGAGAGGAGGATGTGGTCAGGTCCTGCTGGGTGGCCTGACATTTAACCTCGTGCTCACTGAGCACAGATCTGGCCCTTAATGAATTTCGTCCTTGGCTCTGTCTTATTTACCTTCGAGCAGCTGCCACCCGCCACCTCTGCCCCTGAGCCTGGGCCTTCTGCTCAGCCAGCCAGCCTTCCTCCTCCTCGCCGCCTGTCCTTGGAGCTGGCTGCCTCTCCCTCTGCACGCTGCTCTGTCCCCCCTCCTGCTCCCCAGGGAGCTGCCACCCATAATACCTTCAGCTGTGACCCCCCCGTCTCTGAATCCTTCTCTTTGGGGTGGGGGAGACTGTTTAAGACACTTATGACGTCCACAGTGGTGGCTCCCTCAGACTCTGACCAGGATCAGGGAACCCACGTTTGTCTGGCTCCCGCTGCGATGGACATCCCCAGGCCACAGCTCCTTTTCCGTGAGCGTGGAGAGGGGCCACAGAGCCCGGCCTCACACTCGGGAACCACCCTCACGCTCGGCTGCTGGGCCGCCGGCGTCACCAGGGGCCCGGGACTCAGCGCGAACAAATGGCTTAGGAGTTGGAGTCCAGGGGTTGAGTTCCCGTTGTGTTCCCGGATCTCAGGGGATCACAGGGATGGTTCTCAGAAACACCAGCTTATCTGCCCACCCTAGAGGGCCACCTTTTCTTTGGGGCCCTGCAGGCCATGTATTTTCTAAAGAAATGAGATTGTAGAGAGTGCTGGTTTTTACCCGCGTCATTTGCCTTGGCTTTTGTGAAGGGAGAGCTGGGAGGCAGTGGGGCACCCAGCTTCCTGTGCCTCGGTTTCCTCATCTGTGAAATCGAGATGATCATTGTACCCACACCCTGGGTCTTGTGAGGATGCAGTGAGTTTCTAACTATAAAGTGCTCAATAATGAGAGATTATTATTATAAATGAGAGGCCCAGTGCACGAAATTCGTGCACTTGGGGGGTGGTTCCCCAGCCTGGCCTGTGCCCTCTAACAGTGTGGGAGCCCCAAGATCGATCTCCTCAAAGAGGTAGGTCCCGCCCACCCATCTGGGGCTCCTCAACAGATTGCCCCAAAGAGGTAGGCCGGAGCCAGGGCCCCCACCCCTGGCATCGCTGCACAAAGCCGCCAGTCCTCGGCGAGCACACAGCTACAGGTCCCCGCCCACCCTCGTGTGCCCGCTGAGCACACAGCTTCCTGGTGGTGGGTTGTGAGGGCGTGAGGGCATCACAGTGTGAGGGCCTGACGACCACATAGGCTTGTAATAGTACAGATCTGTACATGTTAGCAGCTTTCATTTCCCGGCGAACACTGTCCCAGAAATAATGTGATGATGTTGCCAGTGCTAGAGATGCAAGCTCTCACACTCACCTAAACGACCTCTCACTCTGAAGAGGTTCCAAAAATACTTCGAGAACGATTGGTGATCTGAAACTTTTCCGTCGTAGCAGTGCCACCGCTCCCACCCTTTGCACCCGTCGTCACATGGAGCCATTCCTGCCACCCCCTCTGCCTCACGCCAGGCTGACTGCACCCAAGCAGCAGCTTGGCTGACCTCCCCAGTTGATTGTAGCGATTAAAAGCTGAGTGGGAATGAGGAGTGAAACTTACTGCTCTTAAAAAAATGTGTTTTTTATTGATGTCAGAGAGGAAGGGAGAGGGCGTGTGAGAGAAAGAGAAACGTCAATGATGAGAGAGAATCACCTATGGGCTGCCTCCTGCACACCCCACACTGGGGATGGAGCCGGCAACCTGGGCCTGTGGTCTGACCGGGAGTCGAACCCTGACCTCCTGGTTCATAGGTGGATGCTCAATCCCTGAGCCACGCCGGCCGGGTGAATCTTCCTTCTTACACCTCCCGTCTTGCAATTCTTGGAGACTAAAATATACGATTTCCTGGTGACGATAAAGTAGTTGAGGCCACAGAGCTTTGCTCTCTCTCACGTTTCAAAGGAGCACACGTTCTTCCGAAGGGCCTCCTTCTCTGAGGATCCTGACGCTCCTTGTCAGGTGCTGCCCAAGAGCAACACCAGGACCGTGCCTCCTGCGCCTGCAGCCAGAAAGGGAGAGGGCCTCGATGGCGACCGGCTGGGGAGGATAAACATTTCCGTTCCCCCCGCAGGAGACGGCTCGTGGAAGAGAGGGGACAAGCACGACTTTGAAGCTAAGCAGGCGTACTCGTCCCTCCAGACGGTCACTCTGCTGAGGACGGTGAAGCCCGAGTTTGAGAAGTTCTCCATGGAGGTGAAGAGCTCTGTGGAGAAACAAGGCCTCAACGAGGAGGATTACGTAAGTGCCCCACGGCGAGCTGAGCCGCTCGGCATTCTGGGGACAGGCCCCTGCTCACAGCAGAGGTGGCACAGGGTCCCGTCGGAGCTGCTCAGAGACGCCCAGGTCCATGTCTGCATGCCACTGTGCTTTCTCTGTGTGTGTTTCTTTTCTGGCCAGCTCTCCCAGCACCCCGAGCCTCCTGAGCACCCCGCCCTGCACTTACATTCCAGCTGCTGCAGAAAGGCAGTTGCTTTTCGTGGGCACTCGTGGCGGGCGAGCAGATGTGTGTAGACTCCCATCAGTTGGTCGGGAGGAGCGTGCTGGGGAGGAGGGGGACGAAGGTGCCGGAGCTTGCATGCCTGATTCTTCCCAAGCTCGGTGGCAGGGGGTATTTCGGGGTTGCGAGACTGCCTGTTGGCAGTGGGTCTTGGCTCTCTGGCGAGCCTCTTCTCTCTGTGGCCCCTTTGGCTGTAGGCTGCGTCCTCCCCAGGGTCCCAGAGCTTCCCACCCATTAGTGCTGTTGTGACTGAGGCATTTCCCAAGAGTGGACAGGGTCAGGAGGTGAGGCTGGGCTAGGGGTACACAGGAGGCTTGTCTCCTGGGTGGTGCCCCCTCACCTGGCGCCATTGCCCTGCTGTCTCGGGTGGGCTTTGCTGGGCACCCCTCCTGTCCCAGAGCCACTCCTGGGCGGAGCAGGGTGAGCAGCTGGCCCCAGGCAGATTCGGGAGGCGTGCTGTGTTTCAAACTGTCCACTCCACGAGTCCAGAGCAGAATAGAGCACCTTCTTAATTGTTAAAAAATTGGTCTAAATTTTCAATTACAGGCTGCAAAGTAATATTACAGAATTACTTTGTATTGGTCTCCAGTGTACAGCAGAGTGGTTAGATAATCGTATACTTTACAAACTGGCCCCCTGATATTTTCAGTATGCACCCAGTACCATACAGAGTTACCACAATATCATTGGCTGTATTCCCTATGGTGTACGTTACACCCTGATTATTCTGTGTCTATGAGTCTGCTTCTATTTTGTTTGTTTGTTTATTATGTTCATTAGATTTCATACGTAAGTGAAATCATACGGTATTGGTCTTTCTCTGACTGGCTTCTCTCACTTAGCATCATAATCCCTGTGACTATTTTGTAACCAATTTGTACTTCTCAATTTCTTCCCCTCTTTCACCGAGTCCCCTGGCCCCCTTCCCTCCAGTGATCACCAGCCTGGTCTCAGGAGCACCTCCTTAATGACCGATGTATGGCTTGGGTGGTCCCTGCCCAGGTGGATAGCAACCACTTCACAAGGGAAGGTCACTTCCAAGCAGGCCTCTCCCCGTTTCTCTCCTTGAGTACCACGGGGCTCAGGCCTTGGCCTTAGATAGACCTCCATCAGAGCCTGGCTCTAGCACTTCCTGTGTGAGCTGGGACAAACTACTTAGTCTCTCTGGTCCGAATTATTCCTCCCTGTTGGGAGGATTATAGATAATCTACTGGAAGCACTTAGCAGTATCCCTGCCAAAAGTTGGAGCTCAGTAAAAGATGCCTCTTTTATATTATTATTATAGTATTAGACCTGCCTCCCTAGGACTTGACCATCCAACAACACACAAAGGGTCTTATGACCATATTGACAAATGTTTTTCAAGCATGTCAAACTCATGGCCGGCGGGCCTCATGCCTCGTTCATTTAAACGACATCCTTGTGTAAGATGTTGCATATTATACATTCACTAGAGGCCTGGTGCATGGATTCATGCACATTGAATGGAAATTAATTAGAAGGAGCCAGTGGGGTGGGACTGGGTGAGTTGGGCGGACACACCCTGGAGCTAATCTCCCACAGTCCCACCCTGGCCGGCCACACCTGTGGTAGTGCTGGGGCTTGAAGGGCATCTTGGGGAGTGAGTGGGATCCCTCTGGCAGGTGAGGTCCCTTGGCCTGGCCTGTGGGATTTAGACCAAAACTGGGAGTCTGACATCCCCTGAGGGGTCCCAGAGTGTTAGAGGAAACTGAAAAGTTGCTATCACTCGGAAGTTCCTGCATTGAGCATCTGCCCCCTGGTGGTCATTGCACATCATAGCTAACGGCTGGTAGGCCAGTCACTTAGGCATACACACACACACACACACACACACACACACACACAATTTAAAATACCGTTTGTCTCTAAATCAGCACTGTCCAGGGAATATGCAACGTGAGCTGCCAGTGAGCCACATACGTAATTTAAAAGTTCCTAGTAGCCACGGTTAAAAGAATGAAAATAACCAGGTGAAATTAAATTTTTTAAAGTATTTTATTGATTTTTCACAGAGAGGAAAAGAGAGGGATAGAGTTAGAAACATTGATAAGAGAGACACATCAATCAGCTGCCTCCTGCACAGTAGTGTAGGTGCCTGCATCCAAGACATACCCTGGACTGGAATCGAATCTGGGACCCTTAAGTTCGCAGGCCCATACTCTAGCCACTGAACCAAACCGGTCAGGGCTGAAATTAATTTTAATAAGACATTTTACTTGGCTCATAAAAAAGATTATGTCAACAGTAATCAATGTAAAAATTATGAAGGAGATTGTATATATTTTTTTTAAAGGTTTTTTTTGTTTGTTTGTTTTTAAAATATATTTTATTGATATTTTACAGAGAGGAGGAAGGGAGAAAGATAGAGAGTTAGAAAACATCAATGAGAGAGAAACATCGACCAGCTGCCTCTTGCACACCCCCTATTGGGGATGTGCCCACAACCAATGTACATGCCCTTGACTGGAATCGAACCTGGGACCTTTCAGTCCCCAGACCGACGCTCTACCACTGAGCCAAACCAGTTTCGGCCGATTGTATATTGTTTTTAGCGTACAAAGTCTTTGAAGTCTGGTGTGTATCTCGCCCTTACGGCATACCTGCAGGTCAAGGGCTCGGGAAACACGAGGCTGGTGGCTGCCACACTGGACAGTGCTTTGGGAATTATGATGGAAACAGACCGGGAGGACTAGAGCTCACGTGTAAGGAACCCTATGGCAGTGTCATCACCCAGTCATTTGCCCCAAGAATGAGAGGGAACAGAGAGGGCTCCGAGCTTCCTTCAGCAGGCTGTCTACAGGGGCTGGGCATCTTTCACACCTGCCACTGGGTTACTTTCCTTTACCAGGTTTATATTAACCTTATAAATGGTGTCCTTTTTTTTTTTTTTTTTAATATATAGTTTATTGATTTTTTACAGAGAGAAAGAGAGAGGGATAGAGAGTTAGAAACATCGATGAGAGAATCATCGATCAGCTGCCTCTTGCACACCCCCTACTGGGGATGTGCCTGCAACCAAGGTACATGCCCCTGACGGGAATTGAACCCAGGACCTTTCAGTCCACAGGCCGAGGCTCTATCCACTGAGCCAAACCGGTTTCGGCAAATGGTGTTCTTTTTGCCTTCCTGAGGTTGTTGAAGTTCAAGTATTTCAGTATAGACTGACCGACATACTGATACTCATTGGGCAAAAAGTGGCCTTCCATCACATTACTGGGTCATCCTTTTTTGTTATTAATCTATATTCAGACAACTAAGTCTTATTTTAAGGGCAGTGCAAGAAAACTTTTCATTGGGAAGGTATTCCCACTACGAAGATCCATGATACATTCCAAACCAAGGGCATGAGGGATTGTTGGTAGTTGTAGATGACAGTACTGCTTCTCTCTCATGGTGGGATCATCTAAAATTGACTTTATAGATACAGAGAATGGTCATGTTAGGTGGGAATTGGAGCTCACTGCAATTACGTATTGCAGTGCCGACGGTGGGTGCGTCTGTCTGTCAGATCCATGCCTGATTCCTCAGGCTCCTGACATGCCAGCTGCAGACGTATGTCAGGTGAGTGTCCATGGTGATTGTGGTGTCCACAGTGGGAGCGGGAGACCAGGGCGCCCAAAAACTGGGACCCACGGGCCACACCTGGTCACGCACGCAGATGCCAAACAAGAGCAGCGAGACGTGGTGGTCTTCATTCCAAGGCTCAGCTCCTTTCTGGGCCTGTCTGCCTCTGATTTGTGCTCCTCTGCTTCTTAGAACTTTGGTTTGGGACACTCACCATGGGCTCCTCAGCTCCTGCTCTGGATCCTACACCCAGAAACGTCCATAGACTCTCCAGTTAGTTTCCCAATTTACCACACAGTTTCTAAACCATCAGTTGGCCTGTGAGGAAGGACACATTTGTGTGTGTGTATGTGTTTTAATATATTTTATTGATTTTTTACAGAGAGGAAGAGAGAGGGATAGAGAGTTAGAAACATCGAGGAGAGAGAATCATTGATCAGCTGCCTCTTGCACACCCCACGCTGGGGATGTGCCCGCAATCAAGGTACATGCCCTTGACTGGAATCGAACCTGGGACCTTTCAGTCTGCAGGCTGACGCTCTATCCACTGAGCCAAACCGGTTTCGGCGTGTGTGTGTGTGTGTGTGTGTGTGTGTGTGTGTGTGTGCGCGCGTGCGCGCGCGTATTAAATTCTTCTAAGTATGCTTAATTAAGAGGTTACATAAGTATATTACATGAACTGAAGTATTATAATAACAGCTTACTTTTATTGGCTGCTTCCCACGAGCTGTGCAGGCAGGCCGGGAACACAGAATAAACTCGGACGGGCCTGGCGGGGATCCCGAGGTAGCACTGACTGTTAGCAGTGAGGTGGGCATCCTCGCACCGTTCTCAGATTTCCCTTGAAGGGCTTCACAGATCTCACACCTGTTCGTCTCTCCACGGAAGCTCGATGCTTCCTGAGGGGTTTGGGGAGAACCTTTATAAGGTTAGGGAAGTTCCCTTTGATTCCTTGTTGGTGAGATTCTGTTTAGTCAGAATGACACCATTTTTTAGGATAAATAAAAGCAAAACACAACAAACACCACAATTTTTATAAAGTAGGTTGAGGGAAGACGTTGAACACAGGACTTTATTGCAGGTTATACATTAAATTCTAACCCTGACTCTGTCATACATGTTAGTATCACAGTCGTCATATTAGCATGTTGGTGGCGTGTGATCTCCTCAAAATGCAAAAATTTAACATTTTTTATAAGGCTCTATTGAAACATTGGAAAGATGGAGTGGCTATGATTTTTAAAATGAATTATTATTCTATGTTTTAAACTTACTAAATTTTGATGCTTAACAAAATATTGTTTCCAGAAAGTTGATTTCCTCTCCTATCCCTTGCTTCCTCTCTCCTCATTCTATATCCACCTCTTGCCCTTTTCAGTATCGACTTTTTATTTGAGCCAATTGGATATTTACATGCAGTTTTAAGATGCAATACAGCGATCACTTGTATACATGCCCAGTTTCCCCCGATGGTAACGTTTTGGAAAATTACACATAAAATCACAGATGGATATTGACACTGATACAATGCACTGATTTTAGATTTCCTCAGTTTCATTTGTACGTGTGTGTGTGTGTGTGTGTGTGTCCGTGTGTTAAGGTCTATGCAATTTTATCATCTGTGTAGGATGGGGTATTTGAATTTTATCAAATACCTTTTCTATATCTATTGAGATAATCAAATGCTTTTTTCTTTATTCTGTTAGAGCATAACTGGTTGTATTACTAGGTTCCCCCTACCCCAGTTTTATTGAGGTATAATTGACATATAACATTGTGTAAGTTTAAGGTGTATAACATAATACTTTATGTGAAGTGATTGCTACAATTACTTCAGTGAACATCCATCACCTCATTTGGCCACAAACATTTTTTTCTTGTGACGGAACATCTAAGATCTTTCCTCTCAGCAGCTTTCCAGTGTCTGCTTCCGTGCTCTCCGTGGCCACATGCTGTAGATTTTGCCCCCAGAACTTGTTCATCTCCTAGATGTAAGTCTGTGCCTTCTGGTCACCGGCATTGCTAGGTATTTCTAGTTTTAACACTCGCTGCACTCCTGGAATGACTCTGGTCTCGCTGTGCCTCAGGGCAGCGAATGTCTCTGTTTCCCGGGCCGCCCGTTGGAGGACACAGTCATGGCTGAACCTACCCACGCTGGCCTGGGCGGCGTCTCGCAGGCCGGGCTGTCTCAGAGGCTGGTGCTGCCACTTCAGCGTCTCTGGGCCAGACATTCACACCGGGGTCACTCACCTCTGGGGCTGTGGGCGTTGGTACCCCGTCATGGTCTAGGTTTGGGACTTGTGTCTCCTGACCATTGCTCCCCCATTTCCCTGGGGATTTGATAACATTTCAGAAGCACCTCTGTCCTCCCGCCAGCAAACTGGGGGTGAGGGTGGGGGGAGGGCACCGGTTCCGTTCTGACACGTTGTGTTTTAGCAGGCCCCGTGGGCACCTCTGGAGGCAGCAGAGCCCAGTGGTTAAGCATGCAGGCCTGGGCTTCATCCCCGGCTCTGCCTCTTTCTATCCTTATCTGGGGCACATTTCCGAAATTTCGTGCCCTGACCATAAAATGGGTGATAGTGGTTACACTGAGAAGGCTGTTGAGAACACGAGAACTGTGTACACAGATAGTATCTAACACAACGCCAGGCTCCCAGGAAGCATCCCACAGAGGGTAGTGAGGATCCTTTACTTTTGTTGCTTACGTTCAGATCAGGGGACTAGTAGCTGGTGCATGAAGATCCTCTGGGCCAGTGTCAGCAAACTCATTGGTCAGCAGAGCCAAATACCAACAGCACAACGATTGACATTTCTTTGGAGAGTCACATTTTTTAAACTTAAACTTCTTCTAACGCCACTTCTTCAACATAGACTCACCCAGGCTGTGGTATTTTGTGGAAGAGCCACACTCCAGGGGCCAAAGAGCCGCAGTTTGCCGACTACGGCTCTGGGGCACCGTCAGAAAGCTGAAGTTGGAATCCAAGATCCCCCGGCGCCCTGGGTTGCTCAGGGTGTCTCTGACGGTGTTTGCTGAGCGCCTGGCCGGCGTCTCTGTGTTGGGTGGCCCGCGGGTGCAGTGGCTGTCCCTCAGGGTGTCTCCGGGGAGGCGACTGGCCCTGCCCAGCTGGCGGCTCCAGTGCTAGGCACGCTGTTTGGTTTTAGAATGCACAGCGGGGCGGCCAAGCTGGGATTAGGTGCACCCCCGACTCCTGGCTCGGAGACACTTTTTCCACTCCATCAGCCTGGCCCTCTAAGAATGGTGTGCCCGACGTGGGGGTGCACCCATGACCCGGAGATCGAGTGTCTCGGGCCCCGCAGTGAGCCTGGCGGCGCCAGGGCTGAGGGATGTCCTCCCTCTCTCTGTGCCCCGCCTGCCAGAGGGCACACGCGGGACCAGGGCTGCGAGGACGCTGTCTCCTCTGCGTCCCCTCCTGACGGTCACCTCTCGTGTCCTCGCCCGGCAGAGGCTGCCACGGAGTGCTCCCGGGAGCGCGGCTGTGTGCTTGACCCTGGACCCCACGGTGGCTGGGAGCCTCATGGGCTGGGAGCCTCATGACCTTAGATACGTAAGCAGGCGCGTGAATGCCCACGGCCGGGAGCTCCAGGCCCGTGGATCCCTCCAGCAGAGACACAGCCGTCACGCTGGCACTCCCAGAGGTCTGGGCCGGGGCCCTCGTGGCCGACCAGCTGTGGCGTGTGCGTGGAAATATCCCCGACCCCAGAGCAATGACAGTAAACACGGGGAGTGGCTCACTGCAGTAGGAAGCCACTTCCAAATTCACCCAGGTTTCCATGACCTCTTTCAGCGGATGAGGCTTCTTTAAAAAAAAAAAATATTTTTTATTGTTGATGTCACTACAGATGTCTCCCATTTCCCCTCGTTTACCTCCCTCCTCCCGCCCCTGCCCGCCTCTCCTGGGTCTTCACCACCCTCTCGCCCGTGTCCGTGGGCTCTGCATACGAGTTCTTTGGTTTCTCTCCTCTCGTCCCCCAAACCCCACATCAGGGTACGTCAGTACGTCCCATCCTCCCTGCGTTGGGTCTTACTGTGCTGGTCAGGAGGGTTTCTTGGCTAGGTGCAGGAATTCTTCGGAACAGTGCCCACCGTGCTGTGCGTGAGGGCTCCTGTGTCTGTCTCTGGAGAGAGGAGCCACAGCCTCTTCTGATTCCGTGTCCGGAGAGGAATGAATCCACGTGCCGTCTGCTCAGACGTGCTCTCCAGCCCGGTTTGTTCACATGGATAGGCTACACCCGTGATCGGCAAACTCATCAGTCCACAGAGCCAAACATCAACAGCCGCATGTGGTTCGATAGCCGCAGTTTGCCGATCACAGGATTTGTGCATGCAAGTCTGCACCTGAAGATCAGGTTTATATTTTGTTGATGGCGTAGCTGGGTATAAAAGTTTTAGTGTGACGGTGATGCTCCCTCAGGATTGCGATGTTACTGCTGCATTGTTTGCAGCGGTTGGTGTTGCCATCCTGACTAGTCATGTCTCCTGTGCTGCTTTCTTTTTGTCTGTCTCTATAAGCCTTCGGTGTTTCCTCTGCATTGCCGAAGGTAGCGGGCAGGAACGAAGAGTGTACACCAGGCAATTCAGCAGAAGGAATTTACAAGGAGAGACTAACTTTAAGGTGTAGGAAGAGTTGAAATGCCAAATAGGAGAGGAGGGCGAGCCAGAGATTAGCACAAAGCGACGACCCCCTCCCTCCCCCCCGAAGCTAGAAGGACCAGGGAAGAGAGCGTTTCCCCAGCATCCGAGAGGGAGAGCTCTCACGGCAGCTGAAGCACCGAGGAAAGAGCCTCAGCCAACAGCATCGCTGCAGAGGCAAAGGCAGTCCGGGAGGCGCTGTGGGGAGAGGCGAGGAAGGCAGAGCTCCCGGCGCTGGGCCTGGCCATCACAGGGGACATGGGCTGAGAATGCTGGGCTGGGTCCCTCTGCTCGTAGCGCTTCCTCTGTTGTAAAACCCAAGATCTGGGCCGCCACCTCCAGCGGCTTTCACATCCCCAGGTTTCTGTTACTGGCTGAAAGGATCTTTCTAACTTTCTTTAGTCTTTTTTCTTTCTAAATATATCTTTATTGATGTCAGAGAGAAAGGGAGAGGGAGAGAGAGAAACATCGGTGATGAGAGAATTGTTGATCGGCTGCTTCTTGCATAACCCCACTGGGATCCAGCCCACAACCCAGGCCCGTGCCCTGACCAGGAATCCAACTGTGACCTCCTGGTTCCTAGGTTGACGCTCAGCCACTGAGCCGCACTGGCCGGGCTCTAACTTCAGTCTTCACTTAGAGGCTGCGTTTCCTGGTCACTGTCTGGGTAAGGGTTTTGCTTCTCACAAGGAAACAATCATCACCTCCTCCCTCCTCTCCGCCCTCTTCATTTTAGGGCAGTTTTATTCCAGAAAGGCAGTCTGCTGCTGGTGACATTTCACCAGAACACTCGCTTGGACATTTTCATGACTCCAGCACCCTAAAAGACAAAGGACGGCCTTTGCTTCAGCCCCGAACCGCCGCCCCCCATGGCGTGCGGCTGTCTGCGGGTGCGAGCTCCCCTCGGGGCGGCCCAGTCAGGAGTCCCGTGTTTCCTGTCCCGTGTGCATGGCGAGGTTACAGCTGCAGACACAGAGTTAGAGCCAGTTCTTGGGAGTGGGTCCCAAGTGTTTTCCGTTTCTATTTAGTATTTTTCCCATTAACCCCAGAGGCGGCCTTTTGTTGTTCTTGTTGTCCGAGGAAGGTGTTTTCATCACAAAGAGTGTGCAGAGCCCGTTTTTTAAAACGAAATAATGCGCATCCTGAAAGCTCTCGCTTCCCCATGGGGCTTCGTGCTTCTTAATGCGACCTCTGTTCCGGGCGGGGCAGGACCTGCCAGGCTGTTTTCGTTTCTGACCAGGTATTCTGAGCCGGCGGCGATTTTATAGCCTTGGCTGTTTGCTCGCCTGAGGTTAGCCGGCCACCCATAGCTTGTTTGTTCTCCTTATTTAAAAGCTGAGAATTGAACCAATTAAACACATATCCCAGCGGCGTTGGAGCACAGGAGCATTGTTGGGGAGGCGGGATGTCCGAGGGGGCCGCCCTCCTGCCCAGGTCTCAGTCTGTCTGCCCTGGGTGCGAGCCGGGAGCCCCGGGGCCAGCGCTGCCGGAGGCCAAGGCCAAGGTGTTTGCACAGAGCCGGGGCTTAATAAATCATTGTTTAGATAGGCCAGACATTACACTCTGGAAAGTCCGAGGCCTTGCAAAACAACGCTCTCATTTCCTGCGACGAGGGGCGGCTGTCTGCACCGGCCGGCCGTGTTTGCCGCCGCGGCCTCACAGAAGCCGGGCGGGAGGTGCCATCGGATCATCAATAACATCTGGGCCAGACGCGTCACGCCCCTCTTGTCTTACCTAATATCATGTCACCGGAGCTGTGTGCTCTTTCCGAACTTTTGAAACGTTAGCCATTCACCAAAGCCAAGGAAAGGGGAGGATTGCAGTCCACAAAGGCCCGGTCTGCCCCGCCCCTGTGAGGCCGTGCACAGGCGGGCTTTGTGTCCGCGCAGCGCCCTCTGAATAGGAGACCCCCTCCTCGGCCACCCCCCTCCTCTGCGCTCACCCCCTTTCTTTAAGCCAGCCAGAGGGTAATTTGTCCAAATGAAAAGGCCCTTTCAGGCACGGGAGGGCTTTGCTAATTGTATCTGAAAGAATAAAAGCAAACCGCACGTTGGCGCTGAACACCAGGAGAATGGCGCGTTCCCATGCCAACGGATTAATCCGATTAGCTTTATGAGGAGCAGGCCGTCCGGTAGCCGTCGGGTAGTCCGCACTGCCCGAGGGTGACTCATTAGGAGCCAGGCCTTTGGCCTCGCCGAGGAGCCGTCCCGGGGCTTTCAGGAGGCACGGATATGAGGATGTGCTGAAACCTGAGCAAAGCACACCCCTTCCTCTTCCCGAAGCGAAAGAGAAAGCTGCTCTCAGGCTGCTCGCTCCCGTGACGCTGGAACGCGGAGCGGACCGGGCATCCCCGAGGAGAGCTTCTCCGTTGGGATGTACCGTATTTTTCGGACCATAAGACGCACTTTTTTCCCCCCAGAAGTGGGGGGAAAAAGTCCCTGCGTCTTATGGTCCAAATATAGCCTACACATATACTTTAAAAAAAAAGTTTTTTTACTTGCCCGGCTCTGTGTGGTCTCTGTGTGCTTGCCCGGCTCTAAAATGGTTCTAAATGCTGCTGTTTACTTTACAGGGTTGATTACATGTGTTTATGACTGTGATGTTGGGTTTTAATGCACATAAAATATTTTAGGACACTATTTGTTTCAGAATCTTTTTTTTCTTCATTTCCCTTCTCAAAAAACTGGTGCGTCTTATGGTCCGGAGCGTCTTATGGTCTGAAAAATACGGTACATCTGCTTCCATTTGCACGTGACCGTGACCTCCACCCCACGGCCGGCGTGGATGGATTCGCTGCAGGAACACGTGGGCCTGGCCGTGACCTGGAAGTGCTCCAGGGAGAGCCAGGAGCCTGGGAACAAGGACCCTTCCCAACCATAGGCTCCGCTCTGCCCCTTTGACAGACAGTCCTGTGCTTCCCCCCCCCCCCCCCCCCCCCGTGTTTGGGGACGTGATCGCAGCCAGTGGTACTGTACTCAGATGAGCAGCGGGGGAATGCACTTCACCGTGGAAAGGCTAAGTGCACCCCCCGCAGCACCCCCGCCCCCCGAGTGGAAGGGCATTTCAGCACCCTCAGCCATGGAAACACAGGCGAACTCCTTAGGACAGACGGGTCACCGCACACACGGGCTGCAGGCCCATCGGCAGGTGCGGCTGCGGAAGGAGCACGCGTGTACTCACAGGCGTGAGTGGAGAAGCTGGAGGCACGGCTCTGGAGGGCGAGCTCCCAGATTCCTCTTGTGTTTCCTGCCTTTCCCCCTCGCCCAGGCCTCTGTGCTCCTGGGCCGCGGGGGCCCAGCACCCCCCTTCTCCTCGGGGAGGCATTCGTGCACACAGAGCTGTGGGCTCCGCAGGCTGGCTTCGCCTCACAGTGCGTTTCCAGGAGGAGCCTGGACCAGAAAGGCTGAAGGTAAACAGATCTAAAGGAGCCGTTCTTCTGTTGGGGGAGGAGACAGAGTGTCTCAAACGCCAGGATTTACCTTCTTTTAATATTTTAACATTTTCCTTGGTTTCAGAGTGGAAGGGAGAGGGGGAGAGAGAGAGAGAGAGAAACATTGACGACCAGAGAGAATCATTGATCGGCTGCCTCCCGCATGCCCCACTCTGGGGATCAAGCCCGCCACCCGGGTCTGGGCCCGGACCGGGAATCGAACCTCAGGCTGATGCTCCACCGCTGAGCCAGGCCTGCGGGCAGGGTGTGTGCTTCCCCAGGCGGGCTCTGCCCGGAACGGTTCCGGTTCCGTAGGCCGCCCCCGGGCTGGAGCAGCGTGGCGCTCCCAGAACAGAGCTCCCTGACGTGAAGGCCTGCATTTCACCACCAGAAGGACGCTGCCTTGCACAGAATTCAACAGGCCCCAGCGGGGGCGCCCGTGTGTGCGCGGCCTTCCAGCTGGGAAGAGGGGAGGCCAGCCGGCCCTTGCCAGCTCGCCAGCCACCGCACTCACAGAGGGCCCCGGTGTGTGATGATGACAGCAGCCAGAGGGTTAAAAAAAAAAAAAAAAAAAAAAAAAAAAAAAAAATATATATATATATATATATATATATATATATATATATAAATAATTGATTTTTTACAGAGAGGAAGAGAGAGGGATAGAGAGTTAGAAACATTAATGAGAGAGAAACATCGACCAGCTGCCTCCTGCACAACCCCCCCCCCCCCCCCCCCCACACACACAACCAAGGTACATGCCCTTGACCAGAATTGAACCCGGGGCCCTTGAGACGCTCTATCCACCAAACCTGTTTTGGCAGCCACAGGAGTTTCGCGTCCCAGGGCAGAGTGCTGGTTCCTGAGGCCTGGCCGCGAAGGCTGCTGTCCGTGTGGGTGGACGTGGTGAGGTGCCCGAGGCAGCCGTTCAATAAATAGTAACGGATGGGCATTAAGACGGTCGGCGACCCCGGGGCTTGCCAGCGTCTGTGAAACGGAGAAAACCGCACCGCGCTGCTCTCGGAGGCCATGAGAAAGGACTGTAACGGGGTTTATAAGCGCGCGCTGGGAGCGGCCGTGTCCAAGGAAAACAGTGGCCCCCAGCGGAGCGGAGCGCCCCGGGCTGCCCCAGGCACAGCAGCGGCGCTCAGCGGCGTCCCTGCCGGGCTCCGGGCGGTGGGCACAGGAGAGAGCGGGCACAGTGTGCTGCTGGGGACTCGGCCCCCGTCCCAGGAAGCAAATCTGAAAGTAGCTCAGGCCGTGGGGAGTTATTTTGGGTTAGTCTTTGTCTTCTGCTCTTTCCCCACTCCTCGAGTGAAATTGGCTTCATTTTGCAAAGTTCTAAAAAGCTCCCGCCCACAGGCTATGATACAAAGGCAGGGAGGAGGTGAGCAGAGGATTTTTTAAAAAATTCATTATAAACCTAAAATTTCCTTTGCCCAGTTACCTTATGTGGGATGACGACCAGGTCCCCGGAATCAGCCGTGTTTCTACCCTATCCTGTGGATCGTGAAGAGCTTGAATCCATTAGGAAGCAAACAGCCTTGCATGGGATTGCACCCAAATTTGCCCACGGCTGCCCTACAAATTGCATCCATTTTGATTTCAGGCCATTTTTTCTTTTCTGCGCTCAGCAGCGACGTATTGTATATTTACGGTAACCACATGTCCAGGGATTTCTTGGGTGGAAAGACAGCAGACAAGTCCCGTACCCACTAAGTGCATGCGGGTCTGTGTTGACTCCTTGACCCCGAGGGTTGCCATGCAGATGGCAAAGCCCGCAGATGGCTGTGGGTCAGAGCTGTACCATGCCTCCCTGCATCCACCGGGTCCCTCCTCTGGGCCAGGCGTGGTGCCAGGCCCTGCGAGGAGCATTCACACCCGGCGGGTGTCTCTAGAAGGCTGGGTAAGAAGAGACGGGTACAGAAGAGCCTCCTACATAAGAGGGAAGGCAAGCTTGGCTGAAGGGCTGCATGAGGCCCGTTCAGGACTAGTGGAACTGCCTAGCTTGAAGGCGGTGTGTGTGTGTGTGTATAAATAGTTGGGTGTGTGTGTGTAGATGAATAGTTGGGTGTGTGTGTGTAGATGAATAGTTGGGGGTATGTGAGTGTTTGTGTGTGTGTGTGTAGATGAGTAATTGGGTGTGTGTGTGTGTGTGTGTGTGTATGAATAGTTGGGTGTGTGTGTGTGTGTGTGTAGATGAATAGTTGGGTGTGTGTGTGTGTGTGTGTGTGTGTGTGTGTAGATGAGTAATTGGGTGTGTGTGTGTGTGTGTAGATGAATAGTTGGGGGTGTGTGTGTGTGTAGATGAATAGTTGGATTGTGTGTGTGTGTGTGTGTGTGTGTGTAGATGAGTAGTTGGGAAAGGTCCCCCTCTTTTTGGCAATCTGCGTCTCCAAGCTCTCTGCCTACACTGCTCGTCTTCCCGTGCGACTCCTCTCCTCCACGTGCTTGGCAAACATTAGTGTTTCCCAAGCTTCTTCCCTTGGCCCTCTTCTCTCCAAACATGTTTCTGGGCAGCATGTCCACCGGCCTGGGTGGGATTTTCATCCCTGTGCGGGTTACACTTACACCTGTATCTCTGACTCCAAGCTCTCTGAGGGGCAGGCCCCCGCTCCCAAGTCCTGCTGGCCTCTCTGCCAGAATAATGCCGTGCCTACCCCGTCTCACCTGCCCGCTGACCTGCTCCGTTCTGAGCTCTCGGGAGCAGAGAGAGGAATCAGGAGGATGGAAGTCTGAGCTCAGAGGACTTGCTCTGCACACGGACGTGGGAAGTAGGAGATGGGCGTCCAACGGTTTTCAAGGGATGTGACAGGAGAGCAGCTTCCGTGCTGATAAGGTCAAGGGTCTCATTGCTCAGAGGTTGGTCTGCGGACCAGAGGAACCTTGGTGCTCCACACCTACTGAGGCAGACTCTGCATTTGAATGAGTTTCCAGGTGAGTGTATGGTCCAGGGCAGTGGAGCGCGGACCACTGGTGGTCCTTGAGGTCTGAAAGATTGGTGACCGCTGGTCTAGGGCAGTGGTCGGCAAACTCATTAGTCCACAGAGCCAAATACCAACAGTACAACGATTGAAATTTCTTTTGGGAGCCAAAATTTTTAAACTTCTTCTAATACTACTTCTTCAAAATAGACTTGCCTAGGCCGTGATATTTTGTAGAAGAGCCACATTTGAGGGGCCAAAGAGCCGCATGTGGCTCTCGAGCTGCAGTTTGCTGACCATGGGTCTAGAGAATGTGTAGGAGAGGGTGAGTTGATGAAACGGAGTGGAGATGAAGTTTATCAAACAGCGGTGGTCAGAGAACTAGAGGCTGTGGTGCCGAATGAACGGACGGGGACATTGGACGGACAGGGACGTGGGAATGGCCCGGTGTGGATGCAATAATGAGGCTGGAGGGGAAAAATGTGAGTGACTGCCAACCTCCTTAATGCCTTCTCTGTGCCCTGGGGGCGAGGGAGGGCCGGTGCAGGAGACGACAGTGATATTTGACAGGATTTTTGACGTCTTAGCTCCGTGAGAACAGAGTTTCTGACTAGGATTTTTCCATATTTCAGCTTTTAAAAAAATATAGCAGGTTTTCAAATAGTGACACTATGAGAGGTAGGCTCCAGGAGATTAACCTGCCCCTTCCTTTTCCCTCCTCCGTCCTCCCTTCCCCCGATTTTACGTCAATTTACAATGAAAAATAAACAACATCCCTGGAGCTGACTTGAACAACCTGGTATCCAATACCCTCTTTTTCTTTCCTCCGATCCTATTTTCCTGACAGTCAGTTAGCACTGTGTTTGCCAGGGCAGGCTCTCTCATCCTTTCCTTCCTCCTGATAGGCAGATAGCATCTTGGCCGTCAGGCATGGCAGAGATGTCTTATTAAGTCTGGAAATAGGAGGCTGTTCATCTCCGTTCACTAACCCTGGGTGAGTTTGGTCTTCAGGGAGTTGCCGGGCTTGAGGATCACAGGAACGCTGTGGGCGCGTCCGCTGGCAGCTCTGTCTTCGCTCTCAGTGCGCTGAATGGGCCAGATGAGTGTGTGGCTCCGCTCTCCCGCTCACACAACACGCTGGCCGGCCTGTATGAGCTCCAGATTCCCTTCACATCGTAAATTGTTGCGTTTCTGCCATTCTTCGGGGCTATTTCGAAATGCTTAGGAGGTTAAAAGAATGCATCTCCCTAAGACATGTACCCCTGGTCTCTCTTGTGCTGTGGCAAGTACATTTATTAAGCTCAGTGTTATTCAACCTTTAAAATATTGGGACTAAGCCAAAACCCGTGTGGCTCAGTGGATAGAGCGCCGGCCTGCGGACTGAAGGGTCCCAGGTTCGATTCCGGTCAAGGGCATGTGCCTTGATTGTGGGCACATCCCCAGTGGGGGGTGTGCAGTAGGCAGCTGATGAATGTTTCTCTCTCATCGATGTTTCTAACTCTCTATCCCTCTCTCTTCCTCTCTGTAAAAAATCAATAAAATATATTAAAAAAATAAAATATTGGGACCAACTCCACTATAGTCCTGCTACATCTGCATCTAGAACACTCTGCCTGGTTTTGGTAATGTTCTTAAGAGAAACCAGTCTCCTCACATTAGTAGAGGACGTTAGCCCTAAACATTAAAGAAAGAAAGAAAAAAAAGAGAAAGAAATGTAGTTCCTTTCAATTGCCCAAGGGGATGAAACAATTTTCTTGTGAAATAGACTTAAAAAGATCAGTCTCTTCAAAAATGTCTAAGATGTGGCATGATCCAACCTGTGAAGACCAGGGGGCTTTTCTTGCGATGTGAAGACTTAACTGAATGCTCAGGCCGTCGAACTGAGGGGACACCGTCAGGATAATTACAAGGAATGCCCGTATTCCCGGCAGTTAGCGGGCATGTGAAACTCATTACTTGCACATACGTGGGCTCCAGGATGATTGAGATCAGCTCATCGCGACGGGGCCCACATGGGATGAGGATTGTGTTGATCACTTGTTGTGTTGCCTTATTCTTTGAGGTTGATATCTTTTAATGTCTTTTTCTAAAAAGTCTTTTTAAAGAATAATTATTGGTTTGAAAAGAAAAAAATGATAGAAAACACAAAACTGGACAAAACATGAATGCTGAGCCTATGTATTTTCATATCTTCCAATAGCACCAACTGTGGAAAGGTTCCCAGAATTTTTCCAGGTTTTGCTTATTCATGTAGGGAATTGATTAATAAAGAAAACATTTTATTATGGGAATTTAAAAAAATATACAAAACTAGTGAGTGCAATGTACTGTACCTCCATGTCCCCATCACTCAGCTTCAACCATTTTCAGCTCAGTCTGACCTTATCTAAACCTTTTCACCACCATTCCCCACCCCGATAATTCTGAAGCAAACCTCAGGCACCCCCATTTCCTCTGTAAATATTGTAATATGTATCTAACAGGTAAGGCTCTTTATTATTTTATTAAAGTAAAGTTTATGTGTCTCGACTAACATGAGTAATGCTGCAGTGAACATCGGGTGCAGATATTTCCTTGAGATTCTGATTTCATTTAAAAAATATATTTTATTGATTTTTTACAGGCAGGAAGGGAGAGGGATAGAGAGCTAGAAACACAAGTTTTCATTTTTCTCTACATTTTCACCAACACTTGTCACCTCTTTAAAAAAATAATGTGCATTGATATCTCATTATGGTTTTGACTTACATTTTGCTGATGATTAGTGACATTGAACAGTGTTTTCAGGCATCTGTTTATCATCTGGTTCTTTGCTAATTTTGTTAATCAGATTGTTTTTACGTTTGCTATTAAGTTGCATGAGTTTCTTCTATATTTTAGATATTAAACCCCTTATCAGATACAAGGTTTGCAAATATTTTCTCCCATTCCATAGATTGCTTCTCATTTTGTTGGTGGGTGCCTTGCTGTGCAGAAGCTTTTTAGTTTGATATAGTCTCTCGCTTATTTTTGCTTTCATTGCTTGTGCTATTGGTGCCATTTCCAAAAAATCTATTGCCACGAGCAATATCAAGGGCCTTTCCCCCTGTCTCCCCCCTCAATAGTTTTCTGGTTTCTTACATTTCTCTAAGTGTTTAATCCATTTTGAGTTAATTTTTGTGAGTGGTATAAGATAGGTGTTCAGTTTCATTCTTTTGCATGGGGCTACCCAGTTTTCCCAGTACCATTTGTTTAAGAGACTATCCTTTCTCCATTGCGTATTTTTTGGTTTCCTTGTAAAAAATTAGGTGACCATATCTGTGTGGGCTTATTTCTTGGCTCTTGATTCTGTTCTATTGATCTACTTACCTGTTTCTATGCCAGCATCATACTGTTTTGATTACTATAGCTTCGTAATCTAGTTTGAAATCTGGAAGTGTGATGCCTTCAACTTTGTTTTTCTTTCTCAGTATTGTTTTGGCTATTCAGGGTCTTTCGTGGTCCCATACAAATCTTAGATTGTTTTCCTTGTTTTCTTTCTGTGAATAAGACCACTGGAATTTTGATAGGAATTGCATTGAATCTCTGGATTGTTTGAGGTAGTATTAGTATCGTAACAATATTAATTCTCCTAATCCAAGAACATGTGATTTTAAAAAATTTATTTGTGTCTTCAATTTCTCTCATCAATGCCTTATCATATTCAGTGTACACCTCTTTTGTTAAATTTATTCCTAAGTATTTTATTGTTTTTGATGTAACCACTCCTTATCACTGTTATTATATTTGCTTTACTCATTTTTGAATTCATTCTTGAGTGGAATCATGCAGTATTGCGTCTGGCTTCTTTCACTCCATGTACTGCTTTTGTGATTTTGCATGGTATTTCATGTATTAATACTTATTTTCCTCTCTTTTTAAGTTGCTGAGTAATATTTTATTGTATAAACATAAGTATAATTTGCTTACTTATTCTGTATCGATGGACTTCTTCCTCCCCAGTTTGGGACTATTATGACTACAGCTGCAATAAGCATTCTGGCCTAAGTCTTAGAGTGGACATGTATTTTCATTTTTCTCGTTTGCATGAATACCTAGGAGTAGCATCGCGGGACATAGCACAGATGTGTGCTTTAGAAGAAATTGCCAACGCAGTATTGCTTCACATTCCCACCAGCAGTGTTTGTTGTGGATGATATTTTGTAGAGATTGTATTTAGTTCTGTTCCTCTGAAGAGGAAATTTTGTGCTAGCAGGCAGTTTGACTGATTAACCACTTTGAAGTTTGGGAAGCGTGCTTTGTTTTGTTTTTTAAAGAAGAAAGTGGTCCTGTTTTGGTTTGTTTTTAGCCTTCGTCTTTGGACAAAGTGTTTACTTCAAAGGTGTAGCCCCTAGAGAGTCTTACTGGGAAGCCTGAGCTATTTCCCATGTTCCTCCAACCTGGTGGCACTCAAGCTCCTCAGCTCCTGCAGCCTCCAGCTGCTGCTTCTCCCAGGCGCCTTGGTGTCGGCCTTGTGCCAACAGAAGTTTTTCCCTTAGCATCGCCCCTGAACCCATTTGTTTGGCGATCTCACTTTGTGGGCCCCGGTCAGGAGCAGAGGAGAGTGTGAGAAAGGGTGTGGCGCCGTGACAACGGGCAGATGCTCTGTTAGCTTTGTCACAGGGGCTCTGTCAAACCCGCACTCAGAACCACTGCCCCACTTCAAGTACAGCTGTAACACACTCCATGGTTTCCTCCCCCAGCTTACAGGACATTAAAGAGAGCAAGATGGCCTGCTGGAGGCAGTGGGAGGAGCAGGGAGTGACAGGTGACAGCCCCCTGGGTGCCATCTTCCTGTAGCAGAGGCAGGAGCGGTCCCAGGGGCACTCACAGGCCTCCCGCCAGGCTGGCACATCAGGGAGCTTGTGGAGTGAGGTGGTTCAGGGAAGGCTCAATCCCCAGGGAGGGGCATGCAGGAGGCAGCCAATCAATGATTCCCTCTCATCACTGATGTTTCTATCACTCTCTCCCTCTTCCTTTCTCTCTGAAATCAACAAAGGTATATTTAAAAAAGACAAAAGACTCTTGAGATATGCTGCCCAACTCTCCACTTTCCTTATTTGCTTCGGGAACCATTAGTTTATGGGAAGGAAGGCAGAGCCATCCTGTGACATGCTTGAGTCCATTGAGTACCACAGGCAAGACCTGCGGGCAGCCTCGCCTTGCACTGAGCTTAGGTAGCTTTCTGCTGGGACGCTCTGGGGGAGCATTGCAGGCTGTCTCCAATACCCAGGCGGCCTGGGCGGTGGATTACTTCTGTGTTCTTCACTATAACTGCACAGAACCGCTGAGACAGGCAGTGTCTTGGCTTACTTGCTTGGAACACAAACATTGAGGAATTCCTCTACAAGCTTGCCTCCCCAAGGAGAAATGAGAAGGATGGCACTCCTGTCACCGATGGGAGCCATGTCATGAATGGTCACTCTTTATGCTCAGTTAAAAAAAAAAAATAGCAGGATTTCTATTCGACTTTCCCCACGAGAGGTGAAAAACACGCACTAATAAATAGGCATGGCTGACAAGTGCAATCAGAGAGACAGGCCGGTGGCAAAGATGGCATTCTTCCATTTGGCATACCTGCCACTGGCCAGCTCCAGGGGGAAAATCAAGAGAACGGAGGTGAAATGATGGGGGAGGTAATGCCAGCATGCAGCCCTGTCCTGGCACAGTTCCCGGGATGAGTGGGAGATGGGGCGTGATTTCCATCTTGTTGGAATGATGCACAGCACGATAGGGATCGCCCTGGGGCTTGTCCCCCATGGTGGTCCGCTTTCCCACCGCCTTGGGCAGACCCCCTCTGCGTGTCCATGTCCATATGGATCTGTGACCTGTGTGTGTCCGTGTGGAGCTGTGACCCTGTGTGTGTCCGTGTGGAGCTGTGACCCTGTGTGTGTCCGTGTAGAGCTGTGACCCTGGTTGTGTCCATGTGGAGCTGTGACCTGTGTGTGTCCGTGTGGAGCTGTGACCCTGTGTGTGTCCGTGTAGAGCTGTGACCCTGGTTGTGTCCATGTGGAACTGTGACCCTGGTTGTGTCCACGTGGAGCTGTGACCCTGTGTGTGTCCGTATGAGCTATGACACCGTTTGGTCGAGACCCTAAGTTCCCAGGGCTCTTGAATTGCATTGTTCTCTCTGTTTGTTCAACACCTAGCAGGGCTGGCCGCATTTAGGACTGTAATGAAGGCTTACGGCTAATGACAGTCAGGAGGGGCTTTCTGGCTAAAAGGATGCTAACTACTGGAGAGGTCGTGCAGTCTGCCCGTCAGGACTCTGAGGTCCAGGTGCTGTTCTGACAGAGGCGGGGTGTGGGCAGACCAGATGACCTACTTCCTTTTAGCCTGGAGGTCCAGTGGAAACTGTTCCAAAGGCAACTGAAGACTGCACTTTTTTCCTCCCTTATTTTTAAAAAATTTGCACTTCGGATTTGCAGCGTCTATAACGTGCTAATGGGCTTTCCTCCTACTTAAGAACACATATGGATGTGAGAATGTTCTCCTGCAGAAAAGCAGGTCTCCAGGGCTTTGCTTCTGGCTGGAGGGCCTCTGAGGTAGGTGTTGTGAACTCCTCCGCAGCAGGTTGGGGTGCCAGTGAACCTCGGTGGGGTCAGCAGCTCCCCTGATGATTTTGGCAGCAGAGGGAGACACTCTGCTACTTTAAAAGAAAGGAAGTACAACTTTCAGTCTGTTTGAAAATCAGGATAGAACGGGTTTTCAGACCTGGACATGGGTTTAGAACCAATCTATTATCTTCTACCGTTAAGCCTGGAAAGAAAAATTAACACAGTTTCATGTTTCTCAGCTAGACGATCGTTCTTTCCACCCTGCGCTGTGGAGGGGGCAGCACAGAGGGCCTATCAAGAAAGAGGAGGCCCAGCTGGCAGGGCTCAGTGGTTGAGCGTTGACCTGTGAACCAGGAGGTCAGAGTTCGATTCCCAGTCAGGGCACAGGCCCGGGTTGCAGGCTTAATCCCCAGTGTGGGGTGTGCAGGAGGCAGCTGTCTGATGATTCTCTCTCATTATTGATGTTTCTATCTCTCTCTCTGAAATCAATAAAGATCTATTTAAAAAAAGAAGGAAGGAAGGGGAAGAGTCATATGAGGGTGGTGCTGGGGGCATGGCCAATGTTTAAGGTGGCCAACAGTAGGTGGGTGTTATGATGGCTTTGGGTGAGGATTTTGGGAAGGTGTCAGAGGAGGAAGAAGAGTGATGGAGGTACTTGACAGTTGAAATGGGGTTGCCTTGGCTCCCCAGGAACAAGGAGAATGAAGGGAACAGCCCTCAGGACGGTTGAGGGTGAGGGACGATGCCCTTTTGGTCTCCACAGTCAGGAGAGGACCAGCCCAGAGTTTTTCCGAGCACCTTGCGTCTTCCATGTTCCACGACGCTGTGCCTTCCCTCTGCAGCAGGCTGGGGTGCGTCTAATTATCAAAGAGGAGAAAGAGCTTTTGAAAAAATATGTTTGGTGGCCTGAGAACGAAGCTACACAGCCAAAGTTCACTTATTAAAGCTCATTAACTCATCAGTGTGCGTACTTTCTCAAGCCACAGTGACTTCATGGTCTAAGTGAAAATTTCATATTCCTTTGGAAAATTTAATTAGCATAGCCGAATCAGCAGAAAATTATCTTTGACTGCTAGATGTTATTTCTACACATTCTGCTTTGCCTAAGAAAATAATGACTCTGAGACTTCAGCGTGGCGGCTCAGAGCAAGAGCCATTGTCTGCTATTTGCTTTCATGGTCCCAGGAATTGTGTTAGAGGTCTTACATGCCCTCATTCATTTATTCCCCAGAAGAGCTCTACGAGATGAATAGGTGCTAAACCCCATTAATGAGGAAACTGAAGATCAGAGACATGAAATAATGAGTCGGGGTTAGGATTAGATTTCGGGTCCAGCTGCTGATTCAGAGCTCTCCGGTGAGCCAGCACTCTTTCCCATCCTCCACCCACCCCCGGGGCTCAGTGCCATTGACCAGCTTGGGCTGCGTCCATCGTACTTGGACAGAGTCAAGGACCGGACATTGAGGAAGGAAGAGAACTAGTTGGGGTGTCAAAGCATGAAGGAAGAGCCTTAGTTTCCGTTAAGTATGAAATGAGTCAATAAGATATGTTATACCAATAAGTTAATTAATACCACTACTAGCTATTAGAAGCTAACCAGGACCCCTCGCTTTATAATTCTCTATCTCTGGACAACAATGACAAACACTAACAGTGAATACTGACTTTTTACACCTGTGGATTTGTTTACACACAACGGCACCCTCCCTAAGATCGGTATGACTAGCTCCCCATCCTCCAGATGGAGAAACTGGGGGGGATAGTGGAGAAACACAGCTAGGAAGCGGCGAAGCCAGGCTCCCTACGATTATTCCACCCTGCCTCTCAGCAGTAGGCTCGGTCACATCTCAAATACTTGCTTCTGGGAGACAAACACGACTGTATCGGCCCTTTGGGGGGGAGGAAGCCCAGTAGAGCTGGATGTTGCACTGTGTGCTCCGTGGATGTTTTTGTATTTCACTGGGGGCGGGGCAGGGAACAGCCTCCAGAGCCTCAGCGGGGTCCTCCGTCCACAGGATGCCCTGAGCGTTCTGCTGCACGGTCTTCCGTCCTGACGCTGTCTCCCGGAATAAGGCTCGGCTTTTCTTTGTACGTTTGTAAAAAGAAGGTTTGTGAGCTACTCCGTGTTCCAGGATCGTATGTGCTCGTTTCATGTTTATTGAATGCCACAGTGGGCTTACGGGCGGTATGAGGACGTAAAAAACGCTGCTTGTAGAAGGGAATAGGCTCCAGGGGTTTCAGCGAATTCCCCGCATTCCCAGGGAGCTCTGAGTGTCCTGGGGGCTAGGGCTTCCTTCCCGGAGCCAGGCCTCTCCTTCCTGTCCTTGGGGCTCGGCAGGGAGTGGGGCTGGGGGTCCCGAGATGCACTGAAACCACTCAACACAAACCAGAGAGAGAAGCGAAGATGTCACTGCTGCTAGAACAGAGAACGTAAGTGGCGGCAGGTAGGAAGGACACAGCAGTTCCTCTTGGCATCCTGAGCACTCGGGTAGGCATTCAGTGGTATTTGAATATGTGTGCATGGGCCCCTGCCATTCTTTCAGTTCCGTTCCAAATTCGGAGCCTGGGGAGAGCAGCGGGGCTGGGAAGGCGGAGAGAATCTCCAGGGGGAGGGGGGCTGGAGGCAGAGGGCAAGGTGGGGGAGGAGGGCACCTGTGTGGAGGGAACCAGGGCGAAGGCTGACGCACCTGGGATGTGACACCTAGCCAACCAACAGGCACAGGTTTTCCAAATTCCGTCCTATCTGGCCTGCTTTCCACATTCCTAAACCGGGGAGAGGTTTTCCTCCCTGAGCCAGGGCCAGGAAAACCATGCCACCATTCTCCTCCGCTGCGCCTCTGCCATGCTCGCAGGCCTGGTTCCTCGACGTGAGTCACTCGGCGTTCGGTCTCACTCGCCCGGGTTTCCTTCCAGGTGAACATGTTCGTGGAAGGGTTCCATGACGCCATCCTGCTCTACGCGCTGGCTCTGCACGAGGTGCTCCGGGCCGGCTTCAGCAAGAAGGACGGCGGCAAGATCATCCAGCAGACCTGGAACAGGACCTTCGAAGGTGAGGAATCAGTGTTTCTGTCGATGGCGCTGCGAAGCTCCCGGAGCTGCTTCTCTGCTGGTTCTGTTTCGCTCCCACAGCCATGGGACCTTGCTTTCCTCAGCTGTGCAGGAAGGATGGTGAGTCCAAATCAGGCCGGCCCACAGGCTGGCTGTGAAAGTTCAATGAGGTGAAGCATGTGCAAGTGCTTTGAAAGAGTCCCACCGAAATGGCAAGTGGCTTATCTGCTTCTGATTGTTGGGCAACAACTCCATGTTTCTTAAAATCAAATTCATCGCAAGCCTCATTCACAACAAACCACCAGTCTGCAAAGAGTTTTGTAGTCAGTTTGAAAATGAAAGATCCCAGATACACATTTCTCTGTTCAAACCTGAGTGGTTCGGGATGATGAGCAGGTCTGGTAAGCCCTCACTTTTATTTTATTTTTTTTAAAAATGATGACTATTAGCTGTGGCTTTCTTAACAACCAAAAAAATGGCCCATTCTCTCATCACTCAAGCAACTTCTGTTGACATTTAAAAATTGTACAGGAATGAGACTATTCTTGGCTGGAGAATTCAAACAGTCCAAGAAGGCACAAAATGAAAAGTGAAAGTTTTCCTCCCCGCCCTGTGATCACTATTAACAATTCCCTGTGATTCGGCTTAAAAATATTTTGTCTCCTGCCAGCAGATATGCATTTGAATTATATTTGAAAAATTTATACAAAAGGGTCATGCCATGAATACCATTCCTTATCATAGCTTTTTTATCTTGCATGTCAGAAATGTCCCATATGAGTACTCACAGATTCAGCACATTTTTCAATGATAGTTCCATCATTTTCCACCATACGGCTGTACAAAAACTTCTTTAACCAACTCCTGTTGATGGACACTCCAGCTGTTTATAGTTTTTGCTGTTATGCATCTTACTTGTCTTAAGACATACTCATTTCTGTGAGTATGTCCAACAGGGAATATTTCTAGTTGTGGGATATTTATAGATATGAAATTCTAATATGCAAATAGACCGAACGGTGGAACAACTAAACAACTGGCTGCTATGATGTGTGCTCAACACCAGGGGGTGCGCACAGAACATGGTGGGCATTGGCGGCAGGCAGCAAAGCGAGGAACATGGTGGGCATCTGCCATGGTGGGATGGTGGAGCAGGCGAGCAGGGGGCCCAGGTGGGGGCTCAGATGATAGGCCAGACCTAACCCTGTGCCCACCATAGCCTCACGGCCCACAGTTACTTTCAAGATGCACGAATTCGTGCACTGGCACCTAGTCAATAGATATTGACAAATGTCTTCTGGAAAGGTCTGCTAGCCTATATTCTTGCCAACGGTGTATAGAGTGCTGGCTTCCTCTGGCCTCACCAGCACACAGAGAAAATCAACACGAGACCCAACACGATCCCTGCAGTTATCAACTTCATAGTCACTCACTCATTCACTCATCAAATGTTCTTGAGCACTTTCTGTGTGCCAGGCCCTCTTCAAGGTGCTGAGGATTTAGCAATGAGCTAAAGACATTCCCTGCAACAATATGGGCTTCCATGGTAGTGGGGTTAACCGGTGAGAAACAAATAGACACGCCATTTCAGGGACTATGAAATAAAGCAGGACAGAGAGCTAGAACGTGTCATGTGGGGCTATTAATTTAAATAGAGTGATTAGGGGAGGTCTCTCTGGTAAGTGGCAGGTGAGTAGAGTCCTGAAGGAAAGGAAAGAAATCAAGCACATGAGAGAACATTCCAGAGGGAGCAGCAAATGCAGAGACCGTGAGTGTATCTGTGGGACAGTTCTGAGTGCCCCCAGGCAGGCAAGGAGGCTGAAACAGCATGTGAGAGGCAGTGTAACAGGAGCCAAAGTCAGGGAGGGAGCCGGGGCTCGATCCCACGGACCTGGAAGCTGCACTAAGGGCTTTGGGTTCCACCCTGAGTGAGATGGAAAGCCACCGGAGTGGTTTGAAGAATATGATCTGTCTTGAGTGTTTAAAAGAGCTCCTATGGGGCCTGTGTGGAAAATAAACCATAGTACGCTAATGGGTACCATGTGAGAACCACTACCATACAGTACAGATCGCTGGGCCAGAAAACCTGCATCCTAGTCATGGACTCCACCCTCAGGCCCTTGGACTTCTCCATCACCTAAACCTTGGGGGTTGGACTGGTTGATGACTGAGAAGAATCCTTTTAGTTTTGCATCATGCTAACTCTTTCTTTGAGTCCTTGAATGCATCGGGGCTAGGCCTGTATGTATTTGCAATCTAACTAAGGACATTTTCAATGATGGGAACAAGTACTTCCAAGCCTAGATTAGAAGCACACACTTTTTTTTTTTTTTTTTTTTTTTTTTCAGTTGGGACTCATATCCACTCCACTGTCTCATTCTGTTCTCAGTTATTAGGAGGGTGGGAGCAGTGCAAAGGGGTCATGTTCCATCTACCATTGTCCTGGCCTTAGCTATGGTGACAAGTGGTAGGTTTCATTGCTCCTTGGTGGCCTTCGTGAATGCCACATCTTACTCAAAACTGGAGTGACATCTGATTGTCTTTTGGCAGATTGTGGGACGTGAACAAATAGGCCTCCAGGATTGTCTTGCTCAACCTTAGACTGCCTTAGCTGGGAGCTGGAACTAAGTAGGATCATTCAGGGGGCATATTAGGACAGAGTCAAATTTTCCAGAAGTTGTGCCCAACACACTGAGAAACTGGTGTGTGTGTGTGTGTGGACACAATCTTGGTAGGCCACATCCCGGTCTTAGCTATTCCTCACTATGTGGTGTGGCCGTTTGTTCTCGGTCTTCTGAGGGAGGTTGCTAAGGGAATGGCTGGGATTCAGTTTTATTCAGAGGGCATGAACTGAATTTTCCCATAGGCTATCTTGATCTTCCATTCTAGGGCCAGGTCTACACAGGCAATAGGAAATGCGTTCTAGAACAGTCAGCTGTATAGTTCTGCTCAGACGCAGAATCTCACTTTTCCAAACGCAGAGGCAATGGAAGCCAAGGTAAGTTTCCATTCTCTTTGCGAAGCAGCGACTGAGCTGAGGGGAGCCCCCAAAAGACCTCTAAGAACAACTTTAACCTTTCTAAATTTAAAACTAATTTTCATTTTAATGGTCACCGTAAGTGACCATTAAGTTCTTAAGGGAAAAGTACTCTGGATGTTACTTGACAAATTTAGATTTTATTACCGAGAAACCTAGGACCAACTCTTAACCGTGGCCTGGGAAGAAGCTAAATTGCTCTCTGTGTGAGAGGTCAGAGTGACAAGGTAAATAGGACTGTGGCTCTGACCTTGAGCTCCACTACAGGCCCATGGGAATGAGGAGGGGATGTCTCAGGAATTCTACAGGAAAGTTCTGCCTCGGCCTGACCCTCTCACCTCAGGTACCACACTCTCAGGTGAGGCCTCACTTGCTAATCGGCTGCCTTGAGGGCTCTCCTCCTTCCTTGGCAGAATTGTAATCGCTTCAAGCGTAATGAGGTGCTGGGATCCCGGGGCCACCTGGTCTCAGAGGACACTCTGCAAAAACACTTAGAGAACACACTATCACACACCCCTCCGAAAAAAATAGAGGAAGGTTCTGGATCACCAATATGTTTGGAAGGTTCTGGATAACCAATATGTTTAAAAAAAAATTTATCTATCTATCTATCTATCTATATATATATATATATATATATATATATATATATATATATATATATAAATTTTTTTTTAAATGGCGTTACTTAAAAGTTATAGTCTGTCAAGGATAAACAAGTTCGAGGTGGGTGTACCCTTTGTAACCAGTCTATATTAAGAAGACAAAACATTCAGATGAATGGTAACTCCATTCTGTTTCTGGCAAAGTAGACCAAAGTCTGGAAAAAGCGGCAGGCCTTCAAACCACAACCCGAGGACAGTAAACCCAAACACTTGTCCTCTCCAAACCGCACTTGAGGATGGAACTTTCCCCTGGGGTCCCTTTGCCCAGACACTCACTTCGCTTCCGGAGGGAACCAGATCAATGGAAACACCAATTAGGAATTACACTGAACTCTGCCACAGTCTGAAATAAAGGAAAATAAATAGCCTTAGTGACTTAGCCTGTAGCTGATAGATATATGCACTCTATTATTTAGTGAAGGAAAATTACAAATAGACCTTTAGTATTAACTAATGAGACATACTGGCTTGGATTGATTGTGGCCATAAGCCACCGTTGCTTGCCAAAGTGAATTCAGTCTCTCCTGTGGGCACTCGGGGCTCTCCGTACTCCGGGCACTCTGTTCCAGCCTTTCTCTCTGTGCCCTTCCATGCACACGGGCCCTCTCCCAGAAACCTCACGGCCACTCTGCCTCCTTCCAACGTCGGCGCCTCTGTAAATGCTGACAAGGCCAGCTTTTCTGCTCAGACACCCCCGCCCTCTCTGATGGCTGCTTGCCCCAATCCTGGGCTTCCCCCACGGCGATTCCCCTGGGCCTCCTCCTCCGGGTGGTGCGGGCACTGCCAGGGGTCCTCTCCCAGGTCCGGGCCCGGCAATGGTGGCGATGACAACAGAGGAAAGCAGCCAACTTCTCTTCAACCTGCGCGGAAAGGGCTTTGCCTGCGTCATCTCGTCACCAGCCTGTGGCCGGGAGGCACTGAGGACTCTCCTGGTCCTAGAGACGGAGTCTCACGGCAAAGGCCTTGCTCACGGTCTCGGGGCTTGTAAGCATGAGAGCTGGGGTCCGAGTGCACACCTCTGGGTCCCTCAGGCTGAATCCCTCCTCGGGCCGCCCCTCTTGGGTGGAGAATGTGTCCCATCCACCTTTGCCTCCGCAGCAGCATGACAGCCAACGCCCGGCCGTCACGGGGAAAACGTGGGCAACAGTGAATGGCGTGTTGTGTCTCTGTGGGACAGTGCAGAGTGGCCGATCCTTTCACAGTACATGTGAGCCTGCGCTTTACAAAGCTCACACAGTGATGAGTGTCAGTTACATCTTGATAAATCCGGAAGACACTCGCCCAGACAGACAGAAGAGCGAAGGAAGACGGTGGGAGAAAGACGAACTCCTCCTTCACTCTCAGCTCCCAGGACTGGGCCAGGTGCTCCCGGCCCGCACGCCAGGTGTTCCTGGCCCCGCACACCAGGTGCTCCCGGCCCGCACCAGGTGCTCCCAGCCCGCACACCAGGTGCTCCCGGCCCGCACACCAGGTGTTCCTGGCCCCGCACACCAGGTGCTCCCGGCCCGCACCAGGTGCTCCCGGCCCGCACACCAGGTGCTCCTAGGGCCCACACCAGGTGTTCCTGGCCCGCACCAGGTTCTCCCGGCCCGCACACCAGGTGCTTCCCGCCCACACCAGCTGCTCCCGGCCCGCACCAGGTGCTCCCGGCCCATACCAGCTGCTCCCGGCCCGCACACCAGGTGCTCCCAGCCCGCACACCAGGTGCTCCCGACCCGCACACCAGCGTGGTCGGGACGGAGCACGTGGAATAGGGTTTCTCTGATGACGCGTGTCCAGTGATAACACGAACCCGTGACAAGTCCAGAAACCGGCCACACCTCCACGTCTCCTGCCTGGCAGTTGGCTTTCGTTTTACTTTAATAGAAAACTCTGGGGTAAGCATGCTGCTTTCAGGACTAGCCTCAGTCTTCTTGAAGAACACACACACATATTTCTCAAAGAAGGTCATTTATTTCCTTTCCTTTTCGTTTTCGAAGGGAGAAATGCGAGGAATTTAGGAATGCAGACGCGATGGAGTTACAATGTCTCCCGCGGCCAGCACAAACCCGCGTCTGCCGAGGCCCCCGGCGCCGGAGGCCGCTGCCCCAGCCCCTCCGCCAGGCCTCGCAGTGGCTGGCTCAGGGCTCTCAGTAACCAGCCCGGCTCCTCTGTGTCCCCCCAGGCATCGCCGGGCAGGTGTCCATAGACACGAACGGGGACCGGTACGGGGACTTCTCGGTGATCGCCATGACGGACGCAGAGGCGGGCACCCAGGAGGTAAGCAGGGAGGCTGCGGCCTGCTCTCCTGCCCGTTAGGGTCCCAAGGAATGTGTTCCTCCCGGAGTCTGAATAGCTGCCCCCACGCAGCCCCCGAATGAGAATGAGCCCCACACTCGGGGTTTCCAAGGGGGGCTCACGTCGGTGGAGAGATCAGGGAAGCTTCCAGAAACAGTCCCCCGCTTACCGCAAGTGGGGACGTCGTTCCTTCTAAGCGGCCATCAAGCCCAGCTCAGTCCTGTGATGCGGGAGGGATATGGAGGAGAGAGGTGAAGGGCGGCAGTGTATTCCTCCTCCTTTACAACTGGAATTAGTTTGGGTGGGAAAAGGGGCCTACAAACTGGACAATGGTTAACATGTCCAGACGGTGGTGTCTCTGGACAGCATCTTGGAGCGGAAAGAGCACCCTGGATGCCAAGATGGGGCTCTGACCCTCGCTGGGAGGGAGCTCTCTGCCTCAGTTTCCTGGGCTGTCACCTAGAAATCAGATCTTCCTTGCTCTGTCATGATTATGAGCCCCGAATGATATGAGACCTAGAAAAGTACCACACAACTTTAGATGGTCTATAGAAATAAAAGTTAATATGCAAATTGACCCAATGGCTGAACAGCAGAACGACTGTCCAGATGACCACACTATGACACGCACGGGCGCCAGGCCAGCCAAGGCGGGCACGATGAGACTGGTCGGGGGAGGGGGGAGGGGCTGCCATCGCCCCATGATCGCCCTGCAGAGGGAGGTCCAGCCACAGGCTGGGAGGCGATCAATGGTGGTGGGGGGGTGCTTTGTGGAACTGGGAGCTGGGGGTGTGCGGCGGTGGATTCGGGCAATGCCAGGCCGAGGCGGTGTGAGCAGGGGGCAGGGCTGAGGGCCGTGAGGCAGCTGGGGTGGCAAGGGTCCCAGCAGCAGGGGCTGCGAAGGCAGCCAGGGCTGGGAGGTCCTACCCTGCACGAATTTCACGTGCTGGGCCTCTAGTAAGTGTATAAATAAGGATTATACAGACATGCAGCATTCCTGGTGGGATCTGCTGCGTGGCCTGGTCTGGGTCTGGCAGTATTCGTAAGGGAGGGTCATCATGTGGGGATGCAGGTGACAGTGTGTGAGGTGCTTTGTAGGGTCTCAGGGCCCATCGTGAACAGCCTGGGGAGCCGGCTGCACCCCTCAAAAGGGACAGCCACTCGGCGGAGTGGGCTGGTGACAGGAGAGAGAAGTCCCGGGAGGGAGGTGCCTCTGGATCAGGGCCCAGGAGCCGAGGAGAGTCACTGAAACCTGACACGGAGAGAGACCCTGGGAGAAAAGAACAGTGATTTTCTGGGAGCCAGAGGGGTTAGTCAAAGAAGCTTTCCTCCTGGAAACAAGGTGCAAACAGGGTAGCTCCTCAGCCAGGAGAATGCCGTCCCCACCTCAGGGGGGTGTGCGGCCCGCTGAGCGGTGTGGGGCCTGGGCAGACCTGGCCTCCCAGCCCCAAGAGCGCGGGCCTTCGGAGGGGCCGGCCACGGGGCTGCTGGGGGGGGGGGGGGGAGGACAGCAGCCTGGGGTCAGCAAGGGAAAAGCCGGGAATCGGAGATGGCTGCTCCCTGTGTAACCGGCCGCCTTGCCTCGGGAGCCACAGTCCCCCTTCAGGGACGCTCAGCTGCAGGGCACCCGGGCGGCTATAAATCTGACTCAAAGTCCGCAGACACTGTCAAGCGAAACGGGGGGGGGGGGGGGGGGGGGGCACCTGGCCCTGCGCCTCCTGGGAGACAGTGACTTTGACCTCTCAGCTGATGCACTTGTGTTCTGGCCCTGGAGCAGGTGATCGGCGATTACTTCGGGAAGGAAGGTCGCTTTGAGATGCGGCCCAACGTCAAGTATCCGTGGGGCCCCCTGAAGCTGCGGCTGGAGGAGCCCGGGCTGGCGGGGCACAGCGGCGGCGCCCCCTGCAAGGCGTGTAAGTCCAGGGGCAGGACCCCTGCTCCTCAGTGCCGGTGTGCGTGATGCAACGCGGGGTTAGATGTGTGATCCGGAGCCCGGCTTCTGAAAGCTCAGAGTTCTCTTCTGAGGCGGTCAGACCCACAGAAACAGCTCACAAACCGGCGCCCCACCTTCCCCAGAAGCTTCTAGGTCTTTCTTCTCTTCTGTCCGTTTCCAAAACTGGCAGAAGCCTTCTCCCTGCTTGCCCGACTCTCACTGTAATCTCACTCTGAAAATCAGAAGGAGGCTTGCTGTGAGAGATGAAGAAGGAAATGGCATTGGGTACGAGAGTTCCTATTTTAGAGAAAATCAAGACACCAAATAATAGACGCCGTCCACTTCCTCATCCCGCGTAGCAAGTCTCATGCTGACTTTCAAAGTTGGCTGTTTCCTCCGACCCCTCAGAGCCAAACAGATGAGGTTCCTTCCACACCCTCGGATTACAAACTGGGGACCGAGGGTCGAAGCTGCTATTGATGAATGGCCTGTCATACACACAAGCCAGAGAAGCTTCTCATAAGGAGCTCACAGGCAGGACCAGCGTTGGAAGTCACTGCTTTAGAAGACCTCTCCCCTTTCTTTTATAGGCCAGGGAGGGAGAACTGAGTTAGCAGCCGTCCTGGAGGCCACTCGGTCCCTGGTGCTAACGGAGGCATGCACACTGTGTTTGGGGAGCAGCCTTCAGTCTGTGGGGTGTTCATGCGGAGGCGGTAATTCCGGGGAGTGAGGCAGGAGTGAGTAGGAACGCGGTCTCTGAGTTATGGGGCCTGGATCTGAAGTCTCACCCTTGTCACTTACTGGTTTCGTGGCCTAAAAGGGCATTCCTGAGTTTCTTCAAGCCTCAGTTTTCCCAAATGGAAAATGAAGGGCATCTGCCCCACTCTTAAGGCTGAATTAAACAAGATGATGGACTGAAGGCTGTACCCTGAACTCTTTGTAGACAAGCTAGCTCTTTGTCATTCTTGTATAATAGCTGGGACACCCCTGTACTCGATTGTTTCTGCTGTACTCATGTTTTCACAGAGCCAGGTAGGGCATTTGGACAGGAAACTCTGGCTTTGGCGAGGGAACCTCTGAAAACAGAAAGTTAGCCCAGTGATTTTTTTTTTTTAGAGTTTTATTTTTTAAATTAATTTTTTATTTTATCATTAAAAAAATTCTTTATTGATTAAGGTATCACATATTTGTCCTCTTCCCACCATTCCCATCCCAACCCCCTTCCCATGTATGCCCCCACACCCCTGTTGTCCATGACCACTGGTTAGGCTCATATGCATGCACACAGTCCTTTGGTTAATTTCTCTGCCTTATCCCCACCCTCCCCTGCCTTCCCTCTGAGGTTTGACAGTCTGATCCATGCTTCCTTGTCTCCTGGTCTGTTCTTGTTCATCATGCTATGTTGTTCATCATTTCCCCTAGATGAGTGAGATCATGTGATATTAGAAATACACTTATAAGAATCGAAAATGAGACAAGCAATAATTAGCCCAGTGGATTTTTCACCAAAGCTTCCAGGCGTTGGCGTGTCTCCACGCACCTGGGGAGGGTGCGTGGGTCAGCTCCATGGGCTCTGCAGTTGCCTGTCTGACTGTGAACTCACACAATGCAGCTGGATCTGAAACTGAGCCGGCCTTCTTCCCACTGGCCTGTAGCAGCTAGCGTGCTCTCCAGTGCTTCTTAGGAAACGTGCAGGATCCCCTGGGAATCTTTCTTAAAAAGAAAGGAACATGTTCTCAAGCGGGAAATCAAGAAACACTGTCCAGAGAACCAAGCTTTTCCATGAATGGAAGGATGGACGAAATCAGGGTTTGAATGACATCTCTTATGGAAATGTACTGAGACATCCTTTATGGTCTAGAATGTGATGAATATTTGCCAATATTCTGTATGTGATGGGGAAGATAAATATGTGCTCTTACCATTCAAAAAAAGAAAGGTTAGGATGAGACTTTTCTCCCTGAACTCTGACACTCTATTTCTCTCTCAAGCAGGTGGCCTAGAAGAGTCAGCAGTCACAGGAATTGTGGTGGGGGCCTTACTAGGAGCTGGTCTGCTAATGGCTTTCTACTTTTTCAGGTCAGGACCTTGCAATAAGGTTTAAAAATTCACTCTATTATTGCCTTTGTCACTTGCCTTTGCATGATGAGCCCAAAAGCATGGCGGTGGGAAGAACCCCTCGGGTGGGTGAGGGCGGTTTGGTGATCAGCCGGCTAGCATGCCAGGGAGAGGCGCAGGGGGTCCTGCTGCATTGCCCTGTGGGCCGCAGAGGCTGCTCTCCTCCGATGACAGACACTCTGACCCGAATCCCTTCCCCGCACCCGCACTCAGTGTGTCCGTGGAGAGGGAATCTGGGCAGAGGGACATAGATGGCTCGTTCTCAGGCTTCACCTTCTGAAGAGGAGGAGGTGGCAGCTCCGAGTGGTCCGTGCTCTCAGGCTGGTGGGCGCTGAGTATTTGGAGACCCAGCGTCCTTGGTTACCACTGTGGTTAGGCCCCCCGGCTTGTAAAAGTGTATTATTTCTCTGTGTCCAAGATACCGACAGTTTCACACCATAAGGGCACCCTGTTCCTTTGTAATCTTTGGTGGTTGAGTTGGTGGCTTATTCTTAAAGCCATGAGACCACAATTTCTTCATTTCTGCTTGGAAATGGAGCTCAGGGTGTGTGTGGCTCTGTGTGGGAACAATTGTATTCCTGTTCCCTTGGCTCAGGGCATGTAACCCGATCTTTATCTGGGGCCGTCCTGGGAGTCGGGAGCGCTTCTGTGGCCCCACAGACAAGCCGAGCCCACCAGGCGCCCAGGGAAGAAGGGGAGGGCTTGTTCTGTGGCATTTCGGAAAGCGGGCCAACTTCCCTCCCTGAATGAGGGCAGGGCGCCTCGGGGCGCTCTGCTTTAATCTCTGACCCGGGTTTCATACTCTGTCACTTCTCATTTATCAACCCCAACTCAGATGTCCCCCGGGGGCATGCTTTGTGAGAGGAACCATAGTATTGTGTGGCCAAAGGAGGTTTTATTACTGCATTCCCTTTCCCTTTCCCCAGGAAGAAATACAGAATAACCATTGAGAGACGAAGCCAGCCGGAAGAAAGTAATGTCGGGAAACACCGGGAGCTTCGGGAAGATTCCATCAGATCCCACTTTTCGGTGGCTTAAAAGGGAAGCCTTTTCTCTCGGCCCGAGATTCTTGGGGGAGATTGATGGGATGAAAGACCTGAATGGAACGGAGGAGTGCTCTTGAAGAACTCATTCTTTTCAGCATTTAGCCATTTCGTTGTAAGATTTCTTTAGAAGCTCAGGAACTGTTATCTGCCATCAGATGCCTCAGGGCCTTTCATCTAAGGACAAGAAAATGCCAGAATATAATGTCACCTGTTAGCCGGGCCCACTGACTGGCTTTATGGTTTGAGAACCTGGTGTCTCCCAGTCTTGATGGCTTTTGGGGCATTTCACACAAAGGCTATAAAAATGGGGTTTTCTCAAGTGAAACGTTTTGTGGCTAGAATAAAATCATTTTTACAAGTAGAATATTCCTAGGAAGAATGGAACACCCAAGAAAAGGAACATGGAACGAAAAATCTCAAGGTGGGAAGTAACGCTCGCACCTCTCTCTAGCGCTGTCCAATGTATACATTCAGGTGCCGACTTCCTCTCTTGAGAAAGGATTTCCTCCTGTCTCCTTCAGTGTCTCCTAAAAGCTGCTCTGGACAGTTGTAACTATTACTGAGATAAGAGGCTTTATACAAGAAAAGCAAATCTGAAATGTTTCATTTTTTTAAAAATGTAAAAAAAGCAAAGCCCTATTTCGCACTAACATCTTATTTTTAAGTATTTTGATCTTATATTTTGCTATTAGATAATGTGTCTATTTTTTCATTTTGAAGATTAAATTTCACTTATATTTGAAAAGCATGGGTACAACAGTGATGAAAGATGCTTCTCTCCCCCCCCCCCCCCCCCCCCCCCCCCGCCCCCCGTCCTTTTTCCCCTGGCCAGGCCCAAATGCAAACTGCTGCTTTAATCACAGAGCCCTGTCTTCTGATTGCACTCTGCAGGAGCACATTCATTTGCTTGTTTTAAATGCAAGTTATTTTAGGGATATAGATCCCTTCCAATGCCGGCTAGATGATGAGTTTCAGGATCAAGAGGGAAATGTACTAGAATTTAGTAGGATTTCATAAGGGGAGGCAGCTCTTTTTCCTCAAGAAGAACTTGATAAGAGAGTTAGAACTTGAAAGTAAACACAGAAATGATAAATACAAGGCATCTTACCAAAATTTACAGTGATGATTGGGGTTAAAAGAGGGAATCTAACTAGCGACTCTATTCCTTCTCAGTTAATCCCACAGGGTTTTGTAGTCATCCACCAGTAGTCTGATAACGGTGGTTGTGGGTGTGGATATAAGGAATTTGGACAAAGTTGAATAAGTATTTACTGAATTGCTTCATTGCACCCAGGTTTAAATTCAGGCCGTCATTTTATGATTTGTGGGGACAATGGACGGTGAGGACAGAATGGGACATTGCTGGGTTAGCTAGCATACCGCCTTGTAATCAGGTCACTCTGTCCTTGATAACATTTGGAGCATCCGGAAAATAGGTTTAGACATCATCTTAATGTCTGTGAAAGACCATGTGCAGGGAGGCCGATAGTGGAGTCTGAGCAGTTCCTCAGAAGTGGCGGCGGTCGTAGCTCGAACAGGTGAGGGCGGAGGCAGATGCGTGGAAGCGTGTCTTGGCAGTTGGTCCTACCTGGCTTCCTGGAGGAGCTGGCCCCTGTCACTCCTCCTCCCGAAGGTCAAAGGGCACGGATTCTTCCTGGGGGAGGCACATGTCCCCTTTATGGCTTACAAATGCGATGCAGGCAGCTGGAGAACGTGATCAGAGAAATAAGGATGATCAACTGGAGCAACGGCGTTGTCGTTCTCCATGTTGGATGCAGAGAAAAAAGCACTAAGTTAAAAAAGGATGGAAAAAGAAAGCAAGCGAGGCAAGCTCCAGAAAGCCCAGCGCAGGAAGAGAGCCGGGGAAGTGAAAGCCAGAGAAGCGAAGCGAGGAACAGCTCAGGCCTCCGCACAGCAAAGGCTTGATCCCACTTTGTTTTTATGAACGGAGAACTGACTTCTCTCTGGTTCTTATTTTTCAGTGGTGTTCGTCATGTCTCTTAGAGATGCTCATCTTCTTTTATCGTGTGTTTGTAAAGAGACATTGGGCTCTGAGCCCATGTGCTTATTTGGAGGGGGTGAGGGGGAACACTCTACCTGGTTGCAGTCTTTGGGTCTAAACATTTCTAACCGTTCCATAATCGACAGAGGGTCCCATTAACTCACACTGCTAAAGCGACTACCTTTTATCTCTACTTTAGGTAGAGGAGTAGTTCTGAAGTTAATATTATCATGTCCCCAGGTAAGATTGTAAAAATGAGTGAGAATTGCAGTCTTTTAAAAACGGCAGAGGAAATCATGAGGTTCCTCATCTGTGGATGCCATTCTCTTCCATCTTAAAGCAGACCGAGGGCTCTTAAGATGGACTGCTGATGTCTGCCGTCCACCCGTTCTGCCTTGAACTCTCGTAGGTTTTGGAAAACTCCATTCGGTTGGAAACCTTTGCAGAAAGTGTCGGTGTTTGGCCCACGATGACCCTGGGCCCAGAGCTGTGGAGATTGAAGTTTGGGAGTTAAGTTCCTAACTGCTAAGCAACATCTTTGACAGCTAGTCACTTATCCTCTGCCAGGAGCCACCTATCGCGCAGTCAGGCGAACGGGGCTTTGGTTCTTAAACCGTTCTATATGAGCACAGTTTCCCCCGAAGCCCAGGGCGTTCAGTTTAGAAAGAGGGCAGTGCCCGCTGGCTCAGTGTCGGCCTGCGTGGATGCCGGTCAAGGTCTAGCCTTTCCGCGTGCGCTCACGGTGTTGGGAGCCAGTGTAGCTTTTACGGCTCATCATTGCCACCTTCTCGGGTGGTTTGCCTGGACTCAGAGGACCGCTTCCATCCAGAAAACACTCTCCGTACGGAGGGCGCGCCCTCCCCCACCCCGACCGCAGGTTCCGCGAGGAATCCCCTGTAAACATCGTGTTTCTTGGAAACACCGTCAGCGTGCCCCTTCCTGAGCCGCAGACACGGCCCCGCTGGCTTTGAAGGCAGCTCTCCGCCTGTCAGGAGCAGCATCGCACGGAGGGAGGGGAGAATCGTATGGGGATGAATTCCTGAAATGCTGAGACTCCATGTGCAGACACTGCTCCCTTATTCCCAGGCTGCCGGGGTCATGGCCTTCTTCCAGGCCCCCGTGCCCTCTTTGCCCCCAATTTCCCACTTTCCTCCTGTCCGGCGCTGGGTTCCGGAGGGCGAGACAGGCCGTTGGCAGTGAGACGGAGGCCGTTGTGTGGGTCTCACGCAGGGACTGGAATTCAGGAGGGGGGTCCCCGTGGCGCCCCCTCGGGAGGACACGGTGGCTGTTGGTGGAAGTCTCCGTAGGAAACCACATAGGATACGAGGCCGTGCATGAAGGGAGTGTTTCTGAAAGGAAAGGCCCGCATACCTGTTTCCTGGGGCACAAAGGACTTGGCCGCTGCCTGGATGTGGGCAGGAAGCCAAGTGCCAGACTGTGTGCCGGGGGCGGTTGGGTGATGCGCTGGGCCCAGGGCCTCCTGAGGAAGCTGATGGTGGACTGGCCTTCCTCAGGGAAAGCGAGGTTCTCTGAGCCCAGGGCGTGTGTCTGAGGGCAGGGTGGCCACAGAGGGAAGGAGGAGGCGTGTGCCTTGTTGGGGTGTCTCTGGAAGTGCGGACAAGCCGGGGATTCTGTCCTCTTCGAGGGCCAGGCTCAGCCAGGAGCGCAGGCCACACCCGGCACAAGACTCGGGAGCGGGATTCCTTGAAAGGAGCAGAAGGTACAATCACAAACCGCCTCGTCTTCCCGCTCCTTCCTCCCGCAGCGGCCGCAGAGGGACCCCACACCTCCCCGGGGAGCCGGTGCCCAGGCTGGCTCTGAGCACGCAGAGCGAGTCCCCCGCGGGCTGGCAGCCGGAGCCCTACGTTAACTTGCCCACAGGCGCGGGGCCTTCTAGGCTGGGAAGAGCTTACAGGCCAACAAGCCCGGCTCCGTTTCCAGGGGCCGGTCTCCCACACACCCAGGCGCCTCCCCAGGCGCACCCCGCAGCAAGACTCCGGGATTGAAACAGCTTTCCGAGGTGCCGGGAGGAGCGGGCCCAGATTTCTCTTTAACCACTAACGCTCATTCCTGCCCGAGGCAGAGCAGTGCCGCGCCGGCTGGTGCTGTCCGCCTTCCTGTCTTAGCTGCTTCAGACCTGGGGCAGGGCTCCGTGGGAGCGGGCCTCCGGAGTGAAAACCCACACGACATCCTCGCCGTCCTCGCCGTCCTCGCCGTCCAACGGGCCGGCCGCAGCGTGCCTCCGGAGGGAGAGACTCGAACACGCAGAATTAAGATTTAGCAAAAAGTGCTGCATTGCTCTGACTCGGGAGTGAAGACCCACATTTCCCCGCAGCAGTCACCCAGGGGAGGCCGCGGCGGAGCCCACGGCCGGCTTCTCACGGGGACGTGGAGCCGCTGTCACAGCGCAGGGCCAGGGGGCAGAGGCAGGGAACGCTGGGTTTGGAAGCAGGGTGTCCTCTGCACCATTCAGTTCCCAAGCTGAGCGCGTTCAAGGTGGCGGGCCTTCCTGGCCAGGTGGCCACGCGGTGCCCGAGGTGGCCAGGAGAGGCGGCGAGTGTGCAGACGGTTGTGCTGGGGCCTGGGAATCTGAGCTCTGTCCCCCGTGCCTGGCGGGTAGTGACACAGAGCGGGCACGGTCCGGACACGGGGGAGGGTCCCTTATCTTCCGGGCCGTGTTGTTCTCCGTTAACGTAAACACAGGACCACCAAACAGTACGGCCCTCCCCACGAGTCCAGTAGCCAGTCAGAGCAACAGTGGCACACGCTACATACGGTTTCTGATTCTTATGTAAGTAGGACTATCTGCATATAATGTGATTTAATTTATTGTTGTGTTGTGTAGAAAATGAGAATTAACGACTGTGGATATAACCCCTGTTTTGTACAATGTATTTTATTTCTGGCACAAACTGGCCCTTTCACGTACCTGCTTCACTCGGTGTTTGGATATACATGTGTACGTGTTCTTGTAAATGTTTTCACTCAGCAGGAATGCCACATGCTCACGGCATAACAACGCGTTCTCATTAAAAACACATCCCTCAGCAAGCCTTTCCTGTTTGTAACTCAACCGCCCACCCTGCCAGGCCCTCTCCCCAGGGCCCTCTGAGCTCCCCGGGGAGGTGAAGTGGAAGATGGATCAGTGGAAGGGACGGGTTTTATGGTGTGCCTGGTGCCTTGCACCGACTCAAGAATTTTCCGCCCAGCCAAGGGAGATTTGCAGAAATAGGAAAATGTTATGCTAATGAGGGGCCTACCTTGAATTGGCCGGGGAGGGAAGAAAGCTGAGTAATATGATCTCGAGTGTCTACAGCAAGCATGTCAAACTCAAAGGCTGACACGGGACAAATGAACAAGGTTGAAGTTTATGTGGACTGCAGAAAAGCAAAAGTTTCCATTTTCATGGGACCGTAGGTTTATTCGAAAAGTATAGTTTGAAAAACACCCCAGAGCAACGATAAAATCAGTGTTTTCTTCCTCTCTTCTTGCTACTCTCTTTCCTACTCGGAGGGAAATCCTGTTCGCAGTGATTACTTTCAAAACTGCCCCAAGGTGAATGAATGTAGGTGATTCTGGATCTGACAGGAGACTTATTTCCTTTCATAATTGTAAATAACTGCCCACGCCGTTATATTGGCTGGGCTGCGGGAATATTCATCGTGGGCCCCATGTGGCCCTCGGGCCTCGACTTTGACATGCTTGGTCTAGGCCTGAGAACACTACACTGTACACTATGGGCCTCATGGACCTAGGATGTCCCTGACCCTTTGGACGAGGCCCTAAGCTGGTTTGGTCATTCTCAGGAGCACCCCACGAAGCAGACTGGCCGCTCAGGCCTCCCCAGTGGCCTCCCAGCTGTAACACGTTGCTTCACTCTCTGGGAAGTTACTGCTGGTTTATTTTAAGCCCCAGAAACCCTTGGATTCTCATGGCTGGAGCAATGATCCCTAGGTCCTGCTGCCACCACCGCCACCACCACGAGGACCTCCTGAGACCACAGCAGCCCCCACCTGGGTGCAGGGCTTGGGCGACCCTGCAGCAGGAGGCTGACTCGCAGTGAGTGGCAGTGGGGGCAGGGCGAGGGGCCCTGGAGGAATGAAGGGGGCCCGGGAAGCGTCCAGGAAACACAGGACGTCTCATCTGCTTGTGTTGTTACAACCAAATGCCACCGACCAGGCGCTGAGACAGCAGACACTCACTTCTCAGGCCTCTGGCGGCTCTGGTCCTGGTGAGGGCGGCTTCCTTCTCGCCATGTCTTCACATGGCCCGTGTGTGTGTGTGTGTGTGTGTGTGTGTGTGTGTGTGTGTGTGTATGTGTGTGTGTGTAGGGTCCAGGGAGAAGGAGAGGAGATCTCTTGAGTTCCTTCTTTTAGTTGTTAATCCTCACCCAAGGATACTTTTCCATTGATCTTTAGAGAGAGTGGAAGGGAGGGGGAGAGACAGAGAGAGAAGCATTGATGTGAGACACATCTATTGGTTGCCTCCTACTTGGGCCCTGACCAGGGCCAGGATGGAGCCTGCAACCGAGGTGCATGCCCTTGACCAGAATCGAACATGGGCCCCTTCGGTCCGGGGCTGATGCTCTGTCCACTGAGCCAAACCCACCGGGGCTTGAATCTCTTCTTTTAAGAACACTAATCGGACCAGATTAGGGCCCGATGTTTGTGTCCTCGTTTAACCTGGACTGCTTCCTCAGAAGTCCCATCTCCCGATGCAGACGCCCTGGGAGGTTAGGCTCCAGCCTGTGAGTTTTAGGGCACACAGACATTCAGCCCGTCACCCAGGGTGTCCCTGCTCCTCTCCCACCTCGCCCGGGGACCCGGGCTTCCTTGGATTTTCCCCCCCGAGGCCTCACCTCCCTGGCCCTCCTGGCCTTCCCCACACACCCCGGCACCCCTCGCTGCACCCCAGAGGCCTCCGGGCTGGGGCCAGGGGGGCGTGTGTCCCTGCGAGGAGCTCGAGGGAGCACCCAGCACCATGGATGGAGGGCCCCACTCAAACCCCAAACCGTGGGCTGCTGGGGCAGACTTAAATAGCAACGGCTATTGGATTGGGAGAGGCTCCAGGGCCTGTGTGTCTTTAAAAAAATAGCCATTTAACGAACCGTCTATTAGCACCGAGCGAGGACCAAGGAAAATAACTCCTCTGCGGGCTTTGTGCAGCCTCGGCTGCCCCGGGCTGGAGGCTCTGTCGTCCGTGTCCCAGAGGACGGTGCAGACAGGGTGCAAAGGGGAGCAGTCAGGGCCCAACCCCCCGGGGCTGCCTCGGGCACCTCACACCTGGCTCCTCGGAGCAGCTACAGGAGGACAGTTACCCTCTCCCGGGTCCTGAGAGGGAGACACACTTGCAGGTGGCCATTTCCAAGGCCTTTAGAGATGGTGTGGCCATTTGGAGGACGAGATGAGCGGCAGCGAGGCGGCGGGGGTCCCGCTTCCATACCCTGTCCCCGGGGCACAGGCCCAGGCAAGGGCCAGGAGGGGACGGTGGTGGCCACACCGCCCCTACTGCTCAGGGGGCCAGTGTGTCACTCACACCTGCTGTCTCTGTGGAGGGGGGGGTGTGCCATGACTGGACCAGTGGTCACACCAGCCACCCCCCCTCTGCCCCTGGCCGGGAGGGCCACCCCAGATGCCATCGCTGGGAAAACGGAGTCCAGAGATGGATGTGATCTGTCAGATCAGCACTTGCTCCTGCTCAGACCCTCCCTGTCCGTCCTCCCCAGGGGCTGCCCTCCCTGCCCGCCTCCTGTGCCAGTGCGGAGGCAGCGCTCTGAGGTGGCTGTGGGTGGGGGCACCTCCCGGAGCAGACAGAGGTGGTTCTTATACCTCTGCCCCTCCTGGGCCCATGAGAGACCAGCAGTCACGCAGGGCGGCGGGAACACCTGCGGCCAAGCCACACAGCCCCTGGCGCAGGGCGGCCTCCTCCGGCCCAGATGCCCGGGACCAGCCAGACCAAACCACTCCCCGGCCCGACAGGCAGATTGGAGAGGCACAGCCCAAGCCCCCCCCCCCCCCCCCCCCCCCCCGCTAGCTGTTGGGGCAGGGGCCGGTGCTGGCACCGCTGGAGATGGGGGGGTGGCACCACGGGGGTGGGCAGCTCCATGGGTGCTGGAGAAAAGCCAGCTGAGCGTGAAGGCCAGGCTACCCTGCAGGGCGTCCTGGGCGGTGGCAAAGGCATTTTGTGTTTTCAGGCAAAAACCCAGCAAGAGACTGGTTTCTTTTTTTTTCCTTTTTTTAAAAAAAATATATATTTTATTGATTTTTTACAGAGAGGAAGGGAGAGGGATAGAGAGAAACATCAATGAGAGAGAAACATCGACCAGCTGCCTCCTGCACACCTCACACTGGGGATGTGCCTGCAACCAAGGTACATGCCCTTGACCGGAATCAAACCTGGGACCCTTCAGTCTGCAGGCCGAAGCTCTATCCACTGAGCCACACCGCTTTCGGCGACCTGGCTTCTCCACTGCGTCCGGTTATGACTCTCAGCGTTCCACGGGGAAGGAAGAGGAGGGAGGAGCGGGAGCACACGCCTTCCCAGCTCGCAGTGGCGGCTGGTTAAGGAGCACGTGCTCTGCCGGCGCAGCTGGCTTTGCACCGGCGCTCACTGGTGAACCTGTACCATCACCATCCACCTGTCGCCTCATGGAGAAGGGCCCTGGCCAGGTTCCTCACTTATGAGGTGTGTGACGGAGGCACAGAGAGGGTGAGCAACCTCCCCAAGGGGCCCAGCTCCGAGGTGGCAGGGCGGGGGTGCAGCCAGGCTGCTGGCTCCAGGCAGCGACGATGCCCGAGAGCTGGGCCCAGCAGCGGGCGGTCCTCTCCCGGAGGCCAGGCTCCTCCCTTCACCGTCCCCACAACGCCATGCCGCTCCTGTGATGTCAACCCCATCACGTACATGTCTGTTGTGCCATTTTCTTAGAACTCAGACGTTCTTACATGGCCCTTGTAAGAAGGATTCTGGTGCTTAAATGCTGAGTTTTCCATTGGCCAGTGTGCGCCCTCAGGAGCCCCAGCCTTGCCGAACCTCAGTTTCCTCTTGTACAGCCAGGACAACAACAACAACAACAACAACAACGCTTGTGGGTCCACGCAGCCCTGCCCGCAGCAGCCAGGGAGCGGAGCCGCACAGCTCCCAGGAGGTGGCCCTCCGCACTCACAGGGCCAGGCTCCTGCTGGGCGGGCACTGAAGCATGAGGCCAGGCCCGTCTCTGCCAGCCTTCCCTTGCCCAGCCTTCCCACCTCCCAGCCTTCCCTTGTCCAGCCTCTCTGCCGCCCAGCCTTCCTACTGCCCAGCCTTCCCACTGCTCATGGCCAGCGGCTGGTACTGCTCACTGTCCTCCTAGAGATCCTTGCATTCTGATTGTCAGGTGACCAGCAAGTCAGTTGTAGCCAAACTGCAGGCCATGTAAGCAGCACAGCCCTGCTCTCCCCACTGGGGCCCTCCCTGCTCCTCCAGGGCCCTCCCTGCTCCTCCAGGGCCCTCTCTGCTCCTCCAGGGCTATCACTGCTCCTCCAGAGCCCTCTCTGCTCCTCCATGGCCCTCGCTGCTCCTCCATGGCCCTCGCTGCCCCTCCAAGGCCTGCAGGGGGGCACTTCGGCTGCATCACAGCCGCTCCCATGGTGACAGGCCACGGCTCACCAGCTTAGAATAACAGCAATAATGACAGCGCAAATACTGCCACGGATGTCAGAGACTTCTGCTCAGAGTACCCTCTGAAGCGAATACACGAAAATTGTTCAATTTTACTCCCAACTTAGTTGCTTTGACTGAGAGAAGAGAAGTAAAGGCCTTGACGCCCGAGCCTGTCAGTGTGGACACTTCTCTGCACTTTGCTCTCATTCCCACCCAAGATCCCGCATCTTCTCGTCCCAGCAAGGCTGGGCCCGAAGCCTTCCTTAGGAAGGAACCGCCCTGGCCAGGGAGCTCAGCTGGTTAGTGCAGCACCGCAGTACGCCAGGGTTCCAGGTTTGATCCCCAGTCGGCACAAGCAAGAACCAAGCAGTGAATGCATCAGTAAGTGAGACGACACACGGATGTTCCTCCTGCTCAGTAAATGAGAAAACTAATTGCTGTTTTCTGGCTCATTTCTGTCATCTGAGAGAAACCACGGGGGATGGGCTACAGCTGGCTCCGACTAGCTTGTGAGAACAATTTACTCAATTTTCAGAAGCTCTGAGCTGGTTGGTAAACAGAGTCATTCTTTAAAAAAAAAAAAAAAAAAAAAAAAAAAATATATATATATATATATATATATATATATATATTATTGATTGTTTACAGAGAGGAAGAGAGAGGGATAGAGAGTTAGAAACATCGATGAGAGAGAAACATTGATAAGCTGCCTCCTGTACACCCCCCTACTGGGGATGTGCCCGCAACCAAGGTACATGCCCTTGGCCAGAATCGAACCTGGGATCCTTGAGTCCTCAGGCCAACGCGCTATCCGCTGAGCCAAACTGGTTAGGGAGAGAGTCATTCTTAAAAGCGACATTCTATAAACCTACAATTAAATGCATTTCATTAGAAGCAAAGGTAATAAATGCTCAAAACACCATCTAACTATCCCACTATGTGCGGCTGTCACCTGTGTGTTTGAGGTCATTTATACCCTCTGTCTCTGTAAGGTCTCCACACAGAAGTTCAGAATAAGGTGTCACCACGCCTCTCTTCCTCCACATTTATGGCTTCACACTGGCAGCTGGAAAGCAGCCGTTGTCCGGGCATTTACACCCGGAAATCACAGAAGCTACAGACCGTGGCCTGCTCCCTTCGGAGACCTGGTTGCTACGGCTTCCCCGCACACCACTGTCTGCCCTCCCCTTCACCAGGTGAGCCCAGACCTCGGCCGTCAGGGATCCCTCTCTCCCTGAGAAGCAAGTGGATGTGCTGGGGAACTAAATGGCGTGTTCGGAGTCGCACGGTGGACAGCCAGGGAGCTCAGGACGAGAGCTGCAGGCTTAGCGCCGTTAGGCCACAGAACGCAGGGCTTGACTGTCGGGGGAACTGCCAAGAGAGCAAAGGTTCTTGTTTCTGTCACAGAAATCCGTAAAAATCCAAAAGTGCTTTCCTGGCCTCCGCTAGTATTCCCACATGACCTCCCAGGACACCCTCAGAGCTTCGGGGAGGTTTGGGTACTCATGGTGAGTTGGGTGATGGGAAGGGGGAGGGGGCGCAACGGGATGAGGATCGCAGAGTCTGACAATTGGGAGCTTTGCTGTTGAAGTTTCTAGACCCTCCCTCCTGCTAAATTGACAGCCATCACTCCACATACCACGTATTGGAAACATGATAAAAACATAGAAGTAAACATTCAATGAGAAACAACTGATATATCATAGGCCTTCCAGTGAGACTTCATTCCATATCCTTTTGCACAATGCTACCTTTTGTGACGTCTTTATCGTGGAGAACCAATCTCAGCACACTCATAGCAAAGCACAGAAATTTCACAGGCTTCCTCAAGAGTCACGGGTATAATTTCCTCAAGAGTCATGGATGAAGAATCTCCAGACGGCTTCCATTTGGGGAAAAATTTGTGCTGACTCTGTAAGCTCGAGAGAACCACCACCACCTTTTACAATCTCTTATGGAGTAAACAGTGTTTTTAATGCACTTCATTTTATTCTATAACATTAATAAAAGAAATGTAGTAACTGATAATAAATTAATAGCTTGCCTCAACTTTTCAGGATGTGATCTGTTTGGTCCAGTTACTGCCCGCAAAGGCCTGAAGCTTCTTTCTTCCCTCCTTGCTGAGCATGCTCAGTGCCTCCATAGGCCTGGCATGTATACTTCTATAAATGGTCTTTCTGACTTAGTATTTGACTCTTAATTTCACCCCCAGCCTCCCATTACCGAAACTTTATCTTTTTTTTTCTTTTTTTCTTTTCTTTTTTTTTTTTTTTTTTTCTGTCTTAGGAACTCAGGTACATTGTAAATGTTCCCTTGATAATATACTAGAGGCCGGGAGCATAAATCTGTGCACCAGAGGGGTCTCTCGGCATGGCCTGTGGGGATCGGTCCAAAATCGGCAGTGCAGCACCACCTGCTGCTCCTGCTCAGCCCAGCCCTGCTGCACCTGACTGGGCTCGCTCCAGTCAGTCCTGATTGGGAGAGGCTCATGTTGCTGCAGTGGTGCTCACCAGCCACGAGCCCTACCTCTGACACCTGTTGGTCAGCTGAGCGGTGCTCCCCCTATGGGAGCACACTGACCACCAGGGGGCAGCTCCTGCATTGAGCATCTGCCCCCTGGTGGTCAGTGCGTGTCATAGTGACTGGTTGACCAGTTTTTCCGGTCATTTAGTCATATAGTTGCTTAGGGTTTTATATATATAGATGGTGTTAATAATAGAGTTTGTCTACATGCAATGTTATGCTACTTAAAAGTGGGCAGGGAATGTTCTCCATGCTAAGCAATAGACTTGGGCATTCAGATTGCTATAATCCTGTATTTTTAAGTATGAGCATGCTTTTTTATAACTAAATGAAGGACTGTGACTAGGCAAGAAACGGAGACACTGCATCCAGTGGCCTCACGTTTAGTTAGGGTTCATGTAGATGTTCACACAATTCTTGTCTTCACTATTATTATATCCAAGCACAGTACTACGTGTAGAAAGCTTACACTGTTTGGTGAAGCAAGGAACTTTCCATGAAGAGAGAGAAGAGCTGGCTGAGCAATATTGGTAGATTTTCCGTTGCGGTGCTCCTATGTTGTGTAAGATGGAGTCCATGCACACCCTGTCTCAGTTAGAGCCACTCTCTGATTCCCTCACTATGTTTGGTGAGGAGGATTCCTGATGTGTCTCAGTCTTTTCACCCTTTGCTTGAGAGGCCTATGGCAACTCTGCTGAACTGGTCGGTACCCAAGGGCTTCATTCCTTAAATCCCTTTTGAACATGCACAGGAGACATGCCTGCAGCCTACTTAGGAAACTATTTCTTGAGGAACAGTCATCACATTTCTGAAAAATTATGGTGGCAGCTGATCCAAAATCTTGGCCTTGAACTCCAGCCAATGTTTTCTTGACTCCAATGTGTCCTGCCAAAACAAAGTAATTGCACAGCTGACAGGACCTCTCTTGTTACCTCTTAGGAATGACCATAATTTACATCCCACAATGCCAACGGGGGTCTCCCAGGGATCACAGTTGCTCTGGGTGCATGTCAATGAGTCATCTCAGGGCTAATGACCTTCTCACAGTTACCGTCTCAGGAAAACACGGATCCTTGTTGGAGGAGAGTGAACATCACGATAAGGAGCTGTTTCCACTGTAACTGTGTGTTCCTTTCACCCTTCCTGGTGTCTACTGGTTCCCTAACAGGGCCCTTTGGTGTCCTAACCAGAGACTTCCAATTCTTCTCCCAGGTGCTGGCTTTAGACTCAAGGTGGCCATGACCAAAGCTGCCACAATGGAGACTTGTTAAAGGAAGACATCATATTTGGCTTTAAAAACAGGCAAGCCCTCTCCTTCTAAAAGGTGTATGTGTTTAATTTTCCTGAAATATCATTCTAGGCTTCACTGTTCATTTTAAGGCAAAATAGGTTAAGGATCATTTGGGCTGTAGATTCTAGAATCTAGAAGCCTTGCAATGGGGCAGTTTAGGGAGCTGCATCCTTAAACTCTGTGAACCTGGGTGAGGAGATGAGGAACGGGAGGCTCCTGAGTGACTAAATGCTGCCAATGCTAGAGGACCTGAGGGTCTTCAGGGTTTGTTATTGTACCTAAGAGGCTTCCCTGTCCTCTGCTTTCTGAGATAAATGTATCTGGAAGAAGCACTGAAGAAAGTTCATTACATCCATGGGAAGAAAGATCTGGGGCTGGTTCTGACCAGGAAGCTAGAAGTCACTCAAGGTAACCCAAGAGAGATACATGATTAGTTACCAACAGAGATACAAAATTTAGCAAATTTTCTCTAAAATATTTTTTTCCATTCCTGCATGGCTGTTAAAACCCATGTCCTGGTTTCTGTAAACTGGCAAACTCCCCACCCGCTTTGTACCCTGCTCTGACTGCTCTGATATTCATTCAGTTCCTTCTGTATTTGGGCCCCTGGAGCTTCCCTTGAGTTTTGGTGCCCTCAGCTAGGCATTAACAGGAATGCTTGTTGTCTGTGTCCTGCTGAAGACTGCTCTGACAGCTCAGGTAGCATGGGTTCTCAGGAGGAGAGACTGGGTGGGCCTGTGCCATCCAAAGATCTGGATCTAGCAAGCCACATTCAGAGCTGAGGAGACCTGCAGTGAGCAGAAGGGAGGTCTTGCATGAACTTTTTCAATCCCTTTTGTATTCCGAGGTTGTTACCTCAGCTCTGTCTTCATTTGCACTCTACAGTCTCAATATTCCCCACTCCAGACCTCTTATAACGCTTCTGTGTTCTTTCCCCCATCCTTCTTCCTGTTATCTGTCTCTCACCCAATCTCTCCGGAATTTAAGGGCTAATGAGGGAATTGGCAATGTCTTTTTTTTTTTTTTAATTGTGGTTAAAAACTACACAACGTAAAAATTGCCATCTGAGAGATATTTAAGTGTAGAGCTCAGGAGTGTTAAGTGTATTGGATCTCAGGAACTTTCCTATCTTGTATATCTAAAACTCTATATCCACTAGGCAACAACTCCATTTCCCCCCTCCCCTAGCCCCTGACTACTCTGTTCCTCATGTACATGAAATCATACGGTATTTGTTTTTTTGTTTTTTTTTTGTTTTTTTGTGGCTGGCTAATTCCACTTAGCATAATGTTTCAAGGAGCATCCATGTTGTAGCATGTGACAAGATTTCCTTCCTTTTTAAGGTCAAATAATATTCTACAGCATGTAGACACCATATTTTGTCTTCACATTCATCTGTTAATGGGCATTTGGGTTGCTTCTGTCTCTTGGCTATGGTCAATAGTGCTGCTGTGAACATGGGTGTGCAAATATCTCTTTAAGACTCTGCTTTAAATTGTTTTGGGTATATACCCAGAGGTGGGAGTGCTGGCTCATATGGTGGTTCTATTTTCAATTTCTTGAGGAACTCCATACTCTTTCCCGCAGCACCTCCACCATTTTACAGTCCCACCAACTTGGCACAAGGGTTCCAGTTTCTCCACAGGCTTCCCAACACTTGTTGTTTTCTGTTTTTCTTTTCTTTCTTTCTTTTTTTAATTTTAAAAATATATTCTATTGATTTTTCACAGAGAGGAAGGGAGAAGGATAGAAAGCCAGAAACATCAATGAGAGAGAAACATCGATTAGCTGCCTCCTGCGCGCGTCCCCGTCCCCCCCCCCCCCCCCCCCCCCCCCCGCCTGCCCCCGGGGATGTGCCTGCAACCAATGTACATGCCCTTGACCGGAATCGAACCTGGGACACTTCAGTCCACAAGCCGACGCTCTATCCACTGAGCCAAACTGGTTCAGCTGTTTTTCTTTATAGTGTCTGTCCTAATGGGTATGAGGTGGGAATATATTTCTTTCATTTCTTTACAAGATCCCTGGAATTACGGATGTCTTGAAAATACCGAATCAGCCAACCCTTGGATACTCAGCTAACTTTCAATGTCAGATGGGGATTCAAATGATCTTTCAAATTCAAAGAAGTGGTAACAAGTGAAGAGTTTCTGATCAAGAGTGGGAAACATTCAGATTCTTCATAGTTTCTTTCCATTCAAAATTATCACTCGATTAATGTTCACCACCAAATCTCGCCGGTTTCATTACGCAGACTTTATAGAGCTCCCCTTACGAGCCTGCGGTGTGTTTTCCCAGTCATGGAAAGCCCGTTTCAGCTTGGCTGCTGCTTCTCTTCTGTGAGCTCATGGTGCAGTCACTGTGCTGCCTCTTTTACAAGCTTGGACCAGACTAGAAATACAACGGTCATTCCCTTTTGAGCCTACGTCTCATCTCTCCTTAAGCTGGGGTGGTTGGCTTCTTTTGGAGGTCAGAAAAGTCACCTTGGCTTTGAGTAATGACTACCAACGACATATCGTTTTCACTGCAAATGACTTTCTTGTTTATCACATTTTACTTGCAGTTGATACTGGATCAGAACCTGGTGTATTTAGCTTGGCAGCCCGTGCTCCTGTCAGCACCATGCCATTCCCAAAGAGCGTATCTTATAGTGCCTTTCAGCCTGGTGTGCCTCTCTTCTCACTCATGGCTCTGAAATAAGAAATCCTAATTCTTACATTCCCTTTTATTTCCTTATCGTGCCTTGAGTTAAAGCCCTGCTACCATTAAACACAACAAAGTACATGGCAAAGGGAGAATGGACAACTCACAAATGATGGATATTCTTTATCTTATTGGGAAGTAGCTTGAAGGAAACAGGTACCAACCTATGCTTGACTAAACACTGGTAAACATTTCATCCAATACAACTGAATGCTTCTGACTTTGAAATTCGTTGGCTACTGCTGTTTACAGAGAAGTTGGTTTGGGACCATAGTACTTATTGGTTGTGTGATAAGGGTGGTAGTTATCAAAATTGTGTCCTGGTGAGGCAGCAGTACTGGTAGGTGCCCCTTCCTATGCACACTTGAAAATATCTTGAGGATTACGAGGTACATCTTGGACATATTGAATGTAAATTGCCTTTAAGTTTTCCTAGCAGAGATGCCAAGTGGACAGAGAACGATATGGAATGTAGAAATAAGATCTTGTCCAGAGAGATAAATTTAGGAGTCACTGATATATATAGCTACTGAAGTCATGTATATGGATGGGTGAGCCTGGGATGAATCCTTGAGGAACTTCAATATTTAATGACAGGATAGAAGAGGGTGAGCCTCTGCAGGGGGCAGAATGAGAGGCAACGTGGAGGGTCTGAACTCCCTAAAATCAGGGCATGGATTTCCATTTAAAAATCCACGGGAGAGTCTGAAAAAAAATTAAAAATAGAACTACCATACAATCCAGCAATTCCACTTCTGGGTACTTCCTTGAAGAAGATGAAAAGAATAATTTTATTAATATATTTTATTGATTTTTTTACAGAGAGGAAGGGAAAGAGATAGAAAGCTAGGAACATCAATGAGAGAGACATCGACCAGCCGCCTCTTGCACACCCCCTACCAGGGATGTGCCCGCAACCGATGTACATGCCCTTGACCAGAATAGAACCTGAGACCCTTCAGGCCGCAGACCGATGCTCTACTACTGAGCCAAATCGGTTTTGGCGAAAAGAATAATTTTAAAAGATACATGCATCCCCATGCTCACTGCAGCATTGTTTACAATAACCAAGATATCGAAGCAACTTAGTTGTCCACTGGTAGATGATAAAGAAAATGTTGTTTACATAGACAAGGGAATACTTCCTATTTGCAACCACACAGGTGGACCTAGAGAATATTATGCTAAGTAAAATAAGCCAGGCAGAGAAAAACAAATCTTGTATAATTTCACTTATATGTGGAATCAAAAAGCAAACTAACAAACAAAATGAAACAGAAACAAACTCTTAGACACAGAGAATAAACTGACAGTTGCCAGAGGCGAGGGAGGAGGGGGCTGGGTAGAAAAGGAAAAGGGAGCTAAGAAGTACAAACTTCCAGTTATAAAATAAGTCACAGGATGTTATGTACAGCATAGGGGACATAGTCAATGACAGCATAATAGCTATGTAGAGTGAGAGATGGTTACTAGACTTACTACGACTACTTCCTAAGGTATATTAATGTTGAATCACTTTGTTGTACATCTAAGACTAATATAATATTGTACGTCTTCTATAACTAAAATCAAATTGATACAAACCATAGGATAAAGGATTGGACTTCTTAGAATTCTACTACTTCTGAGATCCTCGATTCTAAGATAATTCTGATTGTTCCATATTGTGGCATCAATGATGACACTGTTGGATCTTTTTTGAATCCTGCCAAATCTCAAATAACCTCTTGCCTTTGAACTCACAATGCATATTATCTGTACTCATCTTACAACACATCCTACCTTGTATTGTGTTTGTTTGCGACAACATCTCATTTCTCTCACTAAGACTAGTTTTGTCTTAATAGCTAGCAATTCTTTCTTTTTTTTCTCCTCCCTCCCTTTCTTCCTTTCTTCTCTCCCTCCCTCCCTCCCTCCTTCCCTCCCTCCCTCCCTCCCTCCTTCCTTCCCTCCCTCCCTCCCTCCTTCCTTCCCTCCCTCCCTCCCTCCCTCCTTTCTTCCTTCCTTCCATTTAAAAAAAAACTGATTTCAGTGAGAGGAAGAGAGAGGAGGAGAGAGATAGAAATATCAATGATGAGAATCATTGATTGTCTGCCTTCCACATGCCCCCTACTGCAACCTGGGCATGTGCCCTTGACCGGAATCAAACCCAGGACCCTAAGTCCACAGTCTGATGCTCTATCCATGGAGGCAAACCAGGTAGGGCTCTTATTTCTTTATCTCTGTTCCCAAACTGTTCTTCCGAATTAGCAAGGTGTTTTGAATATAGTTGAACACCAATACTTTCTTTGACGAATGAGCATTTGGTAATTAAAAATACAGAGTGGAATTGCTAAAATTTAAATTGAATTCTCAAGCTTGAACTAGAAAGTCTGATGAGCTCAAAGGTAAATAAAATACCCATCCTCTAGGGACCTAAGGATGATGGAACATTCCCCCGAAGTCTTCCACCTGAAGAGCATCCAGGTTTCTGTTTAAGGTCATACTACCACGCCAATCACTGGCTTACAGATTTCTGGTTCAGCCTAATGATCAACACACAGAAGGTGAAGAAATCCTTTCTCAGACTGGCCAGGCTGTCTTATGCCTAAGTTGATCATTTTATTATTTCATACTATAGTATGTGTAAGTGGGATTCTTCAATAGTTGAGGAAGAAAGGAATGTTATTTGGCCAAAGCAGACTTCAGAAATGGATTTAGCTTCAGAAATTGTATAAGCTAGTGATAGTCAATATTGTCAGCTTAGTCTTTCTCTAGTCCAGTTTTGTGACTGTGTTTTTGACTGATGTTCATCCAAAACAACACATTTAAAATTTGGCGTTGTTTAAAAAAAAACCCACAACACAACACAACACAACACAACAAAACAAACAACAAATAAATAAACAAAAAAGTTCCATTACTATGGAGCAGTTGAATAAAGCACAGAATGAATGAAAGATAAAATGAAGCTCACCTTTATCAGTATTTCCTATTTGCTGGAATATTTAACATTGTTATTTCATTTGAGAAGAGGCATAAAGGCATATGTACATTTGTTTTCTGGTTTGACCAATATGTTTTAAGTATCAATAATTAAGAAATTTTAATGTTATTAGATCATTTATAATTATAAATTTAAAATAAAAATGGTTTCAAGACCCAGGTTTTTAAGAAGCCTGCTTTTAATTATCTAACAATCACTCAAAAATTGCCTTTCTGAAGGTAGTACCCATTAAGTTACTCTTAAGCCCAAACTAAATACCAGTTAACACAGTGGACAAAAAGCCAGATAGATCTGGTTTGAGTATCAGTAGTGTCTTTGTTGTGGAAAGATATCAGTTTTCAAATTTTTATCACACTGTACAGACCTGTGTGTCTCAGGCAAGTATACAGCTCAAACCCCACTCCTGGGGGACGTATAGCAACTTGTAAATCCATGAGGAATTTTTCAGCAAAGTTCTATTTCTTGGTTTATTCATGGATTAGACTTCTAAGAGCAGATTCATGCTAAGGCTCTGATGAGCGGGTTTTTGTTTTTTTTTCCCCACTGAAAAGGACATTTTCTTCTTTCCCCCCCATCATTCAGCTTATGATGGTTTTAGAATTTATGTTCTCAGTTATATACCCCATTGCCTTTGAAATCTTAGAAAATATTCACTGTGGTTCTTCCCAGCCCAGCACTGTCCAAAGCCTTTCTTTATGACAGGAAGACCCACAAACTGCTTCACATGCATCTGTTGCTCTGGTTTACTTCTAAGAACTTTGGCTCTGCTCTTCCGACTGACCAGAGTCATGACAGCGGCCTAGTAACTGAGCGACGTCTGTTATTAGGGGCGGAGAACACGCAGAAAAATTCCACGCTAAGAGCCTTAGCGCTGGGCTGCAGGTCAGTTCTTTCTTCTTTCACTGGACAAGATCTGAGCTGGATTTTAAAAAGCAAACCACTAGATGTCTTCAGAATGAAATCTGTAAACCCAGGTGGCAGATACTAACTATCGCAGCGCTCAGCTGGCTGGATGTGCAAGCATCATGTCTGTAAATGGTCTGAGTCATTTCATTTCATTGAGTTACAGCGGGCTATCAGTGTACCGGCTTCTAAAAGAATATTTTTATTGATTCCAGAGAAGAAGGGAGAGAGAGAGGGAAAGGGAAACATCAATGATGAGAGAGAATCATTGATAGGCTGCCTATTACACCCCCCACATTGGGAATCAAGCCCACACCTGGACATGATTCCCTGACCAGGAATCCAATTGTGACCACCTAGTTCACAGGCCAACACTCAACCATTGAGCCATGCTGGCTGAACTGGGCTTTTTAAACTTTCTAGTTAGAGCTGAATTTTCTTTTAGTTTTCAATACTTGCTCATTTCTGTTTCCTTATTTCCAAATTCTTTTCCAACTTCTTTCTGCTTCACCTCAGTTCAAATGCATTTCAAGGATATCTATCTTCCTTTTGGGCAACAGGAGATAAAATATTTGAGCCTAAGGGTTCTTTAGAATTCACTCACTAAGATGTCCTCCTTTTACAGCTGAGAAAAATGGGGAACAGTGAAGGGAAGGGAATTGCTGGTCATAATTTAATGGGATTTCCTCAGTCTTAGCTATTCCAAGTAGTGACTCAGTTACCTGCTTAGAGAGACAATATAATCGGAAGCAGGGATCAGTACCAGGGCACTTGTCCTAACAGTATGTCTCCCCACAGTATGACCCTATATTAGTTTTCTATGCTTTGTAACAAACTGCCACCAACATAGTGTCTTAAAATAATATGCACTTACTCTTTCATTGTCATATCATATAATAAAAGCCTAGGGTGCATCATGTCCTGACAAGATGGCTGCCCTTACATCATCACAAGATGACCATCAGAAGAAGACCACCAGGAGATGGATGCCACAAGATGGCCCCCACAAGATGGCTGGCAAGGGAGGGCAGTTGTGGGTGACCAGGCCTGCAGGGGAGGGTAGTTGGGGGTGATCAGGCTGGCAGGGGAGCAGATAGGTGTCAATCAGGCTGGCAGTGGAGAGGTTAGGAGGTGATCAGGTTGGCATGCAGGTGAGAAATTAGGCACCAGTGGTCCCAGATTGTGAGGGGGATGTCTGACTGCTAAGTTTAAACTGCCAGCAGTTGGACATCCCCCAAGGGATCCCAGATTGCAGAGGGTGCATGCCAGGAAGAGGGACCCCCACTCCTATATATACTAAAGGTCCAGTGCACAAAATTCATGCATGGGGGTGGTGTTCCTCAGCCTGGCCTGAACCCTTTCCAATCTGGGACCCCTCAAAGGATGTCCTACTGCTAGTTTACAGATATTGGGCCCAAGCCAGCAGTTGAACATCCCTCTTGCAATCTGAGACTGCTGGCTCATAACCTCTTACCTGCCTGCCTTCCTGCCAGATTGCCCCTAATCACTCTGCCTGCTGGCCTGCTTGCCCCCAACTTCCCCCTGACGTGGGCCTGCTCACCACCAAACACCCCCCTGCATCAGTCTGATCACCCCCAATTGCCCCCTGTGCCAGTGTGCTCACCCCCAACTGCCCCCCCCCCCCTTGCTGGCCTACTCACTCCAAACTGCCACCTCTCCCCCTGCTGTCCTTATCACCTCCAACTGACCCCACTGACTGGGTGAAGGGCTGAGGGCTGTTTTCAGGCTGGCCATGCTCCCCGGTGATCCAGGCTCCCAGCCGCTTCTTTTTTTTCTTTAATTTCTTTTTTTTCAGCGTCTCCTTGAGTGGAGGCCAGGGCAGGCTGGAAGCAGCTATCTGGGATTTATTTATCTTCTATAATTGAAACTTTGTAACCTTGAACAGAGGCCAGGGCCAGCCAGGGTCAGCAGGAAGCCTGGCTTCCTCCATTGCTGGGGGAAACCCAAGCCTCCTGCTCCCTCCAGCTCCATGGATGCTGCCATCTTAGTTGGGCTAATTTGTATACTTGCTCCTGATTGGCTGTGGGTGTAGCAGAGTGATGGTCAATTTGCATGCTTCTCTTTTATTAGTGTAGATATATATTATACTATATATTCTATACTATATATCTTACTATTTCTGAAGGTCATGAATCTGATTAAGGCTTAGCTAGATTCTCTATATTCAGGCTGCAATAAGCAAAATATCAGCAAGGCTGTGTTCTCATCTGGAGACCCAACTGGGGAAGTGTCCTCTTCCAAGCTCTCTCAGGTTGTTGGCAGAGTTTATTTCCCTGCACTGTGGGCTGGAGGCTATCCTCACTTCCTAGAGACTATCCTCATTCCCTTGTGGGCCTCCAGACATGGCCATTTACTTTTTCAAAACCAGCAAGTGAGAAAGTCTCTAACAAGACAGCTTCATTTAGCTTAACAGAACCGAGGAGAGACATTGCATCACTGCTGCCATATTCTATTGGTTAGAAACAACTCACAAGGAGCACCCAAACAAGGGCATGAGGACCAGAAGATGAGGGCCACAGGATGCTCACCTTAGGGTCTGCCCACTACAATCCCAAACAAGTGATTTCCCTGGATTAACACAGCAGAACATTCCAGGCAAACAGTATTTTCCCTGTGGGTCACTGTCAAATTGCAAACAAGTTTCTAGTTGAATTTCTTCAAGCTCTATTTTCTATGTCACCCAGTAATTTTACCCTTTTTATTTTATTTTTATTATTATTTTAAAATATATTTTTATTGATTTCAGAGAGAAAGGGAAAGGGAGAGATAGAAACATCAATGATGAGAGAGAATCATTGATTGGCTGCCTTTTGCACACCCCCTACTGGGGATCAAGCCCACAACCCAGGCACATGCCCTTGATCGGAATTGCAGTCCAACACTCTATCCACTGAGCCAAACCAGCCAGAGCAATTTTATCCTTTTAACAATGTCTTCATGAAGGGACAAAAGGTAAGGTTTTCAAATTTATGAGTGCATGAGATCAGAGTGTTAGCAAATAATTTGGATGACACAATCAGGTTCCATTGTTATTTCCATGTTATTTAATGGGGAATAATACATTTGATTCATATTAAAATGATTTTCGTATTTGAATTTCCTTTGTGCAACCTTTTCTTTTGCCAGAGGCATCCATCAGCCTTGGGGAAAATTAGCTTTTTTTTTTTTCCTCCCCCAGAAAGAATGTAAAGAAGGGCACAGGCAATTTATAATATAAATTCCAAAATGGAAGTTTTGAGTTCAAGACAGTTTGAAAGACAGGCTTTGGTGAGAGAAAACAGAGTCCCTCAGCTTTTTTAGCTTCCAGTAACATTGGAACATTTTTGATGACTGAGTTTTAACAAAAATAAGAGGGCGGAGGCACTTAGGTCTGATGGCACAGACACCTCTGACAGTAAGGAAGCGAGGAAAATGACCCTGGTAATTTCAGAGGCTGGGGGAGGAGAAAGCAGCCAGAGGGGGCACGGAGGTCAGATGGTAAGCCCTGAGGGCACTTGTGCCAGGCCCCCAGTTCCAGGGCTGCAGAAACCCCCGTAAAGGGGGTTCAGGCATTGGGAGGATTGGTCGGTTTCCTTAGCTGTGGCTGCGGAAAGCTGGAAACTCTGGAATTAGCCTCACAGTGAGCTGGGCAGTGGTAATTTTCGTGTGGTGTCCCGGACAGAGGGCAGCTGACCACTGTCCATGTCTTTAGCCTCCCAAGTCTTTGTGTCATTCCCGGAGCCTGGACATTCTCACATACAGAGCCCGAGAACGCCCTCCTCCAGCCGGGCCACGTGTGGAGAAGAGCAGTGTCCCACGCACCGACGATGTCCCAAAAGGACCGAGTCCGTTTCTTCCGGCTTCAAAGTCTTGTTTGAAGGAGACACTGTTTCCTGGGAAGCGATTGCCTATTGCATCTCATGAGGATGACTGGCTCTGTTACCAAAACTTACAAAAGCCACCTTTTCTTTCTTTGTTTCTTTAAATATATTTTGATTTTTTACAGAGAGAAAGAGAGAGGGAGAGCTAGAAACATCAACGAGAGAGAAATATCGATCAGCTGCCTCCTGCATACCCCCCACTGGGGATGTACTTGCAACCAAGATACATGCCCTTGATCTGAATCGAACCCGGGACCTTTCAGTCCACAGTCTGACGCTCTACCCACTGAGCCAAACCCATTTCGGCAAGCCTCCTTTTCTCAGCACAGCTGACAGCCGTGTGTGCCACGTGTGCCTAGCCTCCCAGGATCATGGATCACATATAAGGCCATGTCCACGGCGGCAGAGGGGAGGCCAGCCCCGGAGTGAGAGACAGGCCGGCACAGGATGCCACTGTTTGGGTTAGCCAGCAGGGCAGCGCTCAGGAAGAAAAAATGAGGGCTTGTATTAGTCAGGAATTTTTTGGTTGCAACTTGCAGAGACCCAACTGGAATTCGGCAAAAGGGCCAGAAGGGAATTTATTGGCTCCTGGAATCCAAGAACAACCAGCCAGCGGGAGGAGGGGAGACTGCGGGTGTCAGGAGGGGGGAGTGGGGCAAGGGGCACGCAGCCCGGCTCTCCCCATTCCCGCCTCCTGGGCCGCTCTGGGTGGACTCTGCTGGGGTTTTCTCCTCTCACTGCCCACAACCCCGCACCAGGGCGGGAGGCCCTTCCACGCTGTGAGTCCCCCTTCTGGGCCTTTTGCTCCTGGACTGGACAGAGGCTCTGAGAGAGTCTTGGGGGAATTCTGATGGGAAACCCCGTAAGGGCTCCTCTGTAGCCACCGAGACGGAATCCTGTGGAAAGGGACAGGTCTCTAAACAGACATTGAAATGAGCTTAAGGGTGCTCTGGTTCTGTTCCTCCCATGTCTACATGGCACTTCTGGCTCCTGCCAGTGACATGTGCAGGAGTGGGGGGCGGGGGAGCCAGGGACTCGGGGTATGTTGAGGGGACTTCAGCCTAGGTCTGTCCCCCTTCTTAGGGGGAGAGGCCACAGGCCGAAGACCCCCAGGGCGCCCTGACCTCCTTACTGCACCCAGCCCTTCCTTGGAGCACTTGTGTTCTCACTCCCCCACCCCCCCCACCTCCTTCTCTCCTGTGATGGGATGGGATATGATGGATGGAGGTGATTAATGGGATATGTGCTCAGTATCACAAAGGTGTGAATGATGGACCAAGTTTCATCTCTTACTCATTCAGAGTTCATTTACATTTTAATAAGAGAGACCATTTTTAGCCAAGGCAATGGCATCCTCAATGGGAAATCTTGAGTATCTCTAATAAAAGTGGGATGATGTATGGCCAGGATTCATTACTTTATTCTCACCTTTAATAGTTTCTTCCCACTGTGGGTGGTGGATTGAGAAATGGATGTTGTGGGTCACAGCTGGCATTTTAAGAAGAATGGCAGAGGATAGAACAGGATAAAATGGCAGAGGTGGAAAAAAAATCAGAGTTCACAGCATGCATTAGGACAAGTTATGTTTCACAAAACACATTTCAGGTATATAGATGTGTGCACAAATGATATAAAATATGTTTGCTATGAGCTGTAGTAGAAACAAAAGTTTGGAAAATGCTGCCTGGAATTTACCTTCCAGAAAGTACAATTTCATTTTGCCTGAATGACTGGGCTTTATCTTAGAATGGGGAGGCTGTTGGCTAGCTCAGTTTGCCTTCTGGTGTCTTCTAAGCAGAATATTTTGATTTTTTTTTCTGTGTCTTCTATCAGAGGGCGGGAAGTTTCCCGGTTTTTGTAAGTCCCCTCAGGAAATGAAACAAAATGAAATACTAACAATTGTTTCCTGCCTTCCTTGGCCGAGGATTTCTGCCTGATGTTCCCTCAGGAGCCGTTAGAAGAGACGAACTGCTGATTCAGGTCTCTAATGGCCTTTGAGACTCAGAGTCATCAATGATGCCTATCTGTCACCTGCAAGAGCCAACGCCAATTTCCGACTAAATTTCCTGTTGGCTGCGGGCAGGAGAACCAGCGTGGCTTGTTGAAAAATGGTCTCTCTGCCACTGTTTAAATAACTCATCGTGAGGAAGAAAAGCCAGGCCCACCCCTGGATTGCAAAGTATCCCCCGTCCCCAAAGGCAGCCGGGCACCAGGTGATGGGAGCGGAAGGACTCACGAGTGTTGTTTTTTTAAAAAAATATATCTTATTGAATTTTCAGAGAGGAAGAGAGAGGGATAGAGAGTCAGAAACATGGATGAGAGAGAAACATTGACCAGCTGCCTTTCGCACGTCCCGCACTTGGGATGTGCCAGCAACCAAGGCACATGCCTTTGACCGGAATCGAACCCGGGACCCCTAAGTTCCCAGGCGACACTCTATCCACTGAGCCAAACAGGTTTCTGCTCACAGGAGTGTTTTTTCATGATGATCCCAGTTTAGGGGGAATGTAAGGGAAAGGACAGTCTATAGAACTAGACTGAACATGCCAAACCTGTTTGGTTTAAGGTGAGAGAGAGCGCACCGGACCTTCACCGGGACACACCGGGGAGCGCCTGCCCCTGGGGAACCACCCAGAATCAGACACCGGCTGCTGATGGGATGAGATTTGCTCGGAGCCTGTGCCACCCAGATGGAGAAAAAACAAACGCACAGCGTTGGCCAGATTGATAATGAGCGATGATTAACAAAGGCTGTTTGTGTTGGCGGGGCTCCCAGAGAGAGGCTTTCTCTCTCGGCGGCGGGAGGAGAAGCTGGCTCTGGTGCCCCTGTCCCAGGAGCAGCGAGGGCAGCTCTGAGGCCCCTCCGACAGGTGACGTTCCCGGCTCCGGGGGCCTTGGTGGGCCGGGCTGCCTCCTAAGTACATCCTGGTCACGTTAGAAGGGGAACTCGAGGAGGCAGCGGGCCAGTCCAAACTCCCAGGCCCGTGGAGGTCAGAGGTCACCCTCATTAGGTCATCGATGCAGAGCTTCCCAACCCAGCCTGCTCCTCCCTGTCACCCACGTCACCTTCGCCCGCTGAACGCAGTCCGCTGGGAGGAGTCGCCTCCACGCCTTCTCTGTTACAGGTTTTAAAAATATATATATATTTTATTAATTTTTTACAGAGAGGAATAGAGAGTTAGAAACGTCGATGAGAGAGAGACATCGGTCAGCTGCCTCCTGCATACCTCTCACTGGGGATGTGCCCGCAACCAAGGTTCATGCCCTTGACCGGAATCGAACTGGGCACCCTTCAGTCTGCAGATCGACGTTCTATCCACTGAGCCACACCGGTTTCGGCTCTGTTATAGGTTTTAGTATGAAAGCTTTTACCTAAGAGGAATAGGTGGGGGAAGGCCCGGAGCAGAAATGCTCAGACTTGTCCACAGTTTGAGAAATAAAGTGTCTATAAAAAAGCAATGAATTAGAAGTGGCACTCCGGGAAGGGAAATGAAAGAGAAGGAAAAAGAAAGGATATCAGGATGAGAAGTGGAAGGAAGGGGGAGAGAGAAAGGGAAAGAGAAGCAAGTCTTACTGGAGCCAGGAGAGCAGGGTGCGGGTAGAGACAGAGGCAGGCCTCCTTTATCCTGCTGGCAGGCCGGGACTGATGTCTGCTCCTTGTCCCGGGCGCAGGCAGGCTCTGTCTCTCTGCATCTAGGATAGGACCAGGGATGAGATTCTAGAATAGGGGTGTCGAACTCAATCAGAGAAGGGGCCAAAATTTAAAATCCAGCCTAAATCGCGGGCCGAATGGTTTACTGAACAGTCATAAACTGTCATTGTGATGGAAACGCAGCGGAGTGCAGTGATGACAGCGCGGTGCGGGCCACATTGCAAGGCCTGGCAGGACGGATTTGGCCCGCGGGCCTTGTGTTTGACACATGTGTATAAGCAGCACACACCAGGCCCCATAGCAGGCCCCGGACAGGTTAAGTGGATCTTAGAGATGAAAGAGAAAAGGGGGAGAGAAAGAAGGACCGGGAAGACATTACATGGGACAAGAGGAGGCGAGTGAGTCCGTTTCAGACGCACAGCAATGCCTCCCAGTTGTGCAAACTCATAGCAGATACCGGAAGGTGGTCTTGGCACAGGGGAGGTGCTCAGTAGATAGTCCGGGCTTGGGGTGGGCAGAAAAGTAGGTGCTAAAAGACGTGAGGAAATAAATATTTGGAAGTATTTATATTTCGAATTGATGTGCCAGTTCATTCTCTCTCTCTCCCCCGCCTCCACCTTTTGGTGAAGCGGGTCTTCTAAGGATCTTGTGGGCAACATACTTTTGGTTCCCTGTGGTCAGCCAGCGGACCACTTCCTCATTCCAGACGCCCAGGTATTTTCCTCCTGAGAATTGTAGGCCGGGCTTATCTCCCTTCGGGCATCCCTGCTTCCCCGAGGGACCCCTTTTTCCTCCCCCCTTCTCCTCACTCCCCATTTCCAACCCCACCGTCCCTCAGCCAGAGCTGGGACCCCCGTGCCCAATGCTGCTGCTTGCTAGGGATCCCTGAAGACACAGACTCCCCCAGCACCCCGCTTCTGCTTCCTGGGAGCCCCTCTCAGCGTGGGGAGCTCTGCAGACGACCATGACTGGGGCACGAGGACTGAGGGGGAGTCCCCGCAGCCACCCCCCGAAGCCCTGCATTGGAACTCGGCATGTTTTAATTCCGAAAGCAGAGTGGAAGGCGGCGGTGCGATTTCACGGTAGTATTAGTGTAGTGCTGGGTTTCAGGCGCAGAACCAGTTAAGGCAGCATCTGGGGGTTGGCTCAGGATCCAACCACAATGTTTCTATGGCAAATTGGCTATTAATTTGCCAATAATCAACTTAGAAACGACTATGGAAATCAAGACATCGTCTCTGAGAACTCATGAAATGGAATACGCCTGACCGTTCCGTAGTCTGCACGGCCCTCGGCGGGAGCGAGCACGGCTGAATGAGGGCCTCACATAAAGCAGATTGAATGCATCCTCTCCTGGCAGCCCGGCCCTCATTACAGCCGATGTGCCCACAGGGAGAGAGGCAATAAAGTCTGATGCTCTGGTGGTACTCACACCTCCTGGATGTTTATAGAAGGAGCCACCTTGGGCCAGGCGAGGAGGAGAGAGGAAGCTCCCGAACCACTTGCAAAGGGCCGAGGCCGGAGCAGATGGCTCCGCGCTGCCCAGACGGCGGCCACATGGCCCGGTGGCGCTGCCGCAGCCGAAACCCCAAGCCTGCAGCTCAGGGTGGTCTGGAAGTGAGGATTGTTTTCCCGAGAGCGGTTTCAAGAATGTAGCTCCTCACCTAATAAAAGGAATGTGCAATGATTAACCGGGTCTAATATTAGCGTCTGCAAAATAAAGAGCGGCTGGGCCGGCTATGAAAGGGAACCGGCCTCGCTCGCGCCCGCTGCCAGGTGAAATCGGTTCCCTTTCCGCCGTAAATCTTGCTTGGACGCCGGAGAAAAACTCCACTTCCCTCCGGAACCTGGGTGGAGTGGAGAGAAGGAACACGCTGTTTAGGAGACAAAGGCATCTGGCGTTTAAAGCTCCGGGTGTCTTTTCTGCCTGCGTGGCTGGCTTCCTCCGATGGTGCCCTTGGCGTGGCCTCGCCCTGCGCTGTTTTTTGTGGGGGAGCCACGGTGGGGAGAGGTTGGCATGGGCCATTTGCTTCACGCTTTGGCTTCAGTCACAGAAAACCAGCTTTGGACATTGAACCCCACTCCTCTCCAGGGTGGACCCCTGGTTAAGCTTCCTTGAACATCACCCCTTCATGATTGCGAAGAATACGTCCACAGACTGCAGGGTGTTCCCAAACTCAGGAACACCGCCGACTGAGACGCACAGGTTAAACTGACGTGTTGACTGAACAAGGCCGCCGTTCCTGCTGAAGCAGAGCGCTAAGCGGGTATCAGCCACCTGACTGTATTTGTCTGCGAGAAACCCAGTGATGCAGGGCAGCGATTCTCTAGCGTCACCTGAGACCTGGCTGGAAAGGTACGTCCCGAGGCCCCAGCGCAGACTCCCTGGGCAGCAATCTGTGCCGTAGCAAACCCTCCAGTGCTTCGGCTACACCCTGAAGTCTGGGAACCTCTGATGTAGTCAACACGGTCACAATGGAAACGGTTATACGCCCTCTCTCTCTCTCTCTCTCTCTCTCTCTCTCTCTCTCTCTCTCTCTCTTTTAAATTATCTTTATTGTTGAAAGTATTATAGATGTGAAGTCTCTTCTAGCTAAAACTTTCAATGTTAGATTCTAGATTTCCCAGGATCTTCAGCAGCGTGCATGCAGTAAGCAGTGAATAAATGCTCTCGATAGATGCTGGGTTTCTGAGCTACTAGTCAACTTTTACCTCCCTCCCTCCCTTTTTTCTTTCTTCATTCCCCATCCTTTCCTCTTGTGTCCACCCTGCATCACGTTAGAAAACACCCTCTTCCCCTTTACACGTATGTATTTAGACGGGGCTGCCAATCAAGCAGATCCCATCTCACTGGCCACGTGGCAGGCACTTAACCGATGCTAGCCAATCAGAGTGCTCTACTCCCTGGCCATGTGATCGGTCCCATGCTCCTGGCAGGGCCACTGAGAACGTTGGCGTTGAACTCTAGGAAAAAGAGGCTCCTTATTCCTGACTCTGTGAGCACCAAGAAACCAGATGAACTTGGAACTTCTGGGAGGAACATTGTCTCCCCGTGGGGACAGTGTGCCTGGGAACGAAGCCGACTCAGAGGAAAGCAAAGCCACGTCCGGACGGGGCACAGGGCAGGGAGCTGATGTCATCTTCTGAACCTACAGAGCCACCGTACCTTGAAGCCAGAGTCCACTCTCTCCTTGGATTTCATACTTAAAGTCAACATTCCTTGTGAATACCTTAACCTCGCATCCTGGGAACATTCCTCTGAGTGATTCTGTCCCTTATTGCCAAAGTAAGAAGTACACATACAAAACGTTTGAATCAAATAGAGATGTGACATGTGGGAAGTTAAATTCCCTTGTGAGTACCATCACCTCCTTGAAAATCACTGTCTTTGGTTTTGTGCACATTCCTTTAGATTTTTCTTTCAACATATTAATAAAACGGGATGCCAACTGAGAATTTTCTTGATGTCTCAATTTTCTAGGGGCCCACTAAGTCAAGAATAACACCTACATTCTAGAGTGAGGTTTCAGAATATGCAGGGTTTGCACAGAAAGCAATCGAGGTCTGCCATTATTAGCTCAGGTAAGAGGTTATATTTTAAAAAGGCTGTGAGTGAAGAGGAAGATTGACAAGGCCAGGGGAGCTCCTCTCCGGAGAACACTTTAGGACGGTGGGGATAACCCCCATCTGAGGGTGGGGGCAGGGGACACTCCCCTTTCGCTATAAGTCAAATTGGGAAAGAAGACTTCAGGAAAACCACTCAGATGATCTTAGATGCATATCCCGAAATCTGGGGAATGCAGTGCCTGATGCCTCATTCATCCCATCTTCTTACCCTCAAGGCAGCAGAGGGAAGAGACTGAACTCGTAATTTGATTTTATTTGACTCGATTTCCTCCCTGAGTGCCTGCCAATTGTCTTCAATTTGGAACTGTTACAACATGTGAGATCACTGAGGCAGAATGCATCCATCTGGTTTGGTTGACTCTTAGGACACCTTCCTCTATCACATCCAATCATGGACTTTTCCTCCAAATGCATGACCTTTCCTTTATATTCTCCTGAGTCGTTGCTCCCATCCTGGGTTGTCTGTAGTACTTAGTGTGTGAAGTGATTTTATAGGACCAACTGCACATACAATGACTTCAGCTATGAGTGCATAGACAAGAATATCTCTAAAATAATTTCCAGGTCTATGTCCCAGTTAACAGCAGAGTTTCTGAAACTATAATTCTTATTAAAAATACATTTTATTGATTTCAGAGAGAAAGCGAGAGGGAGCAAGATAGAAACATCAAAGATGAAAGAGAATCATTGATTGGCTACCTCCTGCATCAGGATCGAGCCTGCAACCCAGGCATGTGCCCAGATTGGGAATCGAACCGTGATAAGTTGATGCTCAACCACTGAGCCATGCCGGCTGGCTGGAGCTATAGTCCTTTTTCTGGACTCTAAATCCACCTTTCCACCTCACTTCCTCTTCCTGCGCTGAAATAAACTCTCCATTCTGCCTAATTCATCTCCCCTCATGGAATCCATCTACCCTTTAGGTTTTACCCCCTTCCAAATGTCCTAAGAGCATTGTTTATAACAACCACTTATTAACCTCAAATAGTGCATTCCTTGGCCACATTATCTCATTTCCTCCTCACACCATCCCTGTGAGGTATTATGGTTTCAGCTTTGAGGATGGGGATACGGAGGCTCAGATGGGGTTGAGTAATATGCAGTGTCATGCAGCAAGTTAGCAGTGGAGCCAGGACAAGAAGTCAGATGTTCCTGCCTTGGAAGGTCTGCATTCTGTTAACAACCCAGCCCTTCAGCTGCCTCAGGATCATATGCAGGCCCACCAGCAGCCACTCATTCTGTCTGCTCTAGAGCCCCATCAATTCCCTTCAGACTCATTTCTTCAAACGCTTTCAGAAATATCTGCAGTGGAGTTAGGTTTCAATTACGTTGACTCTGACCAGACGGAGGGCTGCCCACATACCAAGGAACTTGGGGGACTACGTTGCATTGGCCAACTTGAATATTTGAGTCCTCTGTTCGATAAACCTTTCTTCAGAAGTGTTTTCTTTTTCTTAAACAAATGCTTCCTCTGAACAAAAGAAGAGTCTAAATTCCCACTTGCCGGAGTAGAGGAGATTTTTTTTTTTTTTTTTTTTTTTTTTTTTTTTAAGAAAAAAGAAAAGATTTCTACAAAAACAAGCACTGAGCCAATATCTGAAAAATGCTGGTAAATTAAAATATTTGCTCATCAACATTGTTTGCTTATCCCCCTGTATCTATATCCACATTTACCTTTCCTCTCACTTAATGCTCTTGGCTACTGGCAGTTTTTATGTAACCTTTGTTCTATGTAACTGTTTTTGTAACTTTTCAGTTAAAAAGAGGAAAAAGGATGATCTTAATCATATTACTTGCTTTTGATACCACAGCACTTAAAAACAGTTGACATTATGTAAATAAATTAATGCCTACACCATGTATAAGGGGCTATTTTTTTGGTACATAACGGCCTAACCAGATGCTAAATGATTTTTACTGCTGATTTCACAATTTAAATCTTTTTTTTTTTTTTAAAAAAACACTTTCAAGTATATTAGTTTTTATCTTAATTTGTTTAAACATTAGGCTTCCTGGTTTATATATTCACTGAAAGTGGTTTGAGTTAACAGCATTCATTCTTGGTTCCTGGGAAAAAACATAACATAACTTCCTAATTTCATATGTCCAAAAACACGCATCCCCAAACAGCATTTACAGTAAATGTTTGCATACATGACCTAACCTGACCTTCCAAACAACCCAGTGCAATATTATCATTGCGTACAATGTGCGAAGTCTGGAGTCAGAAGGCCCTCCCTCTGTAAATAGTGACGAAAGGTTACAGGCCTTGGAAGGGAGGGGTTCGGTGGGGCCACGTGACGCAATCGGAAAGCCTTAGAGCCGTGATTCTCAACCTTCCTACGGCTGCGACCCTTTAATGCAGCTCCTCATGTTGTGGTGACCCCAACCATTAAATTATTTTTGTTGCTAATTCATAACTGTAGTTTTGCCTATGGTCTTAGGCAACCCTGCTAGGTTGAGAACCACTGCTGTAGAGCCTAAGACCATCGGAAAACACAGATATTTACATTACGATTCATAACAGTAGCAAAATTACAGTTTTGAAGTAGCAACAAAAATAATTTTATGGCTAGGGGTCACCACAACATGAGGAACTGTATTAAAGAGTCTTGGCCTTAGGAAGGGTAAGGACCACTGCCTTAGGGCGATGTTTGTTTTGATGTTCGGTGTTTAGTGTTTGACTCAGTGTTTGAGCATCGATCCATGAACCAGGGGGTCACAGTTCGATTCCCGGTCAGGGCACATGCCCGGGTGGCCGGCTCGATCCTCAGGAGTGGCGTGCGTTTCTGATCATTGATGTTTCTGTCTCTCTCCCTCTCCCTTCCTCTCTCTGTAATCAATAAAAGCATATTAAAATAATAAAAGCAGCAAAAGATAAAGAACTTGTGATGGACACTGATAACATATGGGGACTAGATGTTTTTTGTCCCATACAATGACAAGTGATGGATCCAACTGCCACATTTCACAGTGATAGCTTTCAGGAAAGACACATTTTCATTGTGGTTTAATTTTCTCTTTCATTTACCCCTCTTCTCCTCCCCTCTCCTCTCCTTTTCCGCTAGACACAGATCTGCCCATTAAGACACACATAAAGGTAGCATTTCAGTGTCAGTTGCATGACAGCACTAAGCAGAATGCTTAGGTTTAAAAAAAATTTAAGTTTTGATGATTTAAAAAAAATTGCAAAATATTTCAGACACACAAAAAACTACATAAAGAACATTTAACTCGAATAAAAATGCAATTAAGCTCTTTTCAGATATTAAATGAACAAAACTGTTTATCAGCACATGTGCCCCCTTCCCCGGCTCTCCCTGGGATGCCTAACCCTCTATGGCAGAGGTTGGCAAACTCATCCGTCCACAGAGCCAAATACCAACAGGACAACAACTGAAATCTCTTTGGAGAGCTACATTTTTTAAACTTAAACTTTTTCCAACGCCATTTCTTCAAAATAGACTCGCCCAGGCCGTGGTGTTTTGTGGAAGAGCCACACTCATGGGGCCAAAGAGCCACATGTGGCTCGCGAGCCACAGTTTGCCAGACCACGGGTCTACAGTCAACCTGCCCTGGGTCTTGTGGGAGCCGCCTCGCCCTTCGGCAAAGCTCTCTGTCAGTGCGCCTCAGCAATGTTTATGCCTCTGCTGCTAACCGTGCATCTGAGCAGCCAGCCCAAGAAAATACAGGTAAGAGCCAGTCACACACACCAAGGCAAGTGTGCAGTTTCCTTTGTTTATCTGAAGCTACATGTTTGGGGAAACTCTTGCCATGTTTACATTCACATCCGTATTTCCTGCACGAGACGCAAACAGGCCTGGCTTCGTAAGTGGGGGGCCCGGGAAGCTGCTTAGGGTCCCCCCGGGAGAAGCGGGTTGGGGCCTGGGGTTTGATGCTCGGTGGGCGTCATCGTGACGTTCTTACTGACTGTACCTTGTCGCTGTGAGTGTGCCTCTAAGTGCAGCCCAATGGGACGGCCACGCGGGCCAGAGGGTGGGGGGCGGGTTTCTTTGTGCTCTGCCTCCCACACCTCTGTGTTCTCCGCCTCCCACTCCCCGAGACGGCCCAGTCATTGCTGGTCGACGGTCCCTGGTGGAGGCGGAGGAAAGGGAGGAAACGGGGTCGGGGTCACGCATGAACACCCCACCTGGCAGGGTGCGGCCTGGACACCGGTGAAGGTCTCCCCGTGCGCTGAGCTCCCTGCAGCACGCAGGGGGCGCACCATCCACTAGCAGAGGGGCTGAGAGGCAACACAGAGAGAAAAACTCCTTTCCCGAGCCTGCGTGTTGCAGAGCGCCCATCACCCACGTGGCCGGCCCTGGGAGAAAGAAGCTGGCATGTGAAATTCAGAGGCTCGGGGTCCTGATGCAGCTCTACCAAGAAGCTTCTAGATAACACGGGGCGAAGGCAAGCTTCAGACCCAGGCTGCAGATCCAGCTGGGAGGGAGAGCATGAGCATGGCCCTGGCATTCCCATGGGCACAGAGATGGCTTTCCCCACGCGGACAGGAAAACCACTTCAACGTGTGGCCCTGAGAATTATTCCCCCGGGATGAGTGTGTGTGTGTGTGTGTGTGTGTGTGTGTGTGTGTAAGAGAGAGAGAGTCCGTGAGAGAGAGTGTATGTGTGTGTGTGTGTGTGAGTGTGTGTATGAGAGAGTGTGTGTGTGAGTGTGTGTGTATGTGTGTGTATGATGTGTGTGAGAGTGTGTGAGTGTGAGTATGTGTGTGTGTGTGTGTATGTGTGTGTGTATGTGTATGTGTCTGTGTGTGTGTGTGTGAGTGTGTGTATGAGAGAGAGTGTGTGTTAGTGTGTGTGTATGATGTGTGTGAGAGTGTGTGAGTGTGAGTATGTGTGTGTGAGTGTGTGTGTGTGTGTGTGTGTGTGTGTGTGTGTGTGTGTAAATTTGTGTATCCTGAGTCACCATCTGCAATATTTCTGCGGCTTTCCTCTTTGCCTCCTTTTCCTTCCATCTGAAGAAACCATCCCATTATTTGAGACAAGATTTGTCCCAGAGCTCAGTTCTTGTGTGTGAGATTTTTTTTTTGAAGAGAAGAAAGAATGAGGGCAGGTGGAGCACGCCAGGCAGGCCCATCCATCTTGTCTGTAATTGGGCTGCCATTGGTGAGGAGCTGCCTGGGAGGAAAGTGCTCACCCCTGTGGGGGAACGACCCGTTTCAGGGCTCGGGGCCTCCAGTGAGGGCCGCACGATGGCCTCCTGCCACGGAGCTGTGGGCTCTGACCACGAGCAGCCTGTTCTCTGGCCCCCAGGTAAGCGTCTGTTTGCTCTCCCCCTTCCGGGTCCAGCAGGGCCGTGGTCCCTCTAGAGAGGACTGACATTTCAATGCACAAGGGCTTTTGGTGGTGGGAACAGGCATGTAAACTCGCCAACAGTCCCTTTGTTTGACGGAGGAGAGAGACAGCAATAGGAGTGCATGACGTCAAGGTGAAAGCTGATGAGGCCATTCCTGCTTCCAGTCGATTAATCACTGGGCCATTGAAAGGCAACTGTTTATAAAAACATGCCAGCTCCATTGGCACTTGCTCCATAATTGTTCTCACAAACTGGCATTACCTTTGCTTTCCTTCTAGAGGCCTGGTGTATAGATTCGGTGGTGTCCCTCAGCCTGGTCTGCATCCTCTCACAATCTGGGACCTCTTGGGGGATATCAGAGAGCCCCTTTTTGGCCCGATCCCCACAGGCCAGGCCAAGGGACCCTACTGGTTCATAAATCCATGTACCTGGCCTCTAGTGTGCATATAAGATCTTTGGTTAATCTCTTCCCGCTCTCTCCCTCCTCCTTTCCCTCTGAGATTCAATGCCTGTGCTTTGAGCGTCTGCCCCCTGGTGGTCATTGTGCATCATAGCTACCGGTCGGACAGTGGAACAGTGAACAAATGGTCACTTAGGTTTTATAGATATAGATAACATATTGCAAATCACATCTTGTTGCAAGAGCCATCAAGTGAAATAGTTACCTATCCAGGTGAACAATGTCAGATCACCTCTTTCGTCCAATAGAGGTGCTGGAGATAAGTACCCGGGAAAGGAAGTGGAATCCCTGTGTTTATGCTTTCAGACGATTTAACTGAAGAACATTTAGCTGCCACTCTTTCCTGTTTTGAAAGAGCCCTCTGCTTCAGAGGCCAATGGGTGAATTCACATCAATATTCTGCCTAAAATTCATCAAGAGGAAGGCCTCTCTTCATGAGTGGATTCCGTAGCACAAAAGCCTATGTGTGTCTTTACCTACTATTTGGAATGGCCCGGTACCTCAGAGTCCAAATCCCCCAATGACCTTGATGACACGGGGTTTATAATAGAATAATGAATTCATAGCTTTGTATAAAACATACCTGAATTTTGTGGGCCCACCCTTTAGAAAGCACAGGGGATAATGCTCTCTCTGGATAGGACTGAGCTAAAGGAGAGAATTTTATATTTGAAGCACAGTAAGAGTCTAAGAAGGCAAAATCCCAATTTAGTTGGGGACAAGACTGTTGGGAAAATTTCCCAACATGCTTTGATCTAAATCTCTGCAACAATAACCTTAGATTGTGGTTTTGTGTTGACTGCTTGAGCTATTCCTCTTGCCTCAGTCTTCTGAACCTGGAATCTGGCACCAACATACTCCCTGAAGGGTTGGTTTCTGCCGGGTGTGAGCTATAGAATCAGGAGGAGCAGGCAGGCTGTGGTGACACCCAGAGCAGAGCGACTGATGTGTGTTTAAGGCCTTGACCTCAAGCAGGCCGAGATGAAAACACTCAGGGGAAATGCTCCCTGAAGGGAAGAAGGTGTTGCAAACAGCCAACGTGTCTTAAGCAACATCGAACAACGTACAGCTCTTGACAGATGGGCTAGGAATTCGGAGCATATATGCCCCCGGGAACCCAGCCAAAAACACCGCCTGGTTTCGTCTTGTATGCCTATAGCGACGGCGTGGACACACTGCAGTTGCTCTCCACTCTGACCCGCGCAGGGCTCCTCCCTGGCCGAGCTGCTTTCCTTCCCCCTGGTGCTCTCATCTTACTCCCTGGAAGCGAGCAGAGTGTTCTGCCTGGAATTGTAGCTTTATGTTTCAGGAGCGGCGAGAGGAGCCCAGGGCACGTCTCAGGGAGCGGGCAGAGCCCAGGGGTGCAGCCCGCTCTTTCTCACAGCGTCCCATGCTAGCACTCCCTGTCTGCATCAGACACTCCGAGCTGGGAGCCTCTGTTGAGGGAAAAAAAAATCATGTTTGCCAATGAATCCAATACAGCTCAACTAAAACCAAGCCTGTTACCCGGTGTTAAAGACCATCCGTCTACCTATTGCCAAACTGTCCCCTAAACGGAATCGTGAGAAGTCACCGTTAGAATAATGCTCTTCCGCAGGCCAACATGACCCCACTGGTACGCGTACAGGGGAGCAAAGGTGACGTCAGGTGTGGGCATGCTAGACCACTTCCATTGCTCTGATGTAAGTGGTCGCCACAGGCCCATGCCTGAGAGTTTGACTTTTGTGTGTCCCTTAGCAAAGGGGACTGTGGAATGTGTGCTCTTAATGCAGTTTTATTCCTTCCCTCCCTCCTTCCCTCCCTTCCTCCCTCCCTCCGTCTCTCCCTTCCTCCCTCCCTCCCTCCCTCCGTCTCTCCCTTCCTCCCTGCATAAATGCATGCACACATACATCCATTTAGTACATATTTGTGAATGTACTAAAGCTCTTTTAGGCAGTAGGGATACAGAGATGAACAAACTGAGAAGTGCTGCTTACATTCTTGTTGTGGGGGGAGTTAGACAGTAAACAGGATAGAGAAATAAAAGGTATAGTATGTTAGATGCCGGCAATTGCTTGGGAGAAAAATAAACTAAGAGAGAGAAATGGGAGAGTAGGACTGTTGTTTTTCAGAGTGATCGAGGAATGTCCACATATAAACATATGGCCCTCAACCAGCGTGAGATGAAATTCTACTCTCGATTACAAATATGCAGTTTTGGCTCTGACTGCTTTCACAGAGACTCAGGGTGATGCTCTGAGGCTGTCTGAGCCACGTCTCTCACCTGTGAAGGACAGAGATTGAGTGGGGCAGAGGGAGAATGCTGTAATCCCAGTGAAGTGGTCCAGTGAAGTGTGCGGACATAATACTCACAGCCATCCTTTTGTAATTTACTTTTCAATTACAGTTGGCCCTGTGTATTATTATGTGTTAGTTTCAGTGTACAGCATAGCGGTTAGATAATCACATACTTTATAAAGTGATCCCCTTGAGAGTCCTGGTATTCAGCTGGCACCACACATAGTCATTATGATATTATTGACTATATTGCCTATGCCGTATTTCATATCCCTGTGACTATCTTGGAATGATCAATTAACTTCTTGATTCCCTTACCTTTTCCACCCGGTACTCCCTCCCCTTTGGCAACCATTGGTCTGTTCTCTGTATCAATGAGTCTGTTTTGTTTTTTAATTTATATTTTCTTTTTTAAAAAAAATATATTTTATTGATTTTTTTTACAGAGAGAAAGAGAGAGGGATAGAGAGTTAAAACATCAATGAGAGAGAAACATCGATCAGTTGCCTACTGCACACCCCCTATTGGAGATGCGCCCGCAACCACGATACATGCCCTTGACCGGAATCGAACCTGGGACCCTTCAGTCCGCAGGCCGACGCTCTATCCATTGAGCCAAATTGGTTTCAGCCATTTATATTTTCTTTAGACTCCTCATCTAAGTGAAATCATATGGTATTTATCTTTCTCTAACGGATTTATTTAATTGAGCATAATATCCTCCAGGTCCATCCATGCTGCCACAAATGATAAGATTTCATTCCCTTTTTATGGCTGAATAGTACTATGCCATTGCAATATGTGCACACTTCTTTAATCCACTGGTATTGATGAGCACTTGGGCCGTTTCCATATCCTGGTAATTGTAAATAACCCTGCAATGAACACAGGGGTACATGTCATCTTTCCAATTGGTGCTTCATAATAATTCTTGATTCCTCCCTTTCTTCCACAGCCTGCCAGCGAATTCTCTTGGCTCTGCTGGCAGCCCATATCCACACGCAGAGCACTGCACCTGCTCCCCCTGCCACTGTCTTGGCCGGAACCACCGTCATGTCTTGTCTGGCTGATTGCAACACACACCTCCTGTCCCCCCAGCCTCAAATTCTACCCACATCGGCAAGCGTGAGCTTCGGAAAGCCAGATCTTGCCACTCCTTTGTTCAAACCCCACATTGGCTCCAAATCCACCCTGACTAACCTCCCACGTTCTATGGTGGCCTTTGAGGCCCACTCTGACCTTTTCCAGAGCACCCGCCCTCACTCACCCCGCTGCCCCCTGGCATCTTCATTCTTTCTTGAATGTCAAGAATTTTCTGCCTCGTAGGATTTTGCTTTCTCTTCCTTCTGTCTGGAATGCTTCCCCGACTCATCCACTTCACTGCCTCCCCCCATCTTTGCCCAGTTCTCTCCTCCAGTTAACCTTCTCCCCCTCCCCCTCACCATTTCCACCTCGGATCCCATCTCCTGCCCACTGTCTCGTTGCCATAGCACTCCTCACTCTTACACATCAAGTAACATTTATTCAATGATCGACTGGTTACGTTTATGTGTATTTCCACCTGATAGAATCAACTCCAGAGGGCAGCCCTGGAATAGTGCTTGGTGCAGAGCAGGTGCTCTGCAAGTATTTGTTCAGAAATAATGAATGTGGTACACACACACACACACACATACACACACACACACCTCCCCACTGTCTCATGTCCTTGTTTTGAACCACCTCCCCTGCACTTTTTGGTCATATCCACTGTAGGGGCTGAATGTCTGTATCTCCTGCCACATTCACATGTTGCCTGGCATTGGAGATGGGGCCTCTGAGAAGTAATTGAGGTTAAATGAGGTCTTGAGGGTGAGGCCCTGATCTCCTAGGACTGGTCCTTATACACAGAGGCACCAGAGAGCTCTCTCTCTCTCTTTCTAGCCTCACCCAGGCACTGAGGAAAGGCCGGGCTCACCAGGAACTGGACCGCCTGGTACCTTGGTCTTAGCCTTCTAGCTCCCAGATCTAGAGAAATAAGTTCCCGTTGTTTCAGCCACCCAAGCTCTGGTGTCTGGATGGCAGCTCAGCGGACTAATACACCTACCCGTGCACTTATGATCCCCGTCCATGTCTCCTTCATTGAGCCATGGCCAGGTATGTTAGTCTGTAGGGACATCCACTTTCTGATGTTCAATAGCACTTTTCAATACATGCGAAGTTGTAGAGTTTGATTATACTGTGGTTTGCATGGACTTGCTCGCTGCTTTTTGAGTGTGCATCTATTCTCCCTACATGAAGTGTAAGCCATCCATGAGGGCAGAGTCTGAGACAAATACAAGTCCGCTGTGCCAGGGTCCTTCGAACAAAAGCCTCTTGGTCAGTGGTCGGCAAACTGTGGCTTGCGAGCCACATGCAGCTCTTTGGCCCCTTGAGTGTGGTTCTTTCACAAAATACCACACGTAGGCGGGTACATACAGTGCGATTGAAACTTTGTGGCCCATACGCAGAAGTCGGTTTTCGGTTCTCAAAAGAAATGTCAATCGTTGTACTGTTGATAGTTGGCTCTGTTGACTAATGAGTTTGCCGGCCACTGCTCTTGGTCATAGAGGATTGTAGAATTATTTAATTGCCCGAGGTCACACAAATGGTCTTGCAGCAGAATCAGGTCCATTCTCATAAATCCTAGGCCAGGACTCTATGTTGGAGCAAGTTCCATTTCTGGGCACTACAAAGGTGCCCACAAGCTAGAGGCTGAACACCCCTAACGACCCCCCACAATGGCCCTCTAGCACTACTTCACATGTATTATAGAACAAGCCGGGCAGAATGAACGGGGATAATAAGAGAGGACTCTTCATCAGGAAGCTGAGCAAGAGGAAGCAAAGAGAAAGGGGTCACAGCACGCATGACTAAATGTCTTAAAGGGAGAGGGAGCAAAGGTGTGTCAGAGGAAGGAGGGGCTGGGTGTGCGGATGGAAGGAGGGGTGCTTTGAGATCCCACCTGACCTGGATTTACATTTTGGAAAAATTGTGATTCTGAATAAATTACTCCCTTAACTCCCCAGCCTTAATTTTCTCATTGGTAAATCGAGGACAGCCTTGCCTCATAAGCCCGATGTGGGAATGAAGTGAGAGCACGGAGCTGAGGCTGAGGGTAGGGATGCATGAATGAATCATAAAAGGTGCTGAGGGCAGGCGTGCGGGGTGGAGTTCACAAAGGCCGCAGGGCCAGAGCATCCTTGGTTGACGTCTGGAATGTATTGAAGCAGGAAGTAGGAGGGGGGGGCATTGGAGGGGAGGAGGGATGACGAAGGAGGAGAGCATGCATGCCTTAAGGCTGCTCCTGAAGTGCGTGCTCAGGCCACAGTGCAGGGAATACCTGGCATACTTTGTGCTGTGCTCTGTGCCGCAGGGCACCTTAGCGCAGCCCCACGTCTTTTCACTGGGGAAGTAGCATCGTGTCTCTGAGTGTGTATCTGCAAGCCCTGTTGGGTTGGCCATGAATGTTATAAAGAAACTAGAGGCCTGGTGCATGAAATTTGTGCATGGGGGGTGTGTATGTGTGGTCCCTCAGCCCAGCCTGCACCCTTTCCAATCTGGGACTCCTAGAGGGATGTCCGAGTGCCCATTTAGGCCCGATCCCATCCTTTCACAATTGAGGACTGCTGGCTCCCAACAGCTCACCTCCTGCCTGCCTGATTGACCCTAACCGCTTCTGCCTGCCAGCCTGATTGATGCCTAACTGCTCTCATCCAGGCCCAATTGTCCCTAACTGGCCCCCCCCCCCATCCCTGCAGGCCTGGTCTCCCCAGCCCTCCTCTGCAGGCCTGGTCTCCCCAGCCCTCCCCTGAAGGCCTGATCACCCACAACTGCCCTCCCCTGCCAGCCAACTTGTGGTGGCCATCTTGTGTCCACATGGGAGCAGCCATCTTTGACCACGTGGGAGAGGCCATCTTGTGTGATGGAGTGATGGTTAATTTGCATATTACCTCTTTATTATACGGGATGAGGGTTACAGCCCTGGGGCACCCTCTCGGGGGCCTATGCTCTAGGGGGACAATAGGGCATTGCTCTGGGGAGCAGTGGGCCTGGATCCCATCTCCCCAGGGACCAAGAAATTGCTACCAGGCTCAGCGAGGTGCAGTGAACAGCAAGGGCCTTTCGAAGCTTCCCCGGGAGCAGGCACTCTTCTCTGAGCCCAGCCTGGCCAGCCCGCAGCCTGCTCCCCCAGGAGGCTGCTTCCTCTCTCGGCGCTGCCACGGGGATGCTCAGATGGGCTTTAGGGGGCCGTGGGGTGGGGCGGGGGAGGAGAGGGTATTAGAAACAGCAGAGAAGCTTTTCCGAAGGCACAGGCCAGCAGCCCCTGGTGGGGTGGGCTTCGCTGACCGGTCCCCTGCCCAGAGGAATGGTGGATCACAACCAGGCCCAGCCTTTCCGTCCACAACCTGCAGTCACATCTCTGAACAGCTGGCTGTTTCCTCAGACCCGGAACCGTGGAAGCATCTCATGGCAGGCCTCATCGCCTCTCACCCATCCTTAACCCACACCGCCTATCACCGCAGGGCGCCGGTGCATTCAGGGAAGGATGGGCTGGAGGTCAGCTACTTCTCTTTTGCAGAGACAGCTGTATGCAACTTTGCAGCACTCTGAAAGCTTCATTGCAAACCAGACTGCAGACTCGCCATGTGAGCAGAGTCTGCCTTCCAGTTTCCTGCGGAGGCTGACATTCGTGGAGGAGGATGCAGAGGGAGCTGTGACTGGGCGGTGTGATGGGCACTCTTCTCGAGGAAGCGAAAAGGAAGCCCTGGCCGAGGACCCACCAGGCCCAGGAAACGCTGCCTACCCGCGGCCTGAAGTCATGACAATCTTCCCACTCACTTTCCCCCCACGCCCCACAGGCCAAGGAATGGTCTAGTTATATTTCCAAGGCAAGGAAAACCCACTGGGGCACTGAACAGAATATTTGAAAAATTTTAAAAATCAACAGCTCTGCTGCTGGGCCCTGAGGAATGCGCTCTCCCAGGGGTGCCTGGTGGCTGTGGAATGCGCACCAGCAGCGGCCTTACCTCTTCCTCCCTGCTCCTGCTCCTGCTCCTGCTCCTGCTCCTGCTCCTGCTCCTGCTCCTGCGTCTGCGTCTGCGTCTGCACTCCGGGCGGAACTGTGGGATGGACCAGACGTGCCTTCTGCTCATCCAGCTGGTCCTCCAGTGCCACTTTCCACCCCACGCTGCCCCCTGGCTGCTCAGAGCTCGCTTTGGGGGAGGCAGTTATAAAAGTGTGCACAGCAGTGGAGAGCCTGTGTACGGATGCTTTATCTCAAGAGTCTTTTTAAAATTTTTAATTAGCACTAGTTACTAACATTTGAAATCCAGGAGGCGAAAGTCTGGATTCTCGTGAAACAAATGCAACGTTCTCACCTTGCTAGAGTGCATTTCCGCATGTCACAGCCTATTCCCTTTCGATGAGTTTCCTACAGTCCTCACCCCTCACCCCTCTTCAGCCAAGCGGGCTTGTTTCCCTCAATTAAAAAACATCTGCAGGCCCACAGAGACTGTGGTCTGCTCCTCCGCCGCAGGCATAAGGCTAAGCAACACAGGCATTCATAGGACTTGAACCTCAGCCTGTGTGACTTAACTCGGGATGTCTTCTTTTTATCACCTGTGATTGAGGATAAAAACGCCTCAGAAGTTACCACGGAGATTATAGAAGTAATGGTGACCCAGCATGTAGAATGATGTCTGGCTGTAGAAAACTCCCCAAATGTGTCCCATGTACTACCCCTCTCCTAACCCCTTCCCTGGACTTTCCTCTCCCTCTTCTTGTTTCCAGTGCATGGAAACAAATAAAATGGTTTTCTGCCATTCATTCAACCAATATGGAATTGAATATCAGTGCTGGTCAGTGTGTTAGATACCAGGGGAAGGAAGGGGTAGGGGAGACACACTCCATGAAGAAGACGCAGTTCCATGTCTCAAGGAGTTCCCAGTATATGGTGGTGTTACAATGTGACCCGTGCTGCAATTGAGCTATAATTAGGCCCTGGCGACACCAAGGAGGGCACAGCAACGACAACAGTCCCTGGGGAAATATAGAAGTTTAGATTGCTATTCAAGTGATTTCCCTCTTTTTGCTCATTTTCATATAAAATCTAAATTTTGAACTTTAAGCTAGGTCACCACAATAGCTTATTTCCACTGGATGCACTCATTCGTTCAGTCACTCAGACCGTTAGCCAAGCAGTTAAGTTGTTATTTATCATGTGCCAGACACTGTTCTAGGCACTGAAGATACAACCGATAAAAAAAGGACGCCGCCTGGTGTAGCTTAGTTAAATGAAAGGCATCTCCGTATGCCAGTTAAATCAGAACAATATGGCGGAGCAGAGGCTATGCTAGGACAGACATGTGAAACATACCAGCGAGTTTCAGAGCTTCTTGGAATGACTTATGAAGAGGACTACACTTTTGAAATCACACAGAAAGAGGGTTTAGACTCAGTTATTGGTCACTCCTATGAGGGCTGTTTCTCCTGAGGGCACTTGGAAACATCCATTGCAGTTATCTCAGAATTAAAAAGTAAATATTTCCACCAATCCAGGTTGGCCTTTGATTTAAGGAAAGAGACTTCAGATGGCTTCACACTTGCGCCACGCTGGTCCAAACCTGTGACACTACCCCAACATCAAGGCATTTCACACGCTACAATTAAAATGTCCTCGCTCAATACATGAATGGTTGAGTGTTTAATACCAGGCCACGGGCATTTAAAAATGCATTATGAAGAAACCTGGAAAATCCTGTTAAAATTTAACTATCAGTTACATATCCTTTTTAAAACCTGTGACTTTACAATTATATTTGACTTGGAACTCCCAGGCTCCTGACTCACTCTTCTTAAAAGAAGATGAATGTCTTCACTCTGCTCTCTTCTGCTGGCCAAGGGCAGTGACAAAATACCACATAAAGAACCACTGGCTGTCAAAAAGCGAGGCGATACCCATTGTGGAACACTGAGACATAGAAATGGAGCAACGATGGAGAATTCCAATACTTCATCCCTCCCCCAACCTTAGTTTGCATGAAGTATAGAAATTCTTTACATTGAAAATTGGACAGAGAAATGGAGATGTGGACTGCCACATGAAAGCAAAGACCGTTACACAATTCCCCTTAAACACGACCATCCTTTTCTTCACATACGTGTGTTGAAAATAAATCTGTGTCGTATCTAGGCAGGGCAAAGTCAGAAACTTCAGGACCGTGTCCCTCATGCCTTTAACCTCCTGTGGCAGCCACATCAATCTGAATCTCCAAGATGCCCTCACTGGGTTTAAGAGACATCACCACACTGCAAAGGTGGACTCTGTTGTAACCGCTTATTAAAAACAAACCAAGCCAAACTTGTGGTTTAAAAATTGGGTCCAGATGATGCTTAATAAGCATGAAATGCTTTCAGTGTTACAAACGAGAACCAGGTGTGGAGAAACGCAGCTTGGAGCTGAGCACGGCCACCTACAGGCTCGGCTCATCTTTCTCCCGGAGGGGAGAGTCAGTCACCAGCGACAGCCTGGCCTCGTCTCCTTCAGGGAGGTGTCCAACTGCAGAGGAAAAAACGGAGCACTCCGCCCTGCAGGAGAACGTGCAGGCTGTCTCTTTGAAGATGTGTGTGTGTTTTGAAATCAAACCACCTAAAAGCAGACAGGGAGGAACTGAATGCTCAATGGCTCTGCAATTAACGGGGCTTCTAGAGAGGGTGGCTGCTTTCCTAAGTGTCTAGCCATGAAGGGCACCCAACCCCGAGCCAGGTGAGCCTGACTTTTACCTAAATGAAGCTCCTCTTTCAGCGCATGCCAGGAGCAATACTGGGTGACCTCTGGCCAGTCCGTTCATCTCTGTGGGCCCTGATTCTTCTCATGTGTAGAATGTGGGAGTGGGGTTACTCAGCAGAATGACTCCATGGTGTTTCTTCGTCATGTGTGTGTGTGAGGGAGCAATTAGAAGAAGGCCTCTCTATTTCACTCGAATGTCAAGTTGTGGCCTTCTACCTTATTGGCTGTGGCTTCAAAGGAGCAGGATAAACAAATCTATTGCCCAAGAGAAAATCCTTTCTGCTGTTTTCCCCTTGATTCATACAAGCTCATTAAACTGAAGTCCTCCAAGCCCAAGTATCTCTCAGTTGTCTTTCAATGGGTCTGTATAAAATATCCCTTCTACAATTGGTAGAAGGGAGAGGGTAGGAGGAGACAGGTTCTCAAGGGTCTGGCAATGCCACACTCCACTGGTTGCCAGCTTTCAGCATACCCTAGAATCACCTGAAGGGCTTGTTAAAACCTGAGAACGGGGTCTCACCTTTAGGATTTCTTATTCAGTAGGTCTGGGGGAGGGGCAAAGATTTTGCATTTCATCATGTGCTCAGGTGCTGCCGGCCCAGGGCTCAGACTTCTAGAAGCATTGCCATCCTGATCATAAAGATGTCAGTATTCTCAGTGAACAAATGTGACATGATTGTCTCAGTGCCATGGTTGTTTCTAAAGGATATGAGTGTATCTCAGAATCTCAATAAAAGGGATGGGCCTTAAGACATAGCATTGAGTTAGGCGCCATGGAATAGGAATTACCTCAAATACGGAGATACCTTTTAAACGATGTCCCTACCTACTGTTTCTCTGCGTTTGAGGAGACACATGGAGGAGGAGCCCATTGGCAAACTCCAGGTGTTCACATTGAGTTATATTGGCTTCATCCCCAGGCTGTCCTCAGGACAGCCTATGTCATTGGTAAGTCTTTAAAAAATTATTAAGAATTTCAAGATGGTAACAGCAGAGCGTTAAAGCAAGCACAGGGCCCTTGTGAGTACAGGGCCCGTGTGACTGCACAGGTCACATACCCGTGAAGCTGGTCCTCCCTCTTCTTGTCTCCAAAACCAGGAACTCTAAGAACCAGCTGTGGAGAGCGGTAGAGAAGGCAGGATGAGCCCTGCTTCCCCAGGGAGGTAACTGAGAACATCTGCCATAAATGAAAAAATGGTATCATAGAAACAGTTAAGACTCAGCTCCTTACTGATAGGGATTTATAATCTGTTGGGGAAACAGAATTTAGAGGCAAATATATTTTAAGTCCCATGAGCGCAAGGGAATATTAGGTATATTTACCACTGGATGCCTACAACCTAACATGGCACTTCAACAAAGTAGGTGTCCATTACATAATAAGTGAAGGAGAGAATTTATCTCCATTGGCTGTCTTCTGTCTATGGGCAGGGTCTCCAGTCAAAGAATGAGAATTCTCAATAATTAAAATAAAAATGTTTAATGACACCGGGAGAACAGTGAGTTCTTTAACCTATTCAGTACTCAATAAATATTTGCTGAATGAAATTGGATTGAGTTGCAGAAGACAGAAAAAACCAGTAAAGGAAGAACTCATCATTAAGAAAAACAAAACAAAACTTGAAGTCATAAGACTTGGGTTTGAGTGCCAGTACTGTCAAACACCATTTGTGAGAATTAACACCACCGGCTACTTTTCTGGGACCTTACCGTTAACCTTCCTTACTTGAAGAAATGAGACAAGCGAGAGAGTGCAGTTCTGCTCTATCCTCATTTCCAGGAGATCTGTGCCAATTCTCCTGTGATACAGAAATACAAATAGAGGAGGGAAAGGCAATTTCAGGCTGTGGGATTTGGTGAATTCTTCCAGGTGAAGGAGGGCGGGTCCACCATTGCTTCCCATCCATTTTTTTACACGAAATCTCCCAATTTTAAAATACCGGTAACTAAGTTAAAATTGGAAAAACATTATGATGTTGGGCAAAAGCAATAATGGGCAACAGAGAGCCTCTGGGCTGCCAGTTTATTGTCTCTGGCTTAGAAGGAGTCGCTCACTTGCACTATTTGGGTTGAGGTAAACGTAGGCTGGGATCAGCAGGGAGAAGTCAGAATGCAGGAGCTTGGGTGGCAAGCCCTGCTGGGCAACGGAGAGCCCACTAGCTTTATTTGATCAAAGACAATATCGGACACATATTCTACACATATATTTATTGTTTCATTGGACAAATATTTAAGAATTCCTAGGATGCATCAGGTACTCATGGGACAATGGGATGTATGATGAATGTCTTAGTCATCTTGGGCTGCTATAAAAAACATATGTAGGCAGGAGGGTTTGAATAACAGATCAATTTTCTCATGGTTCTGGAGGCTGGAAGTCCAAGATCAGGCGCCAACATGACTGTGTTCTAGTAAGAGCTCTTTTCCCGGCCTGCAGAAGGCTGCTTTCTTGTGTGCGCTCACCCGACTTCTTCTTACTTCATGTACATTCATAGTGAATAAAAGAGAATGAAGACAAGAGAAAGATGGGGCAGAGAGACCAGAAGGAACCATGATGGTGCAGGGTTTAGATGCATAAGGGAGAAGGGGAAGGTGATCAGTGGTCTGGTGCTCCCAGGACATTTAGGAGATGGAGGACTGAGAAGTGGCCACAAGGTTTGGCAATTAGGAAGTCAGTGGTGACTTCGGAGTGGATTCTCAGCAGAGCCTAAGTGGCAATGTTTCCCCTAAGTCACAGGGATATGCTGCTTTAACCACCTCCCATCCACATGCATTCACATAACCAACCCCATGCACACGCATGACATATTCAGCATCAGGGTACCAGGTAGACAGGTAGCTATAAACGTTTTACACAATTTTTCTTCTGGTCATGGGTGAGGGGGGCACTGGGTTCGTGACTTCTAGAGACTGAATGCTGGCATTTATAGCTGTAAGCAATAAGCACTGGGGAATTCTTCTCATTCCATTCCAACTCGTAAGATCACACGTCTGCGAGTGTCCCGCTCCGGGCAGAAGCTGCTCTGTGAGCAGGACACTGAGGCCGGACAATCACTCAGTGAGTGGCCTCTTCCCTGTGAGCCCTCTGGCAGCCAAACGTGTTTATGACCTTCTGCAAGAGAGCTGCGAAGGCCGAGGGCATGCCGCGGTCGTGTATCTGCCCCGTCATGCCAGCATGGAGCTCTCGTCCCGACCTCTGCTGCTAGGGGACAGGAAGGTCCCAGCCAATGACAGCTGCGAACACCAACAATTGCTGGGCTTCTCTGCACGAGGCGCTGAGTCCAAACACTGCTCCGAGTGTTCGTGTCCCGCGGGCTGCCAAAGGCAGCCTCTGACGGGGCGGAATCTGGGCCAGAAGAGAGGGCTTGGCCGGCCCTTTATTTATTTGGTGATTACACAGCAATGGGGATTTTATGCATTTTTAGAAATGGAGAGTGGGGTGGAGAGAGAAAGGCAGGCACTTAGTGCAGTGACAGCTCTGGTCGCGTGGCTTGGCCTCCCGGGCAGCTCAGCGGTCTTTCTGGGGGCAGCCTGTCCGGCCCTGGCCCTGGCTGGCACCGGGCAGGAGAAGAACTGAGAGGGCAACCTGGCATTTTCGTATTTGTTTATTTTAAGCTCTCGGGCCTGCTGAAAACAACTGGAATCTTCTGGGCTGCTGAGAGCACATAGGCTTCTTTGATGGAGCTCTTGGCCCTGCTGCCCTAAAGCCAAAGGGCTCATTGATTAAGTTGTCGGGTGAGCAGACCCTCTGTGAATTCAGGGCAGACCAGAGGCAATGGTTAATAGCTGGCAGGTCACTGTCCCCCAATGAAATCTTTACCATGGCCTTCAAAGCTCAACATGAAAGGGTGCTCCACTGAAATCCAGACTGCAAACTGGGAGATGTCCTGAGTCTGAGCATCGGCCTGCCTTACTAGCAAAGGAAATCCTGGGAAAGCACAGATAAAAGGTAGGAAGGAACGGTTAAGTACAGCTGGAGAGAAGCCACGGAGATAGCCAAGGACAAGGGTCAAAGGGAAGCCCAGGGCCTAGGCGGTTTTGTGAAGGATCAGGCTGGGGGGATGGGGGACTGTGAAGACTGGTTCACATCAAACTCCGGCTACTGATGGTCACCCTGGGGGTGGCCCCGGGAAGGGGCCTCTGTGCTTCTGCTTCATCCCAGAGGAAGGGCCTGGAGGGGGTGGGGTGTTGACTTGCAGGCTCCGTCATTCAGTCTGGCTTTGACTGAGTGTGAGGACCAAGCGAAAGCTCTCTGAGCAAGTCCGTATCCTTGCAGCTCCCCTGGAAGGATTCCTACGGAAGAGTTCATCAGACGCTTCACAAGTTCTCTCTAGAGTAGATCAGGCTTATTACTCTTGGGAAAACATACTGGCCTTGGATTTTGGGGAAATTGGAAAGTTCCCACTTCCAGAAGCATTGTTGGAAAGTGGATTTACCAATAATCAGCAGTGTGACCAGGCCAGGCCAGGCCAGACCAGACCAGACCAGACCAGGGGCTTGCCTTTCTCCACACCAAGGAGCTACTTTCTCCCAAGCGCCTGCTGCCTACAGGGCACTGCCCGGCTTTGTCACACTGCCAGTCTGAGGAAGGCCTCGGTCCCCCGCCAGGCCTCTATGTTACAGAAAAGGCTAATGGTGTGAATGTGAGACTGTTTCCCTCCTGTAAAATAAGGGGTTAGAGTAGAATGACTAAAACATATCTTACAACTCTAATATTTAGCTGGGTTTTAAGTTTTAGAAGAGTATCAGCAACTTACTTTCTGAAAGTTTAAAAGAATCAACTGGGGAGGGGGGCTGTGTGTGTGTGTGTGTGTGTGTGTGTGTGTGTAGAAACGAATCATCTAAATAACTCGAAACAGCCAACACCTTCATCCAGGACTTGAGCCTCCAGAACCATGAAAAAATGCATTTCTGATGTTGAACAAAAAAAGTAAAAATAAGTAACTTGAAACAATTTTCTGAAGGTACATAAAGTCTGCCCTGCTGTTCAAAGTAATTTCTATGCATCTTTAGTAACTGTTGTAACAGAGGGCTCTGACGCTGGAGTTTGCCAGGGCCACTGTAACACAATACCACAGACTGGTGGCTTGAACAACTAAAACTTACTTTCTCATAGTTCCAGAGGTTGGGGGTCAAGATCAAGGCTTCCCTCGAGGTCTGCCTCTTTCCTTGACTTATAGATGCTGCCTTCTCGTGGTCTCCCCACATGGTCTTCCCTCTGTGCATGCTCATCCCTGGTGTCTCCTGCCTGATCAGATTTCCTACTCCTTTTCAGAAAAACATGCCTAAATAGGTGACATTTTGCTGATAATTTCTGGAAGTCCATGGATCTTGCATTTGAAATTTGATTATGTTTTTCTTGACTTAGCAATAAATAAAATCTCTAGGACTAGAAAAAGGATAGTGTAGTGGACAGGCAAGGAACCCAGATTCCATCTCCAGTGCTACCAGTGTATTGTGTGTTCCCTGACATCTCGGGTTTCAGTGGTCTCATCCATAAAAGGAGAAAGGCCACAACAATGAAAGCTTGCATGCATCTAGATCAAATAGATCTCAAAGTTGAGCCTTGATATCGTTGTAGCAGGTGATTGAAGGGGGGAAAGACAACTACACTTCTGCTTTACTGCATGTTCTTAGAAGCGGGAGAAGATACTGATAATAACATGTGAAATCATGTATATCGCACCAGCAGGTATCGAGGCAGGGTAGACGGTGGCATGCACATAGATACAAATTCCTAGTGGAAAGCTTTGAATGCCAAGTGATAAACCCATCCCAGTCCCATTTGGACCCTGTGGCTTTCCCCTTGAGAATGCCTCAGGATATTCTCCCCTCTTTCTCAATAAGGGAGAGACAGCTTTGCTAATTCCAGCTGAGAGAAGACAGATCTCGGAAACCTAGATTTAGGACAAGTTAAATCCTGAGAGGACTGTGGCCCCTGGGCATACCATGTGTGAAGCTGAGACTGCTGAGGCCACTGAAGGACTTGTTGACCTTCCTTTCTTGAACCACGGGAAAGTCATCTTTTAAACAACACAGAAAACAGCCTCTGTGGTCCACTAAGCAAGTGTTCTCTATTGCGTCTGGGCAACTTGATTCAGCAAATTGATCCCCGCTGCTCTTCCAAAGCTACAAAACATGTCCTTCAGCTCTTGAGCCACAGAACCTGCCTCCTTCACTTCCCAGCAAACTTGGCCTCTGGATCCCCCTGAGTGAAGGAGGTTCTTCAGAGTCCCCCAGCTAGCCCAAGTCCCATAAATACTCCCCAAGTCAGAAGTGCTGAGTCATGCTGGGCTAGTTTGCCAAGTCATATCTGCTTAAGCTACTACCTCCATGATGTGGAAGTATATTTAATTGCCAAAATTAGAAATTTCTCAAAATAGTCATCGGCAATTAAAAATATATGTTTATGTCTGTATGTACACAGTAGATGCTCTGTGAACCAACTTCCACGTGTCGTCCCCCTGCACTGGCGTCTGCCTCGCTCCCTTCCCCTGGGAAGACATACTGTCTGAGGCCATTGCTGTCAATGCTCACGACTGGCAGACTGTACTCTGGTATTCACTCAACCCTTCTCACTGTCTGAGCTGGCGTCCACCACGCAGCCTTCTTAGGTCAGTTGTAAATATTATTGAAATTATGCAAGCTAAGTCTTCTATAAATTTGTGATTAGGAGGGTGAAAAGAGAGTCATTATATGGAATACTTTGGAAAAATCTGATGGAGAGGAGCTTGAAAGACAAATGCTATAACTCACTATGGGCAAGACAACTTGCAAAAGTTGGAAAAGATTATAAAAATATAGATGAAATCTGGACTCACATTTCCACTTTAAAGAAGCTAAAACTAGCAATAGTAGATGATGTACTAGGAGGATAATATATGCAGAACAACTATGTAGGATTCTAATTAGGAAATTCATACTTAATATATTCTGGAATTTGATCTTTTTTTTCAAATATATTACTTGTAAATATTTTTTTCTCATTCTGTGGGTTGTCTTTTTTACTTTCTTGATAGTGTCATTTGTTGCACAAAAGGTCTTAATTTTGAGGAAGTTTTATTTATCTATTTTTTCTTTCTTGTATTTTTATGAGAAACCATTGACAAATCCGTCATAACAATTTACTTCTATGTTTTCTTTCTTTCTTCTTCTTTTTTTTAATTGCCCCTGTAGGGAGCGGTTATAGGGTTAAGCCTCACACTGACCTGCTGGCAAAGTCACAAACAAGTCCCAGCTTAGAGGGCACAGATTTCTAAGCATAATTAAGCTTGATCTTGTTACTGTTCCCTAGATCTTTCCTGAGTAGCTGATGGGCTGTGGGAGGGGCAGCAAGTGCTGCCAAAATAAGTGAAACTTACAAGAACATTGTAAATTACCTTGTTTGCCTCTGGCTATAAATAAAGCATCAGCTTTGCTGTCTGGATAGGTTCTGTGGCCTCAGCCAGGCACAGAAGATCCACCTAGACCCAGTTTATTCTCTTGTCTGTCTTTTCTTCATCCTCCACCACCCTCCCTCAGGCTAGCCCACATGTGTCAAACACAAGGCCCTCGGGCCAAATCTGTCCCGCCAGGCCTTGCAATGTGGCCGGCACCAAGCTGTCATCACTGCACTCTGCTGCGTTTCCATCACAATGACAGTTTATGACTGTTCAGTAAACCATTCGGCCCGAGATTTAGGCTGGATTTTAGATTTTGGCCCCTTCTCTGATTGAGTTCGACACCCCTAGGCTAGCCGAACCCTTGGTTGTGCTGGCATGGCACATGCCCCTGATTGGGAATCAAAGCTGCAACCCTCCAGTCCTAACTGATCACATTGGATAATTCCATGACCACTGAGTAAACTAGCCAGGGCGATATGTTTTTCTTTTAAGAATTTTATAATTTTAGCACCTTTATTTAGGTCTTTGAAATTTGAGTTAATATTTGTATAGTCTGCTCAGGCTTCCATAAAAATAATATTATAGACTAAATCTATAGTCTGGAGTCTGAGAAGTCCTAGATCAACCTGAAAGCATTATTGGTTTCAGTTAAGAGTTATCTTTCTGGATTGCTGGTGGATTGCTGATTAATTGGTTCTCCATTAACCAATCAATCACCCTAACTGATCACATTGGATAATTCCATGATATATATTCAAATAATTTACATTTTCAAAATACATGTTCATAAATAGAGCAAATACATTCGTTAGAAATAGTATACTTGTTGCTATTGGCATGAGTTGACAATCAAAACTTAGTTGAGCACTCACAAGGTGAGTGTCTGGGAAAGAAGTCTTTACACTACATTGTTGCTTCAGTAGAGCAATGGAGCTGGTGGCTCTCTGCTCTACCTTCCCTTCTGGGATTCTCAGCCTCTGGATGGCAATAGCCTGTGAGCTCTCCACCTCACCAAACACAACTGATGAGCTCCACTCCCTTTGCTGAGCAAGAAAACCAAGTGTTATAAATGTTACTTTATTAGTTATTATCAAGCGGTGGTAACACCTTGTGCCTCCTAATGACAAAGGTGGGAGCTGACATAGGAAACTGTCCAGGGAAACCTCAGATCAGAAGGAATGATGAGTTAATTTACACTGAGTGGCTAGGAAAGAATGATTTGGGCTGACAGACAGCAATTGAGGTTATAAATTACTTTCCATTGGAGGACATTTCAGAGGCATCTTAATCGTACTTATCTAGGCTAGGTTCTGTGAACTAACAACTCCCAAATCTCTGTGGTTTAAGACACGCACAAAAGTTGTGTTTCTTACATCTCATATGTCGGTGTGGCTAAGCGGTGCTCTGCATCCCTTACACACTCAAGGTCACAGGCTAACAGAGGCCCCGCCATTCTACCACCTGGGACCTGGGGCATGTAACCTTCTCAGGTGCCACATCAGAGGAAGAGAGACTTGCCGCTTATTCATTAACAAATAAAGACTCTGGCCCAGAAGTGACACATTTATTTGTCTTATTTTCATGGTTTGTCTTTCTCCACTAGTATTTGATCCAAGAGATTAGGGACCTTGCTTGTCTTATTCAATACTGTATCCTTCGTACATAGTAGACACTGAACTGTGGCCCCATGGTCTTTGGCCCTGCAAAACTGTGGTAACCAGAGAGCTGTGTCAGAACTCATGTTAGGAGCCGTGCCAACAAAAGTGGCTTACTGAGTGAATTTTTCACTTTAGAACTGATTGGCTAACATGTAGGAAGTTCCTAAGTTCAAATTTGGAAGCTCAAAAACACAAGCTAGATTTTCGATCTGGGGAGGGGACCCCGGTTTCGTAGTTTTGTTTGTTTCTTTAGAAGTGTAGTGTGGAATGAGTTCTGCTGGCTTTAGCGGGACCTGCGATTATAGACCTGGTAATGGGCACACAGTGGGTCACTTTTAGGTGAACCGGAACCTCCAATGTCTTTCTTGAAGACCTTCCTCTCACTGCAACAGCTGACTTGTGTGTGTACAAAAAATGCCTGACTTCTGACCTTCCCTTGAACCGATCTGCCAGTTCATAGAATATTGTTCTGTTCCCACACTGCAAGGAACTGAAAGTGTATGTTCATCTGTTGGAAATTCTCTGAAGTTCTGGGCCTCATGCTCACCTTTGACTCTTTCCCCTCTGACCTGATACGCTTATCTAAGTGGATTTCTGGAAAACTTTTCCGATGTCAGTGTGAAGGAGGAGATTCTTTCGTCTCCACAGTTTTCATCAGGAGAATGCCATTCCTCCAGGACGTGCTGTTTTTCACTGTGCGCTCGAACACAGCTCGCTATTGAGTGGTTCAGCCTGCTGACCTCTGAGGCCATAGCATCAGGAAAAGGTCTTGCTTGCCTCCACTTGCATTTTTCAAGCCATGCCTTATATTCCTGCGGCATTTAATGAAACCATTCTTTCTGCACAGAAGCTTCTTTGACCTCTTTTGGGAACCTGCTCTGAGACTCTGTGGCTCTTGTTCATAAGAACATTCTTTTTCCTAATATCTAGTCTAAACTTTTCCTTCCTTGGCTGAAGGCTTTTTGTCTCCCATTTTTTGAAACTACAAGTGATTCCCTTTCCTCACTGAAGACTAAACTTTATACCTAATGGCTAGAATGTCAAACAAACATTAATCTTGTCTCTGACTCTTTACGGATGGAGGAATGCCCAAAAGCAATTTAGGTTTAGACAGCAGAAGTACTTGTGTAGTGTTATTTAACCTCTGATTCATCTTCTCAAATCATCTTGGATTAAGCTTTATTTCTCAAAGATGCCAACAGCGTAAGAATCTACCTTGAAACTTCATAATCATTCCCTACTTCTACATTTCATTTTAAATTGTGCCTCTCCCTTGTATAAGCTACCTACTGTAAAAAGGATACTCATACACTTGCAAAGGACCATTTATATGCCTCAGCCATACACGTATCAGGTTTGAAAATTTCTCTTCATAGATAGGGCTTACTCGGAGACCACTTAATATGCAAAAAATTCATACTTTCCAAAGGGCGATGTAAGGGGCAATTGTTCATATCCAGGCAAACCTCCCTACTTCCTCCCACTCCAAACACACATACACATGGGCCAGTCACGCTGAAATTCCACCTTTGGGAATGCAGCCCTTAGGGGTAACTAGCTCAAGATTTTAATGGAGACGGCCTGGGAGGACACTGGCATTCTCTCTCCACACTTTTATAACCAAACTAAGGGGGAAGGAATTTCATCATAAAGAGCTGGAAATAGGATGAACGAGTCCACTGAGGCAGCAGTTACTTATCCCTTTTAGCGTGAACTCGTTTGATCTACTGTTTACTCTTAAAATAGTTCATCAAAATCCTATTTTTGAGCTAATGGGGGTTTTAATGGGGGCGGGTGTAATGGTGGCGGGCTTGGCAGAGGGCGGTGGGCAAAAGACAACTGTCAAGTGAGTAAGAGGACTGCACACATTAATAAGGAGTTGGGACAGTTAGGAGGCAGAATTACATGGAAGGGCATCTGTTCCCCATCTCCAGTTCACGCTCCTTCACCCTCCTTTATTTGTCCACTCCTGCAATTGGAAAATTCTGAAAAGTATGTTACATTACTGCCATGGTTGTCTGCCACCCTAGAGACCTCCTTGGGATGGGGACCCGAAGGGCACAGGCGGATGCAGATGCTCGGGGGGTGGAATATGGGATGAGGTAGCCGGAGCTTAGAGGCCAGAAGGCGTAAAACTGTAAGTAACAATACCAGCTGTAAACAGTAAAGCTGAGTAAAAATTCAACAGAAATACCTCACTGGCCAAAAAGATTTTCAATAATGCTGACGGAGGCCTCTCAGAATGGGGAGGGTACTGCGTGAAGTTTATGCCTCTGCGAATGGGGTGGGAGGGCGTTGAGGAGAACCGCTTCAGATTGGCTTGCAAATCTCATAGGAGGAAAAAGGAGTTAAATGGTTCAGGGAAGATAAAATAAGTTCAGACACTCGATTGAAAGAGATGGTGATGATGAAGATGAAGAAGAAGAAACATTAGTAACTCGGCATGTCTCCATGAAGGCTAGTTTAATTTAACAAGAGTCGTCTGATAGGCAGACTAGTGCGGAATGATGGGGGGAAGAATCCCTATTGAGGAGAATCCATCAACTTTATGTAAATTTAGACTCTACACGCTGACCAGGTATTTGGACAAATCATTTCCTGGTTCTAGGTCTCAATACATGCATGAGACTATGATTAGAATTTAGGCCTAACATTCCAAAATAATGAAAACCAATCTGGGACCAGTTTAATATATGTAGACATCTTAAAAAAAAATTAGAAACTGTTTTGTGAATCACAAGAATACCTACTTGAAAAAAGAGTAAAAATCACTTGTGTCTCCTGATGCTAGTGGGGCTTATAAAATGGCACAAACTCAGTCGGAGACTTGAGATACTTTATGAAGGTCCCTTGAGACCAGCTTTGAAAGGCCGTCCAGCTCCTCATGCACACTGGATCCTTCTGCTTGTTAGACGCTTTCTCTTTTGGAAGGACATGTTGTGGCTCAGCTCAACTGGATTTTAAAAAGCAATACATAAAATGAGCAATGCTATTTTCGTAATTGGAAAAGCTGAGCTTCCGCATTTTAATTTATGAGGTCAGTGCAGTTGCCTGTGTATTTCAGAGTGTGACTTCTTTCATTCTCAGTTCTGTCCTTCACCTCTTGCAGTTCTCCAGGGACAATAATCTAAAGCCGCAGCCAAGAGCCTGACACAGCCCCAGCACAAACGGCTTGACTTTTTTCTTGACGATATTATCTATTCAATAATTTTCCTCTAAGGATAATGGGTGAATTTCAGATCAAATGCTTCCACTGGCCATAAAGTGAGAAGGCGCAGTGACCACCCCCCCGCTGCATCACCATCACCCCGTGGTCAGAGGCAGCCTGGTGGAGCGGATATGGGATCAGCAGAGCCAAGAGCTTGTAGGGAAAACGTGGTGTAATACTGGATATTTTACTCAAAATCGTAAATCACACTGAAAAATGCTTAAGAGTCAGAACATGAGAACAACTCCAAAGATATTCATCAGGAAGTGGTCATCTAAATGGTGAAAGGAATGCCAAGAGAGATGCAGTCACCATGAAAAATGAGGAAGTTTAAAGTTATAGCTGTGGTTATGTGAGAGAATGTTCATATTCTTAAAAATACACTGAAATATATAAGGGTAAAGGGTCAGGATGTATGCAACTTACTCTCAAATAGTTCAAAAATAATTCTATCTATCTATCTATCTATCTATCTATCTATCTATCTATCATCTATCTATCAGTCCTCTGACAGAGAGAGGAAGAAAGGAAGAAAGGAAGAAAAGCAGGAAGAGAAGCATGTAATTGATAAAATAAAGGGGAGGAATATGTTAACAAGAATAGGAGACATTCTTGCAGCGTTTTTGAATGTTTGAAATTATTTCCACATCCAAAGGTGAAACACACACACACACACACACACACACACACACACACACACAGTTGTGACTGTTGCTGCCTAAATACTACATAAAGTAGTATTTCTCCACTATCATTCTTCCGCAGGCCTAACTCGTCAAGAATTTCTTTGGAGTTTTACAAATGACCAAGCGCCTCATGCTTCCTCTGAGGCATCAAAGAATGCCAGTGTTCCTCTGTCACCCTCTGTCCCTTTCTCTGAGGCCATGACTTCTGTGGCTCCAGAAAAGGCAGATCTGAGGGCAGAGGCCACCCCCTGGGGCCACAGAGCTCAATGCTCCATGTGCTATTTGTCAGAGCTTCGCTGGGGCTAGGCCCTGTGTGCTCACATCCCACACTCCCCTGGGTCTTGCCGTGGGCTTTCCTTGCCTAGTGAGGTGTCTCTGATATAGATATGTCCCTTCTACATCCTTTCTCTTCGTCTTTTTATTTAAAAATATATTTTTATTGATTTCAGAGAGGGAGAGGGAGAGATAAAAATGTCAATGACGAGAGAGAATCATTGATCAGCTGCCTTCTGCATGCGCCACACTGGGGAGGAGATTGAGCCCACAACCTGGTAATTTTCCCTAACCAGGAATCGAACTGGAATCAAACCATGACCTTCTGGTTCCTAGGCTGATGCTCAACCATTGAGCCACACTGGCTGTGCTGCCTCCTCTCTTTAAGTACGTAGCAGCTTTGAATGCCAGGTTTCGGAGCAGGAAAAAATTTGTGTTATCTCAAGTTCTTAGAGGTTGGTTTCCCTGTACAAAAATGTTTAAGTTATATTTGTTAATTGGCTCATAAATTTGCTTTGGAAGAGCTAAGGAACTGTAAACGTATTTACAGAGAGTATAAGGTCACGTTGGAACATTGAACAATCCGATGCAATGAAGCAAGCGGTGCCATGAAGGCAGGTGGGAGAGGCTTTTTGGACTTTGAGGTTGTATGCTCTCTTGGTTGGGATGAATATTATTCAGTGTTCAACTCAAATCTGTCACAGATACAGAAAATTTCTCCTATAAACTGCACTCGCAGTACAGCTTGTATTAACTTAGTATAATATTACCCAAGACCAGTGACTATCTGGCCAAAAAAAAAGAGATCACTTTTGCTACTAAAGAAACATGTGCCATCATTTTCCCCTGTGAGTTCCAGTCACACTTACTTAAAATGGGTGGTAGGATAATTCCTGGAACTGACATTCATTCTTAGATTATTTACAGCCCTGTTTTCTCTTGTCTGTAACAACTGAGGGTTGACAATAGAGTTGTAGGTTACCATGGAAATGGTAAGTACTTAAACAAGACACACAGTTAAATATACTGGTCAAAGTTCAGGGTTACAAACTTCAGCTGTGTGTTACAGTGGCCTCAAAACACTCGGTGAGAAAAGCCACAGAGGGCGTCCAGGGCAGGCAGGCAAACCTACCAGGGGGGGGGGGGGGTCTTAAGAATAAATTATTTTGAAGAAGCAACTCTGGGTAGTTGTACTTTCAGGTGGAGGAACATTTGCTTGTAAAGAGACTATCAGGAAAATAATGATGGTTGGCTGAAGATAGATGAAATTTAAAGGTTAATCCAACTGAACTCAGCTTTACAGAGAAGAACATTGGGGAAGATTAAGAGAGAACATTAAGTGGCTTCCACAAGATGACCTGAGTCCAATAGAGACTAGGGGAGAGCTGGAAGCCAATATGTCTCCAAGACCAATGTTTGTATACACTTTATATACCCATTGGAATTCCTTTTCTCCTGAGCTTTAGTGAGGAATCACAAAGCAGGAGTATCTGGAATACTATTGTATTTACCTTAATTGTAGGTCACCACGAAATCCATTTCCTTGATAAATGAAATTAGTGACCATTCTTCTAGGGCCGCTTGAAAGCTTGAGATGGTCTCTTTGCTATTTATACCCATTTCTATGTTTGAGACTTGAATTTTAGAAACACATAGAAAAATGCTTACTTGCAAAGGACATATCCAAAAGCATCTAGGATATGGTAGAGAATTTCTTAGCTTAACCAAAACACTTCCAAGTCGTGCCGCTGTGTCTCTGTCACCTGCTGTCTTTCCCACCAGTAAAGGACACCAGAGAACTTTACTGGTGACTTGCTAGGTGACCTCGCCTAAGTTAGGAGATTTTATGCTTTTCTTCTTTCTGCCTATAAAACCAGGCACCAGATAGATAGAGTAACAGAATGGGGGCGGGGGGGGGGAGTGTTATATAGGTTTGAGGGCTATACAAGTTTTTTGAGAATGATAGAAACTGATGTAGTGTTTATCAATATAATCTGCTTAATTTTGGCTATAAATTAAGCAGATTATAATGGTCTAATCCAACCATCTTTAAGACTTAAAAAACGGAAGTATCTCCCCGGTCCATCTCTGAAAGCTCCATCCCATAGGCTACATTCCATGACAGTCCCAATTCCTTCTTTACTTTCACAGATGAGCACATCCTTGTTCAGGTAACGCATTGCAAAGGAATGATCCCTTCAGGAAGCGGAGTTTCAGCAGATCCAGCACTAGGTAGCCAGGTGTCTCTCATCTCTTCCAGCTCCCAGAGGGCCTCCTATTTTAGGGAGACAAGCTGAACGCTGCCCACGGGGTAAGGCAGAAAGAGCACCGCTGCCACCACCTGGATGCACGGAGAATGAGGCAGCACCTATAATAAAAAGGAAGGCCGCTCCATGTCCAAGAGTGAGCAAGCTATCTTGCTGACTTCTTTGTCCTTTTCATTTCCTTATTGTGCTTTCTTTGACTTTCTATTTCTCTTCACTTCTTTTCACCTCCCCTACACATAAATGTTAAGTTTTCTCAGTTTCACCTTCCATCCTGTGTTAGGAAAAGGACCTGTGAATGGTGAGGGGCCCACCGTAAGCTGGGAGGTGCAGGAGACAAGAATAAAGTCACTCTTCCTTTGCAGAACTCATCCCGCAGGCTCTCACCCTAACACAGGTTTCTCTGTTCTCTTGGGCGCAGGAAGAGCCTCTTTGTGAAGCTGCCCGAGGTTCTGTTAAGTGCCATCTGATCATTAGCCCTGAAAGCCAGGGGACAGGTCAGTGCTTTTCTCATTCTGTGAGGAAGAAAAATGACATATAGCTCAGTTCTTGTATGCCTAGTGACATGTGAGCTAGGTAATGCTCCATTAATAGGCTCCATGATATGGTTCTATAGGTTACTCTAACCAGGGACTTAGGGTAATTGTTATACATGTTCCTTAGAGTAAGAAACAGGCAGAAATACAACACATTCCCCAGGGGCCCTTCTTGGCCTCCTTTCAGACTTTAGGGTTCAAAAATCTCTAGGTTCTACAGATAACTATTCAAGTCCTTACAGACATCTACCAGGAGTCAGCACGGGTTTAGAAACAAAAGAGAAGGAACTTGATTTTCTAAATTAAGGTGAGTTTTTACTTAGGAGTGTAGATCATAATTTCTGATATGGAATATTTATTTTTAGTAATCCATTTGAGGCCTCCATTATCCATATCGTAGTATTCTGTCAAAAATGTAAACAGTTCTTCAGCATGAGTTGCTCTTAAGGAGCCATAGACAAGATTCACTGAGCTGGTGTATCGTCATACAAACAAAAGGGGAAGTCAGAATGCTGCTACATCAGTTCTGGTCAGTCCAGGGACCATGTAAGTTAATCGACTACCTTGCTGTTCTTTAAAAGGGGACCTTGAAATAAACAATCACTTCGGTCTTAGGATTCAGTAATTCTATGAATAGAGAATCTCTAGAACATCTGAATTTCTGTCCTAAAATGCCTTTATGATCTTCAAATAAGAACCAACTGATATAATAATATAAAGGGCTATCATAAAGCATGAAATTTCAAATTCTATTCAGTAATAAATAGTTACAAAGAAACTAGAAAATTTATGGCTAGAACATGTAAGAGCCTTAAGCAAAGTTTGTTGAGCAATGTCAATATATAGTCCATACTGGTGTTAAAAGGTGGCTAACAAATCCAGAACAGAAAATAATAGCCTAAAAGTTATTCTACCTTTACTGAGACTTCTCAGTACGTTTCATGTCACTTCCAGAAGGCAAGTCATAGGTACTGAGCGCTATTCACCTACTCTCAAATATTATCTAATGGTCTTAGTTCATTCATTCATTCAATCTATAAATGCCTTTTTCATTCTTATCATGTGTCGGTTCTGTGGAGAATCCAAAGATGGAGGCAATATTATCCTGGCCTTCAATTTGCTCACAAGCTGCTTATTATTTTGCATAAATGTTATCTAATTTTAACATGAAACTTGAAAAAATGTTGACAGACACTGACTTATTAATTGATGTAATAGGAAAATAGTTATCAAGTGAAAGTTGACAAAGTTATTTGACCAATCCAAAAATAAAGGAGAAATTATTACCAAGCATTATCCAGTATTAGAAAGTAGTTCTAATAGTATCAGAAAATTTAATGCTATAATGTTAGGTAATAAAAATGTGAAAAACAACTGAGTATGTAGCATGATCTCAACTATGGAACACAACAAAAGAAAAGTACATTTACATGTGAATAGCTGTTAACTCTGGGATTAAATTTATTTGCGCCAAAGGTATATATTCTATGTGATTAGAAAAAAAAAAAGTTTATTTAAAAAATATCAATAAGAAGGTCAGTGTAGCCTGGCCAGCATGGCTCAGTGTTTGAGCATCTACCTATGAACTGGGAGGTCACGGTTCAATTCCCAGTTAGGGCACATGACCTGGTTATGGGCTCGATCCCTGGTATGGGTTTGCAGGAGGCAGCTGACCAATGACACTCTCATCATTGATATTTCTATCTCTCTCTCCTTCTCCCTTCCTCTCTGAAATTAGTAAAAATATACTATTAATAAAAAAGGAAATTAGTGTAAACCTTACAAAAGCAGAGCAAAAATAAACAAAAAGAAACCCCCAAGTCTACTTACTTTACTAAAAATTAATCCTATTGAGTTAGAGCACAGAAGAGCAGAGCTGTAGCACCTAGAATTATAGTTTACTTAAAAAAAAAAATCAGCAGTAGAGAGGCTGGAGTGTCAGAGAATAGGAGGAAAGAAAAGGCCACCCTATGATTGGGAAAGAATTTTGCTGGGGGAAACAAACTTGCTAATTTTTCCAGCAATAATATTATTGTTTTCCCTGATAATCACGCTGTGCTTGCCAATGGTATTGTTCTCCAGTGTCAGTGAGATAGGGAAAGGAGACAGATACGTGACAGTCTTGTGGGGACACGTTTTCCCTTGCAACAGGAGGGACACGGAAGCTCACCTCTGCGTCTGGAGTCTTTCCTCGTGCCTCTGAAGAGTAATAGTTTTCATTTAATTTAATGTGGGTTTGATTAATCTTATTTATTTTATATTTTTATTTAGGTTTAATTGATACACAATGCCACTCACCTGTTCTTAGGTACTTGCTGTGATGAGTGTCGATGACTGTAATAAGATGCAGAACAAGAGTTCCCTTGGGCTCCTTTCTCCATCAGTTTCCCTGGCTCCCGTCTCAATCACCTTCTGATTCCTATCACCAATCACCTTCTGATTGCTGTCACCAGACAGGCAGGTTTTGGGTTTCTTAGAACTGGAATCAGACAGTGATACAGAATCACGGAGTCTGAACAGCAAAGTCTGTGCTGAAGTTTACAGCTCAGATCAGAGTTCCAGGATGTTACCAAGTTCTTCACATAAATAGGGAAGCACCTCACTACAACAGCAACAAAACGAGATTAAACTGCTTTTTGCCTTTTGCTCAGTTTTCCTTGTGGAAATGTCCGACCCTTGAGATACAACTTTTGGAATGGCGGAAACTGGCCATCAAAAGACCTGGGCTCCATTTCTATTAATTCTATTACCTAGCTTCATAACTTCACTCACAAGGTTTGCTTCACCTCTGTTCTCTTTGGTTTCTTACTCTGTGAGATGAATATAAAACTCCAGGAGACCTTTACACATAAACAGTGGGATCAAGATTTCTCCCAAGGCTTCTTTCCCTCTAATACATGGAAGAGTGCAGTGCCCATGTTAGGTCCAGGCACCCTCCTGTGCTGGCCCATGCCAACTTATCCATTGCCATGGCCATGTGACTCCTAATGGGGATCCCCCAGATCACTGTCCCACTTTCTGCTGGTCAATGACTGGCACCTCATATCCAGCTTCTTCAAGACATTGCTATGACCTTGTACCATTGTCCTCTAACCGTAGGCCCTGTCCTCTTTAATTCCTTCAAAGAATAGCCAGGAGAAGGTTGCAATATTCAGCTTGACTTCGTGGGCAAATAAAACATACCTCCAATAACTGCAGAATATGCATCCTTCCCAAGCACATAGAGAATATTTTCAAAAACTTTTTGACCATGGAATGGGCCAAAAATAACTTCAAAGGATCAAAATCATATAGAGTCTGTTCCTTGACACAAAACAAGAAACGAATCAGCGAAGAAATCTGTTATTGAGGTAACATTACAATGATGAAACGCTCCAAAGAAAATGAAGGCTTCGTTTTGACAGAAGCTAATAGGTTGCTTGCTGGATGGCTGACACTCAGCTGGTGGCCACCTGCTGTCTTTGCCTGAAGTCTGCTCTGCTTGTTCAGTGTGTCCTTCCTGATCACTCCGTGTCTGGGCCAGACCGGCTGCTAATATTCTGAACATGACCTCACCTCACAAGGGAGAAGTCCTCTGGGTGATGGTGAAAGGTTGGGTATACTTTACAAAACTCATGCTTAGAATAACCTTATTCTGTAAAATAAAGGAGTGCGTCTATTCCTAAAAATAATAGTTTACGTTTATTGAACTGTACAAAGTGGCGTCTTATTTAATATTTAAACTATCCCCAGGAGGTAGGCAATATCATTATTTCCATTTCACAGATGCGGAAACGGAGGCCTCGAGAGCTCCAAGGAAGGAAACAATGGAATTGGCAGTCCGGCTATCGGGCCTCCCACATGTTTATTAATTAGTTGTGATTGCTCGAAGGGCACATAGGAATGTGGACAGCATTTGGCACTGAGGCATAGGACTGGGGTGGCTGGGGGAGATGAGTTTAGGACAAGTACCGAGAAAATATTGTTCTAGTTTTTCTCTTTTCAATTACTTAAATTTATTGTTTAAGGAGTATGTTGTATTTGTTTGAAGAAAAACATTATCGACTACAGTGAGGGAGCGATAATTCAATCTAGTTCCAGCAGCCTGTCCAGGTGACAGCCTGTCCGGGTGACAGCTTGTCTGGTAAGAGCCTGTTCCGGTGACAGCCTGTCCGATGAGAGCCTTTCCGGTGACAGCCTGTCCAGGTGACAGCCTGTCCAGGTGACAGCTTGTCCGGTGAGAGCCTGTTCCGGTGACAGCCTGTCCAGGTGATAGCCTGTCCGGTGACAGCCTGTCCGGGTGACAGCCTATCCGGTGACAGCCTGTCCCGGTGAGAGCCTGTCTGGTGACAGCCTGTCCGGGTTAGAGCCTGTCTGGTGAGAGCCTGTCCGGGTGACAGCCTGTCCGGGTGACAGCCTGTCTGGTGACAGCCTGTCCGGGTGAGAGCCTGTCTGGTGAGAGCCTGTCCGGTGACAGCCTGTCCGGGTGAGAGCCTGTCCAGGTGAGAGCCTGTCTGGGTGAGAGCCTGTCTGGGTGAGAGCCTGTCCGGGTGACAGCCTGTCCGGGTGACAGCCTGTCTGGTGACAGCCTGTCCGGGTGAGAGCCTGTCTGGTGACAGCCTGTCCGGGTGAGAGCCTGTCCGGTGACAGCCTGTCCCAGTGAGAGCCTGTTCGGTGACAGCCTATCTGGTGAGAGCCTGTCCGGGTGAGAGCCTGTCTGGGTGAGAGCCTGTCCGGGTGACAGCCTGTCCGGGTGACAGCCTGTCTGGTGACAGCCTGTCCGGGTGACAGCCTGTCTGGTGACAGCCTGTCCGGTGACAGCCTGTCCCAGTGATAGCCTGTCTGGTGACAGCCTGTCCGGGTGACAGCCTGTCCGGGTGAGAGCCTGTTTGGTGATAGCCTATCCGGTGAGAGCCTGTCCGGGTGAGAGCCTGTCTGGGTGAGAGCCTGTCCCGGTGACAGCCTGTCCGGGTGACAGCCTGTCTGGTGACAGCCTGTCCGGTGACAGCCTGTCCCAGTGATAGCCTGTCCGGTGACAGCCTGTCCCAGTGATAGCCTGTCTGGGTGACAGCCTGTTCCGGTGACAGTCTCCAGGGGAGAAGAGGGCCAGGAAGGAAGGAGCTGTGCCCGGTGAGCTGTGGGTTCAGGACTGCTTGGGCTTCTTAGTGAAGAGAAAGGCCCACCCGTGTTAGAAACGCCTTGTCTTCAGCCCCTAATCTGAGTTATCCTCAGAGCACCCTGTGAGCTCCCGGTGTGGTGGTAGGGTGTGCCCGGAGCAGCGATAGCCCAGGATGAGCTCTCCCCCACGCTGAGGGAGGCAGGCCCTGGGGGGAGTCCCTTCAGCTCCCCCTGCCTCCAGCACCAGGACCTGGCGGCAGCAGCATCTCCATCCTCCTCCTCTCTGGCCCCCCCCCCCCCCCCCCCCCCCCCCCCCCGGGCCGTCTAATGAGTCTAACACTCTACAGTAGGGGTGTCGAACTCAATCAGAGAAGGGGCCAAAATCTAAAATCCAGCCTAAATCGCGGGCCGAATGGTTTACTGAACAGTCATAAACTGTCATTGTGATGGAAACGCAGCGGAGTGCAGTGATGACAGCGCGGTGCGGGCCACATTGCAAGGCCTGGCGGGACGGATTTGGCCCGCGGACCTTGTGTTTGACACATGTGCTCTACAGGCTTGCGCAGGCCTGATGCTGAGTGCTGAGGAGAGGACCCCGAGGAGGGAGGAGGCTGGGGGAGGCTCAGCCAGTCGCAGGAGGAGGCTCCGGCGGGACGGAGAACAGAATGGTCCCTGTCCCTGGGCCCAGCGCCTCCTGTAACCGCAGCAGACCACGCTCCCTGCCTCCAGTAATTAGAAATTACTTCGGCACATAAACAGGCACTTTATAATGTTTTCTTTTTACAGCAGGCAGCGCGCTGCTCCTGTCCGGGGGAGTGGGGAACCAGCTTTGGCTTCCCGCTGCCCCCACCTCCTTCCCAGCTCAGCCCCACGGTCACCCGCAGAGGCGGCAGCGGCCACATCTGCTCCCAGCGGCCCCAGGCGGGAGAACAGCCCCTTCAGCGTGCACCACGGCCCCTGGGCATGGCCCCGGGGCTGGCAGCCACAGTGCCCCTCTCTGCTCTTCCCTCTCCCACCAGGATGCTTAGGAGATCCCTTCCAGAAGCCCCCTTCCTGGCCTGGGCCTCATGCTTGTCAGGACACCCGCCTCACCAGCTCTCAGGCCTCCGGGAGATCGCACTGTTTGGGTTTCATTAGCTCCTGGTTGAGGGGCAGTTTGCGCTGAGGGCGTGGCTATTTAGCTGGGTACGCAGCTGACAGAAATATAGGGGCATTGATGTGGGTCCCCTGTGTGCGCCCGCTCCACGCTCTGGTCTGGAAGCTGCCCAGGCCCTCGTTACGCTGCCAGCGAGGCGGGCTGTTGGCAGCTTCAGGCTTGGCTTTTTATTCCCTAAAACCGGAGTGATAGAGCTGCTTCTCAGCCCCCAAATACCTGGCCTGGCCTATGCCCACACCCCTTATCGCTGGGCAGGCCTGGGGGGAGGGCAGCTGCTGCCGCCTCCGAGGCCAGGGAAGTGCAGCCTGGAGACCGCTCCCTGGCGGCTGGCAGCACGCCTTGACCCCAAGTGTCATCTGCTTATTTCCTGACTGTTTGTTTCTCTTATTTTTAAAGTCATGTCCCTCATAGGATCTATGTCATGACTTATATTCATGAAAATATCCAAAATAGAAGCATGATTATAAAGCAGGGGGTAATTTTTTAAGCAAACATTACAGAATGTCCTCATCTAAATGTGTGTTGTCCCCTTCAAAGTAATCACTGCTGAAAAGTTGTACACACATTCCCCAAATGGGCCCGTTATGGAATGTATTTGAGACATTCTTCTTGGGATTACCTGAGACAGACTATGTAAAAACGGAATGAAAGAAACATTCCTTAATTTAAAAGAAATACTACATATTCATACTGAAAACTTTCGATTTTGGAATTGTTTTCTGAATTTCTATTTATAATCCTAAAGCCTAGAGGTAAGCATGATTAACATATATTTCTTTCCAGTCTCTTTTGCTGAGTTGTGGTTGATTGAAGAGACTCAGAGGTAATGAATCTTCATCCTCTGACGGTAATTTTGAGCTAATTCCATGTCACTGAATTCAGCAAATATTTACTAAGTGTCTCTCCACGCAAGGAGCTAAGTGGCATAAAAAAATTAGCAAGATGTGTTCAGATTGACTTTTTACAGAGGCCATGAACTGGGTCCGAAGGCGTGCCAGACAGAATTACAGGAAGCATTTTGGACAATTACAACATCATTCGAGTAGGTGTTCCTCCCTGGAGGGCATCTCAAGGGACAGCACAGACAGCTGTGAGGGCCTGAAACACTACCACAGTGAACTCGACCCACATCGCGTGCGGATACAACTGCTCGGGGTAACCAGTAGCGGCCACCACACCTCCGAACTGGAGCCACCCCCATGCTAAGGTACAAATCAGGTACAGGGACTCTACACCCCATTCGCCTGGGAAGGCCCGGCTTCTGTCTGTTGTCTAGGTGTTATTAGTGCAGCGGCCCTGTCATAATCCTTTATGATAAGCAGAGCACTGGCTCAGAGGATAGATTAACGACCACCCCATAGACAGCGGCACTGGCTGTTGGCACCTTCCCCATCTCCCAGTCCCAAAGGGCAATGCTCCACTCAGTCAGTCAGTCAGGCCTACTGGTCTACCCTGAACAACAGTCCATTTACTGGTCCTTTATCCTTTATCTCCATCAGTGAAAACATACGCTTTAATCTCCTAAAGAAATATAAGGAGCTAATAAACAGTGAAATAATCTTTAATCACAACTTTTTATCAAGGAAAAGCCGATTAAAGCAAGACTTTACTAAAAGCCAGCAAGAATGCGTGAGACGGGGACTCTGCGAGAGTGAAAGTATTAAAACCTGAAAGGGAACTTGGTCCTAAGTCTCATATCATAGGGTGGCTACGATGATGGGATTTGGAGCCAGACTGCCTGGCAGTGAATCCCGGCTGCCCCCTTCCCCAGAGCACCCCCCTGGGGAGTTATCTACTCTCTCAGTGCCTCAGTGTTTTTCATTAGTGAAATGGAGACAATAATTATATTTCTCTCATGGAGTGTTTTTAGGGATTAAATGATGTCACATCCGTCATACACACCACATGAGCTCACCCCTGAGGAGCAGAATGATCTTTTACCAAAAATGTTCTGAAACATTGACAGTGGCCACTTTATCTACGGATTCAATCACCCAGCAAGTGGAGTGTAGAGACTGATCATAAACCGGGTGCTATTCTAGACTGGCGGACACCCACCGTGAAAAGGACAGACCGCTTCCCTGGCTCCTCCCGCCTGAAGGAGGCGGAAGCATTAGCTGATGCCGTTTGACGAAGAGCTGGTCGGGGACATGCACTAAGGAGGCCACTTAGTACAGGAGGTCAGGACAGTCCCCTGCGGCAGGGACACGTGGATCTTGAATGAGAAGGTGCGTGGAAAGCCCAGATGGATAGTGTTTATATCTTGTATATTCCAGTTGGGCTAAGTAAAGGCAGATGCTTTTGAAAATCCTTAACCTCGTATCTACACGCAGTCAAATCCTGCATAGAGGTGGGTGCTTTTCAAATTGGGCTGGTGCTTGAGTTAGACCCTGACGTGGCCCTTGTCTATCCGATACTTCAAGCTCCTGGGGTAGAAGCCCAGCCTCGTCTGATCTCTTCTGTCCTTTTTTCAGCAGTTAGATTGTGAGGAGTGAAGTTGAAGATAAATTATCTAAGGGAAAAGACATGGTCTTTCCACTTCCCTATGCACCCCAAATACTTCCCTCAGATTAGCTGCGTGTCCAGAGAATTTTAGAATTAGTCTTGACCCTTTATGATATTAATACATATTCATCTTATGCTCTGAGCATTTTATTGACAGTTACCATAAAAAATAGACAACTGAAATCTCCTTGTTAATTTTCTGTAGATATAATGAGTATTTGGTCCATAAATAACTCCTGATATCTTATGTAAAGGCCTCTGTATTGTTCTGTTTAGAATTTCATGCTAAAGATAGTTTTATCTCATTTTTAGACACTGGTTTACTTCTTCCTCTCTAATGACAACTATGGCCCTGGCTTCCGGGGTTTAGAATCACTTTTACCCTTACAGCTGGCTTACTTGAATTCCCCTTTTTCTTTTTCTACCTTAAATTTATAATATATTTTATTAAAAGACATTCCAACCCTTTATGATAAAAAGGGTGGGTCTAAGTGAACAATGCACAATGCATTATTATCATAAATCAATGCATACAAATAGACAAAGTATATTCTTGGATAGTTTTAGTTACCATTAGAAAACAACAACAACAACTATCAAGGCATACATCAATGGCTGAGAAAATGGAACTCAATAACTTTGGCATGGGTGAAGGAAAGGGGGTGTCAGAAGCTTGTGAAATCTTTCAGGTTGTGCCCCAAACCCAGGGGGCCCAACAGCAGATGTGACAGGTGTGCCCCACAGAAGATGCTCATCTCCACGCGTCTTGGGAACCTCGCTATCCTAGAAGGACATGGAAAAGGTCCCAAACCAAGGAAGTGGACAAGCAGTCCTCCTTTCCGTGTACAGTGTGTTCGCAGAGCTCACAGTTTAAAAAGAGCCCCGTGGAGGGCAGAACCCCACAGCATGCTGAGTCTTGACTCTGCATGTCTTGTGCCTGTCATCGGCTTAGACACCGGCAGGAATGAAACAAACAGCCTGCGGGGATGTGAAGCATAGAGCTCTTTGTTAGGCCTCGTTAAGAGAGCAGAGGCACAGTGAATTGAGTCGGGAGGATTTAGAACTCTTGGGATTTAGGATTATCTTGAGGATTGGCTAGGAATCTATTTACAAAAGGAAGAAGATCACACTTGTCAGACACTAACCATGTCCAGGCCCTACATATACCTTCCTTTTAATTATCCATAGCAGTCTTTAAGATAGGCAATGGGATTCACTTTCTTTCTCTTAAGAAATAGGACCTGCCTTCTCCCCCCTCCCCCGCAATACCATGTGCCTTGTTGGAAAATAATAGAAACTTGAATCACAAGTTTTAAGCACTGTGATTCTTAATCTAACTTCAATTAATATTTTAAGATGAAGTTAAGAAATGAACTCTTCTCAATGTTAATGGAGAGGCTCTTGTGGGAATAACACTGGTAATTTTGTTAGAAAACAATCCATCTTAGAGATATTGGCTGTATATTGGCCCTAGCCGACCAAATTCTAGGACCTGAGTGCCATTTGGAACATGTGAGAAATGCATCAGGGACAAGGACTGGATCCACTGGGCACCACCTTTCATTGGAGATGAAATCTTGCCATGGTCTGAAATGAGCAATCACATTAAGTCCATGATATTCATGCTGGTTACTCCTCCTTTTTCCTGGTCTCTCCATTTTAAAATCTGTCTCCTTTTATCTATCCATCCTTATTATGAAATAAGTTTTTCTCCTCATGAAATTTACTAGGTGGGAAGGCTCTAAACAAGATGAAAAGGAGTTTTTACCTCTCTCACTCACATTCCAAGGGCCTTTTTATAGTTGGCTGTTTTCAAAGATGTGAAAATTTGTTAATAGTTTGTGCCAGGCAAATAGACTTTGTACAGTGTGGAAACACAGGAATTACAAAGACCTTAGAAAAAGAAGGCAGCTTAGGTATATTCTTGCTCAAACTATTATTTTACAGGGAAAGAAATGGAAGCGAAGAAAGCAGAAGGGAATTACTAAAAGCAATAGCATGAGACTCCAGAGTTCCTTTTACCATATCACAGTCAAGACACTGTGTTGAGTGTCATTTTAGTACAAACCCTCCGCATACCAGTGCTTTCATTTATTTCCTGGGTGTGCAGGATCATGAAGCTTAAAATAATCCCAGAGATCATCTGAGTCCACGCCTTTCATTTTAGAGAGGAGGACACGGAGGCCTGGGGAGGTGAAGGCCCAAGTCACACAGCAGCTGAGCAGCTGGAACCGAACCCAGACTGTGTCCTCCTAGGCCAAGTCCCTTTCCATCCCACCAAGGGGTACACTGGCCCCATCACTTAGGGAGACCAATGTTAAGAGAAGGATTTAAAGGTATTACTTCAGCTGCATGGACATATCGCCGAGGCCCACAGCAACGAGGGATCAGCAGGGCTAATTTTACTTACTGCTTCTCAGCCCAGGATTAGCGGCTGGGATGTGCCGCAGCGAGCCTCCCGCTTTGTACCACAGCTTCCCTGGGGCAGCTAGACCACAGCTCAAATAGCCTGCCTCAAGGTTACACACGAAGTGCTCAGCTCACACAGGTCAGAACTCACAGTGCTCTTGGTCACGTCCATTCCTAGACAGAAGGTGTTTTCTTTCCAGCGCCTCCTCCTCTTCCCTCTGTGTCTTCTCCTTCCTTTCCATTTAGCTTAGTAGCCCCGGGAGTAGCAGAGTAGCTGGGACGTGGGCTTATGTCAGAAAGAAGAACACACGATGGAACTGGCTGTATGTAAAGACAGAAACCCAGGAGCCGGGGTCTAAGTCGGGTGTTGATATCAGGTCAGGAGGAAGAAGCCAAAACATATCCCAGAGTTCGGGCAGGTTTCAAACTCTGTGCCAGAAGCTCGCTAGGTGATGATGGAAAGCCTTGCTCTCTGATCTTTACAATGACAAACAATTAAACTGAGTGGCTCTTCTTGATGGTGCCCTTCAATCCATCCACTTAGATAGGCAAGTAGATGGGAAGGCATGGATTAAAAGATCCAGGGGCTACTAGGTGATTCCTGGTACGTTCCCCTCTATAGATCATCAGATCATAAGCATGATGTCACATAAAGAGAACAGGTGATGAACAGCTCGAAACAAGGATGGAAAGTCCTAAGCATTCGCTGTGATAAAATATATCCAAGGAAGGCAAAGCTTCCTGACTTTTATATCACTCCCTCTTCTGCATTGCTCAGGAAAGAGGAAAAGAGCTGTGCCAGCTGAGGTCTCCTCAGAAAAGCAGAAACCTCTTTGACTATCTAAAACAGGGAGCTCCGCACAGGGAAGTAGTTACACAAGTGATGGCGAAGGGAGAGGCAGATCCAGCCACATGAGCAGATCCAGATCCAGTCACACGAGCATCTTCGGTGAACGGGCTTGATGGCCATCAGCATCTCTTGTCTGGAAGGAGGTGGGTTAACCATGCCTAGGAGGTCGAGACCGCCTTCCCAGAGCCAGAATCATGGCGGGCCTGTCTGCTAGCAGGTGGCACCATACAGGAAGTGTGGCTGCTGCCAGAGAAACCCCCACAGGCAGGGGCCAGGGAGTGGAGCCCCTCTGTCTAATTTGCCCAGTGCTTGCCATGGGCTGAACCCAGCCAGGGGCCAATAGCCCGCAGGGGCCATCCTCCTCCTCCCCCCTGCCCCCGCCCAATCCAGACAGGAAGCTGGGAGAAGAGTGAGGAATAGATTTGAGGGCAGGTTGCTCAACACTGTTAGAATAGTTTCTTTTTTAAATGTTTTTATTTATTTATTTTTTGGTTAATCCTCACCCGAGAATATTTTCTCCCTGTTGATTTTTAGAGAGTGAGGAAGGCCAGGGGAGAGATACACACAGAGAGACACACATCAGTTGGTTGCCTCCCGCAGGCGCCCTGGCTGGGGCCAGGGATCGAGCCTGCACACCAGCGAGGCTAGGGCAACTCTGTCAGAATAGTTCTAAAAGGCACTTCCTGTTCTTAAGCTATGGGCCAAGAGCTGTGCTAATATCTCTCACACACATTCTCACTGAATCACAAAAGCTTCTCCGAAGGTAAAATGATTCTTACAACTTTAAAGGTGAGAAACGCAGGACTAGGGGGGGGTATGGGATTTGTTCCTGGTCAGACACTGCCTATGGCGAAGTCAGGGTGGAAACCCGCCGCTCAGTATTCACTTCTGCTCTTCCCACTGCACTCTGGGCCTCTCAGGAGCCTGGGAGGGTGGGGGAGGCCCCTCTCTCTCCCAGCTATTGGCTTTCCCTTCCCACCTTCCCCGTGGGACCCAGGGCACTGCTGAGGAACACAGGCAGGGTCTCTGTGCTCTATCCTAAGACTAGAGTTCACGGAAATAGAATATTTGATTCAAGCGGAGCGCCATTTCAGATAGAATTGTTGAGGCTGGAAACGCGGCTCTGTTGAAATCATCTCTCCTGGGTAATTTTAAACACTAAATGCTTTCCTTTTTTGTCCTGCAAAGGTGAGCATGGAGGGCCACGCCTGCTTTTTCAGAGGCCAGGACTGGTTTTGGGGTGGGGGTGTTGGTGTTGGCGCCAGGCAATGAGGTCAGTGGCTAAAAGAGGGAGGGTGAGTGAGGGTGGGGCTCCCTCCCCAATCTCAGGTGGAGCTTCGAGGTTGCCAGCGAGTCCTCCTTTCATTTATAAATGAGCCGTGTTTGCTCTGGAAGCAGCTGAGAGGATAAATATGGGATCCCACAGGAGCCACAATGTTATTTTTGCAGTGCCTTTTCTCATTATGCCTTCAGTCTAAGTCCTTCACGCACCCCCCCCCCCCCCCCAACTTATTTGTTTTTGGGGGAGGTTTGCTTCTTATGTCTGAATGCTTATGCATGAGTGAGTATGCATATGAATACACACACAGCTTGAAGTGTTCTAATTGAGAATTCTGACGTAAAGATGTTTACAGCATCACTTTTCCAAATCTTCCCCAGAGGTGCGATTACTTTGAACCGTGGTTCAAATGTGACCCAACTCCATCTTGGGAAAATATGGAAGTGTAAAGAATGGTCAAATGAAATAGTGACAATGTGATGCTAGGTAAATATACTCTTAATTCTTTTAAAAGACACTTGATAGCAAGTGTCATGCGTATGGAATATACTAATTTTTTTCCCCCTGAGAGATACCAGAATGTAATTAAGAGCTGGCTAAAAACAAAGTTCTTCAGTTTAAATCTAAGGCTCAATTCCACCTTTGCCACGTTTGAGGTATTCTTAGTGGGAGGGAGATAATGCACGCCCCTGCAATGTGCCTATACCCTCACCCAGTGGTCAGCAAACTGTGGCTTGTGAGCCACATGCAGTTCTCAAGCTTCTGTTTGCCGCTCTGCTGACTAATGAGTTTGCCGACCACTGACTTAGACTCTCGATTCCAATTATTACAGGCTGTTGTTGTTCCTTGTGATTAAGTCCCTATCCCAGTGGTCAGCAAACTCATTAGCCAACAGAGTGGCAAACCGTGGCTTGTGAGCCACAGGTGGCTCAGGAGCCGCAGTTTGCAGACCAAGGCCCTAACCCCTGCAACCTGTCAGTAATATGTGGGTTTACCCAGCAAGGGGGAAGTAGGGCTACAGATGGATGTAAGATTGCTAATCAACTGACCTTAAAATAAGGAGATTATCTTGGATTTTCTAGGCCATCTAGGCCGGCTATAAACACAAGGACCCTTATATATGCAAGACTCAGTGTCAGAATGAAAAGACTCTATTGGCTCTGGAAATGGGAGGGGCAATAAGCCAAGGAATGAGGGCCGTCTCTAGAAGCTGCAAAAGGCAAGAAAACAGATTCTCCCCTGGAGCCTCCAGAAAGAAACAGCTGTGCTGGCACCTTGATTTGAACCTAGCAAGACCCAGGTTCCAATTGCAAGACAATAAATGTGTGGTGTTTTAAGCCACAAGTTTGCAGTAATCTGTTACAGCATCCACGGAAAAGTACTGCACCTTCTCACTCAGACTATGCCTATGGAACATACACACACACACACACACACACACACACACACACACACACGCTTAAAAAATAACAATGGCGTATATTAGCTAGGGTAAGTGATATTAGCTAGGGTAAGCTGCTACAACAACAAAATTAGCAAAATCTCATGGCTTAATAGAGTTAAAATTCATTACTTGAACCATAGGATTCAGACAAATGTTCTGGCCTGTCACCTTCCATATAATCATTCAAGGCTTAGTTTTTCTCCATCTTGTGGCCTCCACTTCCTCTAAGACACAGCTCACTGAAGACACCACTTATGTGGCCTGGGTGACTCTCCACTTCTCCATCACCAGAGGAACTCCTTTTCTGCATCAGACCCCCTGTTTTAGATACTCAGAGTGGTTTCTGTTTTTCTGGGAGATCTCAGTGATATAGTTCCAGTCACTGGCATGTGTGGAAGGAGAATGTGTGTGGAGAACTGTGTGGAAAGACTGAATGAGCCTGACCTGGAAATGGCATGTCCCTTCCACCCACAATGCATCGCTGGGGCCCTGGTGAATGGGCAGACCTAACTACAAGGGAGGTCATGACATGTAGTCTGACTGTGTGTCCTTGAGGAGAAGGAAGTTTGGAATTTGAATAATGTATCAGTCTTAGCCACAAGTGGGCAAGTCCATCTTTTAATAAAACAAAAAGATATAGGGGCAAGGAAAAATAACTAACAAAGCCTAATGTGAGACACAGTCAATGAGACAATAAGGAAAGTATAATAAACAGCTATTAGATCTGGTTTTACACAGTTGCTACCTCGTGGAATCACTCAGATTTCGGTAAGTCATTGAATGTCTCTTGGTCTCAATTTTCTTCTCTTAAATACAGAAACAAAAATCTGTCCTGTCTCCAACTTTTTCTTTCTGTTTCAGCTTTCGCCAGTTTTCAGGTTTTCAGTGAAGAGTGAAAAGGCATTATACAAATTTGTTTGCATGTGCATGTCTAGGGAATTTACTTATTGAAATCTTATTAATTTACCCTAATTGACTAGCCTAGTTAAGAAGGATCAGTTTTTTTTAGGTTGAACCATATGAAATAGTCATTTTTGTAGCTTAAGTATGGCCAAATAATAGCAAATTCTCATAGCTCCACTTAATATGCTACATTAAAATACCATTTTGGGTCCTTTTATATAACCCAAAAATGAATTAGGAAGCTGTTTCTGATTACTCTAAGTTATTTTCCCTATTAGTGCCCATCATGGTATGTATTTATTCCCTTCCTTGCATTGTGCAATTTGTAATTTATATGTTTGCTTGTTTAATATCTATTTCTGGAAGACAGTAAAATTTATGAAGGCAGATAAAAGCATGTTCATTATCACTGTATATTCAAAGTCTAGTATAAGTACTGAATTTACAGACTCAATAACTATTTCTAAATATGAAAATGGAATTCCTTCAAATTCTACTCTGAGTCTAACTGAGGTGACAATGTCACATAGGTTTTAGATTTCAGTGTAAATAAATGTCTACCTATACTTAGGTAATATTTATCAGTTGTGTTACTTTACTTTTTATAAAATCCAGAATTGCTTCCAGCTAATTTTGAATGCCAACTGCAAATACCATGCCATTCGAGCATGAAAAGAGCTGTCTACTCGGCTGAGTGCTTCCCCCTGAATTACTTTTGATCGCTGAAGACCAAGGCCATGGTGCTCAGAATGATTCAGTATTATTCCTGAGTTGCATATTTGGGAAAGGAAATAGAGATTATTTAACTTCTCTTTACCAAACTCCCCCAAACCAGTGCAAATCTAACACCAGACTAGAAGATTCCTCACCCGGCTTTTGGAACCACTTCTAATGTATACCATACATCAGCCCTCACCGTCAGGACTGCCTGATTTCAACCTTTGTGTTTAGTTCTGTTTCTTTTTGTGAAGTGAAAATACCAAATATTTCTCATCTTTTGGGTGAGGATTCTTCAAAGTGCAGAAAACCATCTTTCAATCATCACCAGTCCTCATTGTCCCATGTTCGTGTGGTTTCGAGATGTTTTAAATTAATCTCTAAAAGTCCCCCATCTCCAGGCAAAACTAGCAAAACAGCAACCCTGATGTTGGTGTGCATGTTAAAACATGGCTCTGAGTCAGAGACCTGGAATGTAATTTACTATTGGGGATGAACTCTGTGAAAACACTTCCAGGATCAAAATACAAGATGAAAAAAGAGTATCTTTGGGCCTCAGGGAAAAGGAGATCTGATGATATCTGGTTCAACTTACTGGTATAAATGTGAACATTCCTCAGGCCAACATGGGGCCAGAACATAGCAGCTCAAAGAGAATTGTACTTGAAAAAAAACATCCTTGTTCCTTTGATGCAAATCCAGTGAAAAATACTAAAATGTTGAGCACTTTATTTATTTATTTATTTATTTATATCAAGCGCCTGCTTCTTTCTAAGGTTCATTTTGTTTTCTTCTTTCTTAATCCTCACCCAATAATGTTTTTCCATTGATTTTCAGGGACAGTGGAAGAGGGAGGGAAAGACATATTGAGTGAGAGAAATACAGCCATTGGGTACCGAATGCATGCTCCCCGAGGCCCGGGTGTGGGGGGAAGCCTGCAACCAAGGTACATGCCCTTGATCTGAAGCAAACCCAGGAGCCTTTGGTCCACAGGTTCTATCCACTGAGCCAAACTGGCTAGGGCCATTTTGTTTTCTTTTTAGCTTGTGTACTCTCTAGCTGCTGCTGCTCCAATGGATGCTGCTGCTTAGCATGCAGATGTCAAGAATTAACTAGCCAAAGTAAAGAGGAAGAAGAGGCCACGAAGTCTTAAATATCTATGATTCAGTAGGACTCCTGATAACACATTTACAAGAGAAGACTGACTGCCAAACTACTTTCAGAAAAGGTCTCGATCATGTTTTCTGCCACAGATACAGTGTCATGGAAGCATGGAGTGTTGGGTGGGAGGATAAATCCAGACCATGGAAGTGCCCGGGGGATAAGCTGCAGCGGCAGTGTGTGGAGCAGCCTGGTAATGAAGGAGGTAGAATAGTGCTGCATTTGTTCATGAAGAAGCAAGCTCTCTAGATGCATCTGCTCAAAAGACTCCTTTCCATCTTCTGTGATGCTACCTTCTTCTAGACTCTAGCTCTCACCCAAACTGCAGACCTATACAACTGCCAACCAGACTCTAGATTGAGACACGCTAGTACACTGTAATTGATTGCAAGGTTGAATGAATTTCTAAGGCATAAACCACTCCTCCCATCAATTAGAGGAGAACAAACAAAATATACTGGTAACCACCTCAGGGTAAGATGTTCACTATCTTTTGTAGAATCTGAATTTAAGCACAGTATTCTGTTTACAGAGAATCTACAATATAAGTTGTTGATATGCATTTACATGAATTAATATGAGCAAAGCTTTATATAACAGATGATAGGGGATAATTATTAATGTTGTTTACAAGTTATTTAAGGTCACTTGTCTTTAGTGTTCTTATCTCCAACTTAACAGGCTCAGTACTTGAACCTCATCCTTCAGGTGTAATTTTGCCACCATTTTAATATATATTTTTTTATTCTTTCCTAAGCTTCACTCATTTAAAACTAGACCTAGCTTTAGTTGAAATGCTACAAATTGTAGTTAATAAATAAAGAATTGATGTTGTTTCATCCTTCCCCATCTCATGGTAGCATTATTCTAGAGCACATGTGTCAAACACAAGGCCCGCGGGCCAAATCTTTCCCGCCAGGCCTTGCAATGTGGCCCGCACCGCGCTGTCATCACTGCACTCCGCTGCGTTTCCATCACAATGACAGTTTATGACTGTTCAGTAAACCATTCGGCCCGAGATTTAGGCTGGATTTTAGATTTTGGCCCCTTCTCTGATTGAGTTCAACACCCCTATTCTAGAGGGTCGGGCAAGATTTAGGAAGTGCATTGTGTCCATAAGCCAATGAGAATAACCAGCAAAAGCAGGGACTAAATTCACAATTGTGGTTTCATCTGTACTGTGTCAAATAAAATTAAGTATAGACAAGAGGGCTTTGAGTAGAAAGGGGTAGGGAAAAAGGCAGAGTTAGAAGAGGCTGAACTTTTATTTTTTTAAATTGTTTTAAAAATTATATTTTATTGATTTTTTACAGAGAGGAAGGGAGAGATAGAGAGCTAGAAACGTCGATGAGAGAGCTGCCTCCTGCACACCCCCTACCAGGGATGTGTCCACAACCAACGTACATGCCCTTGACCGGAATCGAACCTGAGACCTTTCAGTCTTCAGACTGACACTCTACCGCTGAGCCAAACCGTTTTTCAGCAGAGGCTGAACTTTTAGAGTCTAGGCATTCTCTTCTTACTCTCACTGGTGTCATTGAGGCTCTGAAAAGTAACGGGAGCCATCCGAGTATGTTTCTGTGCCCATAGAAGTGCTTCAATAGACAAGGGATAACCACGGAAGGAAAGTGACTGAGCGGAGAGAAGGCATGGGATCCAGGTGGAGGGACTGGATTTTGATACAGCAACGATACTAAATTCAATGTCACTGAAGAAATGCAGAATCTGAGCACTGAAAGCAGTTATAACTAGATCGATTTGATAGTGGAAAGCAGATGGTAACTGCTTCTATTATCTCTTAAATGTCATCACTGAGAATAATGGGAAAGTGGGGGAAGTGGGAGGTTTGAGGTAGTGGGAAAAATGTGAACTGGTAATTTTGGAGAACAGGAAAGTGAGCACACCAGGCATGTGGCAGGATGGCCCATTTGAGGTTAGTGGCCATGAACTTAGAGTGAGATCAATCAACACAGTTGTGTTCTTGGGTGGTCAGGGAAGCCTCAATTTTAGCTGTTCATGCTTTTCGTTCTTATTGTTTGAGAGATATTTCTCTTTGCCCACTGGCTGTTTGGATAACCTCTGGCCTTGGAGGGAATGTCCAAGGCTGTTCTGTCTGGAATCACAACCTGGACAGTATCACAGCTGATAAGACATAATAGAAACAGGAGGAGGTGCCTGGAAAAGAAAGGCAGCTTTTTCTCAGCCAGAGCACACTCCCTAAAAGATGCAGATAAAAGGGCTGCAGGGAGGCCAGGGTACAGGTCAAGAAGTAGGAAGGAAGGTTCTTAGGATGAATAGCCAACCCCATCTTATCCTAGACAGCAAGGCTCCATCCAATTGTTGATTCTGGGAGTAAAATGGTTTCCCTGGTTACTGAAGCCTGTTTATATTCAGCCAGCCAAAGAAGCAAGTATGTTCAAGCCATGGCAAGAATACAACAAACTTTCCTTAGCACCTTCTGTATCATCACGTTCTCTTGGATGTTCTTCCAACTAGCTACATTATTAATCTGCTCCTTCCCAAGATGGCTTGTTTTCTTGTAACTAGGGCGTTCTCTAAGGCTCACCACTGGTTCAACCCTATGATCTGTTTGTACTCTCACTCCTAAAATGATGAAACAGCCGGGCCAGCATGGCTCAGTGGTTTAGTATCGACCCAGGAACCAGGAGGTCACTGTTTGATTCCCGATCAGGGCACATGCTTGGATTTTGGGCTCAATTCCATATAGGGGGCGTGCATGAGGCAGCTGATCAATGATTCTCTCACAACATTAATGTTTCTCTCTCTCCCTCTCTCTTCCTCTCTGAAGTCAATAAAAATATATTTTAAAAACCAAGATGAAGCATTCTCTTAGTTCTAGCTCTCCCCTATGCTTCCATCCTGTGTTTTTAGGTAGCATTAGGACATTTCTAAAGAGATGGACATTGATTCATCTTTTTTTTCTTCTTCTTCAGAATTGAAAACTTTATTGTTCCTCTTTCTGTGGTCCCTGCACTGGATTATAGAGATACCATTCTTATGACCTTCCAACCTGGAAGCTTTGCAACATCATGACTTTGTGCTTTTCTTTCTTCATCATGTTCAGTATACCTCAAGTCCTGCCCATTCTACTTATGCGAGGGCATTTCCTCCATTGTCTTTTCTCTCTCCCCTCTCAAGGATGATTTCATATCTTCCCACCCTGCCTCCTAAGCTCTGGAGTCTCCACTCTACACCTTCACACACAAACCATGGCATTCTGCAAATTAGCCAACCAGAGAAACACAGGGCCTATTGGAGCCCCTTGATTTTGCCAGCTGCTCACCCCCACCTTGTGCTTTACTTCCTTTCAAAGTTCCTGCTAGTCTTTCTGTCTCCATATAAAAGACAAATCTTTTTCTGATTGATTTTGAGACATTTATAGACTTCTGAGATTAGAACATTGTCCCTATTGCAATAATCCTTTGGGAACACCAAGCTGCATGTGTGTATAGGGATAAAAGGAAGGAGAAAGAGAGGTTGGGAGCATATTTTTATATAGGCTTGTCCTTGGCTTAGTCCCAACAAGATCCCCTTCACTTATGTTTGATGCTCTGGATGAGTTTAAAACCTTAAAATTTCAAAGATGACCATATTAGAACAAAACAAAATAAAACAAAACAAAAACAACAACCACAAAACAAAAACAAAAACAAAAACCCACAAAAATAATTTGAGAACTGTGAAAAAGTATTTTTGGTAAATAAAGAAGAGGAACCAACAGCATAAGAAAGTCCTAAAATTGATTTACATAAAAGAGAAAAAAGTTTAAAAAATTAAGTGGCCCTCTTCTCCTCAATAAAATGAAATGGGATATTATCTCTATTAAATAAGACTAGGCCAAAATGGAATGAGACAATAAAAAATCAAATTAGATAACATTTTTCAATATTATCTAATGGCCATAAGAAGACTTGAAATTGAAGAAAATGGAAACAGTAATTTATAAAAAAAAAAAAAAAAAAAAAAAAAAAAAAAAAAAAAAAGTCCAGGAAACTATTCTGAAAGTGAAGATTAATATAAAACTAAAAAAACAAGAAAATAACATTGGTTGTGGAGAGATCACAAAAATTATGATCTGCAAAGTATACATAATATTCTTTTCTTATATCTTAAATGAGTATAGACTCTGTAGTGATATCACATTTTCAATCTTGATATTACAAATTTGTGCCTTAATTTGTTCCTAATATGTTTTTCTCAGGATTCATCAATTCCATTAGTCTTTTCAAAGAATCAATGTTGATTTTGCTGGTCCAATTATATGTTTTCTGCTCCATGAATTTCTGCTCCTTTCTTCATGAGCTCTTCCTTCTGTTTTTAAGGAGTTGAAGCTGCTATTCTATTATTAACTTCTTGAAATGAATTCTTAGATTATTGATTTTCAGGCTTTATTCTTGCTTAATATATGTATTAAGGCTATATATTTTCTACTAAAGCATGACTGTAGTTGAATTCCATGCATATTTTCACTAGCACTAGTATTTTCAAAATATTTTCTAATTTCCATTGTGATCTCTTCTTTGACCCAGAGACTATTTAGAAGCATAGTTTGTATTTCCCAACATAAGGGAATTTTTTATGTAGCTTTTTATTATACATTGATTTGTGGTCACCTAATGTATTCTGTGTAATATCATTCCTTTGAAATTTGTTGCATTGCTTTATGGTTCAGCATTTTTGAAAAAATTCCACATGTATTTGGAAAGAATGTGTGGTTTGTAGTTGTTGGGTATTTAACTACATACATTTTAACTGGGATGTTCAAATATTTTATATCGCTTTTGACTGCCCTTGCTTGTTCTATCAGTTACAAGGAGGTATTTTAAAAATTTTCAGCATGAATGTGCATTTGCCTATTTCTTCTTATACTTCCATCACTTTTGCTTTACATGCTTTCAGGCTATATTATCAGGTGATAAAATTTATAATTATATCTACTTATTAAATTAACCCCAATCCTTTTAACATCTCTCTTTTGTTTCTCATATTAATGTAGCTATACCCATTTTCTTTTGGTTAGTGTGTTACTGATTTATTGCTAACAAAGTACCCCAAAGTCATAGTAGCTTAAAACAACAAAAATGTATTTATTTAATAGTTTAAGGGAATCAGGGATATAGGAGCAGCCTAGTAACTCAGGAGGCTGTAGTCAAGGTGTCAAGAGGAGCTGCAGCTTCAGGAGAGACTTGAGTGGGGCTGCAGGCTTGAGTAGGGCCGGACAGTCCACTTCTAAGATGGTGCCCTCTCATCGCTATTGGCTGGAGGCTTTGGTTTCTTATTGGCTATTGCTAGGAAGCCTTGGTTCCTCATGCCAGGGACCTCTTCACAAGGCTGCCCGAGAGTCCACACATGTGAAAGCTGGTGTCCCACAAGCCAGCCCGAAGGAAGAGAGGTTGAGGGGGAAGCCACAGTGCATGCTATGATCTACTCTCAGAAGTCCCACCCTCTCGCTTCTGCCCCATTCTGTTTACAAGGAGCGAGTCACCAAGTGCCACCTGGAGAGGGGAAGTAGCATTACCTCTAAAAGGAGGAGTTTCAAGAATTTGTGGGCTTATCTTTATTTTTATTGATGTATTTATTTATTTAAATCCTCGCCTGAGGGTATTTTTCCATTGATTTTTTAGAGAGAGTGGAAAAGAGAGAGAAAGTCAGAGAAATATCTATGTGAGAGAAACACATGGATTTGTTGCCTTCTGCATACACCCTGACCAGGGACTGGGCCAGGGAGGAGCCTTCAACTGAAGTGTGCCCTTGACTAGAATCGAACCCGGGACCCTTCGGTCCGCAGGCTGATGCTCTATCCACTGAGCCAAACCAGCTAGGGCTGTGCGCTTATTTTTAAAACAGTAAGTATACCTTTTTTATACTTTCACCTACAGACTTTATGTTTCCTTATATTTTAGATTTGGCCCATAGTAAGCAAATATACATACACCCTATCTATCTTTGTCTCTTAATTGGAGCATTCAGTCCATTTACATTTAATGTAATTATTGATATGCTTGAACTTAACTCTGTTGTTACTTGACCTTTGTGGGTCCTCCCTGTGCGCTCCTTTTCTCCTCTTCCTCCCCTTTGGATTGAGATGAGCTGGGCCTCAGTCCCTGGGCGGGCTGCCTACTTCCGCTTCGCCATTGTTCCCGAGGAGCTGCCTGTCAGGGTCCCACGGAAACAGCGCGGATCTCCCAGCACCGCCTCCGCCAGGCAGCTGACCGGGCTCCAGAAGCAGCAGCTCCCTCCTGTGTGTTCCTTTCTTCTCTGAGATTTTGTCTCCATCTTCCTTCACTGTCCTGTTGACTCTCAAACTCTCAGGGAGAATATTTTAACCCCTCCCCCCCATGTTGTTTACTTGAGAAGGTTGGTCTGAATTTCTTAGCTTTCACTGGAAGTGAAATAGTCATTTATTTTTATAAATGGTGCAGAAAGTCTTATTATTGTTCCCTTTTACTGGCGAGAAAACTGGTCTCAGAGAAGCCAAGTACATTGCTCAAGGTTACATTGAGAAAGTGGCAAAGAGAATTTGAACCTATATCTTTCTGTCTTTAAAAATAAAACTCAAACTCGTGTTATTTACATTAGCTAAAAGCAATTTTGGCTAATATCCCCCAAATGGAAAGCACTATAACAAGATTTATTGCAATCATGTTATACTTCTCATCAATTATAAATGTACATTTGTAAAATTGCAAGTCTTTTTGTTTTATTGCAGTCTTTAATTAATTTCACTAAAACATTTTGAGTTTCCTAAGCATTTTGATCTAGAGTTCATAATTCCTTACTGGTACTGACTAGCAATTAGTATTTTATAAAATAATGGTACTTTACCATAAAAGTCTAATATAACCCAATCAATGGTTATTTTCAAAGTATAAATAAAAAACTGAATCTTAATTTTTGAATTTCTTAACCACTCTTTCTTCATTCCACATCCAAGTTTTATTTTAAAGAAACTTGGTTTTGCTTCAGATCTCATTTATCATCCATTAAAATTCCATGCAAAACAATAAATTCCTTCCTATAAAGCCCATATAACTATTAAATCCACCACACATTATTTGACTCTTAGGGATGACATATTTTTGAAATCAATGTAGAGCTTTATTGTAGTCAATAAATATATATGACATGACATACATTGTTATCCAGATGATTAAGCTTTAGCATATTTCATACTGAAGAAAAATTCTTTCTTTACTCACACGACATATCTGATTTAGAAAAGCAACTTCTCTGCTTATTTTTGCTGATAAGAAACTGGAAGAGAAAGCCATCTGCCTTTCTCTTTCTCGGTCACGAGGTTAAATTAAAGTTGAAATCGATATTTTAGGAAAGGTAAAATGGCAAAGGCTAATAAAGACAAATTTCTTCAGCAAAACGGACTATGGCCTCGTGTCCTGAGAACCAGGCTTCCTGAGGTTACTGGAGGGTTTTGCGTCAAGAGTGCCCTGGAGGGCATCTGGCCTCTAAATAGACTTGACTTTTCTCCTCCTGAGTTGGTGACACCCCGGAGAGAGGAGAGGGGAAGGGCGAGCCTGGTAGGCCCGCTGGGGTAAGCTCTAAGGAAACAGAAGAGGAACCTGATGGAAGCTTCCTCAGTTGGACAGTTTATCTTCCCGGCAGACAGGGCTGGAAAACGGTCCAGAGCCGACTGAAGAATGCGCACTTGGCAGCGCTGTGTTACAGCTTCGGACCAAAGCGCGGTGCTTGGCGGTTGGAGAGGGAAACGCGGCCGTTGAGGCGATGGGAAAATTCATGCACAGGAAGGAGGGAGAGGGTGCCGGGACTCCACTGAATTCAGCCTAACATGCTTAGGATCTGTTGGGTGAAGACTACGGTCTTCAAGTTCTGGAAAGTCAAAATGATATGCTATATTTTTATGGTTTCAAACACCAAATAAACAAGGAGAGCAAGAAGAGGAATAAGTGTTTAATGGGAAAGAGTCTCAATAGCTGGGAAGATGTGGTGTTTTTGTCAATTTCTTGGATTCTAGAAGCTTGAAATGGTAGAGAAGAGCAAAGGCAAGCGGCAGGAGGATAGAGTGCCTTTTGGGGACCTGCACAGCAGGTCATGTGAAAGCTGACCTTGGACCTCAGGGTGACCCTTTGGGGGGGTGTTGGCCCAGAGCCAGCTTCCGTGGATTTGGTTCAATAGAGTCACCGGTGAGGCAAGGGGCCCTGCGTGTGGTGAGTACTGAGTTTCCAGGGACTGAGGGGTGACTTCTTAGCATCCAGCCAAACTGCCAAGGTCTAAGGATTGCCATTGGGTGTTCCCAGTGGGAGGATCTTGGGGAAACACAGAAAACTGCCCGTGGAAAAAGTAATCAGCATCGGGATCCTGCCATCCCAAAGGTACTCGTATAGGCTCATACCTCTTCTAGCTGGAAAGTATTTTCCCTTCGCTGTCCCCACCTCCACAACTGACTACCCTGCAGGGCTTGGGTGGATGCGGAAGAAGGAAAGGGCAAGGAGGAAAGGGAAATAGAGGTGGGTCACGCCCCCTCTTCCCATTGAAGGTGTCTCAGCTGGAAGCAGCCCTTCACCAGAGGGAGGAGATTGAGACTGGGGGGCGGGGGGAGGGTGATTAAGCCTCACTTGGGGACATGTTTTCACTGATCTTTCAGAGAGAGTGGAAGGGAGGGGGAGAGATACGGAGAGAGAAACATCAATCAGAGAGAGAGACATCGTTTGGTTGCCTCCTGCATGTGCCCCGACCAGAGCTGGGGCTCAAGCCTGCAACCGAGGTATGTGCCCTCGACCAGACTTGAACCTGGGACTTCTCACTCTGCAGGCCGATGCTCCATCCACCCAGCCAAACTGGAGAGGGGAGAAGGTTTGGCTTTAAGGAAAGGATGGAACTGCGATTGTGATACTGAACTGGGCATTTAATGGCTGGGTTGAGACTGACCGGAGGACTTTTAATATTCAAAAGGGATCAGAAAAGCACCGGTCTTGGTTGGGAAAACAAAATTATCTACTTCACTGAGCTAATGTGAAGGAAAGCACGAGGAAAAGGAGGTTGCTTTATGGTTGCACCTTTTTTGGGGTTTGCTCCATCAAGTATTAGTTCTAGGCCACCCAGACACCCCAGCCTCAGACTCCGGGGGTCTGTGGCACCACAGGAAGGCCAATGCCCACGTTGCCATGACTCTGAGCTCACGCCTGTTCCTACCCATTACCACCACCCACCCACCCATCCCCGGTCTCCCTGGCTTACCTCAGGGAGCTTTGTAGGGTTGAAGACCTCTGCCCTCAGAGGAAGAGGGACATTTTGCAAGTGGACCATTGGTTGAGTAAGAATATGTCGGTGTCTACCAACATGCAGCAAAAGGAGAAGGCAGAGCATGGCAGACTTTGGAACAGGCCTCAGAACTTCACTCTTGATGACTCCTTAGAGCAGACTAAGTGGTAACTGATAGTTTTATTTCCACCAAATTCAGATTTGCTGTGCACATCCCTGGAACCTTCAGGAAGGTTCTGAAGGTTCTGAGCAGATTCTCCCTAAAAGGCGTGTTCTTGAGTAAATGGTTGCTGTTAGAGGTGAAAGACTGCCTCATCCAGGGAAAAGGGAGGAATGGGATTCTGGAGGTTAGGGAAAAGAATGATATAAAAGATCCCAATTTTTAAAATGAAAAAAGGAAACATTAGCTCTGTCTAGGCTGAGGGAAGTTAAACATGCTTGCTGTCATTGTTCTCTAAACCACTGTGAGAAGAAAACCAGAATCTCTGGGGTCAGTGGCTGAACTAGAGATTATTACTTACAAAAAGTGATTTTATTTTTATTTATTATTTATTTATTTATTTATTTATTTATTTATTTATTAGCAAAGACCTAAGAGTCCCTCAGATCTTGGGAACTGTTGGGGCAAAAATTCCCTGTGAAGAAAAAATTCAAAAAGAAAATATTGGGACAGAGTATTTCCATAAATTGAATATGTTTACAGAGTGACAGATAATTTAGGACTGTTTGTCTGAGGCAAGAGATGGTAAGATGTCCTGAAAATAATTCCATATGTTCACATGTGGGTCCTTGGAAAACTCAGAGTGTGTCCTGTCACCTCAGAAGCAGCCCCACTGGGAAATGGCCGTCCCGGCAAGAAAGAAACAGATCCCGATAGCAGAACGGGAATGTTTATTTTTAAACACAGGGACTCAACGATGACTGAAAACACACACTAAGCATTTGGATATTTTCTTCTCTCCATGGACTAGAAATGTACAGGTTGGGAGTGGGGGTAAAAATGATCTACATTCCTTAGGAGAAAAATTTCCCAAGCCATATTGTAAAGGAAAGATAAATCGATGTTAAAACCAAGAGAACTAGATGTAGACCTGACAACATCCAATATGACCTATATATTTTATGCTTTATTTCCTTTAATTTCTGGGGAGTGTTCTCACTGCTTATTTCATTTCCTTGGCTCCGGCAGTTCTCTCACACACGTGCTCATGAGAACTCCGCTGACGATCGAGGGGCGCCTTCTGCAGGGAAGCGGTCTTTCCTTTCTCCGGGCGGCTTGCTGATGTCCGGCACTCTGAAAGGAGGTGTGAGAATTGGCTTTCTCCTCCCTCCCCTTCCTACCCCCCATACCACAATACTGCCACGTTATGTTCCAATCTTTTCTGGGGAGGTACCGGATAATACCATGCTTATTTACTTATTTGTAATTCTCACCCGAGGATGTTTTTCCATTGATTCTTTTTTTTTTTTTTGAGTGGAAGAAGAGAGGCAAAGACAGAGAGAAACATCGATGTGAGAGAAACACATCAATTGGTTGCCTCCTGCACGATCCCCAAACAGGGCCTGGGCCAGGGAGCGACTAAGGTCTGTGCCCTTGAGTTTAATGGAGACCGGGACCCTTTGGTCTGCAGGCTGAAATTCTAGCCACTTTATTTTAAAAGTCACACATAATCCATAGCAAAGGCTGGGAAGAGTAGCAGAAGCATTAAAGAGAAAAGAAGGAAACAAGAAAAACACATGCATCAAAATATGAGAAAAAGATTCTGAAAGAATTGGTATTTTCAAAAATTATCAAAGTCGTTATGATGGGGTACGGGAAGAAAATTCTGACTATTTCCTTATATTATACATTTTATATTTTAGTACTGTGTTGTATTTCATTTTACTTTATGCATTTAAAAACATAATTCTGCGAAAGGGCCTATGTCACAAAGAAGATAATGATTTTATTTTAGGTTGTCTTTGGAGAATATATCACGGAGAAGAGAATGTGGAATAATTTTCTCAGTGCTTAGGGCCTAGAAAGGCCTTAATTCAGCTTGAACAAGCTCTACTTTAGTAAGGGCTCAATAAAAATATAAGGGGAAAGTGTGTGTGTTCGTGTGCTTACATAAGTAGTGGCTTGCAGATTTTATTGTGTGAGCCATTACTGACTGTGTATTGCATCTTACCCTGAAAACTCAGATAATGGATATTTTAATTCAATTTCTTAGAAAGGTATCAAAGTATACATATGAATAACCAGATCTCTTATTCTTTATGAATGATTTTACTATGGACAACTCAAATCCAAGTATGAGATAAGGTCATCAAATGGAATTTCTATTGATTAAATGTAAATTATTTTTGAAATGTCCAAGAAATGGCAACTTTTCCCAGTTATTTAGGATTATACTTTAAAAACTTTAGCAATAATAATCACAAATTTAAAATTAATTTCACCCAATTAATTCCAGAGCATACAGGAGATGAAAGTTTGTAGCATAGACCATTTTGACAGATATAAAAATTCATTCAGATGGGAAACAATTCTCCATTTTTAAAATAATTGAGTTGGCTTCTTTAACTGAGTAGGTTGACTAGGCCTTGGTTTTAGCATTGTTTTCCTAGTTGCAGCGGATAACTGCGAAAAAGTGCTTGCAGAATATCTCACAGGAAATAAATGTTAAGACATGAATTCTCAGGTATCTGATCCATAGCCTCCTAGAACAGTGTCTCACTCAGTGGGTCATCACTCACTTACTCAGGAGTCAGTTTTATAGACACGACCAGCATTAAAAAATAGAACATATCAAAGTATATCTAATATAGTAAAGATATTATTTTGTGAAACATTTGATTCGTGTGTGTGCGCGCGCGCGTGTGTGTGTACTGGGTCATGAGATAACATATTTCTTATGTGGGTCGTAGTAAAAAAAGTTTGAAAAGCACTGTATTAGTGCTCTTGCCCCCAAAGAGATATATACAAAATGTTTATCTGCAGTATAACAGACCAATACTTTATGAGTACTACTGGATGCCACCCAATAAAAGGGAATTTCTTTTTAAAAATATGTTTTTATTGATTTCATAGAGGAAGGAAGTGGGAGAGATTGAAACATCAATGATGAGAGAGAATCATTATTTGGTTGTCTCCTGCACTCCCCACACTGGGGATTGAGCCTGCAATCTAGGCATGGTTGTTGTCCCGGAATCAAACCATTCATAGGTCAACATCCAACTACTGAACCACACCGGCTAGGCAAAAAAACCCGGAACTTCTTAAGTAGCACTCAGGAAGATCCAAGTAAAAGACTTGAGAAATATTTTATGATCTTTTTGCATAGCTATCAATTTTCATAGCATTCAACATCTTGATGAAAATGAAAATATTTGTCCATAAACTCCCAAATATGCAATAGGCAATATACACGCTAACGTGACTAAGGGCATGAATGACTAATTTAATGTTTCCATCTTCATCTGAACACTGGTTTCATGCAACAAAGATAATGCCACAGATAAAATAACACTCCAGAAAGAATGGCTCTTTCCTTCCAAACAATGTCCAAATTCTATAATTTTTCTATTAAATCTGCAAGTAGTATCCCTTCCAATTCTCCTCGGCTGGTGGTATAAAACGGAAAGTACTACAATGAGTGAGAGGAAAATATTGTACATTCTATATTTGGGGTTAATTCATCCCTTTCCTCCTGCCAACTCACCTTGGCTTTTAGGGGAAGACTGAAGAGCACAGAGAGACGCGAAGTGGAACCTGCCTTCAAGGGGGTAATTAATCCCTAGTCTTTGATTCCTGAGTTCCTGCCCCAAATCAAAGGCAGAGAAAACACTGGCGGGTGCTCTGGGCACCCCACACCTGCTCTCCTTGTGAGCTCATTCCTCTAATTAACTTTCAAGAAGCCTTAACACAGCCTTTGCCGCAGTTTGCAAAGCGTGTCTTCTGACCCCTCTTCCTTCTCCCATCCTCCTCAGCCACACCTGTTCCCAGGTTCCCAGCGGCACCCCGCCCAGCCGCCCTGCCTCAGGCCCTGGCCAACACCTCGCACCTGCCTGATCCGCAGCACCAGCTGCCCAAGGGCCTTTCCCTCCCGCGTAAAAGCTGACGAGCCCTGCGTGTCATTATTCTTAGCCTCCGTTTCCTGCTAGGGAATGGTTGGCAAACTGTGGCTCGCCAGCCACATGCAGCTCTTTGGCCCCTTGAGTGTGGCTCTTCCACAGAATACCAAGACCTGGGCGAGTCTATTTTGAAGAAGTGGCGTTAGAAGAAGTTTAAGTTTAAAAAATGTGGCTCTCTATGCCGAAACCGGTTTGGCTCAGTGGTAGAGCGTCGGTCTGAGGACTGAAAGGTCCCAGGTTCGATTCCGGTCAGGGGCATGTACGTTGGTTGCGGACACATCCCTGGTAGGGGGTGTGCAAGAGGCAGCTGGTCGATGTTTCTCTCTCATCGACGTTTCTAGCTCTCTATCTTTCTCCCTTCCTCCCTGTAAAAAATCAATAAAATATGTTAAAAAAAATAAAAAATGTGGCTCTCCAAAGAAGTTCCAATCGTTGTCCTGTTGGTATTTGGCTCTGTGGACTAATGAGTTTGCCGACCACTGTGCTAGGCGGCAGCGAATTGGTTTTCTGGAGATGTGATTAATGAGTGTGCTGATTAATGAGAACAGGCCTGCTCAATCCCAAGAGCACTGCTCCAATGATGGGCGCTCTGACCCACAGGTGTTACCCTCCACGAGTTCGCCAACAGGAAGAGCCTCGGGTGTGCTTGTGTGGGAGCTGGGAGGAAAGGTGGAGGGCGCCGCAGGGAGGGTGGGCCAGAGCAGCGCTGCTGGAGGAGAGGTGACTGACCCCATCCTTCCTCGGCCCTTAGCCACGCGGCACAGCTGAGCCTCTGCCAACACCCAGCTCAGCGGAGCCAGGAGGCCGGGACCCTCTGTTTTGTGAAGAGCCTAGTGACACCCTAGTTCCTTGGCTGCCCCGTCTGGTGGAAGTAGACCCCCGTTGTCCCTCCAGCTCCAGTTGTCTGTGTCAGAGCAGCAGGCCCACGTGGGAAATGTCCTCTTCCTGGACCTTCCCTTGGACTTGGCTTTGCCCTCGCCAACAGACAGATCCAGGTTCTCTGCTAGCAAGGGGCATTTTGCCCTGATTGGGCTGATAACTCGTGCTCCTTTGCTGTTCTACATGGCAGCGGACTGTGCTTTCCGAGGGTCCAGCCTGAGTGATAAATCACACGGCCCAGGCTATGCAGACAACCTCTAAGAATTACGCACCGGTAGCCGTGTTGTCATCATTTTCATTCGAAGGGCTTCAGAATTGCTAACCAGAAGACCAAAATGCATGCAAATCACTTTCCTTACCAAAGCAGGACTTCCTGCACATCTTCATTGAAGCTTATGTATAAACTTGTGTATGTATAAACTTCCTGATTCGAAGTTCAGTTCAAGGTAAACGAACTCCCATGCAAACCCTGAGACAGCCCCCTCCCCGGCCCCGGCCCCTGGGGATGGCTCTTTCCTCCTGGTGACACAGACACATTGTCTAAAGCTCTGGCAGCTGCTCTGCCTGGGGACGTATGGTATTGAGTCTACAACTCAGTAAGCACCAGGCTTCATTCCTGGAAAGAAGAAGAAAAAAATCTCAAAAAATAAATAAAGCATTTCATTGGCTTTTCCCCTAAGTGTTCCAAAATTAAAATGCAAATTCCTGCCCTGGGAAGGAGAAGGTAGAAATATCATTTGCTTTCAATACGAAGGCCTCCAAGACCACAAGCAGGGAGGCAGAGATTAAAATAAAACCTGAACACAGTCTTTTATCTGTCTGCATGTCCATGTGAGCGAGGCCAGCGGAGTCTGGCCGAGTATTTTGAAACCCTGATTATTATTATACCACGCATGCGGTAGAATGTCATATTCGCCCAAACACTCAGGCTCTGCTCACAGTGCACTTTTGTCTCATGGATGCTCAGCATCATGTTTGTCACAGTCCCTCCTCCAAGCTCCGGGGCTCTAAACAAGGACCCCGAGCTTGCTATTCTGGGGAATGTCTCGCCTTTGTGTAAGAAGCTACTCTGTGAGTCCTCGGCCTCTGACAGGCCACTAAGGAAAACAGATTCTTACCCTGGGGTCTTAGGAGTTAGACATGAAAGCCAGCCCGGGAATCAGACACCTGGACTCAACGTGGGCTTGCCAGGGATTAGCCTGGGAAATCTGGCAAAGTCAACGCTGCAGGACGTGCGGGGCTCGGCAGCACGCCCACTGGACGGCTCCCTCCTGTCTGCCATTGGGCGTGCTGCCTAGCCCCTCTGTGTCTCGCTTCCTCACCTCTAAGAGGGGTGACAGTCTACTGCGTAAGCTGTGTGCGGCGTGAAGGAGTCCTTGGTAAGGCACTTGGAGCTGGCCCCGGCACAGAATGGGAAGAACTTTCCCCCACCCTCCTCAAGTGCCTGAATCTGAATCTTTCTAGGTGTTCTGTTTTCTGTCAGCTCTTCCTGGTCCCCCCTCGCCCCTGTCCCACCCCACAAGGCAGATGAAGAGCCTTCTGGGCTTGCTTTGCACTTGAACCACACTGGTTCGTGCCTATGTACGTTTCCTTTTCTTAAAAGCTATGACTTCAGTAACTAGCCTATGCCTGGCACACAATAAATGCTGACTATATACTTCTTAAAGATCTGAATGATCACATAAAAGTTGGACTGGCTAATTCTATAATCCATTTGATCTCTAAAATTCTATGACACTGTGACTCAGAGAATTATCCTGGTGATTTGAATGGAATCCAGAAACTTTCTGAGTCAAAATGAAAATTAACTAAAAAAATAAGATGAAAATGATTGCCATAGCAACCAAAAGACTAAGTTTAATCACACCTGAGTCACTCCCTCTGCTGCAGGGCACAGGGTAGGGGAGTAGAGAGGAGGGTATCTTAGCAACAGTATAAATAAGTAAGCAAATATATTAATTTACAAATATGCAGATAGGCAGATGCACATGCAGGAATTCCCATGAAACTCCCCAAAGAACATGGAGTCTGATTTCACTAGATTTCCCAAGGTGCTGAAGGGATCAACTCCACATCTAGTCTCCCATGAAAAACAAACATTTGCACGAATTCCACCGAAATACAACAGAAGGACCTGGCCTCTCGAATCATGATCTCCTAGCAGGTGGTCTTTGTGCTGGTGAAAATACATTCTAGAAATGTGAAATTATGGTGAAAGAGAAAGAGAGTAAACCAAGGAGATGAGAGAGAGAGAGAGAGAGAGAGAGAGAGAGAGCGAGCTCAGTGTGATTACTGTCTTCCAACCCTATTGTTGCTACTATATTGTCCCTGAAAATCCAAGATGGAAGGAGACCTGCTCCCACTAAGGAAGTCAGGGGTGAGCGCACAGGAGAGAGGAGAAGGGTGTGTGTGTGTGTGTGTGTGTGTGTGTGTGTGTGTGTGTTGGGGGGAGGGGTGCCTAGAAGCTAAGTCCCAGAGCCAGCTCGGTCCTAAGAAAGCTTTGTCTGCCAGGGCGAGTCCTTCAGCCAGAGTCACTCATCAGAGGAGTCCTGCCCCTTGCCAGATGGGTCTGCCTTTGAGCCTGCTGCGGGTCCAGCTGGAGCAGCGGGCAGTGGGCCTGAGAGTGGGTCCGAGGGCGGCTGAGCCTTCTCAGGCCTCCCTGCAGCAGGAGAGGCGAGGGCACACTTTTATGGCGGCTACAGGCTTGCACACTAGTTTCTGACCTTCTGTCCTAGCCAGTTATACTCCTAGAGCAATCATTCCTGAAACTTAGACTAGACAGTGTAAAATAAAACACAAACAAAACTAAATAAGCCAAAAGAGGATATGTAATGAGTTTTTCACAAAACCCAATAATTATTAAAGATATAATTTATTCTTCACCATATCTTTCCTTATCCTTTTTCGGGGGAGGATCATTAAAATATTCTTTTATTTTTAACAAAATTAAAGTGATATGAGAGAGAAGTGATATTTTTAATGCCCTTAACCTGGCGTGTTTAAAAGAGGGCATCTCTATGGAAGTCCCAACCTGATTTTACTAGGATTGGTTAGGTCAGAAACAGCAAGGACTCAGCTCTACGGCAGTGCTCGGCAAACTCATTAATCAGCAGAGCCAACTATCAACAGGACGATTGGAATTTCTTTGGAGAGCCAAGTTTTTTAAACTTAAACTTCTTCTAACGCCACTTCTTCAAAATAGACTCGCCCAGGCTGAGGTATTTTGTGGAAGAACCACACTCAAGGGGCCAAAGAGTCGCATGTGGCTCGCGAGCCGCGGTTTGCACACCACTGCTCTGTGATAACCAAAGGCCACACAGCACAGCTCAAAATGAAAAGGATGAAAATGAATTATTGTTTTCTTTCTCAGAAACAAGAGAATAGTCAGTATCACACATCCATGTTCACCACAGCCTGAAGCTGGCTCGAGGTCCCAGCATCCCCAGAGGTGGGGGCAACCTGGGGGGCGGGGGGCTGTCCTTAGTCTGTCCCAAGTTAACAGAGCCTCGCCCTGCAACCATCTTGTCCCTGCAAATGCCAGGCTGGCTCATGGGTTATAGTTAGGGGTAGGGGTAGGGGTAGGGTTGGGGTTAGGGGTAGGGTTAGAGATTGGAGTAGGGATAGGGTTAGGGGTAGGGTTAAGGTTAAGGTTAGGGTTAGGGGTAGGGGTAGGGGTAAGGTTAGGGGTAGGGTTAGGGTTAGGGTTAGGGTTAGGGTTAGGGTTAGGGTTGGGGTTAGGGTTAGGGTTAGGGTTAGGGTTAGGGTTGGGGTTAGGGGTAGGGGTAGGGTTGGGGAGTGACTGTGGATCAAGATAAGCTCAGGACACAGGAGTGCAGGCCCCTCACATTGCTGATGAAACGTCTTTAGAGGAGAATAGGTTGGCCTTGCTGGGGTGGGGCTGACATGACCCAGGCTGAGCACTTTTGTCCCCTGTGCTGGACCTGCACCACTACGGCCTGACTCTCCAGGGAGCAGGGGAAGGCGGAGGGGCACCCCGGGCCCTGACAGAGCTCTCGGAAGAGGTAGCGGGAGCTTGAGCTTATGAACACCGGGTTCTTGTCCCCAGTCCCCAGCACCGGGTCACAGAGAAGTACAAGTCTACTCCGGGTGCATATTACTTTCAGACTGCAGGAAAGCCAGCTTTCTGAGTGCACTGACACTCGGCAAGCCCAGACATATTTCTGCTTGGGCATAAAACTAAAATCACACAGTTTTTGCACTTACAACCCCACTTGTCTGTATTTTAAAATGACAGCATGACCAAGAATCAGTAATTAGTTGGAAGTATCTGGTCAAAATCAAATAGAAAAAGGCCAACCGTATCTCTTGAATCCATTTCACCCGTGTCAGACTTTATGATATTAAATTGCTCATGAAACGTTGCTTATAAGCAAACAAAATACGGGATGGCTTGAGGACATCTTGTCAGACTTTAATCGTTGTAGATTAATGATGTTTTCCAGAAACAAGACACGTTGTTTGCGATGTCTTTGAGCGCGGCCACACCTTGCGGCATGTCCCAGGGAAGATGGGTTGAGGCAGGTTCGTGCTTTCAGATTCCTTGTGGCGGGATGCTTGCCAGGCTCCGTTCTCAGCAAACAGAAATCCTGATGTGTGGGGCCCACACCGGCCTGCTGGCAGGGAGGCACTGACAGGTGCTGTCAGCAGGTAAACTTGGGGGAAGATGAAGACAGCCGCCGGGAATACACCTAAGTGTTTACCTACCACGGTGCACTGGGCACTGCCTGCTGCTCGTCACGGGCCGTTTCTGGGCAGGACACTGTGCATTGTTAGAATGGGATGGCGTAGATACCATGGGATTTCTTTTCTTAGCAATTTGGCAAAAGGCACTCAGAAAACCACTTGTCAGAGGGATATTTAAGTACCTATGGCTGAGAGGGTTGTAAGTGGCCACAGGTGAACAGTATCTGTATAAATATTCTTTAGGTAGTTGATTGGAGTATGGGTTGTTTTTCACTATTTCTCAGAGAAAACGTGTGGAGAGGCTGTGGACAGCCTAAAGCAGGGGTCTTCAAACTTCTCTCATTATGAGAATCACCTGGTGGAGGTGTTAAAACACAGATTCCTGATAGCACTTCTTATAGTTGGGATCCGGGAATCTGTGTTTTAACAACTCCACCAGGTGATTCTCATAATGAGAGAAGTTTGAAGAACCCTGGCTTAAAGAAAGCACTCCTGTGCCATTTCCCTAGTTAAACCCATGGAACTTGTTCCCTGGAGAGTTAGGACACTGACTTTTCTACATAGACGATCACTTACCTATGAACAGACAGTTTTTATTTTTCTTTTCAATAAAGTTGACTTTTTTTTCTCTGTTGTTCACTGGTCAGATCTTTCCATATAATGCTGAATTGAAAGGGATGAGAGTGGATATCCATGTTTTGTTTCTGACCCTGGGAGGAAAAAGCAGTCTTTTACCATTGAAGTTTTATCTTCACAATGATTCCTCTCTCTTGTACGGCGCTCTGTCCTATGAACTCCAGCCCCATTGGTCTCCCTGGACACGGGCTCTGTATTCTCAAATCAGGGAGTCCGCTGGGCTCCACCTGCATTCACTCTGCACGGCAGACGGTAAACTTTCCGGAGGGAGTAAGCCAGGCAATAGAGGGGTTCACTTCATTTGTTCTCTGTCTCCCAGGGGTCCGTGTTTCCCAGGGACTTGAGAAGGCTTGTTGTTAATTCAGATGGAAGGGTAAAACTGGTCCCTGTTACTCAATCTATTCCAGATGCAGAAATCACTATGTTTTAATTTTATTATAATAATTTTTAACGGCTAATGCTTTTACTGTCTTGTTTAAATAATCTTTTACTATTTCAGGGTAACAAATATATTCTCTTCATTTTCACTTTAAAGACTTTTTTTTTTTTTTTTTTTTTTTTTTTTTTTTTTTTTTTTACCTTTCACGTTTAGGTCTGTAATCACATCACTCTGGAATTGATTTTTATATATGGTGTCAAGTAGAAGTCAAGAAACACTTTTTGGTATTGATATACAATTGACCCAGCATTACTTATTGAAAAGACACACTTTCTACACTTTACTGCAATGGTAAATTTGTCATAAACCAGATGCATGCATATGTACCTTGTTTATGGAGTCACTATTTTCAGGTTGCTTATATTTTCATCAGTACCATATTTTTCTAATTAGTATAGTTTATAGTAGGTCCTGATGTATAGCAGTAAGGCCTCCATTTTTAAATTTTATTTTTCTTAAAGAAAAATAAAGGAATTTTGTATTCATAAGCATTTGCATTGCCATATAAATTTTAGAATTATCTGATAAACTTCTGCAAAAAAAAAAAAGTCACCTTTGGGATTTTCAGTGAATTACATGAAACTGATAGACGGATTTGGCAGCAAACTGACATCTTTATATATTAAATCTACCCATCTATGAACATGTTACATCACTCCATTTATTGATACTTAGCTCCTCTTAACTTCTCTCAATGATGTTTCATAGTTTCCCCTGTAAAGTTGTTGTACATCTTTGGTCTATCTTATATTTTAAAAGTTATCCATATTAATAAGGATCATTAACTCATTTTCTTCTTAATTATTTCCTAAGATTTCACAATGGTGAAGAAAACCAGACATGGGTCTGTTCTAATGAAGCTTATAGTCTAGTGATATTAAAGTGTTGATTATATTCATAGTGCAAGTAGTAATTTTGTACCACTAATGCCACCATATAATTCACATTAAATTTATATATATATAATTTTGGCTTAAAAAACAGAAGTTTATTATCTGATAGTTCTGGAGGCTGGAAGTCCAAGATCAATGTGTCCCATGTTTGGTTTCTTTGGAGGCCTCTCTCCTTGGCTTGCAGATGGCTGTCTTATTGTTGTGTCCTCATCTGGTCCTTTTGCTCTGTGTACCCTAACCTCCTCTTTTAAAAACAAAAATTTTTCCAATTACAGTTGACATTCAATATTATTTTATATCAGTATCAGGTATATAGCATAAGGGTTAGACAATTATATAACTTACAAAGTGATCCCCCCAATAATTCAAGGACTCACCATACATAGTTATCACAATGCTATTGCCTATGTTCCCCATGCTGGACTTCATATCCCTGTGACTGTTTTGTAACCACCAATTTGTACTTTTTAATCCCTTCATCTTTTTCATTGATCCCCAAACCCCTCCGCTATGGCAACCATCAGTTTGTTCTCTGCATCTATGAGTCTGTTCCTGTTATATTAAATTAATATCAAATTTTATGGATTTCATAAATTTGTTAAATGCAAAATGTCAAGGGAATATAATGACATACTGAAAGACAGTGGGTAAGTTCCAAGTCTATCATAGTCCATGAGAAGTTAGCCTGTGGTCTTTAGTCATTTGTATTTGGGCCACTGCTCATGCTGGTTAACACACCAATGTAATCTTGGTGATGTTCATCTGAGAAACAAAAAGTGGACAAATACATGAGCTATTTGTTTTGAATCAAGCTCAAGACCAGTGGATTTTAAAGAATTTTTGTTGAGGTTTCGTTGTTTGTTGTTTTTATTTTTATATTTGGTCTAACAGGCCCCCTGGAAGACTATTTGAGTACTTGGAATGAGGGAATTCAAGTGTAAAGTAAGACAAGATGCCAGGTGTACCAACACAAATGCCCAATATTTGGGTGTAAAGGGAAGAACTTAAAATGGATCAATTTTTTTTTCAAATAGACATATTTGACATCATGAAATTTAAATGTCAGATCTACTACCAGTTTCTCCTCTGCTCCTCCAGATATTTGGCATCAGTCACCATGGTGATATTATCAAATACTAGAAACTGTTTAAAAAAATACTAGTGTATGTGTTGAACTGAAATAAATTTTTCTCACGACTGCAGAAAATAAATCTTGTGTCTCCCCCCCCCACCACCAAAAAAACAAAACAAAAAACCCAATAAAATTAATACTGTTAACTCTTGAGAAAAAGTCATATTAAAAATAATTTCTATACAGGTAATCCTCATCTTTCTATGCTCACTACGAAAGGTCTGAAAATGTGGTGCATTTGAGATCAGGGGAGGGAGAGGCCCTGCTTTTTTCAATATGTCCTTCTCCAGCGGGCGTGTGACTAAGAGGGAAGGTATGTGACTCAGGCATCACTGCAGGTACAGTGAATGAGCAAATTCTTAGCGGCCTATGACATCACCAGGGAGCGTGACTTGGGTCAAGAGCTTGGCAGGAGGTGCTGGGAACAGTAGAATCAACAGCCATCAAGGCTGGCACGCCAACACACTGGCCACCATAAAACTGAAAAGAGAGCTTATTGTACCTCACGCACAGCAGCAGGTTTAAGAGAAAAGTAGACATGTTTATAGTCCCAGATTTACAGCGCGCCTTATAAACACCTTATGACTTAGAATCCAGTCTGCTGTCCTAGAAACGAAGAATGGGACTTTGTTCAGCAGCAGGGTTTGTTGACATAAACGTCTTGCCTAAGTTTGCCATTGTGGTTAACCAAACGCATTTACTCCTGGGAAAGTAAACACCGGCAAACAAAATGCCTCTTATACTACAATACAGTGAGTTTCAAACTGACCAAGCTTAATGCTATGACATAAATATGCCTAATGTTTATGGAATTTTTTAGAAACCCTTTGCCATGTTGGCCTTACCATCCTGTATAAGTCGCACTGAATGGGAATGTGTTTTCAGAATTACATGTGCTTAAAGACTTCATCAGAAATATTCAGAAGACTTGCCGCAAATACCAGGGCTGACCACGCAGCAAATAAAAGGGGTCACGGTCCCCTCAGACATGACATGGATAAGTCAGCTCTGCACCACGTAATCGCTACACATTGAAATGGTCACCAACAATTAAAAATAGAGAACTAATGGGAAAGAATGCTGAATACATATTATAAAGCCGCATGAAAATATGTTCAAGGAAGGCAAAGTATCTGGCTGAAACCCACAAAGCTGAGGAAATTCCTAGGGAAGAATGAAAATTCCAACTTATCTTTTGATACTTAAAAATTCACCCATTTAACAGTAGATAAAGCCCTTGGTTTGGGGGTAGTGTGTTTTTTTGTTTGTTTTTTTTTGTTTTTTGTTTGTTTGTTTTTTTAATTACAGACTCAGAGTACCATTGGAGGATAAACAAATCCACTGAGACTGCTTCGAACTTTAAAAATTCTATAGTAGGGAAGCTGTTTATGTCAGATATAAATGGGTATTCATGATGACATACGGTAGTTTGGATCTAAAGAATTTACCAAATGTTTCTGCAAAAACATCTATATCAATAAAGAACTATAGAAAATTGTTAAGAAGATGGTATCTGTGGAACTGACAGAAAAATCTGTGACCAAATATACAGTCATTGATTAATCAAATCCCACAAACTAGATCCTATAAATGACAAGAACCTGGAAATCTTTCTAACAGAACTATGTGGCTGACTTCATGAACCACATCAAAGGACCATGACCACATGCAGCCATCACGTTTTTACACGTTGAGAGCTACTGTGTTGTGTAGCATATTCAGGAACGATATCGGGGACTTAGTTGACTAAGCTCCACAAGCCTCCTTCAAATCAAATGCAGCTATCGCCACAGTAACAGAAAGTGATAGAACCGGGGATTACAATTAAGATAGGAACTACTGTTCCCAGTTCTGATGTTGACAACTGAACACAATTTGAATAAAGAGATTAGGACCCTCTTTTGTCACATCCTAAGAACAAACAGGAGTTACAAGAAAAGCACAAAACATAAGCATGAACTTCATAAACAAAAAATGGAAGGTGTCAGAAGATAAGGTGCCTTCTTTGGGAGAATGGACATCCCTGGAACTGGTGATGGCCATTGCAGAAAGGACTAGAGCACTGCAGAAGAGGAAAGGCTGCAATATATCAAGTGATTTTCAAATGGTTTAGTGCACATGTGTCAAACACAAGGCCCGCGGGCCAAATCCGTCCCGCCAGGCCTTGCAATGTGGCCCGCACCGCGCTGTCATCACTGCACTCCGCTGCGTTTCCATCACAATGACAGTTTATGACTGTTCAGTAAACCATTCGGCCCGCGATTTAGGCTGGATTTTAGATTTTGGCCCCTTCTCTGATTGAGTTCGACACCCCTAGTTTAGTGGAACCTTAGTATCTACAAAGAAACAAGGAGACAGGTAATACGTTAGGGTTCTGCCTCCCTCTTCCTGTGCTATTAAAAATCCTGCAAACCGTTAGAGAAGGTAATTTCTGAAGTTAATTCTAAAGTTATCCTACGATCCAGATGTTCTGAAAAGGTTCCATCTTTATGGTGTGACCCATTGTCACATCACAAAGACTAGAGTAGCCCCGTCTAATGAGATGCTGGCACTGTGAGGCTCAGAGCATCATGTGCGGAGGAACAGCAATTCCCCTGATGGTCACCACCAGGACCGTGGCTTGGGCAGGGGAGGGCAATTCACAAGCAGGGATATGGGGAAGGTGATATCCAGGTCAATCAGAAGGGAACAACTGAAGTCTACAGATGTGAGGTTTTAGAATAATTTCCAGGATCCCGTGAATGTTGTTTACAACACTGTGAAAGAGGAAACACCTCTGGCCTCCATGCTGATGCTCTTCAGATGAGAGCTCACTCCCAGCGGAGCACTCGCTCTATGAGTTACTTGTAAAACCTGTCTCTGAGGACAGGGGAGAAGGCTGCTTTCACTTTGGGGTAGGGAAGAATGCGAAGGCCTCTGACATAATTCCAGAGAAACTCTGAATGCTTCTTTGGCCATTCTCTTCTACAGGAAAGCAGTTAGTGATTTAGAAGGACTGTCCCAGACGTGATCTCATGCTGTCTCTCATTAATATATATTTATTTTTATAATATTCATTGACCAGGAGGTCAAGATTCGATTCCAGGTCAGGACACATGCCCGGGTTGTGTGCTTGATCCCCATTGGGGGGCATATAAGAGGCAGCTGATCAAGGAGTCTCTCTCATTGATATTTCTCTCTATCCCTTTCCTTTTCTCTCTGAAATCAATAAAAAAATATTTTTAAAAAATCTAATCCTGCTTTAACTGATAGGGTTACATGAACAGTTCATGTTTTGATATTGTTGTGGCTTCACTGAGCATCAGAGAGGCACTGTTTCCGTTTGCAGAAAGCTCACTGGCTTCCAGTTGCTTCTATGTCCCCTTCCTCAGTCTGGATCAGAAACAGCAGAGCACACACGATGACTTAAGGTGCTCAGAGCCGCCTGTGGCCATGGCAAACAGCAAGCACTTAGGCAACACTTAGGATGTGCCAGGCACTGCTCCAAACTCACTAGGCCTCCCGCAAGCAGCCAGCGTAACCCCAAACACTTATCCCCCCCCGCCCCGCCCCCAAGCCGGGCCCTGCACGCCTGCCAGCCAGCGCTCACAGAAGCACGCCTATCCTTGTGTGCAGTAGAGTCCATTAACTGCCACGCGTCCCAAATGGAAACCATCCCCACATGCCACAATATTCTGAATTTAATTTAAAAAAATCAGTTAGCAATGAATATTATAAAAATAAATATGTTAATCGGGGAATAAGAACACATATGTAATACCTTAATTAATAAAAAACAAACAAACTACAATTCGGGTGTTCTGGAATATTTTCAGCTGAAAATTCTCATGAAAAATAAGTTTGAAGTTGATCTCTAGGTGCTTATGGCGGGCAGTGGGATAGTGAAATGTCATGTGCTCTGGAGTCAGTTGGCTCCCGCCACTCACTATTCCCATTCATAAAAATGAACCTGCTGGGGGCTCCCTCTCCCTCTCTGGAAACTGGATAGAACCGCTTCCTTCCTCCCAGATCTCCACGCCGAGGGCCACTGCGGGGCTGGCTGGAGGACCAATGGGGTGAGAGCAGCTTGGCCTCCTGGAGAAGTGGGGTGAGTGCTCACACAGAGCAGTGAAGGCATGTCCTCCGGGAAGGTGGTCATCCATGGAGACTTCCCACCTGATGGCACACCAGGGCTCCCCCGGACCCCGGGGACCCAAACCACCAAGGCAGCACTGGCTTACTGCACAGTTGGAACACTTGGGCAAGAAAAGGGTTGAAACTTCCAAGGTTTGATTAAAAAAATACGCAGAGAAAGAGTTGGATTTCCTCATTAACTCAACATACTTTAGGTGAGATGGAGAGGCTGCGTGACTGTGCTGGCATTCGCATTGCATTCTCTAAGGACAGTTTACGCCAGCATGGGGAGCTTATAAACTGGAAAAGATCCTAGAAGGCCTTTGGACACGCATAGGACAGTCTGGTTTAGAGTTCACATTCATTGAGTAACAACAGAATGGCCAATTAGTGCTGAGTTATACTTTTGGAACTATTAAAACTACATTCAAATTCAATAATTGCTCTCTACCATGACAAACTGTGTGTCTTTATACTACTTTTTAAAGAATTCCAATTTTGTTTATTTTATCTTTATTTGCATTCATATCTCAATGGGAACAGAGACATATCTAGGAATAAATTAAAATAAAAAAAACTTCAAACACATAATAGTGAGTACATTTTGACAAAAAAGAGAAGGGGCTAGATGGCCTGAAAAAAATCTCCCACTATAAACACCTAGAGTGCTGAGTGAAATATTTTATACATCTTTCTAAATTTATGGCTCATTTAAACTCACAAAACAAGTAGAGTGGAAACTGATGCCAAACCCTTAGCTGCGAGGCCTTTTACAATCTCTACACCCAGAGGTTTGGTTACTAAAGGGGAGGGGGTCACAGTAAGATGTGGAATAGGAATGGAGACCCCAAATTAAAGGGGTCCCCTGAAGACCTATACCCTCAGTGAAAGTTCCCTGTATTATTATTCATACATTTTTGTATGTCTGGGATATTTTATTACAGACCTTTTAAGTTCTAAAAGGCATTAAAAGCATGGGAAACTACTTTTTTTTTCTTTTCCCTTAAGGGTTATATAACCTACTTCTCATTCATTTTGCTAAATACTTATTATGTTAATTTTTATTTTAACAATTTTTAATTGAACAACTTTGACTCGGTGATATAATCAACTCTAGACAATTGGTTGTAAAGAATGGGAAGTGGCCCTAGCCAGTTTGGCTCAGTGGATAGAGCATCAGCCTGTGGACTGAAGGGTCCTGGGTTCAATTCCAGTCAAGGGTATGTACCTTGGTTGCAGGCTGAATACCCAGCCCTGGTTGGGGCTTGGGTGAGAGGCAACCAAATTGATGTGTCTCTCACATTGATGTTTCTCTGTGTCTCTCTTCCTCCCTTCCACTCTCTCTAAAAATTAATGGAAAAATATCCTCGGGTGAGGGTTAACAAAAATAACAAGAATGGGAAGTATGATGTGGATCCACCCAAATATTGGCCTTAGGAGAGTATTTTCTTCCTAGGTTTTCACAGTTTTCCAATCTACTCATGCAACCCACATGAATAGGGTACAGACTATTCCAAGTAATTGAACACATGTAATATATGGTTCCCCCTACTCACTCAAATATCCTCATTTTTTACTGCTCTTTCTGAGATGATCTTCAAGACTCCTTTGGCTAGTTCCCCTCGGTGACATGAACCCCATACCAGTGCAGATGGCCTTCCCGGGAGCATGAAGGCTGTGCGCTGCCAGGTCCTGGCTCGTCCTCCATCTGGCTGTGGTGGTGACACCACTTAGCACAACTGGATGCATCTTTTCACAGCCAGTGTTCCCTTGGAGCATGTTGGGAAATAAGCAAGAGTGGCCCTCAAAATGCTAGCATTTCTAAAAAGATGGATGTACATGCGTTTTCTTAATAAGAACAGCAAGCCTCCTTATGTGCTAGGAAAGTTCTAAACACGCCCAGCTTACCTTGTTTCATTCTCAGAACACCCCAGCATATATATTTTATAGATGGTGAAACTGAGGCTCAGAGGTGGTAGGTATCTTTCTGGCATAGTGAGATGCTGACAGAGTTCATTGTGGAGCTAGGATTTGGACCGAGACCGTTCATCTCCCCGAATACGGAGTCCTGGGCCTTTTCTCTTTCTGGCCATGAGGAGATGGCTTCGTCAGGCAGACGGGTTTCTTTCATCTTGGCTAACCTCAGAATGAGCGCTGGGGAAATACCTAGCTTATAGAAAAGAATCTTTTTGTCCTGGTTTTGATCTAGTTCCCTGGCAGGCTTGCCAAGATTTGTCTTAACATGTACATTTTCCTTGCCAAAGCACACGTGGTATGTTTGGACATATGGTCTCATTTTTATGATCTTTTAACCTTTACATATTTTAAATACCTCATGGTGGGGTTAGTTCTTTGTGGTGACCAAGATTGGCAGCTGGTCGGATGGGGCCATGTTTGGAATCCCTAAGGAATGAGAGGCTGGATACCCTATGTAACATACTTTCAAAGATAAATATAAAAACATAACGAAGGAATTTTTTTTATTTTCTATTGTTGACACTATTACAGATGTCCCCCATTTTTCCCCTTGTAAAAGAGAAATTTTTGACACACTCATTAATGATCAGAGCCTACTAATGCCTCATGGTAAATCGGTGAATTTATTCATAGATATATCACTGTAAAATGGTTTTAAGATTAGCCTTCCTGAGCTTCCAACCATTTTTAACATGGGTTAATATTGGGTAATCTGAATCCCTTAGAAAATAGTCATTTAACTATTGCCTGTCTTTATAGGTTCTGAACACCAAACACTAAAAACAGATTGGCTAAAGAACTTCAAACCTATTGAGCCTTAAAAATATGTCCCAGGTAACTTAACGGTGAGATCTCTAACATCATAGGGTTACCAATAACTTCAAAGCAGTGTTAACTGCAAAATGGAAGAGTGAATGAAGTTTTCATCCTTCCAGATAAGGTGGTTACAGTGAAATAAACAAAGTCAGAGAAGCACCGAGTGGAGCCAAAGTTAGGGGAGGTGTGCTCTCCAAAGGCCTGCAAATCAGAGCACGTATAGCACAGGTGTGTCATTGCTTCGGCTGCTTAGCTCCAGTGAGCCACAGCAATGCACACAAGTCTGCCCTGAGAGGTAGTGATGAGGCCGTTCCCGGAGGTTTAGATCCAGTGAGCAAGGTTGTGGGCCTATGCCCTGGGTACCTGGAAGGCTTGTTCCCCTGTTCTGTAAGTCAGGGGCAGTTTTTCTCCCAGGGGACATGTGGCAACGTTTGGAAATATTTTTGTTTGTCACAACTGGGAAAGGAGGTGCCTCGAGCATTTAGTGCACATGTGTCAAACACAAGGCCCGCGGGCCAAATCCGTCCCGCCAGGCCTTGCAGTGTGGCCCACACCACGCTGTTATCACTGCACTCCGCTGCGTTTCCATCACAATGACAGTTTATGACTGTTCAGTAAACCATTCGGCCCGCGATTTAGGCTGGATTTTAGATTTTGGTCCCTTCTCTGATTGAGTTCGACACCCCTAATTTAGTGGGTAGAAACCAGAGATGCTATTAACCATTCAACAGTGCATAGGACAGCCCCACAAAAATTATCATCCAACCCCATACGCAATAGAGTGGAGGCTGAGGAACCCAGCCATTGACCTAGATCCGTGGTTGGCAAACTGTGGCTCGAAAGCCACATGTGGCTCTTTGGCCCCTTGAGTGTGGCTCTTCCACAAAGTACCATGGCCTAGGTAACTCTATTTTGAAGAAGAAGTTAGAAGAAGTTTAAGTTTTAAAATGTGGCTCTCCAAAGAAATTTCAATCATTGTCCTGTTGATATTTGGTTCTGCTGACTAATGAGTTTACCGACCACTGACCTAGGTCACCTAAGCTGGTTTTCATGGGTCTTTCTGATTGGATCTCAGAAGCATGTCTCATGCTGTGCAGCTAATTTAAAAATTCAATCTGAATGAAATAGGATATAGTCTCTAGGTTGACCAATGACTGTCCTGAAATGCAAGCTTTAACTCTTGCTAAATTTGTTATTAACTGTCAGGAAGGTCCTCATAGAATAAATGTAATATGTTTATTTCATATTCAAAAGGGGAACTTCTTAATAGTTTAATATAACAATCTCTTCTCTCCAACAAAACTTCAACTCTTGGATAATAGGAAACTTGTGTTGTACTAGTACCTTTGGGGCCTCTCCTCCTCCAACACTTCATATAGTGTAACAACAATGAATGGAAGACTAAGGTTCTAATCTATATTCTGTTCCCAACCAGCTGTGTCACATTGAACAGTTGAACACAGTTACAGAACTAGAGAGACTAGACTAGAAACTCTCTGAAGTGCTTCCAGAATTAACATTCTACTAGAGGCCCTGTGCACAAAGTTCCTGCATTGGTATGGTCCCTAGGGCTGGCCAGTGATCAGGGCCAATCAGTGCCTTTCGGCTGCAGGCCAGAGCCTTTCTTCTCCAGCTGCTGGCTGCTAGCCAGAGCCTTCCTTCATTCCATGCTTCCCTCTGGTGGTCAGCACACATCATAGCGAGCAATCGAACTCCTGGTCTCCCGGTTGAACTCTAGAGGGGACACTTTGCATATTAGGCTTTTATATATATAGAAGATAGTGTAGAGCAAGCACATCAAACTCAAAGGCCAAATAAATGAGGCATGTGGCACGTGGGCCATGAGTTTGACATGCTTGGTGTAGAGTGTATTTTCTCCAGACCCTGGCTTTAGGCAGGGCCTCAAAATATAGAGAGTGGAGAAAGCATGATAGGAGAAAAACAGAGAGATATAAATATAAGGGTGGAAAATAAAAACTAAGGAGGAGGTTATTAGGAAAGATCTACAGTAAGAACTAGAAGGTGAAGGTAAGCAGATTCAATCAGAAAACTGGTTGATACATTTTAATCAAATATTTTTACAGCAAGCATGTCAAACTCAAAGGTTAAAGTGCTTTAATAAAAGGGCCAAATAAATAAGGTATGTGGCCCGTGAGCTGAGAGTTTGACATGCTTGTTCTACAGTATGCTATGCCCAGGGGAATATGACAATAGAAAAGCCCTCATCGAATTTACAGGTGATTGTGGAACTGGTAGCCAGGTAGCCAGGAAGACATCATGGAAGCTAACATCATCTGCAGGGCAAGGGGAGGATTCCCTGAAAGAGAGTGGTCGAGGCTGGGGGCACAGTGTTCCGGGCAGAGAGAAGAGCATTTGCAAAGGCCCTGAGGTAGGAAAGAGCCGGGATCTCCCAGTGCTGAGGGATGTCACGTGTGGTTGCACCAGGAAGAAAGTGAAGCAAGAAAAAAACAAGCCTATCGCTAAGGTCCAATTGGTGGGTGGTGATGAAGACCATTCTGTCTCATCCCCTCCTGTGTCTGCAATGCTGTAGATGGCCACCTGTGGTCTGACCCTCCCCAGGCAACGATCGATCACCCCGTAATAAGCAATAACACAAATCCCAGCCTGGTCATTCCCGGAGAATCCCTGCCAGGCCATCTGAGGGCAAGAGGGAGTGTGGTGTTTTGCCAGGGGAAATGCCTTAGTAGAGAAGAGGTCGGAGAGAATGTTAACTATGCCTCCATATGCTTCCTCCTTGCCCTCACTCCTGTGCTCACAGCATCCCCTTTCCCTTAGATTCTATCTTCCTCCCTCAAGAACAGCTTCTCCCCCGTTCCCTCCCCCGCTCTGGCCCAAATTATAGTCCTGAAAATGTAAAACCTGCAGTTTTGGGTATGGTACCAAAGGAAACAGTTTTACTTAAAATCTCATTTTTGCCAAAATATTTTCAAAGTAGCTGGCGAGCTGTCAAACCACAGTGGCTCTCAGTTGCGCTTCCTGCTAGCATTTCCCCAGGTTCTCCCAGCACAGCACTCGGTAACTGGATATTATTTGAGGAGGAGGGGAAATGCTGCAGGACACAGTTTGTAGGTTTAAGAATTACCCTCCGGGTGCCAAAGGCCAGATGTCCAGAGATGCCAGGGGTGCTCGGCTGCCAGACTTCAGGGCTGCGTGACTGAGTGTCATTCCTAGAGGTAGCTGTCAGCAAGGAGAGGCTGGTCACCATCAATATGTAGACGGTCGTTCCACAGTCTTCAGGCTGCTTTCTGCCACAGTGATGTGACTTTGACCAAAGGAATCTACTCTGATGGGGGGGAAATTACTGAGTGCAGTAACTGAAATGACACCTTTTCCCCCTCCCTTTTTCAGGTACTGACATCATGTCCCATCCCTAGCCATCTCTTATAATTCCAGCTAGCATCTGTGGATTCATGTACCAGTAGAATAATTTCACAGTCAGCACTCAGCTCTTATGTGCCTCTAACAACTTTCTCCAAGACTTTAAAGGAGGTGCATGGTAATTACTTAAGGACTTCTAGACTCTCAGATCACATATGGATTTGATATGTGGATGTTGTTAAGGGTAAAAAATATTGACATATTTGTATTCTTAGGTAATCATCAGTTTTATGAATTACACCTTATAGGAAATATTAGGGTGACTGTAAGTCTTAGACTAGGTCTTTCCTGGGACAGTGTTGATTTATGCCTTTTGTCCCAGCATCCTTTCTGTCTTAGCATTTGACTCAGATTATTTATTTCTTAATCAAGTATTGTTATCATTATTTGCATGTAAGTAAGCTTCTTGTATAAAGAAGTGCCAATTTAAGAGCTTAACAATTTCAAATTTAATAACCAAAACAATTCAGTTTTAAAGACATGTTCTTTAAGGTTAAAAATAACAAGGCCATATTAAAACATACTCTTTAAGAGAATGTCAGGGACACAGTAGTAGATATGAATGTGGCTAAGAAGCTGATTAAAGTATAGAAATGCAATTGAGAACAATTATTCTGCTTAGGTCATTTTTGATGTTCAAACAATCAATAGACCAAAGTTTTTAAAAATTTTATTTTAATGTACATGGATATGACATTTTCACTTTTTGAAACTAGAACTTTGATTTTGGGATTAGTTTTAGAATAGAACCATTTTTTTTTAGTTCTAACAATTAAATAAAATTTTGTGCAGTCAATAAATATTTAAAAGTTATAAGATTTTAATAAATGTATATAGTTATAGAATTTTAATAAGTTTATGTAGTCACTCAAGTAACTATCAACATAATCTATACTATATGGGAATGAGGTGTTGTAATAATTGTTTCTTACACTTTCAAAAAAGAAAGTCATAAGTAAAATTGATAGCAGTAGATTGAAAAAATACTATGCTAAAAAATAAACAAGAGAAAATTTTCAGTAACTCCCACCCAAATGTAACCATTCTTCTGAAATAAATGAGATTTTGATAATAAAAATGTCCGCATTTTCTCAAAACTATCTAGTGGCTCTAGCAGCATCTTATTGTATAAGGTATCCAAAGCACTTCATTCATGTGGGAGTTGTAAACTCACACATACCTGCCTTTAGAGGTAAAAGCACATCTTTTCCGAGATGACAGACAGCTCAGGAATTCTAAGTGGCTGTGTCACATGGTCAGATCACAGTGTCTCTTGTGTAGAACAGGGAGATGGTACATTCTGGGGTCCCCTCTGAATCGGTGAGTGGGGGCCCGAGGTTTTAGGTAGAGAACGGCTCCTTCCTTTTCCATTTTCTTCTGCACTCCATTTAAAAAAAAAATATATATATATATATATATATATATATATTTTATTAATTTTTTACAGAGAGGAAGGGAGAGAGATAGAGAGCTAGAAACGTCGATGAGAGAGAAACATTGACCAGCTGCCTCTTGCACACCCCCTACCAGGGATGTGCCCGCAACCAATGTACATGCCCTTGACCGGAATCGAACCTGGGACCTTTCAGTCCGCAGACGGATGCTCTACCACTGAGCCAAACCGGTTTCGGCCTGCACTCCATTTTTGTTTACATGTCATTTCAATGTCTGTCTGAGGTCCCAAGTCAATTAGAAACTTATATTTCTATAGGTCATTTTAGGACTTACTTCCTAATAATATACAGCTGATCTTTGAACAATATGGGATTGAACTGTACAGATCCACTTATAGGCGAATTTCCCTCCCAATAAATATTGTAAGTGTATATTCTCTTCTTTGTGATTTTCTTAAGAGCATTTTTTCCTAGCTTATTTTAGTATAAGAAAATGGAATATAATACATATAACATAAAAAGTACATATTAATTAACTGTTCATGTCATTGATAGGGCTTCAACAGTAGGGTATTAGGAGTTAAGTTTTTGTTAAGTCAAAACTTGTAAGCGGATATTGGAATTGTGCAGGGGTTCAGTGCCTCTAATGCCTGTGTTGTTGAAGGATCAACTGTAACTCCATCCAATTTTGTATTGTGGTCTCATTTATTTCCACCTGGTAAAAACCCAGTGAGCTAAAATAGCTCATGAGTGAAAAAGAAATGAGAGACTCCTGTAGCATTAGAAAAAGGTAACAGTCAATGTTAGTGATATTCTAAACTTGTATGTTGGTTATTTCCCATTTAACAGCACGCTCACTCCCCTAATTCTTCGTCTTTCTCCGCCTCGCTCCGGGATGGGAAGCTGTCCTCTGTGGCAGATCACCCAGGATTCCTTTTCTCTGGTTTCCTTTGGGTTCTGCTCATGAGCAACACCACTAGGAGGTTGGTGAAAGCTGAGGTATTCATTCCTCTGTTCTCTCCCTGTCTTACCACAGTTTTGGCATCTCTGTGCCCCGAAGGCCACAGCTCCTCGCAGGTGGTCCTTCTCCCACAGTCTCACAGTTCCAGGTCCCCCCAGCCTCTCTGAGTAGGACTGCTCTCTCCTTGCCACTTAGAGCCTAGTAGTGACAGTGGTATCTTGCTGTTAATAGTGCCTGGGTGGTTTCATCCGACCTTGCTAGTTGCCCTAACCCTGCTCAGGCCTCTGCAAATGGTCTCTTCAAAAAGTTATTCAACTTGCCCAAGCCGATCTGGCTCAGTGGATAGAGCGTTGGACTTCAGACTGAAGGGTCCCGGGTTTGATCCCGGTCAAGGGCACGTACCTCGGTTACAGGCTCAATGCCTGGCCCTAGTCAGAACCCAGTGTGGGAGGCAACCCATCGATGTCTCTCTTACATCCATGTTTCTCTCTGTCTCTCTCTCTCCTTTCTACTCTCTTTTAAAAAATCAATGGAAAAATATTCTCAGGTGAGGATGAACAACAACGACAAAAAGTTATTCAACTTAACCTTTTCGAGTGTGTCATTTGTTGCTTCTCAAACCTGGATGGCAGGCCTGGCATCACTAAAATGAACGTCTCTGAATCTGCCTTCTAAATCCTCCCTGCTCCTTCTTGTTAAAAGTGTTGCTACAATAGTTCAGAGTTTATAGGATCCAGGGTTTTGGTTTATAGGATCCAGGGCTTTGTTTTGGAATCACTGGCAAGTGGGTATTTCTTTCTTTCTTTCTTTCTTTCTTTCTTTCTTTCTTTCTTTCTTTCTTTCTTTCTTTCTTTCTTTCTCTTTCTTTTTTTCTTTTTTTCTTTAAATATATTTAATTGATTTTTTACAGAGAGGAAGGGAGAGAGATAGAGAGCCAGAAATGTCGATGAGAGAGAAACATCGACCAGCCACCTCCTGCACATCCCCCACTGGGGATGTGCCCACAGCCAATGTACATGCCCTTGACTGGAATTGAACTCGGGACCCTTCAGTCCACAGACTGACGCTCTACCACTGAGCCAAACTGGGTTCGGCGCCAAGTGGGTATTTCTGAAAGCAAAGGAAGTAAGGAATATTTTTGATGTATGCTATAGTACTGTCATTTAGCAATGAAATAATTCTAGAAAACTTAGTTTGTGAAAACGTCTCATTCCTTGCATCACAAGTATCGTTGTAAGTAGAAGAAATTGTGAGCTACTATACTTTTTGACGAAGGAAAGCAGTTGAATAGAACTGTCCTGAGAGATGTGCAGAATGGACTGTCTTCAGAAAGCAGACTGGAAAGTCTGCCATCATCCAGGCCACTCTGCGGAGGCTCAAGTGATGACAAGGCATTTTGCTCTCATTGCTTTCCTGGGAATAAGCAAATGTAACCAAGATGCCACTTGGGACTGCCCTGACCCGTAGAGAGTGTGTCCAAGTCTTGATTTCAAAATCTGGAATGTCCAGTGGCCTCCCAATGACCTCTGCAAGTATCTGACAAACAGCGAGTGGAACGTCTGTTTTCATTCTGGAATCCATGCTGGTCAGTTAGATTTAGCATCTTGCACAAACAACGCTAAACTTTTTCCATTCCTGCTTCTGCAAGAAACCCAAACACACCAACCACAGAATGATCTGTAGACTGGATGAAGAATTCTAGGATCATTGTGAAGGAATCGCTCTGAAAAATATCATGCCACCTTCTCTCTGGTTACCCTCCTTCCCCTCCTTGTCTCTCCTCACTCTCTCCTTCACTCCCTCCCTCCCTCTTGTGCTGTCCCTCCCATAAGTACTTGTTCACATATGACCACATCTCTGCCTTCTGTGACGGTACCTGTAATCAATTTTATCACATCCATTGCTTTTTTTTCTCTCTCAAAGACAATTACAGTGAATGCATTTTTTCTCTCTGCTTTAATGCCCAAATAATTTTTTTCTTTTTCTTTTTCTATTTTATTTTCTTTTCTTTAATTTTTTAATTAAATTATTATCTTTGTACATATACCATTCCCCCCCTCCCATACATGCCCTCTCTCCCCAGAGTTTATGTCCATTGGTTGTACTTATATTCATGTATGTAAGTCCTTCCGTTGATCTCTTATCTCCCCCAGATCTCCCTAACCTCCCCACTGTAATTTGACAGTCTGCTTGTTGCTTTACTGTCTCTACATCTATCTTTTGGTTCTTCTGTTTATAATGTTCTTTATCATCCATAAATAAGTGAGGTCATGTGGTGTTTCTCTTTCATTGACTGGTTTGTTTCACTCAGCATGATGTTCTCCAATTCCATCCAGGTTGCTGCAAATGATGAGAATTTCTTCTTTTTTATGGCAGCATAATATCCCATTGTGTAGATGTACCATAGTTTTTGGATCCAATCATCTGCTGATGGGCACCTAGGCTATTTCCAAATCCTAGCTATTGTAAATTGTGCTGCTATGAAGTAGGGGTGCATATATCCTTTCTGATTGGTGTTTCTAGCTTCTTGGGATATATTCCTAGGAGTGGGATTACTGGGTCAAATGGGAGTTCCATTTTCAGTTTTTTGAGGAAGCTCCATACTGTTCTCCACAGTGGTTGCACCAGTCTGCATTCCCACCAGCAGTGCACGAGGGTTCCTTTTTCTCCGCAACCTCGCCAACACTTGTCATTTGTTAATTTATTGATTTTGGCCATTCTGACAGGTGCCAAATAATTTTTGTAAGTAAAATTTCTGGGGAAATGCCTGATTAATTTGTTAAAGGAACATGAAGGTCTACTACTAAGACACTATGCCTTTAAAAAACTGGTAATTAGATAATAAGGCTTAATAAAAGTAGTGTTTGAAACTCTCAGCAACCAAAAGAGGCTCAGACCTTTAAAATATAAAGTATTTTCAAATATTTTGTTTTCGTCAAAATCTGTGAATCAATAAATCTTGGCAAAACCCTTCAGAATAAACTAGGAATAGCAAAGATGGTACCATCAGAATTTGTCCTTATGCGTCAGAATTACTTTTCAGATGTATTGGTCGTCCCGTATTGCTTGAATTCTATAGAAAAGGACTGAGATTAAAAATCATGTACAAAGATTTTATTAGGAAAGTTCTCCTAGAAAACAAGGAAAGAAAAGAGACCAAGCGAGTGTTTTTAAGCCAAGTTCTGTAGAGGGTAGCTTCATTGTAATCCCTGAGATTAGAATGTGAGTTACGTTCCACTCTGTGAAAAAGGGTTTCCCCATGGCACTGCCAGGCACTTCTGGCTTTGGAGCTAAGTAGCTTGATTTGCGGGCAGTCGAAGTGGCTTCATGGGGCAGACTCTTATAAGCATAAGCACTGCAAAGCCAGGGGAAGGGCACTGTGGTAATTTTAAAACATCTTCACAAATTCGCCACCACTCTTCCCACAAAAGTCTCCTTCTCTTAAATATGGGTTTGCCCTAGTGACTCACTTCTAAGGACGAGAACGAAGCAGAAGTGACACTGAATTCCACGGCAAAGTTCAAAAAGGTGTTACACCGGCCTGACTCCAACTCCTTTTCTTGGGTTTGTCTTGTCCCTAGAACTCAGGTACCACATAAGACCAGGCACATGGAGATGTCTGGCCAAAAGCCCCAACTAAGGTCTAAGGCCATGGCCAAACCCAACCACAGACATGTGAATGAGGTCGCCTTCCCATGAGTCCTTTCCTCCACCTTCTGGCGAATGCCCCAGACATCATGGGTAGAGGGCATTCTCTCCTGCCCTGCCTCATCCAGATTCATGACAGGCAGGATCAGGAGCTAATAAACAGTTGTTTTCTGCCACTGAGTGGGGGCTGATTTGTTACACAGCCGCAGGATCAGGGGTGGGCATAGAAAATGTGAACATTTATGTAGAAGTTCCTGAAGGAATATGGGCGAGAACTGGGATCGGTGGAAATCCCTAACGAAATGTTTTACTAAAGGACTGTGAATAGCCTTTCTGTCTCAGTTAATTGGGCTGACTCACAGGACAGTGTGATTTAGTGGAAAGAACACTGGGCATAGAGTCACAAGAACTGGGTTCAAATTCTAGCTTGGAAACAAGTCCCTGAATCTCTTAGGATCACAGGTTTCTTCTGAGTAATCACAACTACGTGACAGGTTGTTTTGAGAGCTGGATAAAATAAGATATGTGAGCGTATCAGAGACACAGATACTGATGTAGATCTCATTGGGGAGGCTACTTTCTCCTCAAGGGCCCAGTCCATGGAGACAATGCTATTCCCCCAATCCCCTCTCAGGGGAAGAGTTCTCGCTGATAATAGGAGAGAGGCTCAGACTTTTTCTTTGACTTGGGGCATTTTCTGTGTTAGAAATCATTTTTTTCCACACCATTAATGATCTCAGAAACACATGAACTTGCATGAACTTAGTTTTCCAATACTAAATAGGTGGTCTGTGTAATTAATGTCTTAAAGAAGATTTACAGTTCTACTTGTGGGTGCCATTATTACCAAATAATGTGGCATTGTCCATTCTAGAAACCATCTTGACTGTTAGAAGCACTGTCAAAACCATATTTGGTAAACCAGGAATGAAATGCATCCTTATTAAGTTATTTGACAATTTTGAAGTTTGCACTTGGAACCACTCACAGAGTTCTTTTTAAGCTATTAATTTCACACAGGCAAGGAAGACATGTCTAGACAAATGTTCTTTAAAGGAAGTATTTTAAAATAAAGCCTTTTTTTTTTTTTTTTTGAAATGGCTATATACTCTTGTGTCCAAACATTTTACTTTGAACTCACTACAATATTTGCTTTCTTGAAAGCAAGTTAATGTGCTGCAAATTAACCAGACTTCAGAGAGTTCTGATTTTTACAACGACAACTTTTAGGGGCGTGAAAAAAACTAAGTTTTGCTAACAGAAAGACTTTTGTCAGAACATTTTTATGAACACCTTTTTTTTTTTTTTTTTAACCTAATGGGATTTATGGGCCTATGGACATAAAAATAATGGAAAGGCCATATTCTGGTCTTAAGAAGAGTCTAATATGAATATACTGAAAAACCAAAGTAAGAGCCTTTGTGATTTGTGGCAGCATAGCGTTTGATCATTGTTAAAACGACCTGCCAAGACCACAGAATTAAAGAATCTTATCTGGCTTCCAGACAGTGCTGACTTTCTCAGGGAGCAGTGTTGGGTCATATCAAATATGACTCAAATTATTGCTAACACAAAGTAATTTTTAATATAATTTTATTGATTTCAGGGAGGAAAAGGGAGGGAGAGAGAAAGAGAAGCATCAGTGATGAGAGAGAATCACTGATTGGCTGCCCCCTGCATGGCCCACACTGGGGATCGAGCTTGTAACCAGGCATGTGCCCTGACTGGGAATTGAACCATGGTCTCCTGTTATATAGATTGATGCTCAATCACTGAGCCTCACTGGTTGGGCAACACAAAGTAATTAATTCAGTTTAATTTAAGATCATTTTGAAGCTGATATCGGAATAATTTTCCTCACCTGTGAAGAGTTTTCTAGGTAAAAGCACTGAAGTCAGATTTAGGGCTTTCTCCGGCCTAATTATTTCTGTCTTTCCCAGCACTATCCTTAGAGGGGACCAGTGCCTGAATAAATTACTTCCAAAAAAATCCTCTTATCATAGTCTGAAGGGTCACTATAATGATGTCCCACTGCCTCATCCCACAGGTGAGATGAATAGTAGCCACATTTGGGAATTTGGGAGCCTGGAAGAATTTTGATTTCCTTATAACTCTGCTAATTCATCTCTTCATGTGACAAATATTTGTTGAGTGTCCACTGTGAGCTGGGGACCATTCTAAGCACTGAGAACATAGCTGTGAACAAAACAGACAAAGGACCCTGCCTTCATGAAGCAGATTATAGGATGGAAAGGCAGATAAGCAAACAAAAAAACAGATGTCTGATGGGGTGAAGGAGCACAGGAAAACATGAGGCAGGAACATGAGGGTAGAGAGTAGGGATTACTTTTACATGGGGGTGGGGGGTGGGGTCTGGGAAAGCCCCACCTATATGGTAACATTTGAGCAGAGACCTGAAGGAAATGAGAAAACAAGCCATTCAGATTCTCGGGGAAGAACAAGCCGAGCATAGAAAGCATGACATGCAAAACACGTGAAGTGAGAGTCAGCTTGTCAAGTATAAGGAATGCCAAAGAGACCAGCATGGCTGGAGCAGAGGGACAGGGCAGAGAACAGCAGGAGTGGAGGTCACAGAGGTAGAGGGTTAGACCTCATGCAGCGAGTGCAATACTGAAGGGACTCTTTGCAGAGATAGAAAACAAGATTTTAAGAATAACACTTATGGAAATGCTCCACTTAGGAGGTGGGAAAGGGTAAGGAGGTAGTATTTTAAAAAGATGACAAGAGGATCCTATGAGAGAACACGGCCCTAAAGCCTTGGAAAGAGAAATTAATAAAAGAAGGGCTGCTCAACAGCGCCCACTGAGTGCCAACAGTTTCACAGTTTACCTGAAAACAAGAATTGATAACAGCCTTTTGGTTTGGTAACGAAGGGTTACAGGAGATCTATGAGAGGGCAGCTTCCCCTGAGTGATGGGATTGGATGTCTAGTTGCAAAGTAAGAAGAGTGAAAGGTGAGGAAAAGCAGGTAGCACACATCGCCTGCTTCTGCAGCCTCTTCCCTTTTCCCTTCCTCTCTCCCTCATTTCCTCCCTCTCTTCTTCTCCTCTAAAAATTTTTTTTGGTCACAAATGCAAAAAAAGGAAGATAAGATAATACTCTGAAAGCACAGAAAGCATTTGTAAAAATAGCTATTGGCTTTCTCTTTGTGAATATTTGCCAATGAATCCCTGTAGAATTCAACATCAGCCCAATGCTCATAATCTGTTTCCACCAGGGAACACATAGTACTGTGCAGCGGCCCAAGCCAAAGGTTTACTGGCATGAGCTACAATCTCTGCTTGAGTTAGTTCTAGAGATAAAGTTAGTTTTTGCTAGGATTATTTATCCATCCTCTGCACCCCCTGCTGTGCTAACTGGACAGGAAGAGTCAGTATCTTGGCACACTAACACCGTAGGAGTAGTATTTCTGAGCAGGTACTATCAAAACAGGTCAATGACACTGGATTCTGGTGAAAGGGATTAATAAAATCTTTCAGGTTCCATTCTACAGTGGTTATAAAGACATGTTTTAGGGCTCTTTTTCCTTCAAATTTTATAATTGCTTTAAAAAATTGGCAGATGTAGGCTAAGCTAACTGGCAGGCACTCTAATTTTGTTCTTTGCTCAATTCCTAGGGCAGTGCTGACATTCAATAAATGTTATATATTAATATTAATACTTTCCATGTTGCCTTCATTAAATTTTTATATCTTGATTAAATGATTACACTGAAAACAAACCAGGTGATTGGATCGTTATAAAATATCTCACCCTCAAATGTCAAAGACCAACATGTTAAAATCCAACGCATGCTCTTCATAATTGACCAAAGAAAGCACATTTATGGCATTACATATAAGGTGTGATTTTCTTTCCTCCCCTTAAACGAGGGAACAAGATGAATACCCACTGATGTTTTTGGCAGAGTGGCCTTCCAGAATGTGCTATTAGAATATCTTTGAGTCAGCCACATTTTTGCCTCTACCGAACACTAGGAGACTAAGCTTGAAACCCCCACAAGAAAAAAAAATACAGTAGAAATTAGGACCTGGCTGGCTGTAGAAATTAGCTCCTTCAGGCACTGCCCCAGCGGAGCCCAGAACACAGGGCAGAGAAAAGGAAAGATGAATGCCAATGGGTCAACGGTGCAGCTAAGGCAAGTTCTCGGCAGGGATGCTGAGAATTCCATAGAACCTCTTACTGATTAGGTGGGATCCAATGAAACTTCTGGACTAGAACCATCAGTTTAGAGAAAGAGGAACCCTTCCATTCCAAATCATCTCAATCAGTGCTACATGTGAGGGAAGGGAAGGGAAGGGTAAAGAAAGGAAATCGTTTGTAAAATATACACTATAAAATTTAGAGGAACACCCAAGGCCAATCTTAAAATACCAACTCTTAAAAACATTCTAATTAAGTTTTCCAACTCTTTTAGAGAAAATGTCTTTATTGGCTTAAACTTTGCTTCTTGACTCATCAGTTATAGCATTAATTGTGTTTTATTTTTCGAAAACTGTCTTTTAAGAGATATTTGTTTTGTAATGTTAAGCCGGGTGTTTTTTAACTTGAATTCCCTTGGCTAAAATGACTCTACAATGCAGGTGTTTCCCCATCACAGGGATGAAACAGAATCTTTCTGATGCAACAAAATTTTATGACAAAGTCTATTACATTTTTACTATAAATGAATCAACGATCCTATGACTGATAGACAGCAGCAAGTTAGAAGTCACCAAGAATAGATGTGTGTATCTCAAACTCTAAAGTTAAGAAAAGGGGGAGGCTGGGAGAAGTTTGTTGTGAGAATGCGTGAGTGTCTGTACCTCAGAGACGCCTGGCTGATCACCGCCGCTATGAGGAAGGAGTGGGTTTGCACAGAGGTATTGGATCCGAGTGGGAAGTAGTTGTTTTCCTTTTTCCTTCAACAGACTCTTGCTTCTTCTTTCCTCACGTAAGATATACACCAGTAAATAATGGCGGAAGAATAATTCTGGATTTCTAATACATCCAGATACTAAGTATTGATTGATTTCTGTATATATGGAAGCTTCAGATTCCTTTATTCTGCTTTCAATATCCCCTATGCCATGTAATACTTCAAAATTAACAATGTCTGAGAATAACCAGTGTAACCTTTCAAACCTAAAGGATTTCTGTTGTTTAAATTGGTTTTAAGATTCAGGATTTTTTTTTTTATTATTATTGTTTAAAGTATTACAAATAGTAGTATATATATATCCTTCCCCCCCCCCCCCCGATGACAAGATTATCTCTGTCCTCTAAAAATTAACTTACTTTTATTAGAAGATGTTCTTATGCACTTAGAGTTGATGCTGATAGGATCTAGATCTCTTTGGGAACAGGGGAAATATCTTCAGCACAATCTCCATACTCAATCTCATTACTCCCATAAGCAGAATTTTAATAAATTAAATTATATATATATAATTTTAATAAATAAATTGTATATATGCACCTAGTGACCTGGGGTGTGAAATCTCACAGCCCCGCCCACCTGCACACAGCCCTCCCCTTGACAGCGCTCCTGGCCCCGCCCCCAACCCCTCGGCCTTCTCTGGCCACTCCAAGCCCCGCCCTCAGCCCAGAGAGTGGCCTCAGGCTGGCCCTGCTTCCTCTGGGCACCTCCCGCTTTCACCCTCTCTGGGGAGCAAGGTGGCGGCTCTGCCCCATCATGGCCCAGAGGAGAGCATGGAACCCTCCCGCCTGCTGTGGAGTTTCCAGCGCCGCTTCCTGGTGGTGCACATGCTGCGCTCCTTCCCTGGGCAGGTGGGCAGCAGGCGCGCTGAGTGCGAGCCGTAGGTGGTGAAGGACTGGTGAAGGGGGCACTATGGGCTCTCACCCCAGCCCTCCCTGCCACGGGATGGTCCCACCTCCTCTGGGCACCTCCCTGCTTCCACCCTGTCTCCAGAGCAACCCACCTCACTGCACAATCAGCCTCCTGCTGAATGGCTGTTATGGCGTGAGGGTGTCATGGCCATTAGCATATTAGCTCTTTATGATATAGTGTATCATATGATACTATATATATATATATATATATATATATATATATATAGAGAGAGAGAGAGAGAGAGAGAGAGAGAGAGAGAGAGAGGAGAGAAAGAGAGAGAGAGCAAGCTAGTAAGTCCCTCCGTAAGTTCCTTTAAGATATTTAAGGGAAGAAGGAAGTTGACATTTAGATACCACTATTATTTTACTTCTAAATAGATCTACATGACTATTGCCTTTGTGGGTGTTGTGAGAGTTGTGATGATATTAAATTTGTTAAGATTGATTTCCTTTTTAATAGGAGGATAAATAATTTAAGCACATTTATAGTTCCTGGTCTCAACTAGCCATTTTAATATGCATGTTCTACATAACTATAAATTTATTAGAGAAAGGTAAATACTATGAATGCTCTTTTAAAAAAATATTTCAGAGATGAAGAGAGAGGGAGAGGAAGATAGAAACATCAACAATGAGAGAGAATAGTTGATTGGCTGCCTTCTGCATGCTCTCCACTAGGGATCAAGCCTGAAACCCAATCCAGGCATATGCCCTGACTGGGAATTGAACTGGTGACCTCTTGGTTCCTGGTCAATGCTGAACTGTTGAACCACACCTGGCTGGGTTACTACGGATGCGCTTGTATTTCACATTCTTTTAATGGTTTTCCCCAAATTGGTCTAGATTGTGTCATGAATTCAGCACTGTGAAGGCTTTAGCTACAAGGGAAATTGGGGACAGTGTGGTTAGAGGAAAGTCAATTGATAGTTAAAAGGACTATACCATTTTAAGTAACTAGCTTTCACCTCAGATTATTGTTTAAAAAAATAGTTGGTAAGGCAGAAGGGGAGACATTTCTCACTAGGGGAGAAATTTCAGTGGACAATAATGGTTGCCAGGAGGTCAGAAAGCCTCGCCTCCCAGCTGTTTCTGTAGGCGCACTATGGATAACAAATGCTCCGATCAATCACCTCCCAAAGGAAAGTCCACATATTTAGGATCCCAATTCCAGACACTCTTTCTTTCTTCAATGCCTTCTGAAGTTGATTCTGGTACCAAACCAAAAAAGATCATGGGTTCAAATGAACTACTAGGAAGCAATTAGGTGTTGATGGGCTGTACCGTCTGCTGGCATTATGGAGGATGAGGGCCTTGGCACTGAGATCTTAGATCCAAAATTCAGCATGGCAGACCACCCACAGGGTTAGTCTTCTGACAACCCAAGGGAAAATGCCTACGACACAAGACCATGAGCCAAGGAACAAACTAAACCAGTTACAATTTCCTTTCATAGGAAATATTTCTCTCTCCCGAAACACATGCATATAAACATATACACACACAGGCACACACACATACCCTAGAGGGATAAACAATTTATAATCTCTTAAAAACAGGTGATCAATATCCTGTTTTTAATCACCTCCCCCAAATAACCAAACCAATACAATGCAACCTATTTATAATATTGGTTTTAAAGAATAAGCTGCATGCTAACATCTTGGATAGAAACTCACAATGAAGAAAAGAATGCGAGGGTGAGTAAGCAAACCTTTTCTGCTCTCTGAAAACTTACAGTTTAGTGCATACCAATGAAAGCAATAGTTTTCATGCACAGATCAAGAAAATAGGTAAACAATCCAAAGTGAAATTAAAATAATTGCTTTAAAGGGAAGTATGAAGTATTATAAAGCCTCAAAGGTGGGTGAGGTATGTTTATTTGGCTTGGTCATCCTTATGAATACAGCATACATAATTTACCCTTGAGGCATAGCAAGGAACTTAAAATGCAATCTTATTAAAGTAATGTATTCATTTTCTACATGAATGGAGTGTCATTTATAAAATATTTTTTCTAGCAGATATTATCTCTCTATATATGAGCCTAATAAGCAAAGCGTCCTCTTGGGAGTACGGGAGTTCGATCGATTGCTATGACATGCACTGACCTCAAGGTGGTGGCGCAGAATGAAGGAAGGCCCCAGCTGGCAGCTGGCAGCCAGGGAAGGGAGGCCTTGGCTGGCAGTCGGAAGCCGCTAGGGATTCTAACCATGCACGAATTTTGGGCACTGGGCCTCTAGTCTATATATATAAAAGGCTTAGTGACTGTCTGTATGTCCATCTTACTGTCTGTCTGACTGACCAGCCGGTACATATGACATATACTGGCAATTTAAAAGTAAATGTTGACTTGCACAAGCACAATAATATAAAGCTCTCGCTGGCGCCAATTGCACATGTGTGTTTCGATCTGTCATTGTTAATCATGAATTTGGTTGTTTCTATTGACATTTTGAAGCTGAAAGAAAGTGGCAGCATCGAAGGAATATGTCTGAAAACCAACCATTGGCACAACTGTCCCCATCTGACATTGGCCTCCCATTTAAATTAATTCAAAGACAGTTTCCTGTGATGCCAGCATTTGCAATGACCATTAATAAATCACAAGGACAAACTCTAGACAGAGTAGGAATATTCCTCCCTGAACCCATTTCCTGACATGGTTAGTTATATGTTGCTTTCTCTAAGGTTCGAAGAGCTTGTGACGTTAAAGTTGACGTTGTAAATACTTCATCACAAGGGAAATTAGTCAAGCACTCTGAAAGTGTTTTTATTCTTAATGTGGTATACAAGAAGATATTAGAATAAGTTTAATCAATTTATCAGTCATTGTTTTTAATCAATGTTGTTTTTATATCATGTTTTTGTTGTTTTTATATCATGTTTTTATTGATTTTATATAATGTTTTCATTGTTTTTCTATCATGTCTTTGTTGTTATATTATGTTGTTATTGTTTATTTATTAATCAATTTATATATTATTTTCATATGCATTTTACTAATTTTCTTTCACCTCTGACACTTCTATTATAGTGAGAGGGAGAATAGTGATATTCAAATATTTCTTCTAATTAATTTCCTTTCAATGTGTACGAATCCATGCACTGGGCCACTAGTCATTACTATAATAATACTTCCCATGTACTGAATGTACCAGTGTATATGAGGCATTTTATTTTTTTATTAGGTGATCAAATATTTTTGAGTGAATAAATGAAGTATTGGAAATGGAATGCCAGTCAAAGAACTGGCTGATCTCAAAGCCCATGCTCTGTTCATCGCAATGTGCCACCTTTCTAAGTCAGGAGTCTTAACCTTGACTGCACATTGGAGTTAGCTCGGGAGCCAGGAAGTCTACAAACTGTGGCCTAACATTCTGAGGTGAGTGACCTGGGCTGCAGCCTGGGCATCCAAGTCATTTAAAGCTCCTCGGGTGATTCTAATGTGCAGGCAAGGCTGAGAATCATTGCTCTTCACATAGTCTTTTGAGATAAAATACAGTCACTCTTGCTTGCTGGACAAGAGCTTTAACAATTTAAACAAGAAATTCCATTTTAACGCAGTGCTTTAGGATGAATTTAGACCAGCTGTATTTATTTAAACACTTAAACATCAGAGCTTTGCATATGCAAGGGCAGGTGGTATAGTCAGAAAATTCCTTAATGTTAAAGAGGCATACTCAGGTGACTAGAAGCAGCATTAACTAACAATAATTACTGTATATGGCTCCCTGTATGCAAATGTATGTGGTAATTAGGCACAAGGAGGACTTTCTGTTATTTAAGAATTTTCCAAATGTCGTAAGTAAAGTATTTGTCAGATTTGAAAAGTTTCAGCTAAATTCTAGAGTCCCTCCATTCATACCAGCGTCTGATGGAGCAGTTCCCTGCAGACCTATTCACAGTTACTCCCTTTTATCCACTGCAGCACGTTTAGATCAAATGCACAGTAATTTCATTCTAGTAAATTTATTGTCCAACCCACAAAAAAAGCCACATGAAAGGAGAGAAATATGAGACCTGTACTGTGGTCACTGCTAACTCAGCCAAAACTAACTCTTTGATATCTTTATGTTCTTACCATCTGCATTTTGCTCTGACTTCAGTATGGTAGGAGAGGTAATAGAGGAGACAGATGAGAAAAAATGGAGGAAAACAGCTCTCCAAAAGCAGTAACATAAATTATTCTAATGCATCTTCATTAATCACGCTCAGCTATGGTTTCAATTATTTATTTTTCAGGGAAGGTTTCAGGGTGAGTGAGTGAGACGTTCTTTCAAGCTGCTTTTGTGATTCTTTAAAAATCTGGGATGGAAAATATTCTCAGGTCTTTGTCCTTAGATCCTAACTGAAGCCTCATTCCTATGGAAGTCAACCAAGAGGGATTGCATCCTGGACCTACAGATCCCTTTCAATCTGTACAAAGATCCAGTCATTGCCTCTCCTCAACACAGTAACTTTATATTTTTTCTCAAATTTTAGAATTGGTATTTATTCTGAGCAACACAAACAGCTTAAAGGAACTCTTCCAGAGAGTTCTATTTCAGTGGGAGAAATATCACCTTCCTGGACCATCCCTACCAGAGTCCCTGTACAGTAGAGTGAAGCTGCTGATTCCAGGATTGGTGCAAATTACTTCTTGGGTTTTCATGGTTTTGTACCAGACTTCAACCGTTAGTCACAACATGACTTGAATAGTTTGAAAACGAGCCCTGTGTCTCATGCCAGCTGAGGGTGGCCGTTGCTGGAAGCCCACAAAAGATGGAATGTCTGAAATCCTGAAAGTTTCTCGCTGGAGTTTTAAGACAGGCCACACTTCCTCAAAGACGGTGCCAAATTCACCAAACTTTTCATAAGTCTGACCCAAATTGTACACTATGCACAGAGCCAATCACCAAGCCAAACTCATCTGGTTCAAATGTATAATTTCATTTGTAAAACTGGCTGCATCTGGCAAAGGGAACAGCAGACCTGGGCACTGGTGCCCAGCATGTGAGATCCATGGCTGGGGGTAGGGAGGCCTAGCAGGAAAGGAGCTTGAGGTAGGCCTGGGCCTCCAGAATGGCTAAAGGGAGGGAAGTCCAGCAGTGGCTGGTGAAGCTAATGAGGATTTCACAAAATTGTCTATTTTTGTTAAATGTGAGAAAGCTGAACAAATAATAACTAATGTATTGGCACCCCATATACTCCATCACGTTTCTAAACTGGAGTTCTGTTTCAAGTGGCTGAGACCAAAGAGGAAAAAGATATGGCCACGAGTCTGAAGACATGGCCTTGGGAATGAGGTGGGTGTGTGTCCCTGTTCAATCTCTGGGTGGGGAAATCTGCAAAAGGGATATAGGGCTTTAGGACAGTTGAAAACAGCGAGGCCCGGGAATTCTACTGCATCACATCACATCTGGTGACCACATGTTCCTCTCATACTTTGGGATATAGAAGCAACAGCTTGATCTCTACTTAATGAAAGCGCTCAGTGTCTGTAAAATGCACTTGCCTCAGGACAATGTCCACCGAAGGAGAAAAAAACACACAAAAAACTCCAATACCTTGAAACAGGGTAACTTCTCCTCTTTCTTTGCTCTTCCTCATCATCATCTTAGCCACTGGCTCAATGCAGAAGAAGGTGACTGAGTCAGGAAGCTGAAAAATAAGAGACAAGGTTTTAAAAATAAAGGACCATCAGCAACGAGGGCAGAAAGTTAGAAATAAGTGCAAATAGTAACATAAGAAGCGGTCAGAATTAATAAGCAAAAATACTCTTAAAACTTGGTCTAGACCAAAATCATGTATAAGTCAAGTTTGAAAAGCAGTAAATTGTCATGGTAGATGTGAGAAAAAATGACAATAGCCATTCTGAATGATGTGAGGAAAAATGAAAGCGTTTATTCAAAAAATATTGTTGAGATTGTGTTTCTACCCTTGAGGCATTATAAATTAGTCATATAATTGAGATAAATGAAAGTAACAGCTTCACCAATAATAGAGAAAACCAGCAATCTAAGCAATAAAATAAATGTTGAACACAAGAAACGAGGCATTAAAAACAAGTGGAAGAAAGATTTATTACTGATGGAAGGGTCAGGTAAAATTCTGTGGAGGTTGTAGGTTTAGATTTCACCATGAAGGATGAGTGAGGTTACACAGGTAAAGAGGGAGAAGATCATTGACCTCAGGATGATGATCTAGGTAGTAAAAGAGCATGTGAGTTCACATGGGGCCTTTGAAGAGTATCAAGTAGATCACTCTGGCTCAAAAGTCAAAGGTCACTGTAGGGATGCTAAGAGTGTATTGGTGAGAAACCTGGGGAAGCAGGTTGTGAGGAACCTAAGTAGCCAGCCAAGGGGTTTGGACACATGCTACTGGAGAAAAGAGTTCCCTGGAAGGTTTAGTAATAACATAAATAGAGCACTATTTTAGGAAAACTGATTTGACTTAAATTAGGGGTGTCGAACTCAATCAGAGAAGGGGCCAAAATCTAAAGTCCAGCCTAAATCGCGGGCCGAATGGTTTACTGAACAGTCATAAACTGTCATTGTGATGGAAACGCAGTGGAGTGCAGTGATGACAGCGCGGTGCGGGCCACATTGCAAGGCCTGGCGGGACAGATTTGGCCCGCGGGCCTTGTGTTTGACACATGTGACTTAAATCATAAACTAGAATAAAGATGGAAGAACAGGGACCAGACATACAGACATTATTCAATGAATACTTTTTGCATGCCACCCCAGTGCAGGACATTGTAAAAGATATTACAGATACATAGATGAATAAAATATGCTCATTTCCCAGGAAAGTCTTGCAGGCTAGTGGAGGAAATGTACCCATGAATTTTTTAAATTACAGCTATGAAAAATCATTGAGTTTGAAAGATGACAGATATTCCCTAGAAATCAGAGTGAGAAGGGTCAAGAAATAGCAGGAACAACCACCCAGAGAAGAAAGATCAGGGATATGGAAGCAACTTTGAGTAGCTATTAGTCTGGAGCATATGACATGTCGAGGAGTCCGAGGTGATAAGGCTGGAGGAGCCAGTAAACTGTGAAATGTGGTACGTAGTTCAAACTCTACTGCAAGCAATGAAGACTTAGAAAAGAATTTTGAAGAGAGTAACATAGTATGATAAGCAATTTAGAAAGAAAACTCTGCCAGCAGTGTACTCTGCTTTACTCAGAAGTGCATAAACTGATGGAAGTCACTTAGCAGCTTATTGAAACAGCTAAGGTAAGTAATAATGAGGAATAAATCTAAGCCACTTACCTGAGGGTGGGAATAAGGAGACAGATTTAATTAATATTTACAGTAGGTGATAGGAACAACAGAATTTAGTGGCTGATTAGGCGTGGCTAGAAGAAGGAAAGGAAGAGGAAACATTGACTTAAAGATGCCTGGCCATGATGGAGAGGAAGGACATCCTTGGGAAGTGAAGAGGCGAACTGAGAAGTGAATTGAATCTGAGAAGTGAATTGAATTTGGGACATGTTATGGTTCAGGTATCTGTGAGTCAACCAAGTGTGAAGAAGACCATTCTTTTTTTAAATAAAAGCTTTTTATTTAAACATCTCTGGGGGTATTCTTTGATACAGGAGAATTTACCACCTAAGCAGTGAAAATTGTTAATACTTTTCTCTATTTACTAGTAGAGCAAAGGAGAGGCAGTTTCAACCGCTCTGTGCAGAGACAGTGCCCACATATCAGTCATTTCTGAAGCCGCTGTCACCCACATCCTAAGTGAAGCTACAGAATCCAAACGTGTTATTCCGTGGCTATCCCGAAAGTTCTGTGCGAAGCTGGGTGACACAGGCCGTACGATGGAGACAGCCCACGTGTACGCGGGGAAATCCTGAAAAAGCGTAACATACCACACAGGCGGCTTTGCAATGCCCACGCCTGGTATGCGCTCACCATTCAAAGCTAACAGCGATCGCTGCCGAAGCCCACCTTGTTTTCGGTGCTGCTGATTTACATTGCGGTTGGCTTGGGGGTGAGGGAGGAGAAAGAGAGAAAACTAGAGAGTAAGAGAGAGGCTACATTTTTATGCCAAACATTGGCCTCTTCTCAGCCTTATTGGAAATCAGATAATCCTGCCCCACGGCAGCAGAGTCAACAGCGGGTGCCACCTCTGGCGTGTGGCTGGGCTGTCAGCTCAGAAGGTGAGCCGGGTACCATCTCCCTGTTTACAATAAGCCCTTTTGTGCCTCTACGACTCGAGACTCCCACTGACAGATGCCACCTCCCCCTTTTATTCCCAGAGAGCTATACCTTCCTTCCAAGTTGGGTTCAAATGCCCTTTCTCCCTGATTTCTCAGGAGTCATGCTTTGTCTTACTACAACTCTCTGTTCGCACACATCTACTGCAGCCCTTCTGATGGATCTCTATGATGATTAAGTCACGTGTCTGCCTGTAAAGATGCATATCCGCTCACTGCTGGACTGTGAAGCCCCTGGGGGCAAGGACCTGGTCTTTTCACCTTTGACCCCCCAACAGATAACAGTGACTTGGAGGGCCACAGTTTCCCTCAGCTTCCTTTCTTCCTAAGGAACACAGAAGGAACAATTTCAGCCTGGAAGGGCTGCTTTAAGGATTAAACATAGTACATGAGCAGTGTCAAGGAAAGAAGAAAATCAAGAGGAACTCAAGACCGAGGACACACTGAGCTACCATCCTCTGTGCTGGTGGTCGGACTCTGTCAGGAAGCTGTAGATGCAGACGGGGAATGCCTGCAGAAAGGAGAATGGACCAGCTGGGCAGTGAGAAGCAGGAATAGGCAACACAGTGAGGTCACGTGTGGGTCTCTACAGCTGTCCTATCCAGTCCACCTGCACTCCTCAGCGTTAAAGCGAGTGATCTCAAAGCTCAGCACAATTGAGAAGTGTTTATTATTCGTTAAGTGACGAACAGTTTCCAAAGAGGAGAACAGCAACCGAAACAGCAAACTGGGAGGAGCTTAGATCACTGATGTTTATCTCGTTCCTTTTGGACATTTGGGATGATTGTTATTAGACGCCAAGGTTTCCTAAGAACATATCCAAACATAAGATGCTGCTTCTGTCCGCAGTCTACACTGCAAGGTGACTTCTAGCACTTGGAATACAAATACACCCCGATCGCCAACCACACTGCAGGCTCCTAGCGAGGTATTTATCTTCTTTCTGTTCCCCATAGAGCTTCGCTCACTGAGGAACAGATAACCGATCCTCAGTAACTTTATCCGTATTTGTTCAACGAATGAATGCAACTTGAGCCCTTAAATATGCATGAGATTCTCATATAAGGTAACAAGGGGAATATAGAGGCCAGGGAATATTTGTGCCTCTTCTCAAACTACATCCTCTCTCTGGGTTTCCTTATAAGTCCTCACAAGACTCTAAGCAAATGGAGAATGGAATGATACTTCTTCCAATACTGCGAATTGAGGAATGGTAGCATAGTTTTCTCTAAAAGCTCTGAAACTACAATACATGTCAAAAAATAGACTGAAAGACACAAGAAACAGTGGCAGAGCAAATAAAATCTATCTTACTAGGCTTCATCTATATAGTTGGTATATATTTGGTATATATAGAAGGCACCTATTTTTCAAAAGCATTTGCAAAAAGGTAAGTAATATTCTAAGGGTGAAATGTAATATGCTAGAATGTTCAGAGTGGAAGGAGGTTACAAAATATCTTGCTAGACAATCTAAATCAGACACAAATCCATTAGACAATCAGAAACACGGTTAAAACGGAATGTTTGCTCTGGCTAGCTGTGTGTGTGTGTGTGTGTGTGTGTGTGTAAGGATGGCGAGGGACAGCACAGCCAAGAATTGCATTTCTTTGACTCACTGCTCCTACAGAAACGGGGGCTTATGAGGATTACAATTTAATATTTTTAAATTTAATATTTAATAATTTAATAAAGAAAATACTGGTAATAAGATGGTGGAGTCATTCTAAGGCCAACAGTCACTTACTTTCTCTCAGAAAACAGAACTTCAAGAATGAGTAGAGTCTACCGGACAATCTCAGAACACAATAGAACACAATTTCCTATTGTGTTCTACTGTGTGAGCCCATGTGTTTGTGTGTTGGTTCATTCATTCATTACAAATACTTAGTAAGTGCCCAGGCTATGAGAGGTGTGGTGGGGAACAAAGCAGGTTCAGTTCTGGTAATGAGGGAGGTTACAATTTTAAAAAGACAGACAATAAGCAAAAACAATAACATTTCTCTAGAATGCTGTGGAAACAGATAGGAAGAACACTTAACCAACCTGGGGTTAGAAGGAAACACTTGCCTCAAGATACAGGAGTAGAAAGATGATCAGTGGGGTTGGGGGCAGTATATGCACAGACTTGAAGGTGAAAAATGTCCCAAGTGGAGAAAATGTGAACTTCAAAATGGAACATCTAGAGCAGTGTTTTTCAACCTTTTTTGGGCAAAGGCACACTTGTTTCATGAAAAAAATCACGAGGCACACCACCATTAGAAAATGTTAAAAAATTTAACTCTGTGCCTATATTGACTATATATAAAGTAATTCTCTTGAATAGGAATCAAATAAACACAAAGAAAGTATTTTATAATTACTTTATTATGAAATATTAAGTAAACAAAATAGTGAAAAATTATAAAATTCTTGTCTTGTCTGCACCTACGGCACACCAGGCAACATCACTAGTGTGCCGTGGAACAGCGGTTGAAAAATGCTGATCTAGAGCACATGTGTCAAACACAAGGCCCGAGGGCCAAATCCGTCCCGCCAGGCCTTGCAATGTGGCCCGCACCGCGCTGTCATCACTGCACTCCGCTGCGTTTCCATCACAATGACAGTTTATGACTGTTCAGTAAACCATTCGGCCCGCAATTTAGGCTGGATTTTAGATTTTGGCCCCTTCTCTGATTGAGTTCGACACCCCTAATCTAGAGAGTAGATGATGAGATGCTATGATCTGTTTATCCAACCATTTACTAGGACCCATCATTATTTGGGTTACTCCCAATTTTGGCAATTGTAAGTTTTCATTTCTCTTGAGTAAATACTTAAATTGCAGATGGATCATGAAAATGCTTGTGTTTTCTGTTCTAAGGCTCATGGCCAATCAGGAGAATTTCTTTAAAAGATATTACCTTGTAATAAATAACTTCAAAATGCAATGGCTATTTAATTTTAAAACATGCCTTTAACACTTATGTAAAATGTTTTCTTTTTGTACTCGTTCTATAGAAACTTATCTGGCCATGGGTAAAGCTAGCAATAAAATTATTGGTCTGCAACGTGTTAAGAAAAGATTTGTGTCCTAGCCAGTTTGGCTCAGTGGGTAGAGTGTTGGCCCATAGACTGAAGGGTTCTGGGTTTGATTACAGTCAAAAGCTTGTACCTCAGTTGCAGGATGGATCCCCAGCCCTGGTTGGGTGCATGAAGGAAGCAACCAATCAATGTATCTCTTGCATCAATATTTTTTTCTCTCTCTGTCTCTCTCTGTTCCTTCCACTCTCTCTTAAAAAAAAAAAAATCACCTTAGCCTGTTTGGCTTAATTGGTAGAGTGTTGGCCTGTGGACTGAAGGGTTCCAGATTCGATTCTGACCAAAGGCACATGCCTGGGTTGTGGCCTCGATCCCCAGTGGGGGGCATGTAGGAGGCAGCCAATCAATGATTCTCTTTTATTATTGATGATTCTATCTCTCTCTCCTTCTCTCTTCCTCTCTGAAATCAATGAAGAAATCTATTAAAAAGAAAACAATAGAAAAATATCCTCAGGTAAAGTTTAGAAAAAGAAAAAAATTTGTGAGGTCATATGGTAAGTATGTTCAACTTTACAAGAAACTGGCAAACTGTTCTCAGAAGTGGTCATGCCATTTGATAGCTCGCCATACAGGTATGAGAGTGCTTATTTCTGTCTCCACAACCTTGTCAACACTTTTACATTACCAGTCCTTCCATTTTAGTCATTCTGTGCGTTTGAAGTGATATTTCATTATACTTTTAATTTGTATTTCCCTGATAACCAGTGATGTTGAACATGTTTTTATATGATTATTGGCCATTGTATTTTCTCCTTTGTAAAACTTGTTTATTTCATTTGCCATTTTAAGAAATTGGGTTAGTCACTTTCCTACTGTGTTCTAGATATTTTGGATAATACATTGCAGAGAATTAGGATTGTGCTGTCTTCCTGGCTTGTTTCTGCCTTTTATAGAAACAAGTTCGACTATTGGCTAATCTACAATTTGTGTGGGCTTAACTTTATACTTCATTAGTGAGAAACTATGGAGAAACCAACTTATTTTGCCAGTCCCTCCAATGTGCTGGGACCAAATGCTCAACCTCTGTTGCTCTGTAGATCTTGTTAGAGTGGTATTATGGCTTCTTAGGGTGATTTTACAGTAGGTCTAACTCTATGGCATGGTCTTTACTCCTAAGACATAGCCTTTCTGTATCTCAGTTGGATGTTAGCGGTGTTGCAGAGGCTTATGGGAAACCTCTCTACACTGGCAAGGCTGGCATGTCTACAGGTGCTGCTTCATCTCCAATATCTTTGTTCAGCTCTTAACCCAATAGCAGTGGTTAGCTATTAGGCCTCTGGCAATTTTCCTGAGGGTACACTGCTCACCCTCAGCCATGGACATAGGTTGTCACCCCATAGGCTTCTGGGATCGACCCTTCTCTGTGATGTCCCACCCATCACACTGCAGCTGCTTTCAGAGCCCAGAACTGCAAACTGCAGCCTCAGCTCCGGGACTATTGGACTGGATTCAGCCTGGGCTCCACCTCTCGCTATTGTAGTCAGGAAATGGTTCCGAGGCAGAGAACTGGACGTGTGTGGCTCATTTCATGAGTTCATGAGTTCCCTTCTCAAGGACCACGGGCTTAAGCTGACTGCTGTCCATGGCCTGAAATACAGTTGCCTGGTATGTTTTGTTCTGTTTTAGAGTTTTTTATGCCAAGAAGCCCAGCTTGGTATCATTGACTTCATGACAGCTGAAGCTGAAACTCCGCCTGTGTTGGTATTTAAGGAGAGAAGTAAAGTGTCCTGTTTGTATTTTAGAAGCGTCAAAGCTTCAATAGCAAGGGAATTGGTCCGGGAACAAGCAGGAGGCAGAAGCACAACATGTGGCAGTGGCAGTAATCCTAGAAAAAATTCGTATTTAGTAAATGCATATTTCATACTCACTACATTCCAGCCATGATTCTTATTTGATTATCAACTCAATAAACAAAAATCCTATGCTATAAATATTATCATTATCTCCATTTTATAGGTTGGAAAGCTGAGGAACACAGAGGCTAAATAATTTGACCCGGGTAAGAAATACAGCTGGAGTTGAACCCAGATTGACTGAGTCTGGAGTCCATGATCTTGACTACCAGGCCATTTTCTGAAAGGAGCCTGGACTGAAGTAGCGGAAGTGAGCAACCTTCCCTGCATGCGCCCGAGAGGATGCACTTCCCTTTGGACACCGTTATGGCAAACGTTCTTGTTTCCAGTGTGAGTAGAACAATGCCAGGCATCTCGGGGGATGAAGAAAGGAATTCAAAACAGAAAACATGCTCAGCCTACAATCTAGCTAAAGTATCTAAAAACGACATGAAATCATGAAATAACCAATGGTCAAACAGACAGACTGCAGAGCAGCTTCTGAAGTGCTACGAAGATACGAAGGAAAGCAACAAATGCCAGGATGGAAGGGCCGTGTGGAAGTTATAGGAGTAGAGCCTACTGTCGTGTGGGTTACATTTGACAGGAGATCACTAATCAGGGTCTTGAGAGCAACGGACAGTGAGTCTCGGTGGAGGACTTGTCTTATAGCCTAGGAAAAGGCAATTACCTCGGAACTAACTTACCCAGCTATGAAATGGGACTGAAATTATAACACTGAAAAGGATACATCACTGAATTAGTTTTTTTATTTTTAAAAATTCCATGAAATTCTCTAAAATGTGCTTTGGTGCAAATTCTGAGGGAAAGAGCTCCAATTAGAGAGGGAATAATGAACCTAGAATATGAAAAAAGTGATGAAATGTGCCATTCTTGGACCAATGAATAAAACAAAATATCTGTGGTTATGAAACCCCCCACTCGAGAGGTCAGGGAAAATGGCAGCCGAACGTCAGAATCCTCGGAAAGGTTGTGAGCTCAGAACATCTGGGTCTGGGTCACCAGGTCATGTGTACCAAGTGAAGGGTGTCTTCTGAATTTCAGTGATAAACAACCATGAAGATTAAAACATGCCATAAAATCATGGTTTTAAAAAGCACTGTTTACATTCATCTGTGGAAAACTGTGTCCTGCTGATAACCCAAATACATGACTTAAACCAGCTGCCTCTTCTGATGGGAAAGAGAAGGACTGAAAGGCCCTAACAGCAGTCAGCTAGCTTGCTGGGAACTTGCTGCTCTGTTAGTGTTTTAACAAGATTGCTGCAGGTGCATTCTCAAAAGGAGTCCCCACACATGGTTTCTGGGGGCAGTGGGCTGCCTGGAGGGCTACAGGGATGAGAATTGCATGGGGGGTCTGAGAATAGAAAAGGGGCCGGTGAGTAAAGGAAGGCCTGGGAGTAGCCAGAGAGAGAGACGGGAACGGGAGGTATCTGCTCTGAGGCACTCAGGCTCTTAACCAGACGGCTAGACTGCAGTGGGTGTCCTGAGAAGCTGGAAAGCATTTTAAAAGCCAAACGCAGTCTCCTTAGGTTGAAATTTTTGCCCGAGTGGGTAGATTGGTTAGTCTGGACCCTTTGGAGACTTTTAAGCATTCCAAAATGGGATTAGAATGCCAAGAATGTGCACAAATTTGGTATTTAAAATTCTAGGTTTGCATTTGCTAATCCAATTAAGCCTAGCTTTGCCAGACATAGGGGCTGACCTCCACTTAAAATCGTGTAGCTGAAACAGAAAGACTCAAAGAATTTATGTGGATAAAAGCCCACTTTAAGGCTCTACCTGTTTCTAAAATGACTGTGAATACTTAAGGTTATGAACATTTCTTTGAATGTGTTGCTACTACATCAAAATTCCCCCCAAAAAGATTACATAAAATGGACAAAATGGGTATGGAATTTTTAGTGTTGTGAATGTATTTTATTTTGAGAAACATTTTATGTTTAAACAAATTCATGTCTTTATTCAGATGTTCTCAGGCTGCTCAGAAGCACCTATATTATCTATTCCACTTAACAAAATCATCCATTTTTTTTCCAAGTCCACTTCTATTATCTTTTCTGTTTCTGATGAAATCTTGTATCTCTGACATGAATAAGTGCTAACATTTTATTATCCCAACAAGATAAGCTCCTTGAAAAAAGACACCATGCCATGTATTGTACTTCTTTCAAATCCTCTTGATGCCTTCTATTATCATGGCAGGCCTGGACTCACATGTGTTGATTTGACTTACACGAATTAAATTACTATCAAGTATACTTTTATGTTAGCATATGCTACTTTGCCCTATTAGAGAATTTGCATATGGAAATTGGATCTCTTTAAAAAGAAACAATATACAATGGTGGTGAGACAGGTTTATATCTTGAAATTCTGAAATCTTTTACTTCCTGTTAAACATGGCATATTGAACACACAGTTATCTCTGACTCCAGAAATCCATCCAGAGGGCAGAAGATCAGAGGTGAAAGAGGGCATAGAGAGATAGTGATGGGAAAAAATAAAATAAAATGAAATACATAAAAATGTGTAAACCCTACAAAAGAAAAAAAAGAAGAGTAAAAGAACTAGAGATCTAGAGATATAAACACAAGTTTGGAGGATGGAAAATAGATGATTGAGTGGTCCCTAACTGGCTGAAGAGGATGGAATTAAAACGTGAAGTGCCAACAGGAAGCAATGATAACGATATGCAGGGAAATCTGTGTTGAAAAACCCAGGGAGGGTCAGAAATGAGAGGCACCGGGGACGAGGATAGGGACCAGGGAAAGTCTCTAAAACAGGAGGATTGGCTGAGAGTGTAAACAAAAGAGAGGGCCCCTCACTTCATGCTAACCAACCACCAGAAAGTAATAAAGGATTAGGAATCTAAGCATGACTTCCCCATGACAACACGAACATTAGCTAACACTAGAGCAATGTCTTCTGAACAAAAGGGGGGAAATCTGTAACCCAGAATTCGGCGCCAAATTATCAAGCAAACATAAAGATGAATTAAATGTATGTTCATATATGTAAGGCCAAAAATGTTACCTGTTAATGACATCTTTCTTAGGAAGCTACTAAAGGATATGGTACAACCCCCCAAAAAGGGTAGGAGCAAAAAAGAAAAACAAGAAACCCTAGAAAGAGGGGCTGTGGTACGAACAGCTAAAGGACATTTTTTCCTAGGGTAATGGTACAGAGAAGTGCCAGTATGGTGAGGAAGTCCGAAGGTACAACAGGCAACAGGCCTACAGAACAACCTGTCCAGATAGGAGCAAAAGGACAGAGGGTTCTAGAAGGGATGGCTTTTCAAGAACACAAAGGACAAAACAAAATGAAAAACCCCAGAACTGACAGGTTTCTGATACATTTGACCATATAGGAATAAAGGAAAGATTGATTTTAAGGATAGAATTGTGTTCTTCAGTAGGAAATAGATACTATCTAACACTGAGTAAACAGGTCTGTCATGGCTCAGTGGCTGTTGACCTATGAACTCGGAGGTCATGGTTCAAGTCCCAGTCAGGGCACATGCCAGGCTGTGGGCTTAATCCCTGGTGTGGGGCATGCAGGAGGCAGCCAATCAATTATTCTCTCTTATTGTATATGTTTCTAACTCTCTCTCTCCCTCACCCTTCCTCTCTGAAATCAATAAAAATATATTTAAAAAAAAATAAAACCAAGAAAACAGAAATGGCTGGGTAGACAAATTACTTAAAAATACATAAAAATAGGTTGAAAATGGTCACCACTGGAGATCAGGAGTCAGAGTTAGGAACAGAATAGGGAAGGAACATCATTTTTTTTTTTTTATAAACTTATGGCAATTTGACATTTAAAGTACATATATGGGCTATATTAAACAATAAAAATTATGGTACAAAATAGTAAAATAAAAGCAAAAAAACAAAACAAAAACAAACAAAGAAAACAAAACAAAATAAAACACCACAAAAAAACACCAGACAACAACACAAGACTTAATTAAGAAACAATCACTTACAATTTTGAGGTCTCCAAATGTGAACGCTATGATTTGAATTCAATAACTTATAGTTAAATAGTCCACAGGTTAAGAGGGTTTGTTTAAAAGGAGGAGGGTTTTATTGATTTTATAAATAAGTTTCAGTTCTAACCAGTTTGGCTCCATGGATAGAGTGACGGCCTGCGGACTGAAGGGTCCCAGGTTCGATTCTGGCCAAGGGCACCTGCCAGGGTTGCAGGCGGATCAATGATTCTCTCTCATCATTGATGTTTCTATCACTCCCTCTTCCTTCCTTTCTGAAATCAATAAAGAAATATATATATATTTAAAGTTCCATATTCCTGGCATTTTCTGACAAGTTACATCATGATAATCTAAGTTTTGATTACAGATAACATTATGTTCAAGTCCTCTAGTCCAATGGTTTTATGTCTTACACAGAGTCAAGCCACGGTCCTCAGAGCAACAATCACTGTTCTGGAAGATCTACACCCCAACATCCCTGACCTTATCTCCTAACCTTGCCTTGCTTATTCTGCTCTATTCCCAAGGCCCTCTTTGTTTCTTGACCACAACAACCACATTCTGCCTCGAGGTCTTTGTATTTGCTATTCCTTCTGCTTAGAGTTATCTTCTCTCAGGTATCTCTAATCATTTTTTCCAGAACTCTGATCAAATGTCATCCTATGGCAAAGGAATCCCCTAACCACTGACAGTCAAAAAATTTTTTTCATAGACATTTTAGTACCAATTGGATTGATAAAAATTGGAGGGAGGAGAGGGAGAGAGAGAGAGAGAGAGAGAGAGAGAGAGAGAGAGAGAGAGAGAGAGAGAGAGAGAGAGAGAGAGAGAGAGAGAGAGAGAGAGAGGGAGAGAGAGAAATGGACTCCAGGAGAGCAAATGAAATGAAATATTTAAGGGTCTGAGTAGGCCCATCTGGCTGATGCTGGGGTTACATCTGAGAGGTGAGAATGAGACAAACTGGAAGACAGTGGTCATATGGAAAATCATCTAAATAATAGGATGCTTTTTGAAGTTTTCAGAACTATATTAAAATATAAGTGGCAAATTTGTGTTAAGATCAGATTCTGGACAAGTAAGATAAACAGTTGTTAGATAAATATTCTTGTTATCTATTGTTGTTTTTTTTAAAAATAAATTCTCCAAAATTCAGTAGCCTAAAACAGCCATGATTGTTTTGTTATTATTATCCCTCATGGGTGTGGGAGTTCACTGGGCTCAGGAGGCAGTTTTTACTCAGGTGTCTTGTGTGGTTGTAGTCGGATGAGGCTGAGAATAGAATTATCTCACGTGTCTAGCAGTTAATTCAGGCTTTTGGCCAAGACCTAAGTTGGGATGTTGGCCAGAACACCTACACTTGTACACAAGTACTCCCCATGTGGCCTGGGTTTCCTCACAACGTGGTGGCTAGGTTCCAAAAGAAAGTACCTCAGGAGAAAAGCAGATAGAAGCCATATCACTTTATATGATCAGGCATTGGATATCATGTAGTGTCATTTCTGCTATATTTTATTTGCTAAAGCAAGTCATCAAGTCTAGCTCTTATTCATGAGAAATTAGATTCCACCCTTGATGGGGAGTGTAGCAAAGGATTTGCCGACATGTTTAAAACTACCACAGTAAGTGGCAAGAGCTCTCTTCCTTGTAATATCCTCACATATCCTTCCTTGTGTGTGTGTGTGTGTGTGTGTGTGTGTGTGTGTGTGTGAACATACACAGATATTCCATGTTCCCTCTTCTTTTCTAAGTGCACTAATCCCATCATAAGGGCCCCACCCTTATTACCTAATATAACTTCAATTACCTCCCTAAGGCTCCACCTCCAAATATTATCACACTAAAGGTTAGGGTTCTCAGGTATTAATTTTTTGGGGGGACACAAATTGTCAGTCCCTAACAGCTCTATTTCTCTGGAGAAGCCATACTAGTACAAGGAAAACTTTTCTTACTATAGGATGACAACTAATAAATAGAGATTTGGCAATAGTCATAGTGATGCTACGGTATTTTCAGAAGAGATTCCTTGGTGGGTGGAACTTTGCTGTAGAAAAGAGGATTAGCACAATCTTGGAACACCCAAATGCTCGGGAAATGACCAAGGGAGTGAAAAAGGTGACTTTATAGTTAAGCTATTTGGCAGTTAATAACCTACCTGGTAGTCAAGGTTAACCTCACTAGTAGAGGACTGGATAGACACTGTGCATTGAGAAGAGCACAGATCACTGCCAAGAAAGCATGGCCTGACCCTGGTCCAAAGGACCCAGATGGACCCAGCTTGAAGAGCACCCTTCAGAGGGAAAGCCTTATTATGTTAAAACTTAAGATCATGAAAACCAGGTCTTGCAACTGTTCCAGGTTGAAGAGCTAAGTGGTATGATAACTAAGTGTAGCTCCTGGTCTGAACTGGATGTTGGATCAGAAAGCAAAAGGAGCCCAACCAGTGTGGCTCAGTGGTTAAGCATTGACCCATGAGCCAGGAAGTCATTGTTCTATTCTTGGTCAAGGCACATGCCTGGATTGGGGGCTTGATCCCCAGTAGGGGCTGTGCAGAAGGCAGCTGATCAGTGATTCTTATTGATGTTTCTATCTCTCTCTTCCTCTCTGAAATCAATAAAAATATATATTGTCTTAAAAAAAGAAAGCAAAAGGAGACACAATTGGTTCAGCTGAAATCTAAATAGGGTCTGTGGATTATTAATTTATTCGGATGTCTGCATTTGGTAATGTAGGAGAGAGATCTTGTTTTTTTAAAAAAATGCACCCTGAAGGGTTAAGGCAAGAGAGAGAACAAATGTTAACATATGGAATGAATGTTAACGTTTGGAAAAGTTGGGTGAAGGAATATAGAATTTTTTGTAGTACTGTTATTGTAATGTTTTTCCAAGTTTGAAATTATTTCAAAATAAATAATATAAAAAGTTCTTAGAATTATATATGTATCTCCTACCAAAGTTTCCTGATCTGTCACCAAATTAATCTATATCCCCATTTATTTCCATTTCCTTCTCTTCATTCCACACCACTAAATCATCCATGCTTTTACCCACAATTTCCATATATCCCTTTCAAGAAAGTCCCGAGATGCATTAAACCAGAAACATAAAAAAGAGGCAGCCCAGCCCTTGGTAAATTGTCTTTACGCATATCCTCCCTTGTCCTTTTCTTAACCTTGAGAGTTGTGCCTGCATCTAAGCAGAGCTTTAATACATCTGCACTCAATTTCTGATTTTCAAGAATTGCATAGGCCAAATCCAGCATATACATTTAAATCAGGGAGCTCCCAAATAGTGGCGGCTGAAGTATGACCAGAATATCGATAATCACACTCAACAACAACAACAAGAAAATCATCCCAGGATCAGAGCATGCCCCTGCCTCGAGGAACCTAGCTTCAAAAAGAAACTAAAATGTGGAAAAATATCACATTCTTCTCAGATGCCCCTAAGTCTGAAACTGGTGATGTCCAGTGGCATTTGCTGTGACCACAAAAAATGTTCCTTCCTTCCAGAAATGCACATTCATGTGATCCTAATGAAACTGCGACTCTCCAATCCAAATCAGAACCCAGACCGTGGGCTTAGGAGACTGTTTTGATAACAACCAAAAAATTCAGAATGTTTCACAGACACCAGACTGGGAAGGATCCAGTAAAGAAAATAGCTTCTCAACAGAAGATCCCCCAGGAGGACCTGTATTATGATTTAGTCAAGACTGATGGGAAGGGTGGATGGTAACAATTGAGGCTCTTTACCCAGCCAATGTTCACGTAGGTAAAGAAAACAGGTAAAATAAGATTAGAAGCTGGACAAATTCACAATTATATTTTGTCACTGGATCTCATCTTACCTAAGGCTGCACCAAATATTTTTAATTCCTAATAACACCCCAATCCCCTCCAAAAAAAAAAAAAAGTAAAAGAAGAAAGAGACATTGGCATAGGATATAAAGCATTCTTTCTCTAAGCAAATGGTGCACATTTTCTTCATATTTTCTCTAACATTTTTACAATTGGGAAAACACCCCAGCAGGCTACAAATATTTATGTACCGTCTAACTTCTTCACGTGTTTTTCTGTCACCATGCCTGAGGCCTCAGAGCATGTGATGACTTGTTGGTGACTGATGAGACTTCTCCAAAAGCAAGTACAAAACCTCCCCGGGGTAGAGAGTTAAATGGTGTGTATACTTCTACCATCCTTAGAGCAGATTACCACAAGACAGAGTAAGTTGTAAAAAAAAAAAAAAAAAAAAAAAAAAGGAACCAAAAACATCTGTATCTATTGTTAAGTACATTAGTTGACCAAAGATGGCATCTGGCTTTAGATTGAACTTGAGGTCTTCTAGATATGTGATGTTTCATTCATTAGGGGATGGGCTCTGCTATCTGTCTAGGCCTCAGGAAACAGACTGTGAGAATGTCGGTCTCAGAGGCAGCATCTCCTTTAAACCAGTTACCTCGGGTGGTAGGACACTTACATGCCAGGGCTGGCTGACCCAGCGCATTCACAGACATGGCGGCAGCCCACTTCTTGTTGTGCGGAGGGTACGTCTGAGACATTATAACTGAAAGCATTGGGTAAACATAAACATGGAGTGTGAGGGGGGGAACGCGATGAGAATAAGGGAAGGTTAAATATGCATTTAAGTCATCGTTGATGATTCAGACAATGGCTAATGAAAGATTCTAGTTTTTACTGGCCTTATGTCAGCATATGTACCGCCTGCTTATCACTCGTGGTGACAGGGAGAGGGGGGCGGGGGGAGCAATTGCTATTCCTGCTGAAAGAAACCTGGATCTCCAAGAAGAAGACTATAAGAGCAATCATGACGCTGGCACGAGTTGAGATAGATGATAATATCCACAGAAACTACAACATTAGGCAGAAAAATAGGAACACATTGCTAGCTCCTTCCCCCTCCAGCTTTTCAGAAAGACTGGGCACTTGTAGAAAAGTGATCTCTATCTGTAGAAGCTCAGTTTTCATTTTTCAGGACTCAAGGAGAGACCATAAAAGTTTACTTTCAGAATTTCAGTCAGTTAGCCTAACCTAGCATCACTTCTTCATTAGAGATATACAAATTAAAGCTGCAATGAGATATCATCTCACCCCTGTCAGAATGGCTATCACCAATAAATCAACAAACAAATGTTGGCAAGGATGCAGAGGAAAGAGTGCCCCCAGGCATTGCTGGTGGGAATGCAGACTGATGCATCCACTGGGGAAAGCAGTGTGGAATTACCTCAATAAATTAAAAATGGAACTGTCTCATGTATCTGCTATTCCACTTCTGGGAATACATGGGAAGAACCAGAAACACTAATTGGAAAGGATATATGCACCCCTCTGTTTATTGCAGTGTTATTTACAATAGCCAAGATTTGGAAGCAGCCCAAGTGCCCATCAATAGATGAGTGGATTAAAAAAAATTGTGGGACATTGACACAATGGAATACTACTTAGCTGTAAACAAGAAGGAAATCTTAACTTTTGTGACAGCTTGGAGGGTATTATGCTAAGTGAAATAAGCCAGTCAAAGACAAGTACCATGTGAGTTCACTTATATGTGGAATCTAATGAACAAAATAAACTAACAAACAAAATAGAAACAGACTCATAGATTAAGAGAACAGATTGACAGTTGTCAGAGGGGAGAGATTTGGCGGCGAGGGGAGGGGGGCGGCTGAGTGAAAAAGGTGGGGGGATTAAGAAAAAACAAACAAAAAACAAACAAAAAACAAACAAAAAACAAAGGAACAAACAAAAAAACCTACAGAACCACCGAAATACCTCATCCAACAGTATGGTGATTACCAGAGGAGAAAGGAGGTGGATGAGAGGAAGGGGAAAGAGACAGTAAGTGGTGATGGGAGGAAACTTGACTTGAGATAGTGAAAACATAATACAATATAAAAAAAATTTACTTTGAGAATCTCAGTCAGCTAGCCTAACCTAGCTTCACTCCCCTACCACCACACCAACCAGCCTTGATAAGACATAATAATAATAGTCATAAACTACATATTTATAGCAATTTTTTTGGAAACTTGGATCAACATGAATTTTTAAATAAATCATAGATACAATTTCTAGGAGTAAACAGTCAACTATTTTCCCTACTGCATTCCTTTATTCATCTTCATAAAATCAGTATCATGATAGCATCAACTTTTGAGTTCCTAATTACATAGGGCTCTCAAGTTTCAAATCTAGAGACACTTTTAAAAACGTAAAACAGAATCTATATTGAGAACACTAACCACAGGAATAAACAGTGGACTGCCCACAATCTCTAGTAAGCTGTCCTCATGGGGGATCAGAATTTACACTGCCTCCTAAAGCATATGCAGGATTTAAGTAGAGGGACAGATGAGTGAGTGTGGGAAACAAGGGAGATAGTCCAGATAGGGGGAGCAACAGCATACTGGGGAGAAAGGAAAAAGATTATTTGGGCAATAAAGAATAGGGCTGGTTGATCAGAGCCGGGGTTCTCAAAGGTAATTAGTAGTAAGAAGAAATCACAAGAAGGTTGTAGAGGACATTGAATACAAGTTTAAGAGTTTGAACTTGCTCCTTGGCTGGTGAGTGTCACCAAAGGAGACATTTCAACAACTGAGGAAACCCACATGTCCTGATGAATGCACCAAGCCTGGTGTAACAGTACTGACCGGGGCCACCTTTCTCTGTGATATAAAAAGCACTAGCTTCCCTGATAGTTACCAAATAACTGTTTTTTCACAATTGGGTGTTGACAGAACTGCCATTTGTGGCAAGGTCTCTTGGGCATGCCTTTGAGCCTCCAAGTTGGTAATCTCTGAGCGACATTCCAGACACTTAGAAGAAAACAGAAGCAGCCCTAAATAGCATCCATTCAATGTGCATGCCCTCTTTCCTCCAAAATGCTTTACGTCCCAAAGAGTCTGGCTCTTCACAGCACAGCCATGCCAAAACTCACTAAGCAAACTGCTTAACAGGGACAAAATCCTGAACGCACGCATCCGCGAACTCTCCACCACCTCTTTAGGACTTTCGTAGATCAGTGTCATTGAGGCAGGAAGTGGCCAGACACAGAGAAGTTCCAGCTCCCCAGTGGAAGTGAGGCTGTCTGGGCAAGCGCTGCTCTAGAGGTCTCTATGGCCGTCCACACTGGGGGACGCACACCGTTACCTCATGGCTGGCGATTCTGGCCCAAAGAAACAACCATCATGTTTGACTTCTTGTCAAGGCACATGCCCCGTCCCAGGCTCGATCTCCAGTAGAGGCCATGCAGGAGGCAGCCAATCAGTGATTCTCATCTTTGATGTTTCCATCTCTCTCTCCCTCTTCTTTCCTCTCTGAAGTCAATAAAAACGTATTTAAAAAGTTTGAAATCCACTTGCTTCAAGGATAAATATAAAACCCTGAGTCTGATATAGAAAGCCTTTTAACATGTGTCTCCAAGTAACATTCCTGCCTCGTTCCCACTTCTTCGCTGTGGCTTCAGCCAGACAGACGTGCTCATTGACCACTGCGCGCTCTGTTATCGTTCTGGGCCTTTAGCATCCGATTCTCTCCGGAAAGCTCTCCACTCCTCTCTCTGCTGTGTCCTTACTCCTACCCCTTCATGAATTAGCGGCTTCCTCCTCTGGATTCTCACCTACAACAAAACTCTTTTAAATGACCTCCTCTTAGTGGACTTCCTTCATGACCATAGCTCTTCGTCCATTCCCTGTAACATGCTGACTGTCACATGATGTCCATGGCCTGCATGTTCCCAAAGAGAGTGCTTCTGCTCCCATATACCCACATTCTCCTGCTCCCATGAGCACACACTGAATTCTGCGCTCACCGAGGATCTGATATGTTTCTTCCCAAACTGATTGATAGCTACACTTATAAACTTGTTCCTTTTGTTTTGTTTTGTTTTTCTTCTCCACTACTTTACTAGTATTTGCATATGGTAAACAGAAGTCTTTCTTGAATGGACTATTTTTATTTATTATTATTATTATTATTATTATTATTATTATTATTTTTACTAAGTAGCAATACTTTTGGCTATAAGCACTTCTGTGGGGAAAAAAGTAACTGAAAATAGCTTAAAATATAGGGATTTATTTTTTTTGCAGCTCATTATTTTGTTCACAAATATTCATTGAATTGATAGGGGCATAGGACTATGTCTTTTTCTGCTATGTTAGACAGAGAGTTTGGCCTAAAAGAGGCAGCAGCATCCACAGGGAAACCCAAGATGAGTTGAACAGGTCAAGCTGCATTAAATGCATGTAAACCCAGGAAGTGAGGGGGAGAGTTACACAATTTAAATCTCATAGTATTTCTGGAATGTCCTAGCTTCTGGCTCAGCATTCTCCTTCACTCGCTCTCCTCTCCCCTTCAGCGTTCTCTTCACAGAAAGTGTAATTTGAGAACCTGCTGGAAACTAGCATATTAAAAGAGCTCCAAAAATGTATTTTCCCTTCAATGACAGCACTTTGGGGGGAGAATTAAAGTTATCCTGAAGGGCTCCCTCCTGGGAGCGCTCTGCGTTCCAGACTGGTTACTAAGCCTCGGGTCGGGTCGTGAGCTGAGAGCCTCCCCATTGCTTGGCCAGCTATAGTATGATCCCCTTTGAAAGTTACCTTTCTCCTAAAAGTAGAAGACACATTAAAATACTAAAATTTATAATTTATAGGAGACGGAAATGTAGGTGCTTCAAATTTTCCTTTTTTACTTATCAAAGTTTCAAATATCCTATAATGTACTTATATTATGATGCCACTAGAAATATGCAGAATGTCATTTTAATCTTTTAAAATATATTTTTATTGATTTCAGAGAAGGGAGAGGGATAGAGAGATAGAAACATCAATGATGAGAGAGAATCATGGATTAGCTGCCTCCTGCATGTTCCACACTGAGGATCAAGCCCACAATCCAGGCCTGACTGGGAATCAAACTGTGACCTCCTGGCTCATAGGTCGATGCTCAACCAGAGCCATGCTGGCTGGGCTGAATGTCATTTTTAAATAAAAAAAATCCCAAGAAGATGTCTAAAAGACAGTCTACTAGTAAAAAATTACTTTGCAAATCACCCGAGCAGTGCAATAAGGGCATAATTTCTAAAAATTACTATATCAAAAGAACTCTCATTCAAAAGCTTAAAGTCTGAGATGATACACAAGATTATACTATTTGAGAATAAAAATTTCTATTTAACTGTCTAGCTGATTAAAAGCTGTATATTGATGAGGTATAGATTTTTCTCCTTGCCTTGGAAAAAAAAAAAAAAAAGCACACTGGTTATGATGTCAGAAAAAAATAGTGAGAAGGCAGTGGATTCCAGAAATGTGCTTATATTTAAAATTACACAGATACATTCTCTTGTCTGAATGTGTCTATTAAGTTTGGTTCCTTTTGTCCATCTCCAGAATAACACACAGCCAAAGTCGCCACAATCAGTCCAGCATTGTTGTATTCAAAAATGGAACAAATCAGATTTGCAAACGCTGATTATGCCCTCTACCTACATTATGCTTTACAAATTATTACGTACTTTTATACATTTCATATGCCCAACGCAATTTTTATTTTAAGCCTGAAATAAGACAGAATAAAAAGAAAGAATAACAGATTTCAAACAATGCTTACCTTCAATATCACAAGCATCAATAAATGTTTATTAACTCTTTCACAAAGAAATACCTCCTCCTGCACCGGTTTTTCTGTGTGAAATACAACTCACCTGTAGTCTTCTGGGCAGGCCTCCGTCACTGCATCTTATTACCATTATTTGCTACAGGGGTGGGTGGGCAAAAGTAGGTTGATAGTTTTTCACATGGAAAATAATATAATAATAAATAAATAAATAATACAAGAATACACTGTGTTTTGCATACTCACAACTGTCAACCTACCTTTGCCTCACTCTGTATTTCCTCTTCTAGACTATGAGCTCTGTCTTTTTCATTTTTGTTGCCTAAGTACAAAATCAACGTTCTTCTGAACGCTGATAGGATGACACTTGTTTTGAAAAGTTAAATTAATGTTTCCTATGTAACATGTCAATTATATCTCAATAAAGCGGGGGGGGGGGGAAATCAATGTTTTTGCAAATGTTATTAATTGATTTAGTAATTAATTGGCATTTCTTTCCTAGTCATTTGAAACATGTACCGAATACTAGCTGAGATATGATAACACAGGTCAGCAGAAAAGCTTCTAACAACATAAACACGGGAATGTTTTAATAGGATCTCTCTGTTGTTTCACAAGATTTGCTTTTTCCAGGCCTAAGTGCATGGAAAACTGCTTCAACTCTACAACCTTCTCTTTGGTGTTGAATTTCAGCTCTGAACACCCTTTCTAAACTACTCATTGTCAGATGTCTCCACAGCTTCATTTGCCATAGTAGGCAAAGTTGCTCTCATCAACACCATAAGCTCCTTTGTCTTCATAACCTATCTCTTGCCTAGAGAAGGATTATTGCCTAAATAAGCTGTCACATTTATATGTGAATCCCAGATTCTTTGATAATTATGTGAATTTGGAATGAGAAATTATTTCTAAGATGTCACGACTTCAGAGGCATGATTATCAGCTAAGGGAAATTAATTGCATGTGCCTCTTGGGCCCACATTTCACTTCAGCTTAAACTGAAGATGTTGATTTATCTTTTTCAAGTGAAAATTCTCTAGCCATTAGCAATCATTTGGGCTTCAGTTTGTTGAATGACTTTCATATCCTTTCCAAGGAACAATTTTTAATAAAGAAATGATCAGACCCTCATGATTCAATATATGGAAAATATGAAGGGGGAGGCCCCCTTTATCGAATTTGTAGGTGTGTCCAAGGTAGGTTGAACTTCCTTTTTCTACAAAATATATTTTTATTGATTTCAGAGAGGAAGGGAAAGGAAGAGAGAGAGGGAAACATCAGTGATAAGAGAATCATTAGTTGGCTGCCTCCTGCATGCCCACACTTGGGATCGAGCCTACAACCTGGGCATGTGCCCTGACAGGGAATCCAATCGTGACCTCCTGGTTCATAGGCCAACCACTGAGCAACACAAACTGGGAAAGGTAGAAACTCTTTAAAGTCAAATGGTCATGTTTTAAGTCAGCTGTAATGGTTGTTACTAATTTCAGTCTCACAGAATGAGAGGAGTAAATTCTTCTCATTCTTTTGTTAGGAAATTCAGGTATATACCACAATATTCAAGAGATTTGTCAATAGAAATCAAGTTGCAATTTGAATAAATCCCCTATGGCCAGCCTGTCCTGATCAAAACCAGGTGAGACCTTTTAACACTTTCCAGTGACTCTTCTGATTTTTGGGCAAAGTTCCGCCACACTAGATGAAAACAATTTTAGTCATGTACAAAAAAGACTTGCCTTATTTGTATTTCATCTCATATATTCCCAGGGGAAAGAGTATTGACTTCCCTAGACAATACCTGGAAAGCCAGTTTTTCCCCTCTAGAAGATGTGAATTAAGGTTGTAACTTAACTGCACAGATTAAATAATATCTATTAAATTGTTTTGATGTAGAAAACCTATTCCTGTCCTGACTTCATATACATACTCCAAAAAGAAGATTTTACAAAAGATCAAATGAACCACTTGCTACGATAATTCAACCGTAAATGGAATGTGTTACCTTGAAGAATTGCTGCTTTCCTATTTAGGGCAGAGTTTAGCATAAGGAAGGGGATGTCAAGAATGGTCTTTTCCATGAAGCAGTCTACTGTGGACCGTGGCTGTCTTCCAAATTATTTAAAGGGAAAAAGCCCTAATGAGCTAACACTGGGTGGAGGCTGTTTCCATGGCAATTGAACTATAGAAAACCCAAAAAACAGAGATTCTTTCTCTGGCTAGTTTATGTAGCTCCATTTTTAACTCCTTGCTACTGGCAGTCAGAATCAACGGGAGCTCAAGCTATCCAAGTAAATGTTTACTTCCAAGAACACCAAGAAATGAATCATGATCCAGTTATTATTTCTTGAAAAGATGGCCATTATCCCCTGAGAGAGGGGAGGAAAAAAGAAGAGATGAGAGAAATGTTGATGAAGAGCTTTGGGCGGAGGACAATGAAAATTAGAGAAGACAGAGTTTGACTCCTCAGCTGTGTTTAACAAACATGTACTGACTCTCTACTATTTAGGGAACACCAAGATGAGAAGGAAAGCTGGTCTAGACCTCAGGAAACTCAGAGCCTACAACAGGAGTCCATCAAGTGAAGAGAAAATCCCTGTACACTCGTCTACACTCTACCATAATGAATGGGGAGCATTGGAGAGGGACACTAATCCCACTTGGGGTGGGGCTGGGGGTTGCCTTTAAAGCCTAAGCAGGTTTTAAAGGACGGGTCAGAGCCAGGTAAGTTAAGAAGGGAAAGGGTACTGTAGGATCAGGATAGGTATGTGCAAAGGGGAAGCCGAGTGGTTATAATGCAGAACTCCAAGCAGATAGTTTTTGCTGAAGCAGTTAATTACTACTGTATGGAGTGTGAGCAAGCAGCTAGAGATGAGATTGGACAGAAATTGAAAGAGGAGAGGATCTGTGACTTCGGGTTTTATCTAGATCAGTGTCTGTAAGAAATGACAATGATAACTATAGCTGCCTTTTGTTAGGTACTTTTTGTATAATAGGCACAGAATTATCACTTTATGTATTATTATCTAAGTTAATATTTATCTAACCTATGAGGTATTATTCTCCTTTAAACCTAAATGTTTGACTGACTCACCAACTTTTGAAATCCCATTGGAAGAACCAACTAACGAGTACCACCACTTCTGGGTCCATCCTGCCTTAGCTGTAATGAAATGTCGGAGTTGCAGCACTCACTTTGTTACCCGGAGGTAAAAGAATTGGGCAATTGCCTAGAGAAGGGCAGGAAGGCTGGCCAAAACCATCAAGCTCCTGCATCAAATCAGCAGCTGCTTATCACTGGACTGCCCCCCCCCCCCCAATCCTCACACGAGAATATTTTTTCATTGATTTTAGAGAGAATTAAAGAAAGAAGGAAAGACAGAGAGAAATACTGATGTAAGAGAAACACATCGATTGGTTGCCTCCTGCACGTGCCCTAGCCAGGGAGGGCCTGGGCTGGGCAGGAACCTGCAACCAAAGTTGACCAGATCGAACCCGGGACTCTTTGATCTGCAAGCTGACGGTCTATCCGCGGAGCCAAACTGTCTAGGCTCTAGGGTTACCACTGGACTTCTTGATGGGAAGGAAAAATAAGCCTACTGACAGTTGTTATGTACAGCTGTAAGTACTTCCATCTGATAGACCTATTTTATAGAAGAGGAAAATAAGGTCCCAAATCCTTCATAACATGGCCATGCTTCTAGCAAATGGTAGAGTTAGGATTCCAAGTCAAGTTTGACTTTGAAGCTTGGGCTCTTCAACATTTCAATATAGCAGTACTTTTTCCTCATTCTTTTGCTTGAAGAGGGGTAAAGTAGAAGGTAAGTCTCTTCTTAGATGGGAGAAAAAGAGTTTTCATGGCAAAGAAAGGGACATTTTTGGAATACAAAAGCTGAACATTCTCTTTAACAACCCAATCTTGTTTGGGCCCGAATAAAGGGGAAATGAGACAAATCTGACATTTACCGCTCCCTTGGTAAACGGACTGTGGCTTGCTGGGCCAACTGCTCCATGCCATGCAAGGAGCTCTAGTTCACGAGGTACATAGGAAACACATACATTAAGCATAGGATGGGGTGAAGATTGCAAGCATTAGTGACCTAGCTGGTTTAGCTCAGTGGATAGAGGGTCAGACCAAAGGGTCCCAGATCGATTCCATTCAAGGGCACGTACCTTGGTTGCAGGCTTTTCCCTGGCCCAGACCCTGGTCAGGGCGCATGCAGGAGGCAACCAGTAAATGTGTTTCTCTCACATCAGACATTTCTCTCTGTCTTTTCCTCTCTCTTCCAATCTCTTTAAAAATCAATGGAAAAATATCCTTGGTTGAGAGTAAATAAAAAGAGTATAGGCATTAGTGTCAGACTATCTGTTAGAATCTTAGTATCTTACCAATTATATAACTTTGGGCAAGTGAGTTCATCTCCCTCAGCTGGCACCTTGCTAAGATGGAGGATAAAAATGGTGCCTCCCTCACAGCATTGCTGTGGTGGATTAAAGAAGATAACACATGGAAAGAGCCTAGAAATTCTTGGTATATAATAGGCACTCAAGAAGGATTAACTAATATTTTATTTGTCTTTGGAATCTCCAGCTATGCTTTATTCACCTTCCAATTCACTTCCCCTTCACACATCTGATACTCAAGTGATTTATTCTTTTCACCAACCTCCATCAAGAAAATTTGCTTTTATGATGCATTTATGGTGCAAAGTATTAAATATTTAATGCCTCACCTAGGGGTACATCTATACAAATAATAGAGAAATATGCAAATTGTCCAGGACGCCTTCACATAATAACCAATCAGGATGGGGGTGGGGTGGCGGTGGAGAGTTCTCAGCATGCCTGCACCAGGAGTCTCAGCATGTCTGTGCATGGAGAGGAAGGAAGAGCAGATAGGCAGTTAGGGGGATCAGGCTGGCAGGGGAGAGCAGTTAGGAGCATCAGGTAGGCAGGCAGGTGAGCAGTTACAAGTCAGTGGTTCTGGATTGTGAGAGGGATCCCCAATTGGAGAGGGTGCACAGGCTGGGCTGAGGAACCATCAACCGTGCACAAATTTAGTGTACAGACCTCTAGTTAAGTATAAAATGTCTTACCTAGAGGTATTTATGCCTCAAATTCATCTCCAGTTGTGGAATGACCTTTCTACCTGCATAAACCAATAAATAGTTAGGAAATATATTGCTGGGCAGGAAGTTCTTTGTGGTATTCTTAAAATCACAACAGGTAGACAGTTTTCTAACTAGGGGTAAGTAAAGCTCCAGTTTGAATTATCATTTGAGAGCCAGCAGAGTATTTCAAACTACAGTGTAAGAGATTACTATATTATGACATCATCTCTGTGATTGCAATATGGTTGCCACCGCTGAATTTTATAAGATATGCCTTGCCCTACCTGCTCATAGATTTTTCCTTTACTTAATTGCTTTTCCAGAGTTAACAGAAAAAGCCAAAAGGTTAGCAGCTATGACACCTGCCTTACATTTGTAAATTCCAATAACAGCAAAAGACAGTGTCTCACTCTTCGACAGACTTGGCAAGTGCCTGGGCAAATACCGGGAATGTTTTTAGACACGTATGCCCCGGGTTTCCAGCACCAGCTCTCCCTCACTACAAGGGAAACCCTATTTTTCAGGAGAAAAGTACTCACCACATCTTGAAGGAATATGTAAACATTTTCTGAACCACCAAGTTAAATTTAACCTATGTAACATACACAGATGACACACTTGCTTTTCACATGGCCTGCCAACTGTTATTTCAACTTAAGTCTTTTCAGAAATATTATTGGAGGGAATCCAAATGTATTTTGTCAGAAAAGTACATAAAAATTAAATTGAAAAATTAGCCTTCCAAAAGAGAAAAAAATATCATAGAATAGTAAAGAGCATGCCTCTTAAAAAAAAAAAAGAATATAGTTTAGTAAAATCTTACCATCTTTCATCTTTCTCACTAGCATTAGGTCTAACAAACACAACTCATTTTTAGGATAAAGCTCTGTGGTAGTTTGGCTATTTACCTGCAATTTCAAAACTGGCTTAAATATCCACTTAGGAGTAATGGGCAGCATTACAGAGAATTCATTTAATGAAAGGAAAAAAACAACAACACACACACACAATTCTCTACATCAATAAAAGAATGACCTCATATGAAAAGGAAGGTGAGAAAAGTATTATTCTAAAAAGAATAAGATTTGCTTCTAAAAATCCTCTTGAGAGCCTTACAACCACAAATTCCTATTATTATGATTTTTTTCAGTTCACCCAAATCTGCATGGCCTACAGGATAAAAGCAAAGTGCTCTGTGTAGCATGTAAAAGCCTTCACAGTGCAGTCACTGCTTACCTGTCAGGCCCTTCTTTTCACCGCTCATCCTCTGCCTTCTGGCGTGTAATACTGCAGCCATGCTGAACAAATTGTAGTTCCCCAGACAGGCCTTACCCCAGGGCTTTCATTCACAACTTTTTCTCTGCTTGGAAGTCTTACCCTCATCCTGACTATCTGGTGAACTTGTATGCATCTCACATTTCGATGAAAATATTATCTCTTTAAGGTAAAGTCTCCTCAGGGGATTAGGCTGCCCTTCTTCCATAAGTATCTGGTTCTAATACTGAACTAGAGGCCTGGTATATGAAATTCATGCATGGGAAGGGGGTCCCTCAGCCCGGCCTGCACCATCTCCAATCCAGGATGTCCAATTGTCTCTTGCAATCTGGGACTGCTGGCTCCTAACCACTTGCTTGCCTGCCTGATTGCCCCTGACACCTCTGCCTGCCTGATCACCCCTAACCACCTCTTCCCGCCTGCCTGATCGCCCCTAATTGCTCCCCTACCAGCCTGATTGCCCCTAACTGCTCCCCTTCTGGCCTGTTCACCCCTAACTGCCTCTGCCTCACCCCACATCCAGGATCCAGGATTCCCTCCTCTGCAGGTTGCAGGCACCCAGAACCTGGGCTTCACTCCTACTGGCTGGCCACAGGCAACCAGGCCCCAGGCTGGCTTCGCCCTGGATGGCCAGCACCATAGGGGACCGTGGGTGGGCAGCTTGTCCCTCTACTGGATTGCAGGTGCTGGTGCCCAGGACTGTGGGGCAGGTGGTTTGTCCCTCTCCAGGGACAGGCCACAGCTGCTGGTGCCCAGGACTGCAGGATGGGCAGCTCGTCCCGCTCCCGGGCCACAGCCTGGCTGGTCCCCATTCCTCTCTCCCCAGTGTTGAGTGTCTGAGCCATGAGGGCAAGACAAACATTTGCATATTAGCTCTTTATTATATATGATTGTTTCTGTGTATATCTTGCAACTAGACTGTAAGAAAGGTGAGTGCAAGGACTATGTCCTTCCATCTTTACATTCTCCAGTACCTGGCATCATATCTCACACATAATTGATATATGTAAAATGAATGAAACTTTAGAGTTCTTCTCAACCATTTTGGTTGTGTATTAGATGTGTTTATTATATACATTTGTCAAGAACCATGAAGGGTCTGAGATTTTACCCTACTTACAAGGTCATAAGTTCACCCACCATTCATTCTCACGCACGCTGGTGGAAGAAAGCAAGACTCCAGGACGGAGAAGAAGGACAGATTGTTACTTACGGCCATGCAGCAGCCAGCATTCCAGCATTTCTGCTGCAGCTCCGCTTGCCTCCAGTCCCCCAAGGGCAACACAAATGGGCCCAGGTGGACCCCTATGGATCGCATAAGAGAATTGCCGAAACCGGTTTGGCTCAGTGGTAGAGAGTCGGCCTGTGGACTGAAAGGTCCCAAGTTCGATTCTGGTCAAGGGCATGTACCTTGGTTGCGGGCACATCCCCAGTGGGGGGTGTGCAAGAGGCAGCTAGTCAATGTTTCTCTCTCATCGACGTTTCTGGCTCTCTATCTCTCTCCCTTCCTCTCTGTAAAATATCAATAAAATATATTTTAAAAAAAAAAAGAGAGAATGGAACCATGTCCTTATTGAATTCAAATCTTTTATTTTATAAAGTAAACATGCCTGCCCTTTGCTCTGAGTATGACACACATCTTTCCAAGGTTATTCACTCCTATACAAGGTTAAAATACAAACATCTTTGGAGAGGTAGCTTAGAAGTTAGTTCATCTACCTGCAAGATATGCAGAAACCTAAGAGACCCAAGGAGAATTGTCTCCCAGAAACACTCATGAAAAGGAAAGATGTACCTCTAGGGGCAGGAGTCACCACATCTTACTTAAATACTCAGAGGGAACCTCCTGCCACATTCCAAGAATGTTGAAACTTAAATGAATTCCTTGATTTACATCACTTTTTTTTTTAATCTCCTAATCATCACCTTGGATGAGTCTAGATTCCATTATAACCGTGGAAGAGATATTTACAGCTCCTAAATTTCTATGTGCTTTTCATATTTCCCAGCACCACTGCAATTACCTGGGGAAGCTTCTCTAACACGTTATCACTTCTACGACAGAACAAACAAGCGAGGGCTCCAGTTCTCCATTTCCTCACTTCATTTGATGTAGGAATTTTGGAGACACGAAGATGCTAGTGTCTGTTAGGCTGGTACTCTGAGTGACCGTGTGGATCAGAGCTGCTCTGCTGACCAGTGCTAGGCATGCACTTGAGTGAGAAATTAATTTTTATTGTGTTTAGTCACTGAGACTTCAGTGCTAATCTGTTTTCACAGCATAGCACAGTGTATCTTGAATAATACTGCTGCTCTTTATCTTATAAGAGTGCAAATATTTGAAGAACAAAGATTTTACTATTTTGAATTAATTCTAATAGACTCCACTGGTAAACTATTGTAAATAAGCTCCCACTGAGCTATGAAAATTCTGATGAAATTTAATTAATTTGTTTAAGAATGTAGCCACTTCTTTTAGAGACATGTACCCTCAATAAGAAGCCATAGACATGAGTCTACAGACACTGAGCAGGGCTGTTAAGGACAGGACATTGTGGACATTAGTCATTCATATGGTTGCCAGGAGTTGGAGCTGACTCAGTGGCACATAAAAACAACCACCTTGAATAGTTATTAACTCTGTAAAAGGTGTTGAAATCCCCAAGGAAAGTGTTTCTGTATACTACAAGCTTTCTAATGTGAAATAATGCAGTCTTCTTTTCCATTTGATGCACAAACTACAGAGGTAAAGGAAGGCCTCTGTTCTGAATCTACTCATCAATATGCCATTCAATTTTCATTCTTTCATTCACTCAGGTCCCTCGATTAATACATTATCCTGTGTGTTTAAAGCATAAGAACCTATTAGTTTTATCAGGGATGAAAGGCATTTTCTGCATTTATTGAGATGATCATATGATTTTTATTTTTAAAATGTTAATGTGGTAAATTGTACTTTCTGATTTTCTAAACCAGTCTTGCATTTCTGGGATAAACCTCTCTTGATTATGGTGTATTAATGTTTCAATATATGTTGCCTGCAATCGGGCATGTGCCCCGACCGGGAATTGAACCATGACCTCCTGGTTCATAGGTCAATGCCCAATCACTGAGGCACCACCAGCAGGGCTCCCCTGGCTGTTCTGAAGATTTTCCCTTTACCACTGGCTTTAAGCAACTTGATTATAATGTGCTACATTTTTTCCTACTTGGATTTTGTTGAGTTTGTTTCTGTGGCTTTACATTTTTCATCAAATTTGGGAAAATGTCCGCCATTGTTTCTTAAAATATTTTTTTTTCTGTAATCCTTCCCACTCATCTTCTTTTAGGGCTCCAATCCCACATACTCAGAAAGAAGGGGAAAATGGAGTTGAGGCACAACAGAAATCTCTGTCATAAATATTCTAAATCAAACAACAGATGCTGTTCCAACCTTTGCACTGGCTTTATCCTATTCTCAAGTTCACAGTAGGTATTCGAGATCATATTTGCTTTTCAAATTTTATAAGGTATATATAAATACTTTCAGAGCTCATTCAGACAGACTATATCTCAGAACCATGGCTATTGCAGTATAAGTGCGTGCTCAATAACTATTGTTGGCTAGCTGGTTGAATCTCTAACTTCAGAGATTCACTTTCCTAAGAGTCCACTTTCCTAAGCTAATAGTACTTACCTTCCACCTGGGAAGAGTATACTATCACCTTCGTGGGTATATCCCTAAAACAATGATCCCATTCCCATGTGAAGCCATAATGCAGTCGGATATGTGAAATAATCTATATTATAAAAATCCAGGGGCCCTAATGCCATAACAACCAAAGACCATCGCTGGTGGGCAGGGCCATGCGATTTCATGTGCTGGGCTTCTAGGAAAATTATAACTAGCAAATAGAACAAACACAGAGGAGGAAGCAGTTAGCTCAGACACAGATGAAAGGTTACAGAAGGCTATCAACAGAAGGGAATTCTTGGTTAGGAGTCTGAAGGATGCTCACCAGATTGGTAAGGAGAGAAAGAATATGTCAGACAGAGTCATAGAAGCATCAGAAAATCTACTGTAATGGGCTTTATGGTGGAAGAACACAGTGGGATAAGTAGGAAGGAGATTGAGGCTAGAAAGAAGAATGTCTTAGGTGCCATAATTGAGAGTTTGAGTATAAACAGAAGACTGACATGGTCAAATTTGCATTTCAAAATGTAGCTATGTAGGGTAGAGAAATAGTAGAGGTGAGGAGATTTGTGGAGAGAACTATAATCCAGGGAAATGTAATGAAATCCTAGATTAAAGGAGCAGAGAAGAATAAGGTAGGACAGATTTAGGAGATGATTGGCTAATTTCTTATTTCTTACTGTATGCTAGGCTCTGATATAAAAGTGTATCATGTACTAACACACCACCCCTATAAAGTAGGTATAAAGTTATACTAGTACATAGAGAACCTGAGAGCATGTCATTGTGTAACCAGAATTCAGACACAGATATGCTGACACCACAGCCCTTGTGTTTGACCTGAGGAAGCCCAATCAACAGGACTTGGGAACTAAATAGAGGAACACTGGAGATTCTTTTTAAATATATATGTATATATTTTATTGATTTCTATCGAGAGGAAGGGAGAGGGATAGTTAGAAACATCAATGAGAGAGAAATATTGATCAGCTGCCTTCTGCACACCCCCTCCTGGGGATGTGCCTGCAAAAATTGAACCTGGAACCCTTCAGTCTGCTGGCCAACACTCTATCCACTGAGACAAACCAGTTAGGGCAACCCTAGAGATTCTTCCCAGCACCCAGTGAATACTGAGTCAAAGCGAATGAGGAAATGACTAGGCCTTCACCGAACAGTGTCCTTGCTCCTTGGATTGATTTCTATAGGGAATGTCAAGTCCTGTAACAATTTTGGTCTGTATTTATTTTAAAATACTTTAAACAGGACACAGAGACAGAATGAGCAGTAAGCTAATTTTGCACACCCTGGAATAGAACCTGCTCATGTTTCAGAACACAAGTCCAGCTCCCATCCCAGAGCATACATGTACTCAGGAGCATTCCTTGATGAAGGGGGAATAAAAAAAATCACCCTCTCCCTCCCTCTCTCCTTCTTCTTGTTAGCTCTGACCAACATGTGGCTTCTCTAATTATTAAATAGACCTAACCGTGGGGCTGATTATCCAGGAAAGTGTGGCTCTTCACAGACAGGGCTGGAGTTGGCTGACAACATCACCTCCTGGTCCCTCAGCACAAGGGCAGGCATTCATTTCCAGCCGCGAGCAGCACATTCACACGTTGGCCCCATAATTAACTAAATAGGCCCCTTCATGTAGGAGTGCCCCAGCCCCGAAGTCTCATTCCTGTCAGAGAGTCATCTCTTCCAGCCTATTTACCGGGAAGAGAAGGGGCATTTATAAAAGTAAACTTATCTTTGACGTGAATCAGCACATTAACATGCATTTGAAATTAGCATCAATGGACCACATTCTAGCCTCTGGGCCTCCGAGGGCTCTGGGAGAATAGCCACGCCCATCGTTTCATTTGCATTCTGTCAGCCCGCCTTGTCCGCTGAGGCCAGGGAGCCAGCTGCTGAGGGGAGTCCTCCAGCTCCCCATCCTCCCTGCCAGTAATATGCCTCCGAGCCAGCTCTAGGGCGACCTTGGGCACATCGCTCAAGAAAAAGCCCAAGTATATGATGAGAGCTTGATAATACAAGAACGCTCCCTTCCCCGATGTGCATTGTGTTATATTTGTGTAGTTATGTGTGTTTGTTAAAATACATTTCAATTGCCCTGACCGGGAATTGAACTGTGACCTCCTGGTTCAGAGGTCAATTCTCAGACACTGAGTCACGCTGGCTGAGCAAAAAGGGAGGAGTTTTGTTTAAGTTTAATACTCTTTGGTATTAAATTTCATATGAAATATAAGAGTCTGTGAAATCCTTTGACCAGTTTCTGGATTGTTGTTTTTTTCTTTTTGGTTGCCATGGTAATATACCCTTCTTTTCTTATGAAAAATTAAAATATGATCAAGCCCAGAGAATACTCATAGCTAACAATGAAAGATTATAAAACACCATTTATTCTCTGTTATCAACCTGAATTTCTCTACATGTATATTTTTGTCATTATATTATGAAGGTGTAAACATTGAGATTTTGTAAGATTGTAAAATCACAGATATTGAATGTGTGAGAAGCATTAGAGATTATCCATGCACAGCCCTTTGTTTCAGATAAAATCGAGAGCCAGAGAATTCAGCAGTTTGTATCGTGTGAAACCTCGCTGCATACCAGCAGTGGTAAAAAGAACAGATCCCGCATGTCCTAGCTGTCATTCCATTGACAGTCCAAGACTCGCACGTTTCAGTAACTTATGAAATAATTTTCGAAATGGCACCGAGCTACATATTCTCTCTCTAGACCCAGCGACTGCTGAAAGTGTCCACCTTCACACCCGTTATAAGCCCAAGGCATTCCTCCTGAGGTGTTCTCATAGTTTCCTTGTCACGCAGCTGTCACTCTCTCAGAGAAGTCTTTCCTGAGCAGCTCCACACACTTCCCTGTGTGACTGCCTCTGTCGCACACCATGCCTCATCTCCCTCTCAGCGACACACCTCCTAGGAACCACATTGGTTCCTTTCGCAGTATTTTTGTCTCCTATAAGACACTATTCCTTCACAAATATAAGCTCCATGGATGCGAGGAGACTTGTCCATCTTAATGACAACTCTAAGCTCAGCTCCTCCTATTTAGCACAACTGGCACTTAATAAGAAACTTGAAGAATGAACAAATACATCAACAAATCAGAGTTTTAAAACAGCTGGAGAAGTATATTTAACTTAGACTTTAGCCAAGTTTCAAAGCCCCAAGAGATTCTTTAATCCTGACTTTGGGAGCATGTGGTACTATTTTTATGTATGTTAACTTTTTATTTAGAAATAATTTCAGACTTACTGAAAAATTACAAAAAAATATTACCAAGGATTCCTGCATATCCTTTACCCATTTTCCTCAAATGTAAGAATTTTATCACATTTGTTTCATCATTTTCCCTTCTCTCCCTGCCAGCACACAGATTTCCTCTTTCCCCCTAAATATGCCCGTGTGTGTGTCACAAAACCAAGGACATTTCAGACATGACTAGTACAGTTCTTGACAACTTTGACATTTTGTAGAATATCCCTCAATTTACGTTTGTCAGATGTTTCCTCAAGATTAGGTTCACTTTTCTCCTTCGGCAGGAATAACACAGAAGTGATGCTCTATCTTGTAGGTGTAGGAACATCGTATCAGGAAGCACATGATACGTGTCCCATTGATGACAATGGAAACTTGATTATGGTGGTGTCTGTTAGGTTTGTCCACATAAAATCAGTAATTTTTATTTTTTATTTTTGTTATTAATTAGTGTTTTATAGAAAAATACTTGGAGGTTATATAAAAACCAAATTTCTCAACAGAATACTTGGGTCCACTACTTTTGTTGGTGATTGTTGATTGAAACGTTTACTACTATGATAATGATTCAATTTTTTTCCAAATCTATCATTTTTAACATATACTATTTTTTATATTTTACTTTTGGAAACGGTTTCTTTACTCCCCCTTTAATTAAATATTCATTTATGTATTTATGTAAGGAAAAACTCCGGATTTTAATCTATTGCTATTTATTTTGATGCTCATTTGTGTAAGATTTGGCCAGCTCGAGCTTTTCAAACTAATCCCTGTGCCCTTTTGATATGTTTCCATCACTATTTAAGTACTTCCTTGCTTACTGGCACACAAGCAAAAAAAAGATGTCCTAATCTCAACTTGAACTTTTGTGACACTAGCTCTGGAATCAGTCATTTTTCCTAAGGACCCTGGTTCTTCTCGGTTAAGAATGGTATTTAGAAAACATTATCTGGGTGCTAGGGATGCTGAGTATCATTAGAGTGCCTTCAGTCAGGGTCATCTCCGTGAACAGAGAGAGGGAATGTATACACACGTTCACATCTGTGCCTATTTCAATATCTATTATTATATTTTTAAAACCACGAGTTTAGGGAGAGATCAACCGAAGGACTTATGTGCACACATATGAGCTTAACCAGTGGTCAAGGACAATTGAAGGGTGGGGGCATGAGTCAGGGGAGGGGAGATTGAAATGGGGGGTTGAGGACAAATATGTGATACCTTAATCAATAAAGAAATTTAAAAAAAAACACAAGTTTATACTAACGCCTCCAATTCCAGTGTAACATCAGAGGCCTTATTCTATGCCTGTCTTCATTCTCCCTTTACTTCTCTGCAGCCTGCTTTTCTAACAAACAGAAACTTGGCTCTCACAACCCACAATATATTTACTTATTTGCTCAGTGTTAGGATACACTTTAAATATTTCAGAATTGCTAACATACACATTGGGGAAAACAAACCTACTAACTATAATCAATATTTGTTTACAATTTTATGTGTAACCTGAGAGTTATATAATCAAAATACAGTGCTCAAAGGTCCTGTGAATTAGTGCACTGCCCCCATACGCAGTGAAGGTGTTATTCATTTGGAATACAATTAGGCTCATTTGCTGCCATTGGTTTCATTTTGGTTTTCCCCCAACTTTGTTGATTTTATTCATTCATTCATTTTAGAAAGTAAGACATAGTCTTGGTACTAAAACTCAGAACTCTACAAACAGGTATACCAGCATTAGGGAACTGTCTCTTCCAACACATGCTTGTACCCCATTCCTGTCTCTCCTGCTGTCCCACCTCTGGCAGGAACCACCTCAGGTTTTGGTTTATGCTTCTAGTATTTTGTTTTGTGCAAACAAGCAAATATTTATACATTTCTATTTCCTTTTTTTCCTTAAAGAAAAGTTAGTAAATTCCAGACACTCTATTGTATTTTTTTAAATCATGTGTTCTCCAAGTCATTCTTTATTAGTTTAAAGATCTTCCTCATTCTATTTACAGCTGCATAAAATGCCATTGGATGGAAGTACCATAATCTGTTCATCCTTCCCATAAACAGGGCCATTTGGTTGTTGCCAATATTTTGTAGTTACAAAGAATGCTGCAGTGAATAACCTTGTGCATATATATTTTTGAATTGTTTGTATACCTTCAGGATAGATTCCTAGAAAGGGTTGTGTGGGTGGAAAGGTAAGTGCATAAGGACTTTTTTCAAATACTGCCTCATTCCCTTCTCTGAAGCTTGTACCAATTTTCATGTTTGAGGTTGTACAGCCAGCAATGTGGGAGCTTGCTCATCACCTCCCTAAAGAATGTGCTGTAATACTTTTTAACTTCATCAACCTCAAAGATGAAAAGTTTTCTCTGTGCAGTTTTAATGTACACCTCTCTATTTATAAATGAGGTTGAATGACTTTTCATTAAGGGTGATTTTTATATCTTTTTTTGGTAAATGGTTCATATATTTTACTCATTTTTCATTTAGGCCTTTCGTGTTTCCTTTCCATTTTTAAGAGTTCTGTAAACATTAGGGATATTAGCCCTTTATCTGGCTGCATATAGAAAATACTGTTTCAGTTGTCTGCTACCTTCTTATTTGTCAGTTTTCAATGGTTCCTTCAACTCTCACATAAACAATGTACCAATAGCTTATTCTTCTATCCTATATAACTTTACTTCCTCTTTATCCTCCCATTTTTTATTCACATAATTTGTACATTGTTAGAACATGTAATATTTCTAATTATATTCACCCTTGTACTCTTAGGTCTACTATAAAATATATAAAATGTTTACCATAACCATATTGTGGACGTTTCCTCAGCCATCTCTTTATTTGGATAAATCCATCCTCCAGCAGATTATGTTTTTCCATTGTCTTAAGAGCTGGATACAAAATCTTTGGTTCACACTTTTCCCCCTAGTTTTTGTTTTGTTTTGATACTTGCTCTATTATTTTGTAAATTGTTTTGAAGAAGTCTGACTCCAGTCAATTTTTTCCTCCTGTATATCATTTGACAGTTTTGATAGAAAGCCTTGAGAAGAATTTTTCTAGATCTTGAAACCTAAGCATTTACTGATATTAGAATGTATCTCAAAGCTGGCTGTCACAGGCCCATTTTCTCAGGTACCCCCTGAACCTTTTCAAAATGTAAATGTATAACTTCATTTGCTTCTGGATCCTGTCCTTGAATTATAGTTTTAAATATTATTCTGTCCCATTGTTTTCTTTTCCTGCTTGAGGACTCAAAAGCATATATATGTTTCTTTCTTCTTTGCCTGTCTTCCATTTCAACCCTTTCTCTCTGTTCCTTTTAAGTTATTTGTGTCACTTTTCATTATCATTTCTAATTTTCTATGTCAATGTGCCATAAAATTTTACTTGAGCCTGTTTTCTCTTATCCTGTAATTTAGTCTTCATATCTGTAATTTTCTTATTTCTTTCTTGAGTATAATCAGTCTCTTGATTTTTACTGCTTCTTGTCCATTTTTTTTGTCTTTAAAGTTTTAATATCTACAAAAGCTTATTTAAAATTCACAATTTGATTTGGAGTTCTTTATTACATTTCCTTCTGCTTCATGAGGTATTCTGGTGACAATTTTCATCAAAGGAGATGATTTATTATTTCATTTTATGGTAGCCTTGCATAGGTTTCCTCACTTTTATTTTGTGGCACTGGGGTGGCTTATAAAATTTTTAGTTCAATGGTGCCCTCTTCTGTCAGTGTAGCAGAGCCTAGGTTGTTTGATGGGTTTGCCCAGGGGGGTTAGGAGTGAGGTGTGGAGAGGGATGCGAGCCCTCTAGCTTTGGGTTATATTTTGGATTACAAGACCCCAAAACTTCCTTCTTGTTTCCCTTGTACATCACCACCAATCTCCACAGGTGCCTCTCCCTTTCCTTTTGTCCTCTTGACTTTTACTGCTTCTTCTCCACTTTTGTATTTAATATTTTATAATAATATATGTAAGTGCTTACTTACAATTCACAGTTCACAATGTCTTTTAAAGACTGCCACCTGGAGTTGTGTGGCCTTTTAAATCTGTTTCCTATAGTCAGTGCTCTGATCGATCCGCAAAGTTTTCTACTATTTTTTGAACTTTTTTTCTGTAAAGAGAACAAAAAGTGGTTTTAACCACTTGCTAGCTCTCTTTTGTTCTCTTTACAGTAGTTTTCCAGGGACTGGTTCCCATAAAGACTTATAAGAAGTGCATAAGAGACAACTCACCTGAAGTTTAAAAACATATATATATATATATATATATATAGATAGATAGATAGATAGATAGATAGATAGATAGATAGATATAGATATAGATATAGATATATATATGTAATTTGAAGTTGAGGTATTTTTTGTCTTCCAGCTATGCTTGAAGTATGGTTCTGCTTGTTCCTTTGAGATTACTCTCTTTCTTTCCCCTTCTCATCTATGCCATCCCTTGGTTATATTCATTTATGTAGTGGAAGGCACAATTTAGGTAACTGAACAATTGTACCTCCAGAATATATCAGATATTTTAAAAAACCACTAACAAAACAAAGCAAAAACAAAAACAAAAGCAAACCAATATGGTTTGGGTTTGTATGACATTCCAACTGAAATGTTTCTCATTAATTTTTTCTGATCATCACTAAAATTGGAAGTAATTTATCTGATGTTTAAAAATTAAACACATGCTTATCAGAAAGAAGACAATTTTACAAATATTTTAATACAAAAGTATTACTAAATTGTATTCAACCCAAATCTGCTATTATCTGCATGTACGGCTTCTCTAATAGTTACTATTGTTACATTGCATTTTCTTTATTATCAAGAAAAATCAAAGAAAATTTATGATCATCTATAATTATGACCATCTTCCACAATACTCATCATTCTTCCCATGCTAGACCAATTAATACTTGTACACTCTTCAATCCAACTCAAGTCCCGAAATCAATAATGAGCCTACCTGGAGAAAAGATAACTAGTTATCCATAGCTGCATGTAATTCAAAACCTAAATACTATAGAAAATCAATACATAGATCTGAAAAAATTAAAACTCAATTTTAATTTGATTAGTTCTTTTTCTCCTTGAATAGCCCAAATTACCTGAAGGTGTTGACTTTATCCTAGGCTCACTTCCCAAGTATATTAAACTAAATTTTAAAGATAACGTTTAGTGAAGACTTTTCCAAAAGGTCATTTTTTTGGTCTATGTTCCAATTCTAAGGGTAATGGTGGGGGAAGAGTATATTCTCAATGACTGTACCACAAAAGCTGCTATTCCCTTCCCGTTCAAATAATCCTGTTATTTGACCACGGGCTGTAAAAGCCTTAGGGTACCTATGATTTTCCTCTCTTTTATATTACTGTTTTCTCAAGGAAATTCAATTTTATGTAACATATTTTTCTAATTAAAGGAAAGCATGAGTGATTCACAGAACAAATGTTTTTGTTGCAATTTCAATGTACAACTAGTAGAGGTCTAAAGACAAAGAAGTTCTGGCCATTTGTGCCTTTTGGTGCTCACCGGCCTCTCTACCGGTCACCACCACCACCACAAAGTGAAATGGCCTTGAAAGCACAGCATCCTGGGAGTTGGGCACAACGGCTCTGCCTTTTGTATGTTTCTTGATCAGTCCTTATCACTGGTAGTCATTTCCTCCTCTCCTCCCAGCTCCCATTTCTCCTGATTCCTGAGTTTACTAGGAGATATTATTGTTCTTCTCACCAAGGGAAGCGGCCAGCAATTAATCAGCACATTAATAATAAAGCTATTTCTTCACAAGGTTCTCCCTCCTTAAGGAGGCTCCTGGAGAGTTCATGCTACTATGCATATCAGGGGTCTGGCGGTCCTCACAGATTGGCTGAGTGATCTCGGTGAACTTCGAGTGAGTAGATTAATGAGTAGATTAGAGAATAAATAAACTACATCTCCCAGGACATAAGTAGGGAACATTTCAGACTCATTCAAAGATAAGTTTTCTCTTTTGAGTGATGTTACCTTTCATTCTTATTTTTATGTATTATTTTTATCGATATCATCCTAAGAATATCACTATGTCCTTTTTATTCAAGAGCAAAGTTATACATGTATTGAACAAGGTTCTTCAGAGAAACAGAAACAATGATATGTAAGTACAGTGAGAATGAAAGAGAGAGAGAGAGAGAGAAAGAGAGAGAGAGAGAGAGATAGAGAGAGAGAGAGAAGCCAAAAGTATAGTGCCAGTCTAAAAGGCAGACAGACTTGAGACCCAGGAAGAGCTAATGCCTTTTGGTTGAAGGCATGAAAAAGTCAAGATCCTAGATTGAAGGCATTCCTGGCAGGATAAATTCTTTCTTACTTAGGTGAGGGTCACCTTTTTTGTCCTTCAACTGATTGAATGAGATCCACCCACACGAGGGAGGGCAATCTGCTTTACTTAGTCTATTCATTTTATTATTTTTTCATTTGTTTTGTTTTCTCTCATTCTATTAAATTAATATTATTTTCAAAGCAAACAAACAAAACCCAGAGACACACCCAGAATAATCTTTGACCAAATATCTGGGTACCCCATGGCTCAATCAAGATGACATAAAGTAAAGCACCAGAGCTGTTACTCAAACTTGCCTACCTCACAGCCTTATTACAAAGGAGTTGCCTTTACTGGATTTTCTGCTGCTTCTTTCTTCCTGGCTGCCAGGTCCCTTAGCTGTGTTACTATTTTCCCTCAGGTTCTGTAAACCTTAAGGTCAGGTCCAGTTACTGGTGCAAAGCTGCTGCTGCAGCAGAATATTAGTTTGCTGCCTGGCAAGCTGTCAGTCTCCGTCTGGGCTCCGGGAGAAAGCGTGCTTGTTCCCAAACTCCCCTGGCTGCAAAGACCAGTGATTTTTGTTTTAAAAAAATATACTTTTATTGATATCAGAGAAGTAGATAGAGGGAGAAAGAGATAGAAACATCAGTGATGAGAAAGAATTATTGATTGGCACGCCCCACACTGGAGATCAAGCCCACAACCCAGGCATGTGCCCTGACTGGGAATTGAAGCGAGACCTCCTGGTTCTCAGGTTGACACTCAACCCCTGAGCCACGCTGCTTGGGCTAAAGACCAGTGTTTTATTGGTCTCCGTGTCTGATTGGTCTCTGGGAAGGAAAGGCTCATCCCCACCTGTCCAGCACTCCTCATTTCTTTGGGTCAGAGAAAATGGGGAAATCCTCTCCAGAACATTTTCAAAAGCTAGGGCTGTATCTCCAGGATCCAGTGTGCTGCCCTCACACCTGGGCCTCTCTTCTTTCTGACTCATAAAATGCTAGCACACAGGAAGACACTAAAGCTTTGTCTTTCGCATAAACAGTTGATGACTTTATTGTTGTTCAGAGAAATTTTATAAGAAGTCATGTGGCATATGTGGTTAGGAATGGTGGTTACAGCTATCAACTTTTATTCCCATTTTCTATTATTCACTGATCCAGTTGGACAAGAAATTAAGGATTCTGGGTCTAGCAGCAAGAGTCTTAGAGTTCCTATCCTACCTCATTCAATTCCTAGACAACTTAAATTCACAATTTGGGGTATACTAGTAAGAAAGAGATCTCTGAGCTAGTATGTAGAAACCTGGGTTTTAGATTAAGTTCTGGCTGAATTGTGTGGTTTTATGACTGAAATGTATGATATAGAACACTTCATCTAATGTTTTAATCTCTCTGCTTTCCCCCCCCCTCTCTCTGTGACAGAAACAATAGGATGTAAGTACAGTGATAGAAATTTATATATCTAAATACTTACCTCTCTATATATCTATATATATCTCTGTAGATATAGATATATATACACATATAGGTATATATAATCAGTTCCTCTTCTCTAAAATGGAGAAAATTATGTTTATGCACAGTCTACCCCCTTCAACCTTTATTTCTCAGAAATGTTATATAGATAAAATAATGCAATAGACAAAAGGAATTTAGGTAGTAACAGTGATATTCAAATGAAATGAATAGATTTTTTTGCTACATTTTTACTCATATATATGTATTGCTTTAAACAGATACATTTATTATGTGAAATCCTCTCAAAATATTGCATGCTGACCTTCATTTCAATAAAGAAAAACATTATCAACCTAATTCTAATTTTCCCTCAGATATTAAATAAAAATTTAATCAGCAAAAGATTGAATCTGAAAATAAAGCTACTCCTTGAGTACAGCAGATTGGTTTAATTCATTGGTAAGTATATTTTTGATAAAATTTAAATTCACATTGAATTTACATATACATGATGTAACTAGAACATAATGAGATTAAACAATCTAATACTGGTCTAAATAATTGCATTAAAACAGCAATAGTTCTAACCTTAAAAACTCATCTGTAAAAGAGCACTTATTTTCCTGGTTGCATTTAAAGTAGCAAAATTTAACTTTTACCCAAATCTCTAAGCAAATAGAACTAACACAGAATCATTTTTTCCATGAATGTCTCTAATAGATGTTTGATGAGCATATTATTACTACATGCAATAAACAGCTGAGAAAGCACTTCTTGAAAAAATAATATAAAAGGAAATATTTGATTTTTAGTGGCAAGAGTTGGAGATTTTTCACATCAGAAATGGTAGTTATATGGAATAACTTCATATGAAAACATTTTAATATGTTCAGAATATTCATAAAATAATCCTATGAATGGGGTGGATGTGTTAGAGTCACTTTGGGGAAAATTAACAATTTTGGCTATGTAACAAAGCCAACTAAAATAAGGTGGAAAATTATGTTTATGACCAAGGGGAAGAGTTATTTAAGATTAGAACTCATGTTTAACTTGGAAAAAGTGTCAAGCTGCCTTGGACATTGACTAAAATTCCACTATTGTCTACATGCTCCTTTTCTATTATCTGTATGAAAATTAACACAGCAGCTCTGAGGAGCAACTGTGTCATTGTTCCGCAGCCTTTGATCTATACCAATTACTGAATGAAACCAGTCTTCGAATGTCTCTACTGTCAGGGGTGTATTTCTCTAATAGAATCTGTCAAATGCTTTTTGTTATTCCTCATGCCAGCTGTTATCACCGTTTCTGAGAAAGGTGTTCTCAGACTGAAAACCTCTTCAGTCAACTCATGCCCACTATCCATAAATGCAATAGAGCTTGGCACTTGACTGATCAGATGAAAACACTTGAGATGTTTGAAATTCTGAACAGAGTCAAGGTTGAACAGACATACTATTACACTCTTGTTATCTGTGTGCTCATCACTGATAGATAATGCATCTAAAACTACTAAGAAAATGTTTCTTTCTGTATTCTACATACAGCATAACCCATTTATTTTTTTTTCTTTATTGATTAAGGTATTACATGCGTCCTTATCACCCCATTGTCCCCTCACTACCCCATTCATGACCTCACCCCCCTGTTGTCTATGTCCATGGGTTAGGCTTATATGCATGCATACAAGTCCTTTGGTTGATCTTTTTCCCTTACCCCCACCTTCCCCTACCTTCCCTCTGAGGTTTGACAGTCTGATCAATGCTTCTCTGTCTCTGGATCTGTTTTTGTTCATCAGTTTATGTTATTCATTATAATCCATAAATGAGTGAGATCATGTGGTATTTATCTTTCTCTTACTGGATTATTTCACTTAGCTTAATGCTCTCCAGTTCCATCCATGCTGTTGTAAATGGTAAAGATTCCTTTTTTTTTTTTTTTTTTTACCACAGCGTAGTATTCCATTGTGTAGATGTACCACACTTTTCTAATCCACTCATCTGCTGATGAGCACTTAGGCTGTTTCCAAATCTTAGCTATGGTAAATTGTGCTGCTATGATCATAGGGATGCATATATCCTTTTTGACTGGTGTTTCTGTTTTCTTGGGATATAGTCCTAGAAGTGGGAATACTGGGTCAAATGGGAGTTTCATTTTTAGTGGGTTTTTTTGTTGTTGAGGAAATGCCATACTGTTCTCCACAGTGGCTGCACCAGTCTGTATTCCCACCAGCAGTGCATGAGGGTTCCTTTTTCTCTGTATCCTTACCAACACTTGTCATTTGTTGATTTGTTGATGAGACCCATTCTGACAGGTGTGAGACAGCACAACACATTTAAACAGAAATACTTTTAAAACTATCTTTTAGAATTATTTTAATAAACATGTAATTGGTATCTTTGCATTGGTCAATAATCAGGTAAACACAGATGAATATTGCTTTATAATTATGTGTATGACCCTATCTTAGTGTTTTTCCTCTATTTTGCAGATATGAGTTCCTTCTTGTCATTTCATTTATAATGATAAGAAAAATAAAAAGGGTCCTGGGTGCGAGGAAACTCAAATGGCTTCAGTTAAAGCATAAGAACAAAAATAAAGTTACTATTGAAGAACTTCTACAGAAAGCAAACCTCCTCTTGAATGGAGTCTAAGAAAAAGCCATGAAGAGAAAACTGTGTATTGCATTCCCATGCAAAATAATGAGCAATTTACCAAATACAGACTAGTCCCTTCACAGACACTACTAAGAGTTCCAAGGAACTAAATGATCTCAAAAAGAAAATTGTTACTCTAATGAATTTTAGGACACATTCATTCTTAATATAACTTGGCTATTTCTGCCTACCCATGTTGTGACATACAGTATTACAGAAAGCAAAGCACAGAACAAATTCAGGCTCATTGCGTAACTAACCACATTGCTGGAAGCCCTTTCAGTAAAATGGGTTAAAGGAGAAAATGCCCATGTTTTTCAATGGTAGGCTTCCCCTCAAGATGATAACTCCAGTTTCAGTGAATAAAATATTTATGTGAGCTCAGATGAAGAAAGATAAATTCATCTCGAAAGCATGCAGCCTCGGGGAGGAATTGTTTCTTCATTATGCTTTCAAATAAGCAATGGTCAAAAATGACATAAAGGCCTATACACCAAAAACAAAAATAAAAATGTCGGACAGAGCTAAATCAACAGCTGCTTATCTGCATGGATTCTGTCCTGAGAGTCCCTTCCAGAGTAAGTACACGAGATCCCGCTTTTCTCTATTCAAAGTTGTGACTTTAGAAACCTTTCCCATCTCCCTCAATATTTAGCAACTTCAAGAAAATGTACTGAATAGAATGCTTTTTCATCCCACAAAGCCACCAAACCTGTTTTCGTGTCTAGCACAGCGGTGCAGGTCAATGGTTTCACGTTTAACTCCTCATACAAGAGAGTAAAATTCTGTGCAGAGTAAGTGGATTCTGAGAACATCACTGCCGCGGTGGTGGCTGTCTCAGGCCTGCCTGCTTGTCTGCAGAAAAAGGTAGTTTTTTTAAGCAGAGAAGCTTCTCAGCATCTTTTAACTTGTTCATTTTAGTGGGTGTTTACATGAATAGGCAGCTGGGTATGAACGTACCTCAAAAACACATGTACACACAATTGTGCTTTGCACTGTATGACCTGGACTGTACAAATAGGCCTACAGGAATTGGAGTGTGATAGATAATAGGGAAAGAAAAGGGCCCAATTCTTTTTCTTTACTTTCTAATTATGCTCATTGTCAAAGTTAATAATAGCATAGATGTTTTATTTACGTAACTTTTAAAAAGTTATACATTAGGTTTTTACTCTTGAAAGTAAAAGCTATTAGCAGAAAACAAGAGTGGTTCAGACATAGGTAGAGATATATATGGGTATTTAAGAGGAAAAGATAGATTATTAAACTAATAGTGTTAGCACGAATGACTATCCAATTAAAAGAAAACAAAGATATACTTCTACACCTCACATTACTGAAGGATATAAATTTCACACAGATTGATTTTTTTAAAAGGATATATAAAATAATAGAAGAAAAATCAGGGAACTACCTTGGGGTAGCGGAGAACTTTCTCAGTAACATAAAAAAATAATAATCAGGAATGTAAGAAGGATAGTCTACTTAAAAAATAAAAATATTGAAGGCAAAAGACACTACAATGAAGACATGACTAAGACAGAGGGCCTTTTGTGGCAACATAGCTGAGTGGTAGGAGAGAAGAAGAGGCAGGTGCGGTTCTGTTCTTACCTTTCCATGCTGACATCTGCTGAGAAGTATATCATCCTGATCTCATTTGTAGTGCATGCTGTTTATGGCTGCCCTGCTGCTCATGAGGACAGCAAAGTTTCATCAGGTCTGACTGCCTTTCAGCTACTGCCGTACAATCCAAATGTGGTAGGCAAACAATCACCCCTCCCCCCACTTATGTCTACATCTCAGTCCCTGGAACCTGTGAATATGTTTTCTTACACAGCAAAAATAACTTTGCAGATATGATTAAGTTATGGGTTTTAAAGCTGAGATATAATTTACATACCATAAAATTCAGCGTTTTAACAAAGAAAAATATATATAGTGCTTTTTGGTACTATGATGAATCTAGACTGGGTCATATTGGTCTGGAAATTGTAAACTTCTTAATGATTAACTAACTCATATTAGCCTTCAGTAAACCATTGAATTACTTGGCAAATGGCCCTTATAATACCCATCTAACTAATTCACATTAGTTATTATGGTAAGTCAGATATATAATCTTCAACATATAATGCACAACCTAGTGTGTACATACACTAAGATTATATATACTCGTTGCTCTTTCCCACAACCAAAATAATAAACTCCACATTAAATAGCTCCCATTAAAAATAAACCAATTTATAAACATAAATAAAGAAAGAAAGAACAAAAATAAACCAATTTATAACACATTGCTAATTCAGTGAGTATTTGCAGGAATTTAGTCACGTATCCAAAATTATATTCCACTACCTTTCAGTCATCTTGGGCCCTTTTCTTTCCCTATTATCTATCACACTCCAATTCCTTTAATAATCTATCTTTTCCTCTCCACAATAATGTTGTCAGGTAGCTGCCTACAAGGAAAAAGGATGTTCAAGTAAATTTGTTCATTTTACACCCTCACACACATGCACACACACAATTTTGGGTTAGAACTTAGTTTCTAGGATACAAAAAACGCATCATGAAAATCACCAAATGTCCCATTTTATAATATGTTAAGTACAAAGAAAACAGCCAAATCTATAAGGAGGATAGATTTATCTGCTAAGCATTCACTAAATGCTGCTTCCATGTTACCAACAAATCTCCTAGATTTGCTAGACTAAGGTCAACAAAACTGCTTGGTCTGATTTAACCTCAAAATTTGCCGAACATGTAGTAGCTGACAAGAAACAGAAGCAAAGGTATGTTTTCTACTGTCAAGTTTATTTGGGAGACAGATGTGCACACACTGAGATCTGAATCAGTGGGATAACAGGGTGACATGGAACCAAAAGGCAGGACGTGATTTACTCTAGTTAGGGAAGAGGTCAGGGGTTGGGTGGGAGGTTGGAGTCATGGAAGATTCCCAGAATAGATAGCATTTAAGCTAGACCTTGCCTTTCCTGATAAAATTTCAGCAGGAAGAGAGGAGACAAAAGGGCATTTCAAATATAGAAGACAGTAATGAAAATATAGAAATTAATATAAATATTTAAAATGAATATAAAGGTACATGGTATATTCACAGAATCCTAAGGAGAGAGCATCATTTATAAAAATATTATGTTGGGAAATTGATGGCGCTCTTCTGGGAAGTATTTAATTCATCATTAAAATATATACATCATGTTCCTATGTAATGTATCTTGGACCTGTCTTTGTGCACCAATGGAACTGGCAAAAGGCAGGAATGAGGCAGGGGGCAAAACTAGTGTAGGAGGCACCCTCCAGAGACATTGAGTGCAATGATGGGGCCAGGAGAACCCAGTGAGTGAGCTGGTAGGAGGCCTGTAGAGGAAATGAAAGAAAGAAAGCAAAATGGGTCTTAGGGGTTCATGGAGGGTAACACAAGCAGTCCTTTGGCCACTTGTCCTTCTAAAAATAGAAGCATCGCCAGAGACATCTGGCAAGATGCCACTGACCCTGAGCTCAGAGTTCAGGAGAGGATCCTTCCATTAGATGTGCTTGAAGTCAAGGGTGAATGACATGATTCCAATGAGAGGCCATGTGATTTAGTGCTTAAAAGTTTAGGCTCAGACCACCACTTTCTGGTGGACTTTGAACAAGCAACTTATTCTTTATTACCTTGGTTTCTGCATTTCTAAAATAGAGGACATAGTAGTGTATATACCTCACAGAAGTGCTATAGAGATGAGAGAGTTGTATATGTAAAGTACTCAGAACAAACAGGGTCTAGGCAGAGAAGCCAAACCCTGGGAATCTATTTTCAAATACATTGAAAGTGCTGAAAACTTCTACAGGGGACCATGAGACATGGCAGAAATTAAGAAGAACAGGGAGTCCCTACCACCCCATCCTTACCCCCAACAGGACTAGAAGGAAAAGGAAAGGGGTAGTTTTAACAGAGCCCATGACCTAGAGCTTTCTGTAAACAAACGAACAAAAAACTGGAACCATGAGAAAGACTTCTGGCGATCCCACTAGAAACATATAAACATGGGCGATACACCCTGGCTCCAGCCCTCCAGTCTACGGCCAGTGCCTCTACATCTGAAACTTGCTAGGAGCCAATGAGTGAGGGAGTCTGGGGAACGTAGTTATAGTGACTTGGGAAAGGGCCAGGGGATCTGATACTATAAGACAATGAAGGGCAGGTCGTTCAGTGAATGTTAGCAACCGTTATTACATTTACATTTGACCTAGGCTGGTGCTGGGGCATCACCTGGGAACTGCTCTCTCTGCAGCCTCTCTGTAATGGGAAACTGTCCTGAAGTAACACGTTTATTAGAAAATATTCTGGAACTCTGACATGTAATGGGTTCAATATTATTAGAAATATTATCATTAGTAGTGGAATCAATCATGGGAAAGGAAGCAAAAAAAGTATTTCCAGCGCTCTGCTCACTAAATCCATCCAACACACACCAGTCCATTCACGCTCTTACTTCCATCTAAGAATGAAGTCAGCGTCAGCAGACATATTTGCTCACCATATGATTCCCTTTCAGTGAGCCCTGACAATAAACTGAGTGCGACATGGATTATCTCAACGGATACTCAAAAACCTTTATCAGATTTGTACGATTATTATCCCAACTATACAGATGGGAAGCAGTAAACTCAGAGAGGTTAAACAGAAACTTCTGGAGGCTGAGTAATTTGCCCAAGGATTGCAGCTCATAAGTGGGAAAAGTGGAGCCCAAGCAGTATGCTGTTAGCACCTGAACAGTCTCCCACACGTGTGGATATGCCCGCCCCACCACACACAAGCACGTTCTTCTCCATGCTACCCCCCTATTTACTGCTGTCAGGACAGACATGCTGCTTCAACCTCTTCTTTTCCATCTGCAAATACCCAAATCAGCGCAGAATAAGAGGCACCAGATTATCCCACCCCAGGAGGCCTTGCCCGCACCCTCAGTGCTGTGACTCAGGTCAGTATCCCTGTTATGAAATATGCTATGAGGGAACGTTTGAACTTGACCGAGCTCACTCCTGTTGTTTTTCTCTGAGGAATAGACTGAAAGCAGCACTTCCCTCTGGATGAGAATAATCCAGGGGCATTGTGTCAGCCTCTCTCACACCCGTGTTTCCCAGGCCTCCCTCAGACGCCCCGAGAGGAGAACAATGGGGAGGAAGCCCTGCTTCCCTCAGACAGGCGGCCTCCAGCCCCGCTCGCTGCTTCCTGTGAAACGGGAGCAGGTACGGAGTGAGGGCTCCTGGGCAGCAGCAGCACCTTCAGTGTCTGAGTCTGAAGCCACCGGTTCCCTGTTTGCAGTGAGGATCTGAGCCCCCCTGCAGGCCACTCCTCACTCAGCCTGGGCCTGGCTGGCTGTCTCCCTCAGAACGGTGCTGAGGCCTTTGTCGGGGCCTGCGGCATAAATAGAACAAAGGGAGCGTTTTCCAGAGAGAAAACCTTGAAACCCAAAGAAGATAACCTTTTCTCACACTGAGGGGAGGCGGGGAGTGGTAAAACAACAAACAAACCATGTCCTGCCTCGGGCTTTCCTGTCTGCAAAGGGACCAAGGGCCACATGCATTCCTTCCCAGGGCTGCCAGACAATGCCAGCGTGACCCTGCCAGCCCCTCCTCAGCCAGACAGCCAGCTCCTGGTTTGCTCCCCTCAGACAAAAAACACCCCAACCTGGGCCTCTCCCCTCCTCCATTCAGCTACAGGAAACCCTGCAGAGCTCAGAGGACACAGAGCCATAAGCACATCCTCTGGGGCAGTGGTCGGCAAACTCATTAGCCAACAGAGCCAAATATCAACAGCACAACTGAAATTTCTTTGGAGAGCCACATTTTTTAAACTTAAACTTGTTCTAACGCCACTTCTTCAACATAGACCCACCCAGGCCGTGGTATTTTGTGGAAGAGCCACACTCAAGGGGCCAAAGAGCCGCAGTTTGCCAACCACGGGTCTAGGGTCACTCCTCACTTGACAAGGGGCAGCCTCAGAGACAGAGCATCTGTGCCACAGGGAGCCGTTCTTCCTTTGTATTCAGCAGGCACCACATTTACTTCCAGCCCCACTGCAGCCTCCCCAATAAACACTCTCCCCGCTTAGCCATTGCCTCCCTTCGCCAGCATGCAGCACGGTCACAGGGCCCTCTGTGAGCTTGTACCTCACTCTGCACTCAGCTCACTCAGAGCCTCTGCTTCCCTCTGCTGCACGCAGCACCCTCAGCCTGCAGCACCGTTACCTGGCCACGCAGCTGCCTCTCACTGACTGCACTCAGGTGATTCTGCGCTCCACCCCACACAGGCCCTGGCGTCTTGCTCAAAAGTCCTGTTGGACCAAAACCTTTCAATGAGTTCCTAGACTTTTTCATTTATTATGTCCATAAGCTCTTCATGAACCAGACTTTTTTGTAAGCACCTCTCATTGGGATGTACTCCCTTTGTCCCATCTACCAATACACCAATACATATACACACACACACACCCCTGTGGTTTAAGCAGTTATCCACCAATTAATTAATATTTCATGAGATATGTTCAGTAAGACGCTAGCTCTGTTGCTCATCAATATATATTATCTTTCTGATGTATATGCATTTGTGCATTTAAATAATTAAGAGCAAGAACATCAACAACAAAATCAAGCAGAGAAGATAAAGGCTACTCCAGTCTTACACCCGGGATTCTAGAAAGTAACCCTAATATTACTTCCATACAAGAATAAACGAATACAAATAAATATTCCAACCAGGTCTTTGATAGAAAAGAACTTGAGTAAAAAAAATCCTTTAATTCAGTTAATTATATCCCTTACAAATGTAGCTGTTCAATACTCAAGTCTCTCTTCTTATAGACTTGATTGTAGTTTATATAAATGACTTCAGATTAGAAAGTAGATAACTTTGGAAATGCTAGGATTTTACAAAAACAAGTATATTATAGCACTAACTTTCTACTCACAATTTAAAAATACACACACACACACACACACACACACACACACACACACACACACAGAGTGTGGTCCTGAACCAATTTATTTGCTCTGTAGCCGGACTCAAAAGCTGGCAGGTCCAACCATGTTCACCTCCTCAGCTCCAGACGTGCTCAATCAATTACGAATGCCAAGGCTGCTCCTAGTTAACAACACAGGGAGCGGAGGCTGAGCGCCTGCCCTGCCTGGCATGGGCTGGGCAACTTCTATGTCCCACACTCTCCAGAGGGACCCAGCCGGCTTGGCTCAGTGGAGAGAGCATCGGCCCCCAGATTGAAGGGTCCCAGGCCCTGATCCAGGTGCGTGCAGGAGGCAGCCAATCAATGTATCTCTCTCACTTCAATGTTTCTCTCTGTCTTGCCCTCTCACTCCCACTCTCTCTAAAAATCAATGGAAAAATATCCTCAGGTGAGAATTAACAAAAATACAAAACTCTCCAGATGCACTTGCACCATTGTTCATGTCAAAGAGCAGGAAGTGAGCAAGCCTGTCCAGCAGGGCAGTGACGGCTCCCTGGACTCACTTTGCTCTGACCTTGGTCTGTCTGGCAGGCTGCCTTCTTTGTGACCATCTGTTGGTGTACACTTTTCAATAATCCTCTTTTGATAAGGCTGCTAAAAGGTTCTAGCCAAGGACATATACAAATGTTTAATGGACCATTTTTAATAACGTTTTAATTTTCAAAAAATTACTCTATACAGGCGTTACGGAATTCCTGACTTGAAAATAAGCAAACACCTTGTTTGTTTCCTAGCACCCTCCATCTTATAACAGCTCCCTCCTGCCAGCAGAAACTGATCACACAGAACCAGATCCATCCATCCTCAAGTAACAGACACTGGCAGGCGCAGTGCATTCTGAGACTATTTGTCAGACTTTGGCTGATTCACACTGGCTGTTCCAGAGATAAAGCAACTCCACAATCACCAAGATGTCTCTGAGTCCCATCATGTAGACAGACAGGCAGAAATGGGTGAGAATGGTAGGACAAAGAATGAGAAAAACAGTTCAAGATTCAATGGAAAAAGAAACACACACCCAGGATCTATGTATATGTCTTCTCCACTTATTCAAATTACCTCAAATTATCCACTGTTAGTATCTCATTCCACTTGAGTTGGACTATTTTTATAAAACTTTGAAAAACTATTTGTGGAATTTATCCTAATAAATGTGACACATTTAGAAGCAGGAAAAATAATACAAATTTAAACTTTAGAGCTCACAATCCCTTAAATTTATATAATTTCAAATTATCTTATTAACTTTCCAATGAATGTTTTTATTATGAACTAGTCTTAAGATGATAATAAACCACATTTGGGCAAATTAAGAGTATATCTCTAGATTGCTCGCTGATGATGTGTGAATGAGTTTAATGTTTGTGATACACCACACTTATACAGGGCAATCAGTCCACTTCGTCACCAAATGCAAACATTTCTTCCTCTCAGGATTAGATCCCCAGGAGTTCAGCTGCCTGTCTATTTGCCTCTTGGTTAGAAGTGAGGGGGAAAAAAGAATCGTCAAAAGCAAGAGTTTGAAAGGTAGTACATGAAAGGCTACTCCTGTTTATGGCGAGACTCTCTGAGAAGTGAGAGATCCTAGGGTGACTGGTCTCTTTACTGGTGTCTGATGGTGGTCCATGTCACAGACTGTTTCCAGGAAGTCTCACCAGCCATTTAGGTTACGGTTAAATTAGGACTTGTGTCCTCTCCATAAAAACATCCTTGACCTAACCCCATACCCAGAGTGTTCATCTTTCGCCATTTCTGTCATTTCCACTACATACAACAGTCACCTCCTCTGAGTACTCCAGCTCTCTGCTCCAGGTCCCACCTCTTTAGCTGTGGATGCTGCTGCACTCCCTCTACAACTGTCTTTTTGCTATAAATCCCTGGCCCTCTACGAGGAGGGCATTTCCTATAGAACCCCAGTGTCCTTTCCCGGCCATCAGAACATCCTGAAATGAGTCTCTAACCTCCTCCTCCCAGGAAATTAATCCTTTCTAAGTTCCAGATGCAGAATAAGGCCCCACATGTGTTTTTCCTCTAGCCAATTTTCTTTTGCGTATTCTGATGCTTTTGTGTGACTAGGCAGTCCTGGGTAGGTAGGTAGTTTCTAATGCTGATCAATTATACCTATAGACATTCTTACTTTGTCTTCTAGGCAGAGCTTCTGCAATGGCCATGCAGTCAGGACTCAACCATTTTTCTCATTCTGCATCTACTCTTTCCTCCTCTCACAATACAGCTTCTCTTGCTGCCCCTAAAAGAGTAAGTTGCCTTCTGAGCAACTTGATTTACTTCCTGTCACAGGTAGAACGTTTGTGTCCTTAGAGCTTTGTGATGGTATCTGGGGAGTGGCAGAGAATTAGGTTTGCTAAGGTCCACACGGTGTGTTAGTGTCCTCATCAGGAGCGGAGGGTCCCTGGCCTCACTCTCTCTCATTGCCACAGGGAAGAGGTGATGTGTCCACCAGGGAGATGGCAGCAGCCGGAGAAGATGTCTCAGAATGAAACCACTTGCTGGCATTGTGACCTTGTTCTTCCTGGCCCCCAGAACTCTGGGAAATACATTTTTTTCAAGTGCCACTACATGATAAAATGTTGCCCAAAAGACGGGATGGTTCTGATATAAATTTCCGGTTAAGCCCCTGAGTCGATAGTATTGTTACTGCGCCCTGAGAAGACTCGGATACCCCCATCACTCTCCCCGTTGAGCACACCCTGAATGCCTGCTTCTCTGCCTCAGCACCACTGACAACTGGAGGACCCACTCTCTTTGCCCAGGGAGTTGTGCATTGGAGGACAAGGAGAGAGGACTGTCTAACATCACCTTTTACCTGTCACTGGGCATTCTGAAGGAAAGTTTCCTCTGCTTTTGTGTATAATCCCCCTAAGAAGGTGTGTGGCATTTCATCAATCCCATTGTTCTGGTTTACACCAACCCATCCTGCAGAGGCCAGTTTCAGTTTCATCTCCTCCAAGGAATGTTCCTTAATGGTTCCTTCCATTTTCTAAACTTTTCTGGCATTACATCTGCACCCAATGATTTAGACATTTAACAAACTTGTATGTTCTCTTCTCCTCCTGGAATCACCCTGCAGTCCTGTGCTTCCTTCTGCACTTTGCACTGAAGTGTGCTTTCAGTCAGTGGCTAATCTACCGTAGCCCCTCTGTCACGTTCTCCTCTCTTTATGCTTTGCATACATACACATATTCCTACAATCTTCTGCTTCTGGCCACTTCAATTTACTGAAGCTATTTTAATGTCTAAGCATTTCTTTCATTTCCTCAGTATCTTGGCAACCTCAGCAAGCCAAGGGACTTTTGTACCATCCCTTCAACGACTTTGTTTTTACATAGTTTCTCTCTGAGAGAATTAGTAGGATCAGTCCGAGCTTCCCAAGAGACTTTAACATGGTGTCTGATTACCTAAGTTATTTCTCTCTTCTTATTTTTTAAAGAATGAGAATGTGGGAACAAAAAATAGCAAGGGTTCTCTGGAGAGCATCATACCTACTCAGACATGAGAAAACAAAGGAAGGAAGGGTCGTGAGCCAAAGGCCTCTTGCACCATTGTCCGTGTGCCCACCCTAGAGCTGGTGAGGTGGGTAAACCAGCTGTCACTATTCCCAGGCCTATTATTCTGACAACTTGTTTCTCCTCAATGTGTGCTTCTGAGTTTACCTGTCTTCTGGAGTAGCGATAGTTTTCTGCATTGGCTTTGGGGAGGTGGGATGGCACACCATTACTTTTTTTTTTTTATCATCAACATCTCTTTTGCTCTGTACGGTCATTTTGCTAGGCTCCCACCTATAATATGAGAATGAGGAAGAGGCATTTCTTCCCCTGAATGTGAAGTCCCGCAGGTGCCAAGTCATACAATAAAACACACATAAAATCCAACAGATGTCTGGAAAAATCTTCATTTGTAAATACTTTCCATGCATGCGAAGGGACCACCATGCTAATCAGAAAGGGCACACTCGTGCATGAAACAAGTAGATGCCCATTACCAGGCTAGGAAGTCTCTGTATCTAGTGTGCACCGAATACTCAGCCATTCAGTTCCTAAATGTCTCCTTTAGTAATACGTGCCTAACAGTACATGAGTTACTATGAGTCATAAGAAACACAAGATATGGTCCTCATCCCTAGAAACATTATAAAGAAACTTTATGCCGAAACCGGTTTGACTCAGTGGATAGAGGGTCAGCCTGAAGACTGAAAGGTCCCGGGTTTGATTCCGGTCAAGGGCATGTGCCTTGGTTGAGGGCACATCCCCAGTAGGGAGTGTGCAAGAGGCAGCTGATCGATGATTCTCTCTCATCGATGTTTCTAACTCTCTCTCCCTCTCTCTTCCTCTCTGTAAAAAAATCAATAAAATATATATATTTTTAAAGTGTCCACAGACCTGGCAGAGAGGTGTGGGTGGGTCTGAGGAGGTGGAAGGAGAAGCATGCTAAGTAAAGAAGACCCGATTTGTGTCTACACATTCAATGCTGTTTCCCCGTGGGTACTCATCAGACATGCTACCCAGAAGAGCTCACTGCGATTATTTCCTCTTCGGGATGGGTGAAGCGTCACATTTCCTGGTGGTTGTCCCGGAAGCCTTTCCACTGGGACAGAAGTCACGCTTTGTGACCTGCCCTCTGTAGTCCTGGTACATCTGCATCTCTCCAAACCAGAGGCAGTCCCGGAGGTCAGGCTTTGAGTTTCAGTATCATGCTAAGCTCTACAAAGTCCTGTCCAAACAGCAACCACAACTGGAGAAGATGATGGGAGGGCTGGTGCTGAAGGGGACAAACACCGCCAGAAAAGCAGGTCATGCTTCCGGGGGCATGTGATCTTACTAGTAACCATTTCCTCTGGGGAGGATCCAACATGAAATCAGACAGAGTGAGGCCCATCTCACATGTTACTTAAGAGAACGATCTTTCTCAGGATTGCAGGAGCAGATTTGGAACCCAACGCTTTGAGTTCTTTTGGCGTCCACTGCGCAATGTCATTTGCTCAGTTATCTTTTGCTTAAATCCCTGCTCATCATTTTCACTCAGGTCTGAGAATCCCTTAAATTGAGCACCATCCTTTCCAAGTATTAGTTCCAAGATCCCTAGAAAGAGTCTAAAAAGAAAAAGAAAAAAAATAGCCTGCGAATCTATCACCTTAGTAGGAATTGAGTTTACCTAAGTACTTTGATTAGAAAACTTTAAACTACAGAAAGAAAGTACATGGAATGCTTTTAACAATTAAAAAACAAGTAATTAACTTGGCCATGGTAACTCAGTGGTTGAGTGTCAACTGATGAACCAGTAAGTTATGGTTCAATTCCTGGGTTGAACCTGTATATGCCTGGGTTGCAGGAGGCAGCCAATCAATGATTCTCTCTCATCATTGATAGTTCTCCTGCTCCCTCTTCCTTTCCCTCTGAAATCAATAAAATTATATTTAAAAATAAATAAATAAAAGCAAGTAGTTACAATACCATTAGTCTTTGGAAAGAAAGTGGAGAAAGACACTCTAGGATTGAGGAAGAAGATGCAGAAGGCAGTGGGGTGGGGGGGTGCAGTTATTGAAAATAAACATTCTTATTTACTTCCTGGGGGGCCATTAGTGAGCTGTTGGCTGTCCTGGCAGAGCCCACTGTGACTGACCTCACCCAGCTGGCAGGGTTTGCCCCCCACGGAAACCCGGGCGGATGGTCACCAAGTGGCTCGCCTTCCCACAGAGCAGGCCGGCTTCTGCTTCTTGAAGGACTCAATCCAGCTTCTTTAAAAAAGATTTCCTCTGAGATTAAGTGAACTAACTGCACTTCCTTCCACTGCTGAAACCCAGGCTTTTGGCTTATCCACTGTCATTTCCTAGTGTTTGTTTTCCTTTTCCCCAGAACAATGAGGGTGACAGTGAGTTCTGGCTAAAGGGCCCCAACACCTGAAATACTCCTTGCCAATGACACCACGTGGCGGGCTACACAGGAGTACAGAGGCAGTCTTTCATTAAAGAGAAAATGTAAAGAATAAAGAATATCCAGAGTATCCAGGGAAAACAAGTAAGTAATTAAATAATTAAAACTGTTCAACTTTGCAATGACTCAGACACAATAATAATAGAATCGGCCTCCTGTGACCTGTTAGCCAATTAGGGCAGGGTCACGGCTCCTGGCACAGAGAGGGCCCAGGTCGGCACCCGCCCCAGTGATTTGTGTTAAAGTGGGACAGAGGCTCACGCAGGCCACTTGGCCATGGGCCGTGGGTGGGCTTCTCACCGAAAGAGGCTTGTTCCTTCGGCTCTTCGGCATGAGTCAGGCTGTCACTGACAGGCAAGATAAAGCACGGCAAGCCAGCAGCCCACACATCGTTCTGACTGAACTCTTGGGTCCAGTTTTAACCCTGGGAAAATCTTCATGAAACAACTGCTGGCCTATATTTCGGTGAAAGGTGAGCTAATTTGGGATCGCCCAGTTTATTCTGTCATGAGGCTCTTCAATTATCCAACACTCCCTCCCTCTCCGTCAGCTCCTCTCCCCCGAAGAGGATCTGGCTATCTCAAGGACCTAAAGATGATGACAACAAGTCTCTTCAACAATGTTTCTCTATTTTGCAAATAATACAGTTACGTCACAGAAAAATCTCACGCTTGCTCCTTTAGAAGTACCTAACATGCTTTCTGCCTGCATTCTTTCATTCGGTGGGCATCCCATAGAATGTCTTGGTTCTTTACATTGCACTATCAGTTAAATGACTCTCGGGTCAGGCACTATGTTAGGTCCAGCCTCAGTGGCTATCTCCTAAATGCATCACAAGCCTCGGAAGGTGTTAGCGCCTCGCAAAGAGCTGGCCACATACTGGGGGTGGGATTATCAAGATGCAGGCCCATTCTATACAAATACCACTAAGTCCAATCAGATGTTTAAAAATAACCAATCATTAGCATCGCTTAAAAATTTCTTTCTAAGTTTCTTAACCAAATAGTCACAGCTGCACCTTTGCACCATTTTTTTTTTTTTTTTTTTTCTGAAAGCCTCTGGTACCTGCATACAGCAAGCAAATCCACTCCAGAGCACACCTGCCCCTGGGGAAAACCCTGTAAAGTGTCGAGGCTCCTGGAACACTAAAAGGCATGATGAGATGATTGGGCCCAAACTCATCACCAGCAATGAGAGCACACCGAGAGCCACAGCCTCTGAAACGGAAATGCTGGTGTCACCTTCACAGACGGTGGCCCCATGTTCTCCATTCACCTCAGAAAGCAGGAAATACATCTGTGTTTTGCCAGTTTTAACAGCGCAAGTGCAAAGGTTATAGATGAGCAGAATCTAGGATATTTGAAGGTTAGGGGGAGAGGGATTCTCAAGTGTATTTTACAAAAAATAAAAAAGTGAATATCAAAACTGTAATTACAGGATGCATCATGCTGAGGTAGTCAAGGCCACAGATGAAACAAATGGCAGAGATGAAAATGCATTCTGGTGATGCCACTGCCAGTATTCCCCCCAAGATTTTATAACCTTCCAATCTTCATTGTTCAAGGACCAGATCAAACTGGCCACAGTAAAGACTCCATTTAGGTCGACAGTACTGCCGAGTAACTTGGATCACCCACCTGGTTATCTTCTGAGATCTGTCTGGACCATTATATTACCTGGATGTCAGCCATTTTTCATTTAAATTAGAGGAGGTATGATTTGGGTTTTCAGAAATTTGAGAAAAACCCATCCAGGCTATACTCTTCTACTTAAAAGAAAATTGGTTAAAAAAAATTTTTTTTAATCTCCCTTCTCCTAATGACTTAGTGGACAGTGAAGGCTTCTGCCTCCTCTTCAGGTCTGCTTTCTATATGCTTGAAGATCTGGCGTCTTCAGAAACCCCTATAAATAAAGTGTAACTTTTAAACATTTTGGTTCAAACTTGGGGCAGCACACACTCTAGTCACTCATAAAAGAACAATTTAGACTTCAGCCCAGGATCCTTGTGGATATGAGGCCTACGGATTTTGGCAATGCCGGGCATATTCTTCAGTGTCTCTTTAAATCTTCCTTAATGTATAAATGACATTTAAAAGTCCCCTTTCCACTGCAGCTGGCAGAGTACCTAAGACCATAACAAGTTGCTTCCCCAGTAAATGTCATTTTCCCTTAACCACAGGGCCGTAATTCAAAAACTGTAGATTTTTAAAAAGAAAAGTCTTAAGAAAGAAATAGCTCTGGGAATGAAGCCTAGGATTCCCATCTATGAGAAAAGGGGCTGTAGCAGAGTGGAGGACTGGCCAGTGGCCAGGGGCCTGGCGTTGCTGCTTTCTAATGGCTTTCTGGCCAGCTCTTCCAGAGGCAGGGTCCTGGGGGCTCCGGCATGGCGACTCGCGGGAGAGGCAAGCAAAGAGCAGGCAGGTGGCAGGAGCTTAGCACAACGCAGTGGGGAAGAGCTGGAAACCGAGGCTCAAATCCAAGTGCAAACACCTGCTGACTGTAATCTCAGTCAGTCACCTTTGTACCTCCGTCCCTGCTGTGAAATGTAGGTGATATAACAGGTAGGCGAGTTCATTTTCTATTGCTGCGTATTCCTACAAACGTAGTTTCTGTGACTATCAACACTGAAAGGAGTGGCATAAAACAACACAACTGCGTTAGCTGGCGGCCTCTGTGGGCCAGAAGTCCCGCACACCGTGGTGCTCATGCCGCCTCTGTGCTTGCCCCAGGCCCCGCAGGGCTGAAATCAACGTGTCGGTGGGGCACTTCCTCATTTGGGGTCTTGACTGGGGGAAGATCTGCTTCTAGGCTCCCGTGCCCATTTCCTGGTGGCCGTCTGACGGGGGCTCCCCCTCTGCTGTTGGCTGTAAAGCAGGCCATTCTCGGTGCCTGGAGGCTGCCTGCTGCTTCTGCCAACCGCCCCATCAGCAGTCTCTCCCTCCAGGCACGCAGGGGACCTCTCACACTGGGGTTTCCTCTCTCAGGCCCCATCCTTTCAGAGGCTCCCCGGATTAGTCAGGCCCAGGAGGATAACCTCTCTTTTGACTAATTCAAAGGGAAATGATTAGGGAGGTTAACGAGATCTATGACATTCTTTCAGCTTGGAAAGTAAAATGATCACAGAGTGATAGCCTTCATGTGTATAAGTCCTGTTCACACTCGTGTGCGTGTGTGTGTGTGTGTGTGTGTGTGAGAGAGAGAGAGAGAGCGTGGGGGGGGGGGAGGAGCACAGATCATGGAGGGTATATACACAAGAGGGCAGAAATCTCGGGGTACGTTTTAGAATGCTAAGACAAGCCTCTGGGATCCTTTGGGAGGGCTAACAAGCTACATTTAACTGAGTAGAACATGTCTTGCCCCCCTCGGGATAAGTGCTGCGCACATCTTACTGTTAATGTGTTCACGGACTGGGTTCTGTAGGAGGAGACACTGGGGGTACAAGACCTGCCCGATGGCTGTGTTCCTGCGCTGGAAGCTGGGGGTAAGCCCAGGCCTCTCTGGTCTGTGGGCGTTTTCCCTCTTCCTGCCGATCCCCAGTGGCACGTGGCCCAGGATAGCCTTCCCGAAGATGCTTCTCCCTGCAGCTGCTTCTTCTGCCTCTCCCAGCTGTATCACACAGAGGGCACCTCCTCACCATCACCTTACGTCAACAGGTAGCAAATTCTTCTCTCCAGGCCGCTGTGGTGGGTGACCCTGGCATTTAGTCCTGTGCATGGGGGTGGAAGGGAGTCACCGATGCCCAGGCTGCAGGCTCTGTCTGCATAAATCACCAACGATGTGCAGTGTCCCCTCAGAAGGGCCGGCTGCCCCCAGCCAGGATCAGATAGTATTTAGAAGGACCTAGCAGCCTCATGTCTCTATGGTAAGAGATTCTGAAGTCAGTGCTACCAGGTACCCTTTGCCATGTGTGTTAGTCGGCTAGGGCTGCCATAACAGAGAGCCACAGAAGCGGGGCTTAAACAACAGTCATGTTCCTGCAGCTCTGGAGACAAGATCAAGGTGTCTGCAGAGTTGGTTTCTTCTGAGGCTTGTAGAAATCTTGGCTTGTGGATAGCTATTTTTCTCTCTGTCTTCACATGGTCTTCCCTCTGCACGTGTCTGTGTCCTAATGTCCTCTTCTTATAAGAACACCAGCCGTACTTACTGAGGGCCCAGCCTGTGACCTCCTTTACATTAATTCCTCTGGGGAGGTCCTGTCTGCAAGTGCAGTCACAGTCTGAGGTACTGGGACTTAGTACAAGAGAGCCTCCACCTTCATATTCGACACTAGAGGCCCAGTGCACGAAATTCAGGCAAGAGTAGGCCCTCGCAGCCCCAGCTTCCTCCAAAAGGTCATCCAGAAGGTCATCCAGATGGTCATTCTGCTATTCAGCCGTTTGGCCAATTTGCATATTATGCTTTTATTATTATAGGTTCTTTTCTCCCCATCTCAGGTTCTGCTGCCAAATAGTCTAGAACAATGAAAACATTTTTCTGTATAAGCATTGGGGAATATTTTTGAAACTAGGAGAAACCAGGAAGATCAGCTAACCCAGTGATTGGCAAACTCATTAGTCAACAGAGCCAAATATCAACAAAGATTGAAATTTCTTTTGAGAGCCACATTTTTAAAGTTAAACTTCTTCTAATGCCACTTCTTCAAAATAGACTCGCCCAGGCCATGGTATTTTGTGGAAGAGCCACACTTAAAGGCCCAAAGAGCCACATGTGTCTCGTGAGCCACAGTTTGCTGATCACAAAGCTAACCTAATCAGCACGTTTATCATGGGGAGAGGAGACTCAGAGAACCAAAGTGTACACACAGAGTTGAGTCCTAAACCACTGGGGGCTAGGATTAGAATACATATTGCTAGTCTCCTTGTCAATATACCAAGTGGCTCCCAATTTTCAGTGTTTAATGTTTCCAAATTGTACACAAGGTGGGGCAAAAAGTAGGCTTTTAGTTGTTTATATGGCAAATAGTGCAATAATTAATAAGTACTAATACAAGAATACACTCTGTTTCACATACTCACAACTGTAAACCTACTTTTGCCCCACCTTGCATGTTATTTGTGTTCTCACATCTACGTAAGATAAATAGCATATATTTTAATCCTTATTTAATAAGTGAGGCTCAATGAGTTTTCATAAGGAAAGAAATCCTTACTAGAACTGGGCCAAGAAGCCAAGCTTCTAGCTTCCGGTTCAATATGACTTGAGTAATTCATATAAAATCAATATTCTTCCACTAAAAACATGATGGGCACTGCATTTGTGAGAGGCCTGGTACAAAACAGAAGGCAGCCCACAGAGGGCTTAGCCACAGAGAAGTAAATGAAGGGAGTGACAGAGCAGCCCTTTCTGAGTTAAAAGAAGCAAAAAGATGGGGTGAGGCACCCGGGACGAGCTGAGCGAAGCCTGCACAACGCCCTCGGAGGGGTGAGGCGTGGAAACAGGGTTTGCAGAGCTGCCAAGAGCGGAGGAAGAATGGTCTCCTGGGAGCAGCTGCTGCCAGAAGGCTGAGAAGCAGGGAGGAGGGAGGACGAGGGTAAATACCTTGGACCTATTTCCCCTCCTGCCCTCCAATTTCGTGCAGGTGTCTCTTATTAGTCACATCTATCCAGAAACCAGGGCGTTTCCTGGTGCACGGGAAGAGAGGCTGGATTGGGGGCTGGGAGGACCCAGTGCAGGTGGAGGGAGCGTATAGGGGCATCTAGAGGAACAAGCATCTTCTTCAATCCGGCTCCCTTTGGAGCTGCTGGTTAACTGCTTGATGCTTTCAACAGCCTAAGAACACTGGGCGGGGTGGACAGACTGGGTAGACCTGAGATATGCTAGAATCTTCACACTGTAACTTCCAAAAGAAAGAAGTAAATACAATATGATACCTTTTGTTCAAATTGCTCTCATCATAAAGACAAGCTGTGCTGAGATGTTTACTATGTCTCTGTTAACCGACGAAGCCTGTCTTGTGCCCTCACCTGGCCTAAAAGGAATGGGTCTGCCTCTGTATAGTCAACCCAGCCTGCAGGCCTCCCCTGGTCCCTTCCAAAACCTGCCATCAGCACCTCAGTGAGTCCGAACCTGTCCTCAAAATTAGTGAGGCCTTATGTTCATGTTAAGTTGTGCCAAATATTCCATATCAAAGTTACACTCCCTTTAATAATTCTCCATCCACTCCTTCCGGTTTCATGAACGTGCCCCTATCCAGAAACATAGAGTTACTGAGTGTGAGCATTTTTGACCTTGGGACTGTGGCATTTGGAGCCAGATCACTCTCATCGGGAGGGGGGCTGGCTGGTACACTGCAGTTGTGTAGCAGCACCTCTGACCTCCACCAGGAAACGCCGGTAGCACGGCCGCAGCTGGGACACGCACACACACCTTCACGTGTTGCCAAGTGTGCCCTCCCGGGTGACTTGTCCTGGCTTAGAAACCTCCACCATATATTCCGGAAAAACCTCTTCCAGCTGCTCTGCAACCATCACAAAGTGTTTAAAGGGGAGAAATTAATTGAACCCTGTTTTGTTTTGTCAGCCAGGAAGAGAAAAACCCACATCCAGGTGCTTAATAAATTATGTACACGAACCCCCCCAAACTCTAAAATAAGGCTTTATGAGGTGTCAGACTGCGAGCGGACGTTCCCTAGCTACAAGCCCCCCCAAATGGCTTTGTGTAGCTTGTACCTCAAACGTTTGGTCTGAAGGAGTCAAGGAAGAACTGAACCCTCACCAGCCGTGAACCAAAGCCGAAAGAGCCAAGCCACCGGGCTGTGGAGTCTGCGCACAGACCGATCCGCGGCCGCAGGGAGGAAGTGAGGGCCTGCACGGGATTCCTTTGAAGGTGGATTAGTACAAGGCCACCGGTGTTTGCAAAGCCTCAGGAAGTTTCCCCCTCCAAGGGCATTGCTTTAGTTTATCTCTGCGGTGTAGGCAAGCTGCCTGCCTCCAGTCCTGGAGATAACTCAGTCCCAAAACATCTATTTACAAGCGTTTAATTGGACAAAGTACGCTTGAGCAGACCTCAGCCATTCCCCTGGGGAAGGGAGAGTTTTTATGTTTGAAGCACCAAGCTGAAGCTTAGAAAGCTGGAGGACGAAGGAACTTCAGAGCGGTATGAGGTCTAACAGTCTATTTCTCCACGTTTTGCTGGTGTAGGAATTCTCCCAGAGGTGGAAGTGTTACACATGGGATCACTGGCCACACCTCAACGTTCTGATTCAAGAGGGGCTGGGAAGCCAGGCACCTGCACTGGCACAGGCACTGAGCCTGACCCCGGCAGGAACAAACTGACGAGATACACTAACCGAGTCTAGCTCTGTCATTTCACAAATGAATAAACTGAGGCCCAGAGAAGGTCCACCCGCAAGTTAGACAGAACCGAAATGCGACTGTGGGTGGCTGTGAGGGCGGCTCCCGGCTTTTGCAGGCACCCATCTGCCCTCCGCAGGGACACAGAGGTCAGGAGGAGGCCGGTAACCAAGGCTTTGTCCCCAGAAGCCCTCTTTGTTAGCTTATGCTCAGTCATGGGCAACTTCCCTCTTCTCTGCGGTCCCAGCAGCTGCTCTGACACCTCCCAAAGTCTACGCAGTGGACATCAGATCAAGTCCCTCTGCCCCTCTGCCATCAGGGCCTTGGTTTACCCCGGTAAGCGGTGTGCTCTTCCCAAAGACTCCACCGGAGCCGGCTCAGGTGTCTGCGAAGGAGTCCTGCCATCTCCTCGCAAGCAAATACCATTGACTCACATAAATGAAAGAGACGGTGCCTAAGACAATAGATTTTCACATTTCAACAGAAACTCTGGTGACTAACTCGGGGATGTCATACTGTTCCATTTTTTTCAAGTAAAAACATAAAGCTGACTGCCTGCTCTAGAAACCATTTCACCCCAGTTAACCCCCATTCATAAAAAGTAATCAAATATTTTTAAAAATTAACCTTCTGAGAAACTCTCTATTATGCCCCACTTTACTACAGAGAGCAGGAATTTAACTAACATTTGTGGACCCGACATGACATGTGGCTATAGTGGATAAACGACTTCATAAGAGGATCTCATTGGTCCTTCCCAGAACTCCTGATTTGTTTGTTAAGCAGGTGTGCAAGTTGCCTTATCCAATGACTGCTCAGAATTTGAGATGGTATTTCCCATCTGAGTTGTGCATAAGGTCACACTTTTTTTTTTTTAAAGGAAATTAATATCCTCAGTGTTCTGTTCTCCTTGTTCCTCTGTTCCTGATCAAGGTACTGAAGAAAACAAACACGATGAGCGATACCAGCTGCTGGACAGCTTGAACTTTCCTATCTAAGCATTCTCCCTCTGGGCAGAACATGTGTTTTATTTAGACTTTGAAGAGCATTTATTGGATCGATAGTGTCACAAAACAGAGAGATAAGATGCTTCCAATTTCTCACTAGGTCAGTTTCAGTGGAAGTAGCATAGAGATAAGGAAAGATGTTGAACACTGGTTGCTTTTCAAACGTGGAAACTGCTGTTGTCCACTGAGAAGTAAGTGTGGTGAGAAAGCTGTTTTCAGTTCATAAATGTGGTTATTATTTCATATTTTTATAGAATCCTAAATGTACAAGGTGCTGACAATATTTGAAGTGGGGCCAAGCAAATCAAATCCCTGGTCCAAAGCAGGCAAGTCCATACACAGACCCGATCCATACCAAACCAATAACTCAAAATAAACATGGTACAGCGCAGGGCCATTGCAAAGGGAGGGCCATCAGAGAGGAAATGGTTTTAAGGTGAAGAAAAGAAGAGACCCCTACAGTACAATAAAATAATTTAAAAAAAAACAAAAAAACAAAAACCCTTGAATAGGCCCTGGAGTTTCAAAATGAGTTGTCCAAACCCAGCTTTTTCTTTAATTAGTCTTTCACCTCCCCCTTTCCTGGCAGGAAAAAAACACAGCTACACCAGGACAATTAATTAGATGCCAAGTGTGCACATACCGTATTTTTCGAACCATAAGACGCCCTTTTTTTCCCCAGAAGTGGGGGGGAAAAGTCCCTGCGTCTTATGGTCCAAATATAGCCTACACATATACTTTAAAAAAAAAGTTTTTTTACTTGCCCGGCTCTGTGTGGTCTCTGTGTGCTTGCCCGGCTCTAAAATGGTTCTAAATGCTGCTGTTTACTTTACACTGTAAAGTTTACAGGGTTGATTACATGTGTTTATGACTGTGATGTTGGGTTTTAATGCACATAAAATATTTTAGGACACTATTTGTTTCAGAATCTTTTTTTCTTCATTTCCCTTCTCTAAAAACTGGTGCGTCTTATGGTCCGAAAAATACGGTACTAATCCATTCCGGTGTGATGGTATTGCTTCCTAGACGTAGAGCTACTCCATCCTTATCAGTTTTTAAACTGAACGCTGGGAAAAGCTCTTATTTAGAGGCGCAAATAATGGCTTTCTCCTTAAGCCAAAGGATAAACCCCTCTAAATGGGGGAGGTTCTTTGAACCTTGTTAATAAATCAGTCCAAGAACAGAGCACTGTGTTCACAACATGATCCATCAAAAGCCACACAGAATGGAAAAAGGCCCAGAGCAGCCCAGAGGCCTTATCACAATTGCTTCCTGCAGGGAGAGTGGGTAAACAAGCCCCCTTGGAGGCTGGTCCGGGATGTGCTTCTGGTGGCTCCAGGTATCAAAATAGGAAGTAAACAGCTCCGAAACAGTCCTGAGAATTGCCTGGAGGGAGTGCTGCTTCCTCTCCCTGCGCTCGCTCCATCTGCTTATCGCTCCCCCTCTCAGCACAGCCCTCTACAAGCTGTCTGGGAGCCCTTGACAAAGACCATCTTTTCCCATCTGCCTCCGACCTAGCGCCAGCCATCTGACCCAACACATCCATCCCCTCCCGGCCCCAGCCAACAGAATATAAGAAAATGAAGACATAAACTCCACCAGCTTCCATGCAGTGGATCCCCTAAAAGACGGCAGACATTTGGCCTAGTGGAAATACCCACAATATTGTGGGAGAAAATGGGCACCGAGACCAGCGAGGTCTCCAGAGCCTTCTCATGAGCAACCAGCCAATAAACAGTCCTGGAGCTCATTAACCGCCCAGCCTCCCACCGGTGCCCACCAAGAAAACATGTAAGCTTGTTTTACAAGGAGCCCTGGGTTTGTGTTACCACCTTGCAAATGATCTTTAACACACCGTCATCCCTGGCCTGGCCCTGACACTTGCCTCAGGCTTCTCATTCACGGATGCCCGCAGAGCATTCATGCATCTGGCCGTCCAAGGCCTGGGAGCCAAAGAAAGCTCTCGAAGACGCCTGGTTGCCACAGCTTGGCTTTGCACGTCCCTGTTTTAATTTGTGTAAAGGTGTTCATAGTGTCAGTTCTGGGTCACCCGAGTTCCCTTCAACCTGAGAATTTTAATATGAAACACGAATGCTTTCAACCGGGGGTAACTAATAAGTCGGGATTGTCCTGGAGAAAGGGGCCAGCTCCCTAAGATAAGCATAAAACCCATTTTGGTTTCTAACGTGGCCTACGTTCGCCAACTTCTACAAAATGTTTGATACTGGATTGCCTTTCAAATGACTAAATGTTTTTATACACACATGCTTTAAAAACCACAGAAAATCTGGGGTTTTTGAAAGATACAAATTTGCTGGGTTTTTATTAGCAGAGAGGACAAATTGCTGGATATCACAGTTATTTTATAATTACTGTACAATCTGACTCAGTAAATAATTCTTTAACAAAATTTACCAAATGATCAACCTTATGACAGAAGCTGAAACCAACATGATTTCTGTAGCTCTCTTCAAAGGCACACATGTAAAGCATGTGCATTGCTTTCTATAGAGCACTCGCATAACGGGGCAGTATCTGGGGTATTACCTTTACAGTGTTGATCATATAAATATTATTTTTCTGTGGGTTTGCAATGAACTAATCATATCTAACATCATATTAAGGAAGTCATTTTAGTAGCAGCCTTATTTATGGAGAAAATTTCAGCCAAAGTGTACATAGAAAAATTATTAATATTATGATTTGGTTGGAGAAGCAAAAAACACATGCTAAATGATGTCTGAATTTCATAAATGCTACTTTATGGGGGAACAAGAAAATTTATTTGGACTGAATATTTAATTTTCCACATTCTTTTTTCCTCACCTATTGCATTAACAGAAAAATATAGGAGCCCTCCAGTGAACAAACTCTAAATCCCCTTGGAGGAGAATGGAACTAAAAGGGAGTAAAATGACCGAGCAGGAATAAATAAGAGTCTCAAATGAGAACCACCATGAAGTCTGGACAAACAGAGATGCCCACTGCAGGTCGGCCGAATGACTGCTGGTGAGCAGTGACCACCCTTAGGCCAGTCCTAACCAAACATGGTTAATTTGTAAATTACGTCGCCATGTTTCTCTTCTTCAACTCTTTCTCACTCTTCTCCCCGTGAATAAAACAAAACCCATCCAATCAGTCAGGGTCCAACCAAGGAACTGGAATGTGGGGATGCAGTAGAGGACATTTTGTGACAGAGGTCAAAAGAAGGACTGAGAATCCAAACGAGGGACTATCGGGTAACCAGGGGTGAACAAAAGCAAGATGCTGGCACCACCCTACGTGGGATGATCAAGTAGAGAACTACAACCAAGCAACCAGACTGATTCATTAATACCTGCTCTCAATTACCTGATGGAATCTATGTCGCCGTAATCGTCCATTCCACATATCACTCCTCTGCATCCCTTCCTCTCTGATGACTATGTCATCATCTAAAGAGGAAGATGAGTTTGGATAGTGAGTGACTTATTAAACGATAGTACTTTACCCTCATCGAACTCCAACCCTCTAATCCATGGAAGCATGACGCCCCCAGAAGGACGCCGTGGCTGTCTCCATCAGCGGTCCCTTCTGAAGCCTCACTAAGACGAGCCAAGGAAAGGAGCACATGCTTTCATTACTTTCACTCGGTTAAAATACTGAGCAAAGGCTTACCCACCTTCAACTGTTCTTCCAGGGCTTTGGGGCTTCAGACCATCACAAGTTTCCTTTACCACGGGAAGAAATAATTTCAATCTTCCAGTCTCTAACTATGTTGCCCTTCTTCCAAGCTGTTATCCAATTTGCTGTGACTCCACATCAAGAGCAATTACCTTGTCTCTTTAACAGCACAATAGGACCTATCAACATTACAGACATGAATGTCAGCACTACGGTCAGCTGAAGGAGACCTTGGACAGTCATTTTATTTTTATTTTTATTGTTGACAGTGTTATAGATGTGCCCCCACCTCTCTGCCCATTTCCTCCCTTTTTGCTCTCCTCCACCCAGCCCCTGACCACCCAGGCCTTCCCTACACCATTGTCTGTGTCCATAGGCTATGTTCTTTGATTAATCTCTTCCCTTCCCATTTCCCCAAACCCTCCCCTCTGACATCTGTCCGTCTATTCCATGCATCCATGCCTATGTATCTATTTTGTTTATCAGTTTATTTTGTTCATTAGAATCCACATATAAGTGAGATCATGGATATTTGTCTCTCTCTGACTGGCTTATTTCATTTACCTATATTTCAGCATTCAATTTTAGTGTGTAAATTAAACCTGTAAGGGGTTATTCCATTGCAATGAAGTTGAGCAGCATGATGTTAACAACCGAATTCCAGTGAATCCAGTTGGGATTTCTGCACGGTCTCCGCCCTGGAAAGCCAACTTGAATTCCTGTCCTCAGGCCATATTCCAAGAGACATCATAATTAGATCCCAAAAGAATACATTGCAGCTGAAGAGGATGGCCCCTGGAAAATTATATGGGGAAAAGGCTGGCCAAAGCAATGTGCACATTCATGCAATTATTCAGCTAATTGCACAAGGTGCAATTATTCTGGCTAAAGTCATGCTAGGATTAGTCAGTCTTAAAAAAAAAAGTGTATTTTGAGAAAGAAAACTTAAAGCTGGGGCAGACGATCAACACACCATGTTCCATTTTCTTTTGCAACTTTTGAGTGAAAGTTCATCGAAACAAAGGTTTTAGCAGATTTCAAATCATAGCTGGGAAAGTGATTAAGCATAGGACATGACACATTTTGACCAACTGCACCATACCTCCCAGTGGCTCTTCTGTGAAAGACTTATTCTTGGACATTCAATTATAATCACTTACAGTTTAAAGAACTAGGACCTCTGCTGTCATGTTTACCAATAACCCTGAGGTTTTAAATAAAGGAACTCAACAGGGGACTATTGCAATAAGATCACGAAGCACATAAAACATTTGGGGGATGGGAGAGTTGAGCAAAAAATTCACCTTTGGCCTAGCTGGTGTGACTCAGTGGTTGAGCACTGACCTGCGAACCAGGAGGTCATGGATTTAATTCCTAGTCAGGGCATATGCCTGGGTTGTAAGCTCAATCATCAGCAGCATTTAATCACAGCCTGATAATACAGAAAGCATTTCATCATTTTGCAGTAATATTAGAAACAACCATTCTAAGTACAAAACAAAGAAGTACCGATCAATAGAAACCATTGCCCAATAAAAAGTCAGAAAACTAAGCGGCCATTATTTGCCCTGCTGAATATTTTAACTGCAAAACCAAGTTAAAAGGATTTTAATAGTTTAGATCCTTAACCTGTCAGATTTTTTTAGTGGGTATGAAAACTACTCTAGTTAAATATCGGTAGCTATAATTACTTAATTATGTAAACTCCCAAAAAACTTGTTCAATAAAATACTAAATATATGGCTTATTTTATTCTGCATGGTTGTAAATTCTTTCCATGTAAATTGAAAAGAGTTCATTTTTCTATATCTCCCCACAAAATCCAACTCAGATCTGGGAAAATAGTAATGAGACAATAAATAAAGTGGCAAGGAAACAGTAGCTGAGAAAGTATGCTTAAAAAACAAAGTGTTAGCCAAGACCGGTTTGGCTCAGTGGATAGAGCGTCGGCCTGTAGACTCTAGGGTCCCGGGTTTGATTCTGGTCAAGGGCATGTACCTGGGTTGAGGGCACATTCCCAGTGGGGGATGTGCAAGAGGCAGCTGGTCGATGTTTCTCTCTCATCAATGTTTCTAACTTTCTATCCCTCTCCCTTCCTCTCTTTAAAAAAACAATAAAATATATTTAAAAAAACCAAACAAACAAAAAACAAAACAAAATGTTAAACTGATTTTAATCAGAATCTCTTGTCATATGCCCCAAAATAAATTTTCTACAGTATGTTTGAATCACTTTCTACCTCTCTCTCAGAAACAGCTGCCTGTGAGAAACGTAGCTCTGAGAAATAGTTCTAACTTATCAACATTGAATGCCTCTATAATCCTAACAAACATGACTGTGACTTAAAATATAAATGATCTGGTTATTATCATCATTAGAAAAAAAAAAGGAAGATAGCATTTTCCCCATTTTATTATTCCTACTTGCTTAGAATATAAAGAGATTAAATAAAATTTCAAGATGTCATGGTAATTTAAAGAAACCTGGATTCCAGCCCTAGGTTTATTTTTTTAAATATATTTTTTTATTGATTTCAGAGAGAAAGGGAGAGAGAAAAACATCAATGATGAGAGAATCATTGATCATCCGCCTGCTTCACGCCCCCTACTGTGGATCTAGCCCATAACCCGGCCATGGCCATGTGCTCTTGACTGGAATTGAGTCTGGGACCCTTGAATCCCCAGTCCAATGATTTATTCACTGAGCCAAACCAGCGAGGGCCCTAGGTTTACTTTTGATTTCTTCATCAAGGCCAAAACTTGTTCTAATGTCACAGCAAAAAAATAAATAAATAAATTGATGCCTCCAACTCCCAGGAATAGTTATGCTGTGCTCAATGACTTTCCATTTGATATAAATCTAGTTCAGCTTGCCTTCCTTATACCTGATGTAACAATCAAATAAAGAGGCTAACATTTACTGTCTGCCTAATGAAACCCTGCCTCCTTGTTTCATAATAACATCAAAGACATGGACATGAGTTACAACAGAGTGAAAACAGTATTTCTTTCTAAATCATCCAAACTTTGAACATGAGTGTTGTCTCAACACTGTAACAGGCTCATTCCAGAGATGTTGGTTGATGAGTAGCTGTGACAAGAAGCACAAAGGGTTTCTTAGTCCTGATTCTCATATGAGAATGTGTAAAGCCTAAATTTATTTCTAAGCACATAACACAACAAAGAGGTCATAACTGTTAATAGTTGGCTCTAGATACCTCTTGAGTGATTGTGAAGAACTTTCACCCTTACTTCCTTCTCAGGGATTTTACTGGGGTTTATGTAGCTGTGAGATTTTTTTTTCTTTTTCTTTGTCAATTATAGCTGACAATCAATATTATTTTATGTTAGTTTCATAAGTACAGAGTAGTGGTTAGACATTTACATAATTTATGAAGGGATCCCCCTCCACTGATAAGTCTAGTAACCAGTACTATGCATAGTTATTACAATATTATCTCTCTATATAAAAGTCTAAGTGACAGAATGACCAAATGACCAAACTCAAGTTAAAAATCAAGAAGCACTGATTTATTTTTCTTATTAGTATTTTATTTTTAAATAAACCTTGATGATACAACTCACATAATCTTTAGTTTTGGTAAACTGGAAAAGTTAAAAAGAGTATTGCACTCAGATAGAGATTAAAATCTAGCACAATAAAATAACTATTTAGGGAACACACAAGAACCAGTAAGAATATAAGTAAAGCAAGCACTAAACTACTTCTCCAATTAATTCCCATTTTATATTTTCATTGCCTAGTGGAAATTAAAATGTTAAAAGCCTACTTCCCTGGGCAGCTAAATGTGTCTTGCCATTTAAATGGCATTTAAAAATGTCCTCCTGAGGCAAGGTGCCCATTATTTCACGTAATAGGCAAAGAGGAAAAGGGACAAAATGGTCTTAAAACAAATTTTAGACTTAAAAGGGTTCCTGGTATTCATTTTTAACTGAAGCATAACCTATAGGCAAATGCACAAATTTAAATATACAGAATGATGAACTTTTACATATATATGTACTCATGAAAACACCACCCGGACCGAAATACAGAACTTTATCATCACTCCAGCAAGCCCTTATATCCCCTCTCAAATACTTCCCTCAAAATGTAATCAACATTGCAAAGATCAACTATTTTTATAAGTTTAGAAAGTTCTAGAATAAATGTAGAAAGAACTGAGTCTAAATCCAAGTGTTATAACTAACTAAAGTGTGATAAATTCTACGTGACCTCTGCCAAGAAAGAAATGGTGAATTTTATTGTGTATTGCACTGTGCTAAGTCGTTATTACATATATTAACCACAGTAACAATGAAATCAGATTGGTAGCCAGGGAAGACGTTAGAGATGAGGTGATGTTAAAGCTGATTTTTAAAGGACTCTTAAGGAGGAGCTGGCGAGAGGAAGCTACAAGAGAATGATGTATGGGAGGGGAATATAAATGAAAGAAGATAACTGTGTGTATAATACCATGGAGACATGGATCAGCATCACATACTCAGGAAATTCTATTTGTGCAGCCAGAGCACAGGATTCAGGTGGGGAAGTGGTGAGAGACAAGCTGCAGAGACAGGAAAGAGACAGGGCAAGAGGGCCACAGGTATAAAATAAAAATTAAACTTCATTTTAGACATTAATAAGGAATCACAGTCTGAGCCTGGGGAGTCAAGAAGGGAGATGCCATTGCAGGTATCCACTGTTCAAGTTATTGGAGACGAGAGGAGATTGAAGGCAAAGGGAAGGGGTGAAGGCAGTAATCTGGGCCCAAAGGGAAGGGCAGTTGTGGATTTAAGTGGCCTGTGGCAGGGAACATGGAAATAAAGGAATCAACTAGAAAAATGGTGAAGAGGTAACATCTAAAGGACCTATCGACCCACTGGACACAGGAAGGGAGTCACTGGTGGGGTCTGGATTGGACAATGGTGGCCCTCTGCGCTGACACAAGGCATACTTTTCATTATATTTGGAGAAATGATGATGTGTTCAATTTTAGATAGGATAAATTCCAAATGCCTATTGGATGAATTTAGATGTCTAGAAAGCATTTGCATAATAGCAACTAAAACTTCTTGAATAGCTACTGTATGGCCAGTTTCTTCTAAAGAATCACATGACATACCTGAAACTAATATAATATTGTATGTCAACTGGAATAAAAAAAATTTTTTTTTAAAGAAAGAAAAAACATGGGAAATGCAGAAAGAAAACAAGGACTGATGTTCTGAAAATCTAGAGGTAACTGGGAGGTTTTAGGTAGCCTCAGTTGACAGAATTCATGTTTGCATTTTGAAAATGAAGGATCCCTTTCCTTTCAGCAGCTCTTAATGGCAAGGTGGCAAACAATTTCCAAGAAGAAGAAGGCAAAATAAGTAATTAAGTAAAAGAAAATGAAGGATCCAAGAAAGCTATCTTAAACTTACTAAAGTACAACAGACTTCCTTGATAAAGACAAATTTGACTGTTTCTGTGCTAGCACTGTAGAGAATAACATCTTAACCTTAGTGTGTAATGGAAAAACAATAACTAGACTATTAAAATGTGCTGACCTGACAAGATACTCTAATGAACAGATGACAGCCATGTATAGCCAGAGTTGAGAACTTTTTTTTTTTTAAAGGAATATTCATAGTAGAGAGCAGAAAAGGAAATTTAATTTTAGAAGAGGGGGGTTTGGGATTTGAGGGTCATTTATTCATCTAACAAATAGAGATTGAGCCTCTACATACTAGAGACTCTGTGTACTAGGCACCATACACTTACACTAACCTTCATAAAGTCAGAAATCTTGTTCTCCTCTAAGCTCTTATTGCACTTTTTCCCTCTAAGTTTCTCCTAGTATTGGGTGCTTACTTTATATGATACTAAATCCTAAGAGATTTTAAGATACATTTCAAGTCCAAATGCCTCCCTAAGATATCTCCTGACAAATAGAAAGTATATTGCCCCTTCTTTTTATCTACTTATAGTTAGTGTAATCAATCAATGTTGGGTCAGCTTCCCTCATCAAAGAACATGATATTTTGTTGGTTGTAAAAGTAAAGGCTAAACATCCAATCCTAATATAAGTCCAGAGGAAGAAATTTCTTTTACCAAAACAACAGAAGTTTCAATAGTGGCTTATTCTTGCATTCCATATGTTAGCATAGAAACATACTGTATTCTCTCATTGCGTTTCCTGGAGAGAAAGAAGTATTTGTGAAATTAAAAGTTTTAATTTTATTAACAGCCATGCTATATTCTTATTAAGGAGACATTTATAAGGCAGCTTTTATTTTTAATAAAACAAATGATAAATGTTATGAAGGAAATACCATTCAATGAGAGTGTATAACAATGGAATCTGACCTAAATGGTCAAAAAAACCAGATCCAACGTAGTTATGTACAATTGCTTGCAGCAACGAGGACCATTCATTTTCAGCTCAAGTCTTCAGAGAACTGGCGTGTGTTACTCATAGCTAAATATTTTTTTCTCAAAATATAATGAAAACATAGGAGAAATATTCCCTAGTAAACATGAGATTATTCTGTACTCCTCATGACTAATCACAATTTTCCTAATGCCAAGGCTCAGATTTGTTTTAAGAAACATTTAAGTGAATAATTATTTTTGTTTAGTTTAAGGTCTTTCTTCCAGACTTTTTCTAAACTCTAGCAGACTAACTGGCTTTGGCAAGGCAAGGATGGGTCCATTGTTCCCTTACTTCAAAAGTTTTCTCGTACAGAGTGTTGAAAAGTTAATACCTCTAGAGAAAACTAATCAGAAGCACAGCTGTTCAATAGGAATAAGAGCCTATGGAAAGCAGAGACCTAGGAATGACAGCGGCCAGACAATTATGGATGATTTTCCAATAGCACACTGCTTGAAAACGAGGCCAGGAACATTTGGTGTACTAGTTCAAGTGAATGTCTCATGTCACTTATGACACCAGATCCCGAGGATGATGTACCTATAATGGTGAGGACTTAGGACTCAGTCTTGTAGGTACAGTGTGTCACTGTGGAACTAAGTATTGATTAAAAAGTAGAGCTAGATGTCATTCTATTTGATACCTGTCGTTTGTAACCAACAAGTGACAAGGATACTGGAGACTTAACTAAGAGCAAAATCTTGATGCTAACAACATTCTCCATTTTCTTGCCCCAGTCCAAATCAGAGCATTGTGGCATTATGGGAGGAGCCCGGGAGAAGGACCCTATGGGACAATCTGGCCAAGCACAGCTGCAAAAAACAAGACTCCACATCTGGAGAAAGGCTGTGATAGACAGAGAATTGGAAGGGCTTCCGAGAGAAATGGTGAATTCCTCACTAGAAACACTTGCTGCGGGCTGAGCACACAGCAGGGGCCACTCCAACTCGAGGCAGGGTCTAGCCGACTTTTCCAGGGATGATGATGAGCTTGTCCTCCAGGACTGCTCTCCCACAGTACATTAGGTAACATGAGCCATGAGAGTCATATAATTATTTCCATGGATGTATCTTTGTACATTTTTTTTTGGTAAATTAAAATTTTTGACACAAAATTGGCCCCACCTAACTCCTGTGAATGTCAACACAATTCAAAGACTGGAAAGTGGGGAATAATCAGTATAAGCCAATTCTGTTGCTTAAATCCATCCCTGTCCTCAGTTAACATCAGTCAGCAGCAAATGATCTATAATTCCCTTTCCAGACCAACCACTAGTCTTTTCTTTTCTTTCTTTTCCTTTCTTTTCTTTTCTTTTCCTTTCTTTTCTTTTCTTTTCTTTTCTTTTCTTTTCTTTTCTCTTCTCTTCTCTTCTCTTCTCTTCTCTTCTCTTCTCTTCTCTTTTCTTTTCTTTTCTTATTAACTTCAAGTAGAGGTAAAAAGTGAAGAGAGCCCAGTGGCATGGCCCAGTGGTTGAGTGTTGACCTGTGAACCAGGAGGTCATGGCTTGATTCTCGGTCAGGGCACATGCCCAGGTTGTGGGCTCGATCTTCAGTGTAGTGTGTGTAAGAGGCAGCTGATTGATTCTCTCTCATCATTAGTGTTTCTATATTTCTCTCCTTCTCACTTCCTCTCTGAAATCAATAACAATATATTTTAAAAATATAAAGACAACTGAAAAGAAAAATTTCATCATCTCCCTAGCCAAGAGCAAGAGTGAGAAATACGATAGTCATTCCAAAGTCTTTGCGGGAAGCCTTGAGTGTCTATTCCTTAGATTGATGCTTCAAGAAGTGAAAACATATAACAAAGACCTTATGTAAAGACAAAGGCTTACTTTTCTTCATCAAGATTTTGTTTGGGTGAGGGGAATTCCAAGATGGTGGCAAAGGAAGATCCTGAAATCACCCCGGGAGGGAGGGGAGGGGCGAGACCACAGTCAGGAGAAATCGCACAAGTCCAGTGCTTCTTCTCCAGGAACAACAGATTCAAGCCTCAATAAGGTGCCCAAACGCTGGGACCTGCACTGGAGAGATGGGCCTTACAAGAATATTGAAGGGACTTTGCTAAGCCAAAAAGAAAGGGTATTACTCAATAGCAAGAAAAAAATATAAAATATACATCTCACTGGTCAAGGTAAATATATGTATTGGTAGTGGATTAATCTATAATAATAAAAGGGTAATATCCTAATTAGACTGGGCATTCTGCCAGAGGTCATTAGGATGAAGCTGTGGTGGAGGGGGCTGAGGCAGAGGCGGCAGAGGCCCCCTGGCTGCTGCTGCAGCGGGAGCTGAGCCCCTTGCACAAATTTCGTGCATCGGGCCTCTAGTCACTTATAAAGCTAGTATGAAGGTAAAAGACAAAAGTAGTAAAACAACTACAATGATTAAATAAGGAATATACAAACTAAAAAATGTAAAAGTAAAAACAAAACATTCATTCTCACATATCATATCCTAAGCAGGATGAAGATAGAGAATCAAGCAATGAATTAAAGATCCAAAGATTTGGATTCCAAATCATACATCATTCCCATAGAAATGGGGCATGCCAATTAGCACTGCTTCTTCCATTTGCGAATACAAACCAGCCTTTCAGAAAAGGTCCTGAGTAGGTATATGGGATCACGTTCAAACCTAGCACCGAACCCACTTGTTCTAACCCCTGGAGGGGTGAGCCCGAGGACACGGCAATGGTGGTGACATGTAACTGTCATCAAGTGGCAAGGAGAACTCAGAAAGAAAGAGAGTCAGAATCCACGGCTGAAAGCCACCTGAGTGCTGCGGGTTGAATGGCCCACAATGAGGCCTCAAGAACTCAGTCCACACATGAATCGTATGTTCATTTTTTCCAAAACAACCAAGAGCCACAAATATACACAAGCATCTTCTTGTCTTATTTTCTTTGAAACATTTTTCCTTTTTTTTAAGATAAAATACTGAAGATAAATTAATTCTAGCGCATTGCCCTGTCCAGCACACCTGCAATGGCGTAGTGCATACTGAATGCTACACACTTTAGCTGAGAAGTGGATACCAGTGGCATTCCCCACCTCAGAGTTCCTCTAACGTTTACAGTTTATGTCTCACAACCAAGGACCTAACAATTCAATGTCTGATGGGATCAAAAATCCCACAGTCTTGCACCAACTGCTTAATACTGCCACCCTATGAACCCAGTTCCTGTGCTCAGGGAACAGGAGGGTGGTGGGAAAAGACCCAGTGGCTGCTGAATGCAGAGAATCCTGGGGCTACAAAGCTGCACAAAGAAAACATCAAAAACGGCACCAGGAATTGTGCACAGAGGAAAACTATGAGTCTTCATTCTTGGTACTATTTAATGTGAAAGGCAATAAACTCAACATAAAAACCACAACTTGTACTCTCTCGTCAGATAACCTCAAAAACATGTGCAGAAATGATTGCTAAGATGCTTCTAGACTTGCCTGCAAAGAAAAAAATATGTGTTTGGATCAAGTTCAAATCTAGCATTGAACACACTTGTTCCCAACACCTGGGGAGGTGAGCCTGAGGACATCTGTCATCAAACCACAAGGAGAAACTCGGAAAGAGAAGAGTCAGCATCCACGGCTGAAATGCTGTCTGGACGCTATGTTTGAAGTGGCCTCAGGAGAGCTTGGGTGATTTCAACTGATTCCCAGGGCTGAGAACTTGGGTGTTACTTATAAACTCATATGGGAGAGATCCCGGAGGCCTGCCTGCACCCAATTCCTAACCATGCAGTGAGGACGGAGAGTGGGAGGATGAGAAAGAGAGAGGACGACTGGACACCCAGGTTAAGAAGACAAGCATGCGGCTGCCTATCAGGGAACTGACATGATTCCCCAAATGGAAAGGATTCCCTAAGTCTGGTCAGGGTTTGTAAACTAGAGCCCAAAATTCTCCAACCTCCTATTTCAGGCAGGCAAGACACAGCCACGCTCTCCCTGCCACTGCCCCGGCCCTGGATTTCCTTTGCCCACCAGTGGCCGGCTTCAGGGGGTGGGCCTCCCTGTGTCCAGGGCACAGGCATGGGGCACAGATGGGCACTCGGAGAGAACTAGGAGAAAACGCTGGGTACCGCTCAACTTTCCCGAGGGACAGGGCTTGCGAGGAAAATCAGAATGGACTCATTTTTCTATGCCCACATCTCTGTTATGTTGACGAAATGAAGTTTGATTAAAATGATCATGGACAATGATTAAATTTTAAATGAGGCAATACAAGGGCAGCTTGACAGAGAAATGAGAGGAATTCTATCCTTTTTAGCATCAAATGGTGGGACTGGGGACTAGTCATGCCCATGTAACTGTAGTCTTTTTGTACATCTGCTGACAGGGGACATCTTCCTCCCCATCACTCAACCCCTAAGTCCCTTCCCTTCCACTGGCACACAAGGGCTACACAAGAAGGGTCTGGAAAATGCCCTGAACATCTGGAGAGAGCCCCGATTCTAGGACCCAGAAACAGTCCTGCCAAGGAGGGAATCTTGAAGCAGATTCTAATGAAAATGACCTAGTGCTCTAGTTTACAATCAAGCCTGTTTAAGTTCCAGCGGTAATCACCGTGGGGTTTTACTTCTCTGTGGCCAATTAGCTTGTTAGAGAGTCCCAGTGAGACCGAGGCCACGGCGTCAGTGCTTTCTAAACTGAATCTGGATTTGATTAATTCTGTGTCTACAGATCACACTAGCAATTTCACAAATTGCACAAAAGGCAACGGGCAAGCTCACGCAGGTCAGTTCTCCCAAACAGAAAACAGCTAAACAGGCCTAGATTTGCGGCCAGAAGTCTTAGGTTGAGGTTCTGCTTTCTGGGTTCTTGCTATGTGACCTTGGATAAGTCACTTAATTTTTCCGAGATTCAGTGGCCTCACCTGTAAAATGAATATTTAAAATATCTCTTTTTACAGGCCTGTTATGAAGATCCAGAAAGTCATGTATGTGAAAACACTTGGTAAAATGTGCTCAATTATCCAATAGCTGGTATGCAAAAGTTATTATTATTGAGGAACTGGCTCACTTGCCATTATAGTGAAAAATAGCACATTGTAAACTTGCATAATATACTACTTTCATTATATAAACATTTGTTGAATTAAAGAAAGAATAAAGGAACAAAGTGCCATTTTTGCACTTTCAAGCAGAGAATTTCTTTGTGAGTCAATCATTAGCCCAGTGGTTGCAAGAGGTCTTCCTGCAGAAGCCCAGGGACCTCTGAGGGGGCAGCTGCTTGGAGCAGAGGGAGACAGAGCTCCAGAACGCCCCCCTGGCTTCGGAGCATCTCCTGGCAGAGGCAGGCTTTTCAGATTGTGAATACCTACAACAAACAAAGTCAGCTCCCCCGGAGCTGCCGTGTGTGTCTCTGTACTCAGGCCCTGGCAGGCAGCTCTCTGCTGCGACCTAGCATTGCTCTGGCATCCCCCTCTGCATCGATATTGTCATTCACCGAACATCCTATGATAGATCTCAGACAGGTCTCAATCTGGCCATCAGAGTGAAGACGGAATATTCTGATGTCTCTAATGACTTGTTTTGATTTAATGGTGGAAGCTGAATATTTTGACAGGCTCTGGGAGGACAAATGGAAGGCCTGTAACTATTTCTGACGTTTCCAGGCATCTCCTTGTCTACGGGCGTCCACGGCCAGTGAGCTGTCAGGAGATGGAATCTGTCACAGTTCTGGGACCAGCTCCCGATGTGGTCTCTGACAAAACTCGAGACCTCTAGATCATCCTGACACAATGAGCAGAGGATCACCTTGCCTCCTCTGATGGCAGAAGCTCTGTGACCTGTGAATTAGTGACGTCATGTGAAGGGATCACCTGACAAGAATCCCTGGAGGAGCATACCTTCACCACACTCACTGCAGGACAGGAAATACGCCAAGACTTCACGGACAGCACAGAAGCACTCGGGGACTGGCTCCAGGACTTACCACCGAGCTGCAGCTTCCTATGCTCCAACACTGGCCTTGGGATGTGGAACAGTTTGTCATTTCTCACTGAGTTGTTAAGAATAGTTTTGTTTCTTAAAGGAAAAACTGATTCTATTAAAACGGTAGGATAGTATCCTGCTAGCCATGTTTTTCACTATAAAAAATAGGGGACCCAGCTGGCATGGCTCAGTGGTTGAGTGTTGACCTATGAACCAGAAGGTCATGATTCAATCCCAATCAGGGCACATGCCTAGGGGGCGTGCAGGAAGCAGCCTTTTAATGATTCTCTCTCCTCATTGATGTTTCTATCTCTCTCGTCTTGTCCTTTCCTCTCTGAACTTAATAAAAATATATATTAAAATATATGTAAAAATATATTAAAAATATATATGTAAATAGTGGGCCCTAGATGGTGTGGCTCAGTGGATAGAGCATCGGCCTGTAGACTGAAGGGTCTTGGGTTCAATTCTGGTCAAGGGCACATACCTTGGTTGCAGGTTGCTTGGCCCTGGTCAGGGTGTGTTCCAAAACCAATTGATATCTCACTTCAATCTTTCTCTCTGTCTCTCCCTCTCCCTTCCACTCTCTCTAAAAATCAATGGAAAAACATCCTCAGGTGAGGATTAACAAAGCAAAACAAAAAAACAAAACAAAAAAGAAATAGGGGATTATGAAGACTCCAGGATATTGCTTCTCTTTAAACTGATACATAAGCTTTCATTAAAAATAAAATTTAGCATGGAAGATATGTGCAAATTACACAGGTTTACTTTTTCTTCTCAAGAGCAATGAGTCCAGGCCAAATGCAATAATCATTATAAATAAAGATTCTGCTTTGCTACGTGCTTTATCTTGGCCCTAAAGAAAACCATCTATTTATAGCCAGTCTGCTCCTATCACTCTGTTTATTAGACTTAGAGACAACAGGCCTTCGCCTGCTCGTCACTACCATTGCTCACACGTCCCCTCGCAAAGCCAAACTGACCTCAGAAACTCAAACCTCATCCATTCATTAATCTTTTGGCGCCACACCCCGGGAGGTCAGTATCTGGCCGTGGTCTTCAGTTTCATACGCTATGCAGTATTTGCATCACGTGAATTTGAGCTAAATAACTCGGTCCTGGAGATCCGCCTGAAAATGTCACTTGGCTTACAGAAATACTACTTGGCCTGCAGACTGTACACAGGGCCAGCTGCAGGACCTCAGCCTGCCCTTTGCTTACCCTTCCGCCCAGGCCCACACAGCTGAGACCACAGAAGGAAGAAATAAGCTGCATTATCTCTGAAGTACGTTTCAGGTACTAACTTTTACTCCAAAAGAACATTCTTTCTTCATTGCTTGTCACTATTCTGTTCTATTTTGAATCCTTTTGTGTCTCAAAGGCTCTTCAGAAATTTCCCTTTAAAATTCAGGTGCCTGGAGACAGGGGTGAGGTCTGGGGGAAGGTGGGTCATTGCAACAGCTTGAGTTGAAAATTGAAGAATCTAAGAAAAAGACATGCTGAGGGCCCAGTCAGCATGGCTCAGTGGTTGAGCATGGACCAATGAACCAGAAGGTCACAGTTGGATTCCCGGTCAGGGCACATGCCCGGGTTGTGGGCTCCATCCCCAGGGTGGGATGTGCAAGATGCAGCCAATCAATGATTCTCTCTCATCATTGATGTTTCTAGCTCTCTCCCTTCCTCTCTGAAATCAATAAAAGAAAGAAAAGGGAAAAAAAGACATGCCGAGGGAGGAAGTGAAAAATCAACATTGTCTGTCTCATAATTTTACCTCCTTATATTATTTATCAAAAATGCAAATCCATTTGCCTTCAGGAAACACTAAATTTCTATCTTCAAAAAGCAAACAAAACATCTCCACATGATTAGAGACACCTCACGTCTTATTTCTTCCCACAAAATTAGCACTTTTCTGAGACATCAATGAGAAGCATTGTATCTGGCCATCTTTGGAGTTTTCCTCTAAACTGGAACAATTAACAATAATTAAGAAAAAGAGAATGGTGGCAGCTTGTGATCATCCCATCCTGATCCAGTTTACCAGGGATCTCATTGAACTCCCAGAACTCTGTCCATTCACACAGGTGTGCTCAACTGTCTTTACAGAAAATCACGTTTCCGAGTCCTGGTTTCCATGCATTCACTCTACAAAGCAGATCTGCTGGAGTATGTGTCTTGGCTGCTCTTTTGCAACCTCCTTCTCCCTCTTTAAAAAATGACTGGCAAACCTTTCACCATCTACTTCTTACGTGATTCATGGCCCATGAATGTTAAAATTTCTGGGACTGCAAACAAAGAAAAGTTTCCAAATATCTTCATGGGTGCTGAGAAAATAAATTATTCTAATGGTAATATAACAAATTCTTTTGCAAATCGCGTGGTTTTAAATTATTTGCTTCTAGAAAAAAAAACTCTTACCATTTGCAGCAGCCTGGAGGGACCTGGAGAGTGTTACGCTAAGTGAAATAAGCCAGTCAGAGAAAGACAAGTGCCATAGGACCTCACTCATATGTGGAATCTAATGAACAGAATAGATCCAGAGACATAGAAGCATGGAACAGACTGACACATTTCAAAGGGAAGGACGGGGTGGGAGAGTGGCTGGGGAATGGTTAACCGGGGGACTTACATGCCTGTCATGAAGATACAGCATGGTTTACAGAGGATGTTCCCCCAAAATAAAAAGTTAAATAAAGAGAAAAAAACTTTCTCAATTTATTCACTTAATGCATCTTTAATGAACACTGGAAAATATGACAGAACAAGTCTCTACTCTTATGAAGCTTGTATTCTAGTCGGACAAGAGGAACCATCAATATGTAAACAAAAAGAAGGTATTTCCATTTAGATAGTGGAATGGAGTGGTGACACACAAAGGTTTAGGGAAATGATCAATAGGAACAGAGACTGAATAATAATTTCAAAAGCCAGGAACCAGGAATATATCAGAGTGTCCAAATCATGGAGGAAGAGGCAGTGTGGCTGAAGTTCCTAGAGAGAGCAATGAAAAAGGAAGGCATTGAACAGGCCTGAACCCGGTCAAGTAGACCTTGTAGCCTGAGGTATAGATTGGACTTTCATTTTTATTTTAAGTGTATTTAGAAGTCACTGGGAGGTTATAAGCAAGGGTGTGATAATTTGGTTTATGTTTTATTTGGTCATTCTGACAGATGTGTTGATATGGAAACTGAAGGTAATCTGGTCGATATGTGCAGAATAAAAGAACAGACCCAGGGCAAAATGGGAGACAGGCTGAGCGAGGGGTCAGACACCAAGAGAAATGGCTTAGAGATAGAACACAGTGTCATCCAGCTGACAATGCAAGAACAGTCTGTCCTGAGAAAAGGGTCTTCCTTCCTAAACCTTTCTCCCAACTGCTCTAAATTCCTTAGTACCCACAGGCCTTATCTACCCCTCACTGTCCAAATGCCCTCACTACGCATGCCCAAGGTGCCAAGTTAATCAACAATTTATTCTGTGAACTCCATGAAAAAAGTGTATTTCCTCAATAAGGTTCACTTAACTCTGTGTTCAAAGGGAAGCAACCTGATTCTACTAACACTCAAATGACAGTCTTCTAACAAGTTCAAGTATATATGCATTTTAAAAATTTTTTAGAAGACATGAATAGCAACTGAGAAAGTTTAGATAACTACGCAATGAATTTTAGGTAACATGGCAGAATGGCGGGAGTAGGCAAGAGTACTCTCCGTATATAATTCATCTCTGTAGCATCAAGCATAATGTCTGGTATTCAGATACTTAGAAAAGTATGAATTAATACATTTTATACAATGGAGTGCATTTTTGCCTTTCTTTGAAAAATAAGATTACTTGTTCTCCTTATAATGTGATCATTTCTATGTATTTCTTTACTTTTAGTCCCAGAAAACAGATAACAGAAAGGTGTAATGAAAAAAATGAATTGTTCTACAAAAAAAGAAAGCTACCACTGTCTGAGTATCTCACCTAAGATCAAGCTAGTTCAACAAACACTACTCTAACTCATCGAACGCAAAGCCTAGTGACTTGATAGATCATACGTTTAAAATGTGACACAAGTTTTAATGCTACTACACTTAAGTAAAGAGATGAATAAGGAGAGGGCTTTAGATAGAAAACAAATATTTAATTAAATCAGCACAGTGATCTCTAATGTGCTAGGAACCATGGGGAAAGCAGAAGATACTCCAAATTCACTTGGAGATTAGCTGTATATTTAGACACCCCTGATCATCTTGCAATGACCTAATCAGGCAGCACTTACAGTCTGAGAGACACACGGATTCACAAAACTATTTATCAGCCAATTCCTTTCATAATTATAGACTCAGACCAGACACTTGCTCTCCCTACCGAGCTGCTTTAAAGTATCACATGGTGCAAATCAATAGGGCCATTACCTCACATTTGGAAATGTTTCCAGATATAGCTACTCCTCACTTGTTCAGTCTCATCTGGGAGTAAGGAAGGCCATATAAAGAAATGTTGACGTACCTGAAACATGCTTACACGCTGAAACATGTCCTACTTATTTCCTAAGATACTGAAACATGTGACTGCTCTCCAGCAGAGGACATGGCTGCTAGTATAAATGGCTCTGTTCTGCATTCAAATCACTTTACTGCAATACCCTCTGTGATGAAATGGGAATTGCCTCTATATTGCAAGTCACCTTCCCCTTTGTTTGACAGTAGCTATAAGAACAGGTCTTCCTTTTTTACCACCCTATGATTTGCTGCTTCTAGTCACCAATAAACTAAGCAATCATGCAGCCACTGATGATTTTTATGAGAAAATTGATCATTAATTCACAGCAGTATTTCCAGCTCAAATATATAACTATAGAGCTTTAATTCTTTGGTTTTATATTTTTATCTCTTTCTCTCATATTGAAAATATTACTTAGTAATGACATAAATATACCTGTTTATTAGTATTATCTTACTACATAGTATACACACATACGTATATAATAGGTTGATTAAAAATAACAGCACTGAATGCCAACATCGAGGTGGTGAGAAGACTCCTTAGTATCTACCCTTAAATTTACAACTAGTGTCATATCCATAACCCAATGAAGTTCCTGTGCTCAACACACAGGCAGGCCCGGGATCCACACATCAGTCCATCTGAACGGCCAGGCAGGACAGGAGGGAGAAAGGGGCAGTGCTCACAATGCCCCCACAGCTCACTGAGCCCAGGGCCCCGCTAACATGGCGTGGTAGACCAGGGGTGCGTCCCCCACGCTGTGGCCCAGAGGAGGAGAGGAGGGACAGACACAACATCTGCACCTGAGAGTCAAGCTCCTCCCCTCAGGGCTTTTGGAGGAGCCCAGGAGCAGCAACAGAGGGGCCTCTGCAGCCTTCCAGCAGGAGCACCTGGCACCAGTGACCGCAGGGATCCAGGCAGGAGTGCACAGGCTCTGGAACCTTCCCGCTGGCCACAACCCACCACCACAATGGGAGTACTGGGAGTACGTAATCCCCCAGACCACAGCAAAGCAACCCCCCCCCCCCCCCCACACACACACACACATACTCTAGAGGTGTAAGTATTGCAGGTAAGAAAACACAAAAACTTACACTACAGCACCATCTACTGGAAAACTGGACAGACTGAAAAACAAGGAACTCTCCGAGGCTCTGTAAGAGAAAGGAAGACAAGGAGCAAAGCACAGCCCCCAAGACTGGGGAGAGAAGCAGGTGAAAAGTTATGGCTCCCTATGGTTCCCCCAAGGGGAACCAGGGCCAGGGCAGGAAGCCCCGAACTGTAATTGTGGACAACTCTGAGAGTTTAAAACTCCACGAACCCTGCCCTAACTGGTTTGGCTCAGGATAGAGCATTGGCCTGCAGACTCAAGGGTCCCAGGTTTGATTCCGGTCAAGGGAATGTACCTTGATTGCGGGCACATCCCCAGGAGGTATGCAGAAGGCAGCTGATCAATGTTTCTCTCTCATCGATGTTTCTTATTCTCTATCCCTCTCCCTTCCTCTCTGTAAAACGTCAATAATAAATAAATAAATAAATAAATAAATAAATAAACTCAACAACAACAACTCTATGAACCCTTAAAATAATGAACTCACATGGAACCTAGTCCTAAATGCAACAAGCATATCTATAAAACTTCAGAAGGTAATACAGGAGAAAATCTAGATGACCTTGAGCGTGATAATGCCCTTTTAGATACAACCTCAAAGACAAGATTCATGGGAAAATAATTGATAAGTCTGACAGCTTTAAAATTAAAAATTTCTCTGGGAAAGACAATATCAAGAGAATTACAAGACAAGCCACAGACTGGGAGAAAACATTTTCAAGATACATCTGATGAAAGACTGTTATCTAAATATACAAAGAACTCTTAAAACTCAACCATAAGAAGCCTGATTAAAAAATGGGCCAAAGATCTCAATGAATACCTCACCAAAGAAGATATATAGATGTCAAATAAGCATATTCGTATTTCCCTGATGACATATGAAGCTCCAGTATTTGACTAAGCAACACTGAGATGCCACTATACAAATATTAGACTCGCCAAAATCCAAAACACTGACAACACCAAATGCTGGCAAGGATGTGGAGCAACATGAACTCTCGTTCACTGCTGGTGGGAATGCAACATGGTACAGCCGGTTTGGATGACAGTTTGGCAGTTTCTTACAAAACTAAACATACTCTTACCCTATGATCCAGCAATCATGTTCCTTGGTATTTGTCCAAAGAAGTTGAAAACTATGACCACCCAAAAATCTGCACAGGGATGTTTACAGAATCTTTATGAATTGCAATTATGAATAAATGGATGAATAAATGTGGGAAATCCACATGGTAAAATATTATTCAGTGTTAAAATGAACTATCAAGCCATGAAAGATAAGGGATAAACTTAAATGTATATAGCTAAGTGGAAAAAAGCCAATCTGAGAAGGCTGCATATGGTATGATTTTAAGTACATGGCATTCTGGAAAAGGCAAAACTATGGAGATAATAAAAAGATTAGGTTGCAGAGCACAAGGGATCTTTAGGGCAGTGAAAATACTCTGGTGATATCATAATGATAGATATAGGCCATTGTATATTTGTCCATACTCATAGACTGTTCAATACCAAGAGTGAACCTGGATGTAAACCATGGACTTTGGGTGGTTAGGATGTATCTCAAAGTAGGTTACTCTTTGTCAAAAAAATATATCATTCTATGGGGGAGGCTATGAAAGAAGAGAGGCAGAGTTCTATGGGAAATCTGTATACCTCCATCTCATTTTTATTGTAAACCTAAAGCTGCTCTAAAAATATATCTTTAAAAGTTAACTGCAAATGTTCCTTTTAAAAAAAAATGTTTTTATTGATTTCAGAGTGAGGAAGAAAGAGGGAGATAGAAATAGAAACATCAATGATGAGATAATCATTGATTAGCAGTGTCCTGCATGCCCCTGTCATTTAGAGTTAGTAGAATCAGGTTGCTTCCCTTTGAACACATAGCTGAAGTGAACCTTATTAAGAAAATAAATATTCCAAGATGAGCCACAACAATGTAGAAGGGGACTTTGAAACCTAGTCTGCTACCCAACATACCCGGCAGGGGAGCTTGGAAACCTATAAGGGAAGGGTATAAAACCCTTGAGCCCCTACCAGGAGGTGCGCTCAGACTTAGTTGAGTTGACCACATGGGAATTCACTTGCTTTCAGTCACTCATTTGAATTCCTTCTTTAGAGACTGACAAGAACCGAGGAGGGAGAATCCCACTCTGACTCAGGGGTCTGTCTAGAAACACATTGGCAATGCCTAATTAAGAAGTTTAAACTATAAAATCAAATAAATTATAGTCTAACTCTTTCACTGTCCAAAATAGCCAGGTCTTCCAATAAAGGAAAGCTCAATAAATTACATTTACAAAGAGCAGCTAAATCAACCAAGCAGCTCCCGGCTGCCACCGAAAGATCAGAGGAAGTTATTATTAGAAACCACAGCAAAGGCCTTGGATATTTAAAAACTCAAATAGTTTCCATGTGGGTTTCAAGTCAGAGCCAAATTTGTCCAAACATTGAATACACTGAATACACAGACAAATCAGGTTCAAAATTCGTAAGAAAGAGATGCATGGAAACGCAAACCCTTTAAAATGCATATGAAGATACGGAGAAACTAAAGGGGGGTGGTTACAGAGGGCATTTTTGCTAGGGAATATTGCACAGGTCACTTTTTCTGCACTGTAACGCAAGGTGTGCATTTCACACAAAAATCAAAGAACTTTGCTAGCAGATAAAGGTCATAGGAAAATGTTTTATTTCACCATAAATATTCGTATTTCAAGACACACTCTAGACCCCATAACAAAAGATTTTTTTCACAAGGAAGGCCCTAATAGAAATCTGTTTAGCTCCCCCTTAAAACTCAAAAGGGACATTTCAAACAAGCAACTGTGGAAACATGCCCACAGGGCCACAGGGCTTCTGCCAGAGGCCTCTGGATGGCCCCGAATCCCTCCTCACAGCCTCAGCCCACTTTCATGTCACATGAAGTTCTCTTCTAGGACAGCGTCTCCCCTGAAGGTCACAGTCCCACTTCTGAGACACACAGACAAGGAGCACAGTCACTGAAAAGTGCCCACGGGGAGGCCCAGCTCATAGTCTGACCTCAGCAAAACCTTGCAGAATGAATGAACAAACTTGCTGAGGTAAATGGAGGTTATCGGGCCCAGTGCCCTTTCCTTCCCGTTCTTTTCTTTTTCTTCTTTAATTCTTTCTTGTTGAAAGTATTACAAATGTCCCTGTTTCCTCCTCCCTCCCATTGTCCTCTCCCAGCCTGCCCTTTCCCCCAACCCCTTTTAACAAGTTTAAAACTCTTCAGACACAAGTAGTTTGGAATTCAAATTAGGTTCTCCAGCACAGTACAATCTGATCCAAACCCTAGAACCTCTCTATTAGCACATCTTTGAAAATTACCTCGTGAGATCATTCAAAATAGAAATCATTCAAATACAGAAATTCTACTATGTTCTCAACATTATTCCTTCATTTGATACCAATGCTATCATCACAGGCTCCTAGCAAGTTGCCGGTACCTTGGTGTGGTGTTAGTACACTTGTAACATCAGCATGCTGCTTCAGACTGTTCTTCCCTTAGAGGTGATGAGCTTTCCCTGGTCATCCAAACAGCTCTCCCCACCCGGGCCCTATTGGGATCAATAAGAGAACATGTTATAGTTGTAGTCATGGCCACAATTGTATTTTCCTCTAACCAATATAACCGACCTTTACAGAGTGTCTAACACTTTATTAAATGGACAGATAGGTCGCCAAGCCTCAGTCACTCCTGTAGTAACAG